>NW_027185436.1:8960023-9560023 GCF_022577435.1 Embiotoca jacksoni | reverse complement strand
ATGAAATAATATTTACTTTATATCATTAGTAATTGTTTGTGTTCATTAACATGTTTTTGTGCCATCAGCAAAATCAAACATAATTTCAGCTACATTTACATATTTCATATGGTATAGTAGAACACATTTGTAGCTAAAATTGTTTATTTGTTTCAAAATGAAGAAGACTGGCAGACACATGGACTGGAGTGTCAATAAATCGTAACTATTCCACTTGAAAAAACACTCAAACTGCTCAAACCACTGAGAATTTCTCTCTGTCTGTCTTTCATTCTCTCTCCCACTATTTCTTTTCTTTATTAATATTGAGTGTTTACTTAACCATGTGTGAAGGGGAAGATTAGCAAATCTTGCCTTCTGTAGTGCACTGATAGTGCCTACTCCAATTGCAGGCAAATGCACAAACACACACACAGTGTTGCAGCAGAGTGAGTATGTTTCGTTTCAGTGAAAATGCAGTTCTATTTTCGGCCTGTCAGAGCGAGTCATAGTTTTTGTAAGCAAACCTACATTTTAAAGTGGCCATCGCAAGGTCATAGTTCTGTTTGGCGCTCCAAAAATGAATATGGATAACATTTTAATTGTAGATGAGCAGAAACTTTCAAATTCACCATAATGATGGACTCCAGTAGAGAAGACAGGATGAAGCAGATATACTTTTTTGTCAATATTTACTTGACAGGGACTTTTACTTACTCAAAGAGGAAGGAATTTAGTACTGCAATGACTTCTTTTAGTTTGTGTCCAGTTGTGGTGTGAACAGTTTAAGTCTTAAACTGTGACACATGCAGTCAGAAAAGCAACTGAAACCTTCTGTTGTGCTACCTCAGACTCCCACAGTGGGTAAATGTGTCAGTGGATTGAATCTCCAGCATTCAGCTTGTCTGACTACCACTGTAATACAACTGAGGCATACACTTCAGCAGATAAAAGGGCTCCAACCATCCTATTGACGCACTCTTAATACAACCATTGTTTTGTGACAGTTATTTTTCAGCTCGGTCACTTTTCTAGCCCTCTATTGAGCTGCCAAAGGAGACCAAAGAGCATGAAGGGGCACTGTCACTCAAATAATGTTTTGATTGAAACCACAGATTCATGACACACACACACACACACACACACACACACACACACACACACACACACACACACACACACACACACACACACACACACACACTTCCGGTGAAAAGTCATCCATGATAAACACAAGTGAGGAACATGAACAGGTTTGTTGTGTCATGAATAACTGCTGAAAAGATAAAATGCCCCCCAGTGGTGGAAAGTAACTATATTTAGTTAAGTACTGTACTTAAGTAAGATTTTGAGTTACTTGTTCTTCCCTTGAGTATTTTTCATACTTCCCAATACAACACTTGAGAGGGAAATATTGCACTTTCTACTCTACAACATTTATTTGACAGCTTGATATTTTAAAGGACAGATTTGACACAATGGATGATAAGCTTTAAGAATACAACACATTATTATAATTAAAATATGTTGTAGAAGGGCATTCAGAAAACAAAGACCTCCATTAAGGCCACTCGTCTGCTCTTCTATGACATGCAACCAGTATGTCTGGATATACTGGCAATTGTGGAAATGGGACGATTGTCATGGTTCTGGTTATTCCCTATGAAACCACTAACGACAGCTTACTGTATTTAGTTTGGGCAAATAAATGAGTATTCCAGAGGATTATTGATTCCCCTTGAATATGGATTGTGATATGGGATCATGGTATTTCTAGAATGGCCTATGTTTTGTCACAATTGGACTTTACTACCATCTACTGGATTTTCAGATGTACGGCATGTACCAGAACAATGTGTCCTTCTTTGGCCCATGCTACACTGTTCCACCAAGTTTTATGAAAATTGGGCTGGTAGTTTTGTTTTTAATCCTGTTGATAAACCAAAAAACATAACTACCAGGGGTTTCCAAACTTTCTGGCCTCTGACGTCTTAGAAGGAACATATTTCAGATGTCTCTGGTGTGAATAGCCCCATCAAATAGGGATTTTTTTTTTCCCTCTAGACTTCTCACATGGTTTAACTTCAATAAAAAAAAGCAAGTAATCCACTATCTCACCAAAATATAAAAGATTAGAGAAAAAGTCCAACAACTGAAAAAAATATGTATTTTATACAAGAACTCTGTTTCTGTTCTTCTTCCAGTAGGCCCCTCACATTCATCTGGTGACCCTTTAGAGTGGCCTGACCCTGAGGTTGGGAACCACTGGATTAAACTAGCTAACCGTAGGCTACATAAAGTAGTTCAGACCAGCTCCAACTGCAGCAGCTAAAACAGTAGCATGCAGCTTAACACACTGATGCTTCAGTATTAATAATCTAACGGTGTCTCATATAATAATATCAATCGGAGGGTCCAAACCACTACTTTAATAATACTTTAATTACTTTGACAACACTTTGCTGTTCATACTCCTGTACTTTTAGTTAAGCGGGACTTAAGCAGGTAACCTGACCTGAGGTGCATGTTTTTGGATGATGGGAGGAAGCCGGAGAACCCGGAGAGAACCCACGCAAGCACAGGGAGAACATGCAAACTCCGCACAGAAAGGCCCAGGACCGGATTCGAACCCGGAACCTTTTCTGCTGTGAGGTGACAGTGCTAACCACTGCGCCGCCCTTTTGAGTATTTGTCTTACATTGCTGTAGGCTGTGTGTACTTTTACAGGCTTCTTCCATTATTGAATGCGTCCCTTTGAAGTCATCAGAGAGAGAGAGAGGACGCAAGTGTAGTTTTACCTTTTAAAATTTGACAAACAGAACTGGCTTTTACGCTAAAGGCGGAGGTAAGGCATGTTAAAAGAAATAAAAAATAAATTAAAAAAAAAAAAAAAATGCATTGCTCGGTATTATAATGTTTTATCCCCCCCAAAAACCCCTCTGTCGAAGCCTGGGAGACCTGTTCACTTGGGTTGCTCTCCTCCCAGAAGCATGTGACCAAGTGATCACAGTCACTGCAGTCAGGCAGACGGAGGAAACTTGTGATCGAGGCGGTAGGAAGAGAAGCTCCCCCCCCACCCACCTCCACCCACATCCCGCTCCGTGAGACCACAACTGGAACCGCACCGACTGCACAGCCTTCCTTCGGTCTCTTCAGCTCCGTCACACAACATGGACTGCGGAATCATCACGTCCAAGACCATCCTCCTCTTCCTCAGTTTGATATTTTGGGTAAGTTCGCTGTGTTATTTCACCAGCCGCAGAGACTGGATTTCACAGTGACGGCTTTTTTTTTTTTTTTTTTTTTTTTTTTTTTTTTTTTTTTTTAGAAAGAACGAAGGAAGCATGGCTCGACAGCAGCACTTCCGTTCCTTTTTTTTTTTTTTTTTTTTTTTTTTGTCTGAAATAATTCGCTTATTGTTATTATTTCGTTGTCGGCGCGTCCTCGTGCGTTAAGGATTATAAATCAGAGTGAGAACTTGATAAACATCATTGTGGATTGCTCCACTTTTCTGGCCTACGCGTTCGCATCTTTACTTCCTTATTTTTTTTTTTTTTTTTTTAATTTTTTTTAAACTCCTCTCCAGTTTAAATATGCGTAGCTATTATTTCAAAGCCAGAAAAAAAAAGACCGTGAGTTACATTTGCCAATAATATGAACTTCAGTCCGACTGAATTCCGGGTAAACAACTGCCCAACTATCTGTCCTGCTCTGAGTCCTGAAGAGCGAAGTGCTTTTTGAAGCAATGGAGTAGAAACATCTGTCTGTCTGTGACTCATGTAATTAGATTACTGAGATACAACTGGCGCGCGTGTGTGTATATTTGAATATCTACTTTCGTACTTCCTTAATTTCATTCTTCTTCCAAATGTAACGGGGTTTTTTTGTTTTTTGTTTTTTTTTAGCCTCCCACGTGATATTTTCTCATCTCCAACAGGTCTGGGTTTGATGAGCTAATAGGCTTCGTTGCATTTCTCTGCCTTTCACTATCAATTGTTTCCAGTCAATATATCCCTACCATAGCAAAAAAATAAAAAAGACTGATGGCATGGTAGGTTTCTAGTTGCAAAGCATTACAAATTCAATACTTTCACCTCACGTTTAAACCGCATAAGTAAAAAAAAAAAAAAAAGATCCCCACACGTGGATTGATCCTGTTTATTCAAACAGCTTCAGCTCAGTTGTTGTAGTTGCTCAGGTCTGCTGACTGCCGATGAGGAATATTGTTTAGCCAACAGTCTACGATTTATCAAGCTAAGCCAGTGTATTAGAATTAAATATTGAGCAACCATCTTTGATTATTTTTTTTTTTAACACTAATTTATAAGATCTTGAGTCTTACATTTCTATAGAAATAAAGTTATGCTTACATAGCTGTGAGAGGTAAATTGCCACATTGTTTAGAAATGATCCTTATGTTTCTTCATTACTTTTTGGGGAGTTGTTTTGCTGTTGTTGTAGATTTTTTTTATTTTTTTTATTTTTTTTTATCTCTCTCTGGTTGTCATCATTATTGAATTTTTTTGACATGTTAAGCTTCTCAAAGATTTCAAAGAATAGTGTTGGTTATATTCTAAAAGAAACTGCCCAGATTAACTTGGCTGCAGTCACGTGTCCTGATTCATCCAGAATATTAAACTGACCTTTCAAACAGTCTCACCCACAAAGCCTCTCTGGCATTATATTGAGCGAAACATTGTAAGTACAAACCCTAAAAAGTTTATTTAACGTTTTGTTTTTTTTGAAGATCCCAAAGTTCCAGTCACATCTCGGTGAATTCTAGGAAAATCTTAACAATTACAATATTTCCATTTGCTTTCATTTTGATGTGTAATTATGAAATTGAGTCAGGGTATATGTATCTTATCGTGTGTGTGTGTGTGTGTGTGTGTTTGTAACAAATTGAGCGATTTAAGGATGAAAATCAAGAGTTAAGAGGTTAATGCGCTCTGGAAGCACATGAGCAAATACGTCATGGCCTCTTTCGTTACTTTTTTTGTTGTTGTTGCACAACTTGCATCCTTTCTGTCTCTGAAACCTGGTCCAATGTACAGTAATAGTCCTGCAGGGGACCCACTAAAATCATCCCCACAGATCAAGAAACATTTCCTCAGGGGTTTCTCACATTCCAGAGAGGTGGCACCGTGTGCAGACGCTATACGTTATGTAAGCCTCTTTGTGCTGCTTCTTAGACACAAGATCAGAGTTTCTGGAAAGATTAGGGGTGAGTGGTGGAGGGGGGTGTAGAGTAGCTGCCCCACAGGGATCCCGTGACTGCGGAGTGATTAAGAGAATCGAGTCATGTGGCTGAACTGCAGGATGAATGATTGTTAGGCCACACAAAACACACATACTCCCATATAAAAAAAAAACACCAGGCACACAATATAACTTCTGTAATTAAATGGAAAATAATACTCAAAAATTACACTAATTCGCAGACACAGACGAAGGAGGATTTCTGCCCAGTAGTAAAGGATAGTTGCATACTCTCTTATGAAAAGGAAAATTCATCTGATCACACATTATCATATTCTCGTATTCCCACTGTGACATCAGCATTTAAAACAGGGCGAGATTTACATAAACTGCTTGTTTTACTGTATCTCAATCACAGTAGTTTCATAAGTTTTATAGATCATCAGTTAATTTTCCTTTTAGCTCTTTCCCCCACATTATCAGGCTTCTTTTTTTTTTTTTTATCAAAGACTGGTTCAAATCAAATGTGATAGAGTGCGTTTCAAAGGGCTCAGGGAAGTCAGGAGTGCTGCTTATACGATAATACTTCAGAGTTATTGTAATCTTAACATTTGTTACTGTTGTTGAGCTTTAGTTATTACATTCCGGACTTGTGACATTTTCAATGAAATGAGAAATAATTTCTTGAATTGTCCAAGTCATTTTATTCTGGAGTGTGTATGCACAAAATTGACCCAGTATACGCGCAGTCTTGTGATTGGTGATCTCACTCACGAAGTATGACTCGTAGAAAAGTCGTGACGTCGGTGTGACTTGATGCAGAATCTACGTCCGACTCCACCAGGACAGACAGTCGGTGACCTTCACAGCCTGGGTTAATCACATGAGGTCAGATAACAAACGGAGAACAAATCTCTTTTGAGCTTTGTCTATTTGTGTTTTTAACAGCCAGCTTTGTTCTCACTTTATAATTATTGGTAGTCATGGCTAAAGTTAGTGTTTCTCCTATTGTTTGTACCTTTAGAAAAAGAAGACTTATAAAACAGTATAGTTTTCATGTTGACAGACCAAAAACCAAATGGCCAACTGAAATATTTATTAATGCAAAGTTTTAAAAAAAACATTTCTGACTTCGGTTGTTGGCCACTTCAGCTACCGAATTTGATCCAGATGCTTTCAGCTACAGCGCAGAGAGGAAAAACACAGATCGTGTGACGAAGCCCTTCAGTTGTATCGTGTTTGCTTCTGCAGTAAATTGCGGTGTGAAATGCAGAGTCCATGCACGATGACATTTTTAAAAACTAAAGATTCACTGCTTCACGTCAGTTGATCTTTTTGGCACGGGCGTAAAAAGGCCTTAATAAATTTGGAATGAACAGAAATTGAATTTGCCTCAACGTAGCACAAGTGATGTCAGCAGATGAGATGTGTACATTTAAACCCGCGTTCATTTCAGTGGGATCTTTACTTTTTAACTTTTATCCAGGTCAGGAAGATGAGCGAACGTGTGTCTCGTGATGATACTT
Organism: Embiotoca jacksoni; assembly: GCF_022577435.1. Classification (NCBI taxonomy): domain Eukaryota; kingdom Metazoa; phylum Chordata; class Actinopteri; family Embiotocidae; genus Embiotoca; species Embiotoca jacksoni. The sequence continues at coordinate 9,553,319 of NW_027185436.1, read as the reverse complement.
TTGCTTTACATTTACCCTCAACTCTTTGCCGATTTAGAAATGTAATAATAAAAAGATTTTGATCTGTGCGCACATGTTCGATAGTTAGTCTCACTAAAACCGTGTTGCTAAATTGTTTACTGTAAATAAACACTTTGATGACATGTAACGTCATTATTTTTCTCCTCCCCGCAGGCTGCAGGAGCAACGTTGGCCTACGTTGGTTCCTACGTGATCAGGAGCTATGACAGCTTTAGCAGCTTCATTCAGGACTGGAACGCGCTGATCCCAGCAGCTACGATCATCTGTGTCAGCGTGGTGATGTTCTTTTTCGGTCTGGTGGGATGCTGCGCCACACTCCGCGAGTCCAAATTTGGCCTCAGCTTCGTAAGTGTGTGTGTGTGTGTGTGTGTGTGTGTGTGTGTGTGTTTGTTTTCCATTACCTTTTGTTTACCCATTCACTGTATTCATTTTCTCTTTTATTCTCTGAAATGAAATTCTATTATTTTCTTTCTCCAGTTCTTTCTTTTCATCTTGGCAATCTTTGTAGCTGAATTGGCTGCCTTGGGATTTAGCTTCATCTATCAGGGCAAGGTGAGTCACAGATTTGAACGTATTATCATCAGTTTTAAATATGCTATGACAAATTTGGGTACTCTGTTAGAGCTCACTGTTAAAGTACCTGAGTATAATTTTTTTTCTTGTGTCTTTCCAGATAAATGGACTCGTAAATGGCTCTATGGACAACGTCTTCAAAAAGTATGGTTTAGAAGCTGCTGAGACTAAAGCTGTGGACTTACTGCAAATTAAGGTTGGTGTTGTATTCTCCAGTGTATAAATAGATTTGTTTTCTCATTTGTACTTTCGGTCTGTTCGACCTCTTCTGCTTTGCTTGCGTTCTCTCCCACCTGCTTGGTTTTATTTCCTCTTATTGTTCTTTGAATTTGCTCTATAGTCTGGCTTCTTTAAGAAAATAAAATCTTCAAACGGCAGCAGCTACAGTGAGATCCATAAACGACCACCATGTTCTCCACCTACATGCCCAAAATGCTCTAAAATTACTCCTCAGTCAAAAGTAATTCTGGGAAATGTAGTGGAGGAATACAAAGATGAAGTAGAAAGATAGTGTGCAGGTCAAACACTAAAGAGGACTTCACATGTGCCAAAATAAGCTCCGTACTGTAACTGATATGCAGACTGATGATGGTGTTAGTAGGTGTATGTTTCCCATAACTCTCTCTCATGTAGTGTCTAACTTTGCTGCTCTTCTTGACATAATTTGTTAATCAGCCTCCTTTCTTATCACCTGTCCACTTTCTCTGTGCAGTTGCAGTGCTGTGGTGTGCACAACTACACCAGCTGGTTCAACACTTCCTGGTTCAGCAGCAGCAACAACAACTCGGTGCCTGCAACGTGCTGTAAAAACAGCAGCTCATCGTGCACCGGCAATCTGAGTCAACTTGACCCGCTTAACTTGAAGGTAAATCCCACAGAGGAACACCGAGGCCCCTGTTGACATAAAAACAGTGTCAGTGTGCACGTGGTTACATGTGTGTACTGTGTCATGGTTGCTTGAAGAAGACTTTGAAACAGGCATTCTCTTAAGTTGACTGACTTTTCCTGTTCTTGAAATGCTTTGATGACTGCGAGAATAAAGTCCGCAAAAATTTCACTGTACTTGTGTATGTATTTCAGGGTTGTGAGGGCATCCTGCAACACTTCCTACAGGACGTGTTGAGTTATGCCATGCTGGTAACTCTTGGCTTTGCCTTGATCAAGGTAAGATCATCACCCACAGTTTAGCAATTGAATGAGCATTGCTCTACCTCCTGCTCTCTGTTAACGTAATGCAGTGAGATACCCACTAGTCAGTGCAACAGATGACATGTCTCCTTGTAGAAATAGCCTACATATTACAGTGAATTCTCAAACCTAGCACTTATTGCAGCTTGTCAAAAGTGGAAAACTAATGCCTGGAATCACGCAGATAGAAAAGTACTTGTCTTGACGTCTACTCAAGTCAATGTACAATGACAGCTCTGTTGAAAGGATTTGAAACAGAAAAGGGTCAGGGTCAGCCATTTCAGCATTTATACACTTCAGCTATGCCTGTCAGAAAGATTTAATCTAAGAAAGCTGAACTCAGATAGCCTTACGAGGTAAAAAAAACAACAACAAAGCAATCTCATTGAAATGTCCTCATGATCGTCCTGTAGACTACTTTGTAATTCTTATACTTCTACAGAGATTAGAGTACAGTACTTGATTCTAGCCTTCGTAGCATTTAGCGTACTTGTAACCTTTACTTTCCCCTAAAAGCCAATGTGTTCACAAATCATTTGCTGCTTCATAAAATATATTTTAAGCTCGTTTCTGATGGCTTTTATTTTTCCTGTTGCAGTTCTTTGGGATGACGAGCGTGTGTGTGATAACCTGTAGAACTGGCAACCGGAGGAGTGGCTACCAGCCTCTCTATGCCTGAACCACTTCCTGCAGCCACCCACTGTAGCACCTCCTCATTTTGCTCTACTGTAGGTTTTCTGACTGCTTACTCTATGTTGTACACATTCATTGCAGAGTTATTTTGAAATCAAAACTTGGAAAACCGTGTCTCAGTCTAAAGGGGGGTCTTACCAGACCATTCCTTCTCAGAATATAATCATTTTATTAAATGTGGATACAGCTTTCAATTTTCTAAATTGTCTAGATTTGTGTCATTGGGTATTTTTTTAATCATACAGTTTCCATATGGTAAAGCAGCCCAAACTTTTCTGTCGTGACTCAGCCCAACTATGGCCAGTCATTGGGATAACAATTCATTTTAAAAGTAATTAAACAGTCACAAATGTTGATTCCCGTTGCACAGCTTTGGATTTTGTTTCCTGGAAGCCTTATTCTTCTGACGCATCATTTTCATTTCTAACATAGTCTGTAGTGCAGCAGCAGCCATGACATCAAAGGACAGAAAAGATCACAGAGAAGAAAAATCTATTTTGGACATTAAGGCTTCTACTCGTAAATCTTGCTGAGCCTTCTTAATCAGTTGAGATCATGTAGATATTATTTTACAGGACATTATACTTTGGAATGTACTTTAATGAATGACTTCAAACTATATTTTAAGCTTTTTTTCTGATTGTGAACAAAATAACAGCAGTTTAATGCCTTACTTAGCGTTGCAATATTTATGGCCAGCTGAACGGATGAATATGGACATATGTCATTTTGGGGTGTATCAACTGTATTGAATGGAATTGTAGCTTTACTTCTAGTTTGACGCTGGTTGTGTTTATTATATTTCTAAATTAAAAAGGTGAATGTTTCACAATAATTTGGAGTTCGGTGCAATTATATATCCCTTGCTTGAATGGCCTACTCTTCTATACTTTCTAACAACCTCTTGTAATTTACAATATTAAAAATATTTATTGTGCAATATACATTCAACAAAAATATGAACGCAACGCTTTTATTTTTGCTCGAATTTCTCGAGTTTAATTAAAAGATGCAAGGCTTCTTTTATGCGTGAATAGGCTCATTTATTTTCAATTTTCTTCACAAATATGTTAAATTTATGTTAGTGAGCACTTCACCTTCGCCAAAATATTTCATCCACCTGACCGGTGTGACACACAAGATGCTGATTAGACAGCGTGTGCCTTGGACTGTTCATAATAAAATGCCCCTCTAAAATGTGTAGTTTAATCAAGCGACACAATGCCACAGATGTCACAAGTTTTGAAAGAGCGTGCAGTTGGTATGCTGAATGTAGGAATGAGCTGTTGCCTGAGAAATTGAATGTTCATTTCACTACCATGAGCCTTTTCCAACGTCGTTTCTGAGAGTTTGGCAGGCATCATCTGCAAGATCATCCTGAGACGAGCCACCTAGACAGCTGGTGAAACAACCGTTTTGCACAACTGAAGAACTTCTCACAAACTGTCATGAACCGTCTTAGGGAGTCACCCGAGTGCTCCTCATTCTCATCGAGGTTTTAACCTTACGTGACCGACGTGTGTCGTCGTAACCGAGTCAAGTTGGCAAATGCCATATGTAACTGCACAATTAGAGTGGCCTTTAATTGTGACCAGTCCAAGGCACACCTGTGCAACAATCATGCTGTTTAATCAGCATCTTGGTGGATGGATTCATACTTTAAGGGAGAGATAACCCTTTTGTGTGCATAGAAGAAGTCTTATATCTTTTACTTCAACACATGAAAAATGGAAGTGAACACAAAAGTGTTGCGTTTATATTTTTGTTGAGCATACATAAGTTATTATAAATATATAAATTATTATAACATCCTTAATTATTAAGTCTTTATAGCTAGGACACACTGACAGTCACACACATAATATCGTGTCATTGTAATGAAATGAGGGCATAGGGGAGTAAAACGTTATGTTGAATCATCTGTTCATTTTGGTGCCAAAACGCCTTCCTATCTTCTTTTCAAGAAAGCAGACCACTGTGGCAGAGTGTACATTCATACATCCCATTAAACATGACCCACGGTGGTTATCTGTCACCTCCTGACTGCTGATAAAGAGGCCCCTGGTGTAGCACATACAGAAAATAGAAGTATTCATCTTACATAAGCCCTGTCACTGTTGAAAAAGATACATAAGAATATAAACTCATGTCCAGGGGGAGTCGCTGTCATCAATCATCACTGAGCACAGAGAAAACAGATATGTCACCCACTGATGAGGCATAAATACAACTGATTGTAGCCATTTTTTAAAAATCCAAAGTTAAATAATATTTTTTTTAATTAATGTGGTGCGTCAACCTAATTTGTCGCCCCGATTGCCCGTCCTAATACCTACGTAAACAAATTTAGATTGCTTTTTACACCTGCAGATGAAACATTAGATCGCGCAACATGTTTGTTGTTGTATGTTTAGTTGCAGTAACCAAGAAAATCCTGTATGTGGAGCCAAAGAACCTGCTCTAAGTTTAAAGACGAAAACAAGTTGTGGTGCTGAAAGGGGCCCAGAAAAACACTCACAATGCACTTGCTACAGCAGAAGATATACGAGTTCATACTTTGTCGGTTAATAGGTATTATATACATATATAAGTACAATTAGATATAAGTACATTTTGTACGTAAGTACGTGCGTTCTTTGTGTTGGAGTTTCAATTAGTGGCTCTTTGCGTGATTGAGATCTCTGTGTGTGTGTGTGTGTGTGTGCGACTGTATTTATGATGTAAATGACCGTGCCGACCCGTCTCAGTCCGTGTCCCTCTCATATCTCTCGACTGCATATCTTATTCGGGGCACATCCCCCGCTGCCCCAGGCTGTGTTGACATTTAGACAGGTCGTTGTTTTTTTTAGACACAACTGTTGGCACAGGCACAGCCACATAACTTTGTCAACTCTGAGACCCGCTTCCCTCCCTTGTTCCTTAAACTGTCTTGTTTTTTCCCGTCTCTCGTTCGCTTTCATGTCAGTTTATTCCTGTGTGTTCATGTCAGTTCTTTGGCTTCACCTTTTCTCTCGTCACATATCTTTCTTTATTTGTTTCTGTTTTTTTTTTTGTTTTTTTTTTTATGTTTGAGGTGTATTTGCATCTCTATCTCCTCCCTAGACCACACGTCTGTTTTCTGTTCTGTCTTCTTGGTTTTTTTTTTTGTTTTTTTTTTTTTTAACTTCTCTGGCCCTGTAGTATCCCAAGTGTTCACCCTGGATATCAAGTGGTGCAGCAGATATGATAGTGCTCTTTCTCACTCACTCATGCTGCATACTGGGAATACTACAAATCAGTCTGAGCACAGCAGCTGTCCTTGAAAAGTAATATAGTAAATTAAAACCCAAACCAAGAAGATGTTTTATTTTCGTTAAAAAGATTTAAAAAAAAAAAAGATAAAAGCCTAAACATTTGCTGCCATAGACCAGACTGTGAAGTGAAGTATTCTTTTAAGGCTTTTACAATAAAAGATCCATCTTAGGCATCCCACTGTAAACATTGTAACTTGTGTGTGTGGCTCAGATGCCCTCCTGCAGAGTGCTCTGCTAGGATCTGCACTGCCTGCAACCATGTTATCGCTGCAGTCTGCGCCAAAATGTCTGCATTCATTTGTCAAAACTTGGTTAAAACATTGTTTTAACAATGTTTTCATCTCATATTTATGTGGTGAAATCTCTTCTCGTTGAACTCTCTTGTGAAGCTCCAAAAACACTGGTTCCAACATGTACCATAATGCACCTGGATATTAGTCTTAATTAGCTTCTCCTTGCCTCAGTAGCCTCTTCTTTCAAAATCAACACCTAAAGTTTATAATGCAACCGTTTTGATTGAAAAAATAAGTCGTTTTAGGTCCAGTGAAACTTTAGGTGAAGTCAGTTGACTTCATCAGAGTATAAAAACAATGGTACGCTCCTTTAAACTTGAATAGCATGAACTTTTAATAAGGTTGTATTTCTTGTTCTATAACAGGCATCATGTTCAGCCTCTTTCCATCACCTTAAAGACAAAAACAAAGAAAGTTTTTAATTCACCAGGGGAAGAGTTGCTGTGCGTAGAATTTGGCACGGAAGTATTTTCTTTCATCTTTGCACACCTACAGATGTGGCTCCTTTCTCTTTCTCTCTCCATTTTGGGCCATTAACCTGATGGAAAAAACATTCATCACAAACACGCACAGAGCGAGCCGACTCAGCCAGATACCATCACAAGGAAATTTCAGCCTGACCTCTAATTTATTTATTTCCTTTCCTTACTTACACAGGGATCCTTTGAAAGGAGGTAATCTGAGGAGCACACACATGCAGTGCTGTGGCTCACTCTGTGTTGAAGGTAGATAGACAAAAGGACCGGAAGGCAGTTTTAGTGTGTCTTTGTAGAAGTCCGAGGACTCTTCTCCAGAAAATTTCTTCATGACACAAGTAGCTATTCTATTACTAAATGACTTTTCTGGATTCATTTCATAACTACTGGTTTTGTTACATATCTGTCAGCTTTAACATCAAACAAAAAAACCTGCTCAGCACAAACAGTGAAGGTGAGATGAATCACACGGCAGATTGTAGGGCTTGTGTGCTTTCTTATAGGGTAGGACAAGAACAAAAGGGGTTTTAGAGTCCTTTTTTATTATTAAAAAAAAAGAACAATACAAACAAATAGGGAAACTGTGCAATGTCAGGGTTTATTTGGATTTCTCTCTTTCAACTTTCTTTTCAGGAATGATGCCTAAATAATTTGTCAGGACCAGGAGCAAGTTATACTGACAACATGCCTGTGTGTGTATGCGTGTGTGCTTCTGTAAATAGCCACCCACGACCGACACTGTGATGTCTCCATTTGTCAGATGCTATCAGTGTTAATAAGAAGAGGGCAGCCAGAAATAAGGAACAGAAATACAGCACAGACAGTGAGAACAAAGACTGAAATGGGCCACATGAGCCACAGCAATATCACAGTATTATCTATAATTTTAATCTTCACAGTATACGTTGCTACAAGGGGTATTAATGCCATCTCATTTCTTTGCCCCTTTACTTGTTTTTTCACTTTATCTCTTTCTCCTGTTTCTTTAATGTGTTGTCATTTAACAGCTTTTGGGGGATTTATCTATTTTTTGGCCCACCTCCAGTGACCAATAACTTTTCATATACCTCCAACTACAATTTCTTTTGAAATACTAAAAAAAAAAATTGTTTTGCTAAATACTGTATCTGGAAATAGCCACAGAACATCAATAAGAAAATACTAACAAGAAGTTATTTATGTGACTTTCACCTCAGTAATATATCAACACTTTTTATTTCTGCCATCTCAGCATGTGTTATAAATAAAAGCAGATTGTGATGTTGCAGTTTTTCAGAAGCTGCATCACTAGTTGTGTCTGTCAGGGGACACCAGAAAGTGTTGTTTCATGCCTTTGTGGGCAGATAAACTTTTGAACTGCACCACTGCTTGTCACTGGTCACGATGGGAAAATAGGACAACATCAAAGAGCTTTTACTAAATGATTTAAGATTTAGATTTAGATTTTGCATACAAAACCAAATATCAACCTTTAAAATATTAGTTTTTTTGAAGAATGGCCATGAATGGGGACAAATCACAACATCAAAACAGCATTCAAAGTTTTTTTTTTGTTTTTTTTTGCTTGTTAAATTTATTTGATTAAGTCATCTGTTTTTTTTCCATTATGAATCAGTAGATAAGAATTTTGTGAAGCATTGGATCAATCAAAATACACTTCCTAATAATAATTGAAAGGAAAAAAATTGATAACATCTTTCATTAAAAACTGGCCTGTGCCATTATTTCTGACAGTTCTCCTGCTACTGAATAAAAGCATCTGGAAAAAAAAAAACTTTGCTCCATCTGCAACAAAAGCCTTTGACAATTTTCTCACTACATTACATTTGTATGCCTAAGTTATCTCACCGACACGCAGGACATAGAGGAGATACACACCTGAAAAATGTAAATTCTAAAAGACTCTTTCAATCCCACAAGCTTCACTTTAGATACCGCAGGGGTACAGGACGTCCACAGCTGCTGTTTGAAAGGGCTGAACCTTTGTTTGTCTCTACATTTTCCCAGCAGCATCACAACCCCCCCCCCCCCCCCCCCCCCATCATCACACAGACACCACTGATCCATCACTTGCTGACTTGTGTTTAGCAACTTCTTCATCAGATTATCCTATAAAATACAAAGAAAAGGTATCAAATGAGCAACAAATGTACATTTTTACTTATATATGTCATATACTGGTGCAGGAATACAAATCCATGTCTATCCTTGTAACTGTCCTCTGTTCTTCTCATCGACAGAGCCAGAACATCATAACAACATCACACCCAGTTCATTATATAAGGTGACCTGTGGGTCTGTTCTACGGCAGCCTCACTTCACATTATGAACCCCTTCTCTGCATGATCATTATTACACTCACCATGACCTGGCCTCTCTTCCTTCTTCTCTCTCCCACTGCGTTGACTCTCATAAGAACGCTAGCCGCTCTCTACTCACCACAGGCGATGACACTGCAAACACTGGAGAAACTTTACTCTTTTGCTGTGCTTCTCTCCATCTTCATGAGGCCCTCAATCCCACACAGTGTAATAAGTTCACACAGCTTTCTGCACTTTGCATAGATGGCTCTGGAAAAGTAAGAAATCAGAAACTACTTTAAACACTTACAGTGGAGGAAATAATTATTTGATCCCTTGCCGATTTTATAAGTTTGCCCAGTGACGAAGAAATGAACGGTCTATAATTGTAATGGTAGGTTTATTTTAACAGTGAGAGACAGAATATCAAAATAAAATCCGGAAAATCACATCATATTAAAGTTATGAATTGATTTGTATTTGATTGTGTGAAATAAGTATATGATCCCCTAGCAAAACATGACTCAGTACTCGGTGGAGAAACCGTTGTTGGAAGCACAGAGGTCAGACGTTTATTGTAGTTGGTCACCAGGTTTGAACACATCTCAGGAGGGATTTTGGTCCCCTCCTCTTTGCAGATCCTCTCCAAATCCTTAAGGTTTCGAGGCTTTCGCTTGGAAACTCGAAGCTTCAGCTCCCTCAACAGATTTTCTATGGGATTAAGGTCCGGAGCCTGGCTCGGCCACTCCATGACCTTAATGTGCTTCTTCTTGAGCCACTCCTTTGTTGCCTTGGCCGTATGTTTTGGGTCAATGTCGTGCTGGAAGACCCATCCACGACCCATTTTCAGTGTCCTGGCTGAGGGAAGGAGGTTGTCGCCCAAGATTTCACGGTACATGGCCCCGTCCATCCTCCCCTCGATGCGGTGAAGTCTTCCTGTCCCCTTAGCAGAGAAACACCCCCGAAGCATAATGTTTCCAACTCCATGCTTAACGGTAGGGACGGTCTTCTTGTGGTTATAGTCAGCATTTCTCTTCCTCCAAACACAGCGAGTCGAGTTGATGCCAAAGAGCTGGATTTTGGTCTCATCTGACCACATCACCTTCTCCCAAGCCTTCTCTGAATCATTCAGGTGTTCATTGGCAAACTTTAGACGGGCCTGTCCATGTGCCTTCTTGAGCAGGGGGACCTCGCGGGCGCTGCAGGATTTTGATCCATTACGGCGTCGTGTGTTACCAATGGTTTTCTTGGTGACTGTGGTCCCAGCTGTCTTGAGATCATTAACAAGTTCCTCCCGTGTAGTTCTGGGCTGATCCCTCACCTTTCTCATGATCATCGATACCCCACTAGGCAAGATCTTGCGTGGAGTCCGAGACTGAGGGCGATTGATGGTCATTTTGTGTTTCTTCCATTTCCGAAAAATCGCACCAACAGTTATCTCCTTCTCACTGAGCTGCTTGCCGATGGTCTTGTAGCCCATGCTAGCCTTGTGCAGGTCTACAATCTTGTCCCTTATGTCCTTAGACAGGTCTTTGGTCTTACCCATGGTGGAGAGGTTGGAATCTGATTGATTGATTCTGTGGGCAGGTGTCTTTTACAAAGGTAACGAGTTGAGATTCGGAGTACTTTCTTAAAGCGAGAGGACTAATCTAACCCGGTCTGTGGGAGCCAAAATTCTTGCTGGTTGGTGGAGGATCAAATATTTATTTCACACAATCAAATGCAAATCAATTTATAACTTTTATATGATGTGATTTCCTGGATTTTTTTTCCTTGATATTCTGTCTCTCACTGTTAAAATAAACCTACCATTACAATTATAGACTGTTCATTTCTTTGTCAGTGGGCAAACTTACTAAATCGGCAAGGGATCAAATGATTATATCCCCCACTGTATATAGAATAATACAAACCAATGATAAATCCAATTTTAAGAGTACATTTTATTTTTAATATATTCTGGACTGTTTTCTTTATGGGGTTTTATGGAACAGCGTGGTTTAACTGATTGATAAAATTGTTTAATTTCATAATGAATACACAAGAAATTATCTCAGACAATGTAAATCTTTTTTTTAATTTTTTAATCATAAAACAGGCATATTTTACCTCATAAACAGCAATTTTCTGTGAAACCAGGCTCCTGTTTTCAAGTATCTCACCTCTTCTTTATTTCATATCCATTCCCGTTATGATCTCCCTACAATGTGAGCTATACTTTCCCCAGAAGTCTGGTACAAACTGTTGTTTCTTTTGGAAGTCCTTGACATGTCATAGCATCCTCTGTAAAGATATTCATTCACACTCAACAGAGGCTCCTCTCTCCAGCTTCCTCTCTTGGGAACACAGATATCTTGCGCCTGTCAGGATGATAGATGACCAGGGTAATCATGAAGCTATAATAATCAGGCTGGAATGAGATAGAGGCGAGTTCAGCCCATCTTCAAATACATTGAAAATGACAGGTTATATTCATGTTCTTTGATCCTTAGTCTTCAGTGGGTTTGGACACTCCTGCAAAACCGTGGTCCAGTTTTAACTCAGTTCAGGGAGCTCCAGGGAGTCCAGAGTCAGAGAAGTAGAGGATATAAGGGAGGGAGAGAGGGAGAGAGATCATGTGTGGTGCAGTGTGAGGCCACTCAGGTCTGATAGATGCGCGTGAATCGGGGTGATCCCTTCCGCTCCTTCTTCACTCCTCTCGAAGCGCTGACAGAGAGCGGACAGTCGCCCACAATAACCGACTTTATAACAGCCTCTGGCTTATCTCATCTCGGCGGATCGCCCCCGGTACCGACCCGTACCGACTGTTCTCCCCTGTAGCATCTAAATCTCACTCACAAGGGAAGAGAAGAAAGATAGATTTGCAATCGTGTTTCACTTTCTTTGCTTCCAAAGGACCCGTATCTTTCCTATCTTTCCCCCGGATCTTTGTTTCTGGACGGCAGGCTGCGGCTGCGTAAAGCCCTGGTGAGTATTGATGGTTGCTGCTGTCATGTTTGCTTGTATTTCTTTCTTCTTCCTCTTGTTATTGGCCACCGAACAGATGCTTAGATAAGATAAGATATCGTGTCGCTGATCTGAGAGGGAAACGGAGCACAGGACTGTTTGTGGTTGGTACACTTTTTCTTGGAAACGGGGCTGTATTGTTTTTATTTCATTCACTCAATTTGACTGTTTTTGTTCTGTCAGAGGGGCGTAACTAGAGTGTATGAAGATACACAAAGGCAGCTGCATTAAGCCAGTGTGCAGAGAGGATGCAGCGTTTCCCATCTGTAGTAAAAACTGCCTTAACGCTTGTTGGAAAGTAAATCGAGTCAAAAAAAGAAAGAAAACACAGCCAGAGAGGGTCCTGGGGGACAAAGAGGCAGCAGCACAAAGCCCGAGTACAACAGATGTGCCCTTGTTTGCTCATATCTGCTATCACCTACAAATTTGGTAACATCAAAGCTACTGGCTCACTCCAAGTGCAGAGAACAGTTTAATTTTTTTTCTTCCCTTTTCTGAACATAAATTAAAGGCTATTTAAAGCCAGTGTGATATTCTGAAACCTTTTGACTCTGGGCTTAAATATAACGAACTTAGAGTTTATTCACTGCATCCAGAAACAGCAAATGATTCTTATTTATTATGTATATTGTCATTGCATAACCTGAAGAAATATGCAGAATAAATGCTCAGAGAGAGCACCAACCGCCATCTCTAGTGGTTATGCATTATTTATAAAGTTACCCCAGTGCTGCACCTCCCAACCAGCACCACTGTCAATCTCCCTCTCTTTTAGTCTCTGTTCTCACCTTACACTCTTGCAGTCTCTGACAGTCCGCCTGACATGAGTGTTTGTAAGTATTATTTGTGTTTGTAAGGCTGTTAAAGAGCAGCCGTAGTTGTGGGTCTGTGCCCAGGTCTGTGCCCGGTTTCGAGAAAGAAACTGAGAGTGGGAGAGTTAATTCTCAAATGTGCCCTCAGGCCTGTGATTGCAAAGAGACTTGTATTATGGATTGATGGATCGTTTGAGCTCACACAGCTCAAGGGTGCTGTAGGGGCGAGAGGAAATCAAAGCTTTTGTTTTCTACCACTGTGTGACCTTTCTAAGGGCAGAAATAAGAAGTGAAATCTCAGGTATGGCAGGACGTGCAATGGTAAACAAATAAAGGAAGAAGAAGTAGACTTTCAATTCGATGTCTCCATGTTAATCTGTTCCAAGCTTTGAAAATGTCTCTTTGCTCTGAAAGCCTTTACAGCTTCATATAGATATTAAAGCATCATTGAACTGGCATGATTATCCTCTCTAAGCACATAAAGTTGCTTGTGTAGATTCGATTACAGTGCCATTCAGTGTTATGTAATAGCAACTCCCCTGCAACACAGACCCTGTTAACACCCAGGCTCTGTTGCTGTGTAACTTTCATCTTTATCCTACTCGTCTCTCGGCTCTCTGTTCACCCTTTTTCCTCTTTTTCTCCCCAGCAGCAGCAGCAGCAGCAGCAGCACATGTGAGAAACACTGCTAATAGCACTATCATCCCACAGTGGCCACAGCCTCATGCTGAAATCCCTACATTCATGAGAAGGCAACAGGAAGCAGATTACTGAGGGATTAAACTCATGCACATGTATGCGCATGCACACACAGAGGACACCGTGCTTCCAGGATTTGACGGCCATCCAGCTGGGCATCTCACACTGAATGAACTTGTGTGACTGACTGAGACACTCTCTGGTATCATGGAAGAAGAGGAGGAGCCAACAGAGACTCATTGAATTTAAAACCCACGATCTCACCTCCTGTACTCTGCCTCACCATCGAAGGCTTTATGACTTGTAACAAACAGCAGAGCATGCAGAAAGAGAGAGGAGTGCAGAGCCAACCGTCCGCCTGCTGCTGTCCCATGATGCGTCGGCACTTGTAAGAGCAGAATCTGCCACACAGAGGGCTGTTTCTATGGATACCCCTGCCCTGGGAAGTATTAATAAAACTCACTGACAATCTGACTATCTGCTCATGAAGAATATACAGAGAGAGATTAGAAGTGCATCCTTGCAGCATAAAAAAAAAAAAAACATGAGTAGAGCAGAGAAAGACATCATCAAGTATATTTAAACATGAGGCCACAAGATCACTGACTAAACCAAACATTAGATTTATTTTCACTTGGTTTCATATATTGTGATCCTGTATGATTTTCTTGCATCAAAGATCATCAAAAATGTCACATGAAGTATGTTCTCAGTTCAGGGCAACATGAGCAGAAGATGTTTCAGAAAAAGTTTGATTTCATAAGAGATGCCCCACACAGGACTAAATGCAGAAGTGCAATGATGCACAAACAAACTTGCAATACTGAGTATCGCACCAAATTCAGCACAGGCTTCATGTAATCAGCCCATTTCAATTTTTGTGGGCCCTTAGAAATACCACCTCTTTCTGCAAGACAAATAGTAATAGTTGGGTCTTGTCTACTACAAAACAGACATCTACATGCAGCAGCTACCTATAGAAAAATCAGCTCTGTACTCACCAGCAAGATGTCACACTATTAATCTAGAGATTAAATCCATCACCTGCAATTTATCTATCGTTCATCTCTCAATTGAGCTGTGATGGCCAGACAGGACACTCCTCTCTTCCTCCACGGCTTTGACCTCAGTGGTCACTTCGTTGACCCTCGACCTCTTGGCACAGGTGTCACTGGCCTGGTGCTGTCGGCTGTGGACCAACGCACTGGACAGCGTGTAGCAATTAAAAAGCTGGTGATGCGAGACGCCGTGACCGTGAAACACGCCCTGCGGGAGGTGAAAATCACCCGACGACTGCACCATGAGAATGTGGTGCGGGTCCACGACGTCTTAGCACCGTATGGACGACCGCTGCCCAGAGACCCGACCCAGCTCAGCGCTCTGTACATCATTCAGGAGTGCATGGAGACTGATCTGGCTCGGCTGCTCGAGCAAGGACCTCTGCCCACAGGTATGAGGGAAAAGAAATAGAAAAATCACCCTATAAATTAAAATAAACCAATAAATAAATAAATACAAAATATTTTTCTGTGAATTTGAACAATTTTAAAAATCCAGTTGACCAAACAATCTCCACCCGAGGTCCTACACTCTACAGTTACTGTATCAGTGTGATGTGAACAAAAGCTACTAAATAGACCACGAAGAGAGACTTTTTTGTACACTGTTGTTTCCAAGAATATATTTCAAACCTCAAAGTCAGTATTACCCACTGCTGATATGATGATTCCTATTGGTACTATAATTTCACTGCTGGCTGTGTTTACATTGTGATTTATTAGATTTAGTATGAATTCATTTTCTGCCATATTAGTTAACACTGTGACCCAAAAAAATCCTGTCATATTTTAAAATAACACGTTTGAAACTGACTCACAATTTTACTCTATTTGAATTCATTCATTCACTGTTTTTCATGAGCATACTGTATGCTGTAAAGTATTAGAGTGAAACAGATTTAAGATTTTCTATATCAACAAGTCACATGTCCAAAAGGGAAGTCAGAATTATACGTGAAATGTGCTTGTTCATTTATATGTCAGTGGTTTGATTATTTGAATAACACATTATTTTAACCTGGGGATGTAAAATGTAGAAAAAGTAGTTCATTTACAAAGTATTAGTATGTAATGCGTGCACATTGTAGCTGTAAATATGTGAGTGCATTAGAGTGTGTGCTGATATGGGATTTTTGCCCTTGAACAGGTCATGCTACTCTGCTGTTCTACCAGCTGCTGAGGGGACTCAAGTTCATCCACTCAGCCAACGTGCTCCACAGAGACCTGAAGCCTGCCAACATATTTATCAATACGGACCAACTGCTGCTCAAGATCGGAGACTTCGGGCTGGCCAGAATAGTTGACCCTCATTATTCTCATAAGGTGAGTGTGAGACACACAAGGACCCCCCACATACACACAGACACACACACAACACACACAAACACAAACACTGGAAGGACATTCATATATACAGAGTATTAACTCTCAGCAGCCTCAGAGCGCTCTTACAGTGTGTTTACATGCAGTCTTTTCAGTCTTCACTATCAACAGTAATCTAATTATGAATATGATACTTGGACTGTATATACTACTGGTGAGTTGATGTCTTTTTCTAGTGCTCATCTGCAAGAAAAATTGTTTAGTGAAGGCTAAACCTGGCATGTCAGCATGGACCTTTGCACATGTACAAACATTCCAAACCTAATTCCTCTTACTAATCTTTTTGAGGGCATGTCAATGTAGTCAAAGAGCCAAGTTTTGTTTGACCAAAGGCCATTAAATGCCTGTGATCATATTTTAAATCCTAAACGTTCATACTGGTCTGTCCACTGAAGATTGTGATCTTTATAGTTTAATTTTGTCTTCTTTAAAAATAGTAATTTTAAGACATACAAAAATCTTGTATAAATTTTAGATTTTTCACTCTTCTCATTGCTCTGATGCACAGTGCGCTGCTATGCTGCTGATGGATGAATCTCAGGATAGTATTCTAATATTAAACATTATCGCTGTTATCAAGGAGGAGACAGCAGCTCCTCAAGCCCCAGCCCGATGTGGTTATTAGACAGCAATGCACAAATCCTTGGCCTTGTGTAGAAATGGATACACTGTATGTAGTATACTGTTACGGAAGAATCCTCTGATAGAAAAGCAGTAGGGTGCACACATAGACACAATTGACAATGCAGAATAATCTTTCTTTTAGGTATCTTTTCAGTGTGCTTAGGTGGCGTCTTAGGCGTCACTCGTCAGATTTTGCTGATTTTGCTGATAGTTTGCTGATAGTTTGCTGGTCAAACAGAGCCATTTTCAAACTCTCACATTTTGAAAAGAGTCTAACCACCTCTTTCTGAGTGTTTCAACTGCAGTACAGCTAAGTTTTTTTTTCTTTTATTATTATTATTAATGGCTTCTCTAATTACACTGCCCCATGTCTGATGTTACCGAATGTGTCTTACACAATGGGCTTCCTCTCCAGCCCAAACCGTGCTATTAAAGCCTTCTTCCCAGACCTGGTATCAAGTTTTGCACTAATCAAACACTGTGATTAGCCTGTCCATTGTAGATGACAGCTTCTGAGAGATTATTGTGACAGTTCACTGCTCCCGTGTTCTGCTTTATTATGCGCAAAGATCCCACAGCAATGCTGTAACTCTAGCAGGGCTGGATGTGTGTGCGTGTTTGTATGTTTGTGTGTTTTTCGGTTCCGCGCATGTGAAGAGGAGCCTCTTGTGAAAGGCGATCTTTGTCAGCTCCGAACACAGGACTGGGGATCAGCTGGGTGCAGACACAGGGGGTTCGTTTGGAGGGAAGGAAGGAGGTGGAGGGGAAGAGGAGGAGGAAGGGAAAGAACAGATGAGTTGCAAGGGTGGGAAATATTGAGCCATGGGAGGATGAGAGGAAGAGAGGTGAGAAGGGCGAAGGCAGAGGCAGGCAGAAAAAAGGATTGTGAGTACAATAAAAGTACAAGGAATAGTACAAAGAATAGAAACAAGGAAAGGAGGTGGAGGCGCAAACAAATGATCAAGACAGACAGACAGACAGACAGATAGATAGATAGATAGATAGATAGATAGATAGATAGATAGATAGATAGATAGATAGATAGATAGATAGATAGATAGATAGATAGATAGATAGATAGATAGATAGATAGATACACATACAGACAGACAGACAGACGATTCATCTGTTACCCAGCATAACATCAATTCGTCTTTCGCATGTAATGTGTGTGCGAGATGAAGCTGCTGTATTTGTGATGCTGTTTTGACACCAAAGCGGATGCCTGCACTGAATGTGATAGTATCCTCTCTCTTATTTAATAATGCAAAGCAAAAGCCCTGCTTTTTCTAACAGTTAGTGTTAATGGACGTGAGTAGTATTGACTTCAGCTATGATGGAAATTCACAAATACTATTAACTGTTATTTTGTGCCGTTAAACAAGACTTCTGGAACTTTTTTATACATCATTTATAGTGCTTTCAGATGGGTTCCTTGCACCACAGTTGACCATGATCAGATTTTATAATGTGTCATACTTGACAGCAAGATTGGCAGGTTAAGAGTTCAAGTTCTCACCATTGAAGGATGATACCTCTTTTCATTTATCTGTAATTGCTTTAAATAACTCCCTCCTACATTTTCTTACTAAGTCCTCATGTCTCACATGGTCCGTGTGGTCTGACAATGGCTTTATCAGACTACCGTGACTCTGCAGCGCATTGAAATGAGGTTGTTTGGCGAGCTGTCTAGAACTGTGCTTCTGACTACACAGACAAACATTTACTCAGGCGAAGAGAGATGACAGAGGGGTGGAGAGAAGAGGTGAGGAAAACAGAGGCCATAAAACCCCGCCATTATTTGTGATGTTGTTTACAGTCTACACCGGTGCTTCTGTGAGTGTGTATGTGTGAACGTCACCTGCTGAGGCAGCGCTGGATCCGGCCAGAAATTATTCATGACCAGGCTGAAGGACAGACAAATAAGGAGAGGACGAGTGAATAAGAACAGAGCATTTAAAAGTAACCGAGCAAGAAGAGAAGGAGGGAAGAAAGAGGTGAGAAAGGAGGTGAGGGAAGCAGGGTGGTAAAGAACAGTGAGATGGGGTGAAGTGTGAAGAAACAGTCATAGATCATGATGACACAGAGAAACACTAAAGTATGTGTGTGTGTGTGTGTGTGTGGAGTGAACAGATAGAGAGAGAAGTGGGAGGTGAAGACAGGAAGAAGAAGGTCACGGGAAAAGATGAGGCTGCAAAGAATGAAGGCACCGAATAAGCCTTTTTAATTGGTAAAAACCTGAACGGTGCAGAAATAGTTACATAATAAAACCTGAGACCATGTCTATGCATTTTCTTTCTAAAACTAAGACCTATATACTTATTTTTCCCTTTAAAACAGTTATTTAATGATCAACTTTCATCATCAAATACTATTTCATCCTGAAACAAGGACACTCTCTAAAATTCTCCGTCAAATACTTGGCAGGCAGGAGAGCTTAGATATAGTGATCAGCAAATAGGGGAGAGAAGGACCTACAGATAGACGACTTACTATATGTATATGTTCGTCAGAGCATCGCTGAGCACTAAGCATCAGTTTAAGCTCTGTTATCTGCTGCCACACAGACGAGAGCAGGCGGTGATGAGGGAGGGCATGAAGAGGAAGGAGAGGCTGCGGGTGAGGGAGAGACAGGAAATAGAGATAAAATAATAAAATAATTAGATAAGAAACGTGATGCAGAGGTAAAGACAATAGGAACGAGAGAAAAGGAAAGTAGCACAAGAGGAGCAGGTGCAAAAAGAGTAGACTGAAGAGAAACACTGAAGGCTGAGGAGAGCTGTCCACTTAAGGTTGTTCTCAGCTCTCAGGTCTTCCCAGCTACTCAGCAGTGCTGTGCAACTGGCCAAGTCACTTGATATGTTGTATTGTAGAAGTAATATAACTTCTGAGAGAGCTGGCACCCAAAAAAAAATAATTTTGACACGTAAAACCATCTCAGCCGGGCTGATTCTTCGTAGGGCCACAATGCTGGGAGTGATGTTTAAGCGGGAACATTGCCGTGGGTGGCCCACAATGAATAAACGCTCTGAGTCACGCCAAAAACCTGCTGATCAAGAAGGAATCCACTATTTTTTTTTTTTTTTTTGCCAGCTTCAAAGATGAAGAAGGCACTTGCTTTTCAGCTGTCGAGTAAAATACAAAGCCACTCAGCAATAGACCTAAAACATAATCTTGACCCTACTTGATGTAATGTTATGCAGCTCGAGATAATTTAATTGGTGTGAAAAGCTCGCGGAGCAGTTTCTGACATCCATTTTGATAACTCATCCACAAGAAATACAAGATGAAGAGGGAGGTGAATGGTGAGGGGGGAAATGGAAATCGTAGACTTCAGGAGAGGGGTGATGTGAGGGCACAAGGGAAGAGGAGCAGCGGGGATAGAGGAGGGAGGGCTAAAGAGATGAAAGGCAGGATATGAGAAGAGTGCTTAGAGGCACATTAGACACTTCAACCAATGTCTCATTCTGGGAAGACTGAACAAAACTATGCCAGTCAATGAAAAAGCAGAATGTGTAATGTCTGCCATCATGAAACACTTCAAAGCAGTTTTATTGAAAAATATTGAAGAAAAACTGGGCCATCAGCTGCCAACAAATATACAAATGTGTGAGACTTATAAGTGTATTTTGTTGTGCAGCTTATAGTCTTGTAATACCAGAAGTGTCAAGAAGCTTAAGAGCCTGGGGCGCAACATTTTATTTTATTTTTTTAATCACGAGAGATGTAATGAAAACAACATAAATTTAATGTAAAATGCAAGTATTTGGAGATTTTGTAAGGTCGGAGAATGAAGAGTGGAGTGATACACAAGAGGTTAATGATAGCAGCAGGTAAAAACATCTCATTATTACATTTGGTTTGTATGTAAATACGCTCGTCAGTGGTCCATCTTCATGCTCAACATCATCGTTATTCACAAAGTGAACATTGACAAAGGTAAAGGCTGAAAGGAGCCTTGTCGGAGGAGCCCTGAGGAGAGCAGTCATGTCTTCACACAGCAGAGCATCAAAGGCTTGGTGAAACTCAGGAACTCCAGGAGGAGATTGAGGGGAATGTTTTCTATTGCAGTGTCTCCAGAAGCCAGTTTCTATCATGTAGTGACATAAAGCTGAAGTCTGTGTGCGTGTAAATCAAAATATCCCTTGTGAGCTCAAGTCTCCTTTTTTTTTAGCTGACAGTACCAACTTCACAATGCTTCCACTCCAACAAAAATAACTACTGCTAGCTGGATTGCACTGAAACTGAGTAACTTGAACACCTTATAGACATGCAAGTGCATGCAGACTTACAAGTACAACTGGTGTGTTGCGTGCTCATCACTAATATAACTTCATTAATCCCTCATGTCCACAGGGCTATCTGTCCGAGGGTTTGGTAACTAAGTGGTATTGTTCCCCCCGTCTGCTCCTCTCCCCCAACAATTACACCAAGGCCATAGACATGTGGGCTGCTGGCTGCATATTGGCCGAGATGCTCACCGGACGCATGCTGTTTGCAGGTACCTCTACTGTTTGTCATGCAGTCTCAATGAAACCTTCCCTGAACTCAATGTCCTGCAGAAACGTTATGATCATTGATGTGATAAAAAACAAATAAGATAAGCTCTTCTCATTAGTATTCAGAGGAGATATCATAGAAGTCTGGCTAGATCTTTCCTGGGAGAAGTGTTTCTTGTAGCTGGGATTATTTCCAATTAATATTTTGGTATTTTTGGTATTTCACATGTTTGGTTATGTTTTGGCTCCTGTGTGGAACAGACGATTGAGATAGAAATTCAGTGACATTTTATTTGCACACTCTTTTCTTGTTACGTGAAAATAAAGATATACATACAAAGTTTTCAAGGGAAAATTGAGCACATTCTGTCAATATCTGCATATTAGAATTCAAAGTATGAGAAAGTGACACCAGACTGTCAGCAACAGCAAACACCAGTCTTGTGTAGTTAAGTCAACACAGTAATCAGTTTAAATCACTTGTACTCAAACACGTCTTTTGTTCCCTTATGTAAAGTTTTTACTTGCAGAGATGCAAAAAAGGAGCTTAAAGACTGCATCACAGTGTTGGTGATGTCCAGTCAGTGCAAAGAAGAGTTTGTCATTCCAGAGTGTCCTCCACCAAAGACACTTTACTCTCCTTCTGCAGGCTACTTCTTTGCCTGACCAGAATAACAATGATGACAGAAATTTTCACTGTCTGACGTAGTTCCCTCACTGACTGGCTGAGTTGACCTCCACCAGCCCTCTCTACAACACAGGGCTGACATCATAAACTAGATAGCATCATCCGGCTCCCTGGTGTTCCTGCGTGCTAGATTTTTATACATCAGGTGTTAGAGATGTTTTTGCCCTGTCTTTCACTTACCAAACAGAAAAAGGGTATATTTTTGTTTACCAAAGGGGAAACAATGTACTCTTATCCAAACAAACCACCATGGCTTGCTTATTTCTTAGAGGGATAAATGTGTTCATATAGCACCACCTGCTGGTGTCCATTATTTCGATGAAAACTTTTAAAGAGCAAATTCATACTTTGTCACATAGGTGGAAAAATGCTGCTGTCCTGCTCTCTATTAGCAGAGAACTTGCGTGCAACACAAACATGTTACACTTCTGGTTACACTGCAGTCAGTGACTTCAAAGTATTTGTTTTCCATCCGCTGCCAGAGATAAAATGTACTATATGGACTTTTTCAGAGTTGGCCAGTATCAGATTCCTCCCAGTTTGTGTGCGACTAAAACTCATTGAGATGTTTAAAGTTACAAAGGTTTAACATTAGGGTCTGGGGCCTTGTTTGGGTACATCTCTACCACTATAAGAGGGATGCAGGGATGTCTTTAACATTACAAAGGTGAAGGTGACCAGAAAAAGAATACGCTTGGAATTTCAACATTCACTGTAGCGGTATTTGATTAATTTTTAACAGATCAATAATCTGAGGAAGAGAGAAAAATGAAGCTGCAAGTCGTGACATTTTAAAAAAAAAATCAGTTTAAGCAATGTAATTCAAATTGAAGTGGATGTTATAATATTTGAGTTTTAGAATAGTAATTTCTCACATTGTTTTTAATTGGAAACTGTTTTAATAGTTGACTGCGGAGCATTTCAGCCTATCTGCATAATTTTAACTGAATATCCTTTCCACTTCTTTCACTTGACAGCTCACACCTCCCAGTTCTTCCTGTTTGACTCTTACTGGTCTAATTTCTTTGCTTATGTAACTGATGCTCCGTCTCTGCTCGTCTCTGATTGGTCGGTTCTCTCTCCCAGGAGCTCATGAGCTGGAGCAGATGCAGCTGATTCTCAACACAGTGCCCGTGTTGAGAGAGGAAGACAGGCAGGATCTGCTACAGGTGATGTCTCCATGGCTGCTGCAGGTCATATGTCTGCAGCCTCAGGGTGTCGTGCTATGTTTGCAGCTCTACACGACTATTTACAAATATTTAGGCACCTTTTAATGTGTACACAGGTTTTGGAGTACTTGAATAGACTAAATAAATGTACAAAAACCAGAACAAGTATGTGATATTTTAACCTTGCTTTCCCAGGTGATGCCTTCATATGTCCGTCATGGATGGAGAGTCAAGAAACCCTTTTCTGAATTGCTGCCTGAAGTGGATGCTCAGGGTGAGCAGAGGGAATTGAGTGGTGGGAGGAAAGGGGGAGGTCAAGCAGTAGAGTGTAGACAAATAAGAGTGATGGAGGTGTGAGAAGGAACAAAGACTCAGAAAACCACAGCTCTTCTGGCATGTGACTGATGAAGAGATGATTAAGTAGGGTGTTGAAGTGTAGAGGTCTATATGATTTAGTCTTGAGAAAGGATGATGAATGAGAATGGGTATCTGAAGAAGAACACACTTCATGGAGACTACATTGTCCTTCTCTTCCTCCCTCACTTACCCCTTCTTCTTCTTCTCCTCCCAGCTGTGGACTTCCTTGAGCGTATCTTAACATTTAACCCCATGGATCGCCTGACAGCCGAAGCAACGCTGTCCCACCCTTTCCTTCAGCAGTACTCCTGTCCGGAGGATGAGCCCACTTCATCGCATCCCTTCCGTATCGAGGATGAACTGGAGGATAGCCTCATCACCGAGCAAAGCCTCAGCAACAGCAACAGTCAGGCCTCTAGCATCCACTGGGACAGGTGTGCAGACTCAGTACTCTTTCATACACTGGTGAAGTTTTAATATTAAATGTCTAATTAACAAACCTCTGTTTCACAGTGAGATCATCAACAAACAAAGAGAGATTATCTATTTTGTTAATTATTTTGTTGATTTCGCATCAAAATTAACAAGTGACCACTTGTATTTAAAGGCAGAAGTTTCTGGTTACTCAAGACTCAGCTGTACCTTTGAAGTTATAATATATGCTATAACTACACAACTATTTATATGTTGAATCACAAAGTAATTATTTCTAATTCAGGCTAATCCACAATCGTTTTGGAGATGTTGTCACACAATATTGGGTGTTACAGTAGATATTTCTATCGCTGTAGTCCTGCTAAACTGGACTGGGACTGTGATCAGATGGTAGAGTGGGTTACCCATTAATTGGAATGTTGGTGGTTCGATCCTGGCTCATCCTGTCCACATGCCTAAGTGTCCTTGAGCAAGAACCCCAAGTTGTTCCTGATGGCGTACCATCGTATGTATGTGTGACCTTGCATGGAAGCTCAGTGTCATTAGTGTGAATGTATGGGTGAATGGAAAACCATGTAAAAGCGCTTCGAGATCCTAAGGTGGTAAAGCGCGTTTTCAAGTGCAGACCATTTGCCATTTAACTGCATGTCATCAAAGGATTTAGGTTACTAACATAACTACGACATCTATCCATTAGCTGTGACTGCTTGTCCTTAAGATAGCTGACACTGGGCAAGACACAACCATTCATACTCACATTCCCAACAATTGTTGTCTATTAACCAACCTACATGTCTTTGAACCGAGCCTTCAAATTTTACTGAATGCTACCATAATTTGACCCAGTCTAAAGTGATTTTAAATCATAAGAAATGTATTTACATAGTTTGTCTATTTTATGGATTAAATCAAAATGTAAGTGTAAATTGTGAGTTATGTTTGGCAAAACATAATGAGATTTGTGTATAGCTCAACTGTGCATCAGCTTTTCCTCTACCCTATTGGGACTGAACATATAATACTGAATAACAAGGTTCAAATGAATTTCATTTCTGCTTTTCTGCAGGTATGAAAATAGTTTATCAACAGATATGTGCTGGCAGCAGTCAGGAGGAAGGTGTCGCTGCATGCCCTCCAGCTGCATCGCCTCTGACCTGGGGGACACAACAGAGGATGAGGAGGTGCAGAGGGACCCCCGAGCCAGCTCCAGCTCACTGCTAGAGGAGGCTCAGGTTGAATATGCTTTGTCCTTTTGACCCATACTGACTGATTGATAAATTTGTACTTTATTAGAAACATTATCCTGTTTTAATGATATGCAAAGATCGAGAGCAAGCTGGTATAGCTGATTAGGTTAAACATGCATAAATTAGCTCCTGGCTGAGGGATTGTGTGGCCTCAATTTTACAGCAGGGATATTGTAAAGTTACAGTGTATTTACGACATGACTGCATTTCCTCCGGCTCCGTTGTTTCCTGTCACAAAGACATCACTCCTCTAAAGACAAATTCAAGTTGCACACAGAGGCATTTTATGTCTTTTGCCACCAGCTATTTGGCAAAATGAAATTTTCATCAGATAGATTATTATTTGTGGTGTAGGAACTTTCTTTATTCCTGATTTTCCTTTTAGGTAGTCCTGCACTTTTCATGCAAGTGCAGTCTTTTGGTAAACACTGTAGAAACGTCATATTGTTTGATATTATTAGTGTTACAGTTCTAATACTTACTGTACAGTATATGTTCTACCAAATTAGAATGAGTCAAAACAGTTAACACACAGTACAATGGTCATTTGTCATTTGTCACCTTCTCTCTCCCCATCTGTCTCGTACAGGTTGACCCACGCAAATATTCCCACAGCAGCTCAGCTGAACGTTTCCTGGAAAACTCGCACTCCTCTCTGGAGCGGGCCTGTGGTTTGGGGTACGGTGACCTCGACTGTGGCCACTCATGTGACTACAAAGTGGGCTCTCCTTCATATCTGGATAAAATTGCCTGGAGGGAGGGGAAGCCTCAACACTACTCAGAGCCTAAGCTGATCCTGGATCTGTCTCACTGGAAGCGCAACATTAACAGCCTTCCTGTGCCTGTCGAACCTGTTGGTGGCAGCATGGAGGACCTGGGAGAAATGAAGGAAGAGGAAGCAGAGGAGGAAGAAGAGGAGGAGGAGACCGTGGATTTATTTCAGGAAATCTCTCGCTGGGTGGAGAGCACCCAATCTCGTCTGCACTCACCAAGTCCCAGTCCTTCTTTGGAGCAGCAGTCACCCTCCTGCTACACCTCCTCCCCGCCTCTCCCTCTCTCTCCTACTGACCTCCCAGCTCCAGTCTTCCACTACACGGACGTTGTGCGGCAACGATCAGCTGAATATGACGAAGACAGACGAAGCCCGCTTCCCCCTTTCAGATCCTCCTCTAATACCCTTCCCTCACTTCTCCCTTCATCTCCCACTGCTCTACTTCCACCACTGTCACCTCAAACAGTGTCACCCCCCACCACGCTACTTTTGCCTCCCCTGCGGTCTCAACCCCTTTCCTCTACTTCTCAGCCAGTAAATGCTGACTCAATGGAGTCACTTTCTGTCAAGCAAAAAGACCGTCTGTTTGACCTGGATGTGTTCATATCCCGAGCGCTGAAACTGTGCAGGCAGAATAAGGAGAAAGCAAACGGGAGGAAAGGAAAAGAGGGAGGGTGGATGGAAGAAAGCAAACAGCCAAACATTAACCGAAAGGTATCCAGGTTTCCAGAGCACAGGACTCCACCACCGCAGACCCCCAACTCCTGATGTTGAATTTCAACTTCAGGTTCACCACAGTATAGCATCATCACGGGTAGCACTCCCAAATGCTCATAGTGCTTTTTGTAGTGAGGGATGCCCATGATTGAATATGCTGCTTAAAATTAGACCTTAGTGTTGGCAGCTTTTGTCTTTTCGGTACTACTGCAATGAAAAAAAAAAAAAAAAAAATCACTTGAAGAATCAATCTTGCAGCTTTGTCATGAGATGTTCTCAGGCAATAAAAGGTCAGAAATCATATGGGTTCAACATAAGTAACCATGCTTAGCATCACAAATATCAAAGATTTGTTCCACTCAAGCATATTTAGAAATAGTCAGCTAATAATGATTGTGGTATTTGCAGTTTCCTTTGTCAGACAAGACAAGATCAGACAAGACTTGACAGTGACTGATTCTGTGACACCCATACTTCCATACTTGCAAATGACAAAGAGGGAGCAGTCAGCTGTGGATATCTAGGCTACTGATGACAGAAACTGAAGAGAGATCCCTTAGCGTGTTTTAAGATTGCTTTAAATAGGTTTTTCTATACAGGATCCTGCACTGTGTCAGTCAGTCAGTACATTTTCAAAATGTCAGACAGTCTTCCAAAGGTGATGTTCACCAAATAATTATAGTGATACGGGAAATTCTTTTTCCTGGTGTCTCTGAATGTATTAGCTGAAAAATAATAAGTCAAATTATGATACATGGTGATCTATGAAGATTATATTTGTTTCTGTTAACACTCCCACACTGACTTCTTCATGAATTTTGTCACCGTTGCAAAAGGCCTGTAAACTTGTACAAAATTGTTGTCTTATTTAATTATACCGTATATTTCTCAAAACTTTGAATAATATTCCTGTGTCTAAAATACTCTTGTATTCTTTGTTGAATGCTAGGTTGAACGCACACGTTCATGTTAACTAGGAGTGAGTTGCGTTTTGTTTGAATGTGGAATGCTCTATATGGTAGTATTTATGATTATTCAGCCAATTTTGCTCCAATTTGATCATAAACAGTTTCTCGTCTGCCCGATGATCTCAACAAGGTCAACATCTTTTCTACACTTTAAATCCTTTCTGTACTAGACAGATAAACATCTACTACCATTTTGCTAACTTCAGTGTTAGCCACAGAAAGCTTTAATGCAAACAACAGTAGCCTATATTTTGGAGAGTGTAGATCCTTTACAACCTTTATAGGAAATAATTTGTACTCAAAACCTCTCAGTGCTGCCCAGAAACCATATTAATATATGGAACAGTAAATAAATAAAACTTATATTTGTATGTCCAGCATGTTAAGCAGTAGACACTAACAGGTTTTTTTTGACAGTATTTTGTCATTTGATGTCTCCTAATCAAGAGAACTAGACCGGGTAAAAGATACAGTTTGGTGTAGTAAGCTATTACCAATGCAGGCTGTTGGCTTGTGCCTCATAGTCGCTCAAACAAATGCATTTGACATCCACTTCAATCATGTTTCAATCATATGGCTATTAGTGAGCATAGGGAAATGGCATTAAAGATATTTGGCAGAGCTAGTGACAAAAATAAATACAGTTAAATAAATGTTATCTATATTCTGTAGCCAAATCGCACCAGCCCCGCTTACACTGCTTGAAATGTAACTCTCATCTCTGAGTTGACCACTGACTGTATGCAGTCTGTTTGCTGTATATGCACAGGAGTCCATCAATAGGGAGTGGCAGAGGCACAATACTGATAAAACACACTGCCAGCACCACCACAAAATATGAATGTTTTATCATCTTTAATTCCAGGATCTAAAACTTATTCTGACTGTATAAATCACTCAGTTGGCAACAAATCATGTCATGCCCTAAGATATTAATTTGAATCCTTCCATACAATCAAGCAGCAAACAGATCAAAGTTCTCCTTTCAAATCCTTTGCAACTCTTAATTGCTGTGCACATCTAAAGTTGCTCTAAAAAGTTGACTTTCACGCCCGCTGCAGCCAACACAGGCAGGTTGTAAGCAGATCTTTACTTGCACAACATAGTGTGACTTCCAAAGAATCGAGCCATTCATGAGCACTGCTAACAGTACAAGCTTTGAGACAGCAAAGCCAGGTATATTTGTTTGTATTCACAATGAAGCACATGTAGCACATTCAGAAAGACAAGATTTCCTCAACAACAATGGGAACATTACCACCTTCTATGTTCATTATTGTCACCTTTTTAGCAATTGACCATACCTATTGCTGGACTCAATGAAAGAAGTTGTTCAAGTAAAGAGAAACTGTCAGTTTTATGATCATAGTGTTTAATCTATTTACAGAAACAGAGAAACGCTGTGCTGCAGTCCAAATAATTACAATGTAAAATATATTTAGTATTTAATTAATACAGGTCTAATGATCACATTTTGTATTTTACAGTTTCTTCTGCAGGTAACCTAAGCCAGCAATAACATCATTGAACACAAACACTACTGTAACACGTGGTTACTGAGCCGAAGTCAATTATTTTAGGTGTGTAAAGCAATGTAGAAAATGTGCCTCAGTACACCTCAATTCTTCCAGCTTACTGAATGTAACAAATGCCCTCCCTTCTGCATGGCTATTCAAACAGGTTAAACGTTGTTAGTTTTATTATGTGTCAGTTTGTGAAACAGTCAGATTCCAGTGGTCTCTTATTTCTTTTGTACTCACGGTGCAAAGAGGCCTCAGCTTTTCATTTGAGAAAATCTGTGAGGTCTTTAATGTTCAATATTGACTGATTTTGGAGTTTCTGTTTTTGCTGGAAAATTAATAAAACAAAACTAATATTTGATCTTGTGCTTTTAAGTGTTTTGGCAGAATACCAGGTAAAGATGACATGGTTTTTTTTTTGCTTTAATTAGTCATTCAGGGGTGTTTCACGTTTGATTGGTGTTTTATTTTGTAGTGACAAAATTCAAAGCATTTATAGGAAATGTAGATTGTAATGTTCATACCCACTTAGGCCTTTATACACACATCCATGAACACAAGAGTTATTCCTCTTTAAAAACTATTTAAGTTTTAGTTTACAGGTGCAATATGTAGTTATTGTACCGTTTTTTCTTCTTCTTTTTTTTTTTTTTTTAATTTATCTTAAATGGTGATAGTGAGTCGCTGTGGCGTCCAGTCTGCCTTCAATCCAGCTCTGAGTTTCAGCAGATTGGTCAAATGTTTTGTTTTGTTGCCCTGCCCTGTTTTGTTTGCGACATAAAATTGCCTTAGAGAGCTGGACGATGAGCTATTTGAGGACATCCCATAGGATTACAACAGCAGACATATTAAAACGGTCATAATATAACTACCTACCTTTAATAACTGTTTGCAACATGTCCAACCAACCATATATGTTGACTGTGTTTCTTGGTTTGTTTGTATATAATATATACAGATATATAATGTACTGTATACACTGTGCATTTTATATTTTATATTTTTTACTGCTATGTACTGCTATTTTATTGCTTTTCTATTATTCTATCCTATTATTTTATTCAATTATTTCTATTATTATCTTATTGCTTCTGTATGCTGCTGTAGCGAAAAAAAAAAAAAAAAAATTCCCCTCGGGGATTAACAAAGTAAATACCTACCTACCTACCTACATAAACTGGTAGGACCTTTACGGTAATTTATGGACTTCTCACCAACAAATCGTGCGCATCTTGCGGATCTTTACGGTAAACGAAGAAGGAAATCCCACCATGTGATTGGATGAGCGGCCAAGCTCTTCCCGGCGGAGTCTCCTCACCTCACCCCACCTCACCTCACCTCTCCTCCACCACTCCTCCACCTCCACATCTCCTCCACCTCTCCGCTGCATCTGCGGCTGCAAACGGGGCTCAGACCAAGTAGTCGAAAGTAAAGCGCTTATACACCGCGACTCTCGGAGGAAATATGCCTCACAATCAGTGACCCGTTCAACGGAAGGAGCGGCTGCGTTGCGTTAACTTAAAGCAGGTAAACGATGTCTTTGTTCTCTAAACAATAGAAAGTCGGTGGCGTCTTAAGAACTAAGAATAACGTACAAAAAGGTTTTTTTTTTTTTTTTTTAATGAATGACAGCGACGTCGCCGGGGTAGAAGGTGTTTCCCCCGGTTTGACTGGTTTGATTTAAGAGTTACAAACATGTCGTCTGTTCATCAAATACCGACACACGCCGTCTTCATTTCCGAGCTAGCTAAACGTTTGCTAGTAGCGGTTGTTAGCAGCGTGAGGTTATTTATCACGACGTCTCGGTCCGGTGGACAATTACACTTTTGTTTTTGTTTTGTTTTGTTTTGTTTTTGTTTTACATGTCCGCCTGATTTTTCTGCGCAAACGTAGTCGTGACGTGTTCACAGCAGCCCGTCCTGTCCGTCCTTCACCTCCCGACTCCTCACCGAGGATGGAAGTGACGAGTTCATAAATGTCGCTTTCGTTTTTATAAGTTACGTATTAAAACACGAATAAGAACATAAAACTGTAGGAGACCGGGAGGTTTTACGGTCCTCACGATGGTTATTACCACATTTACACAGGCCAGTATAAACTACAGTTGTCTTGCGTATTCAGTGGCCAGACGCACTTTTACTATTTAAGACTAAATGGAGAATAAAAGGAGAATAAAAACGCCTTTCAGCAGAGCCACACCTCGCTGATGACCGATGTCTGTTTGCTATTTAATACTCTGTAATATGGACCCATGAGCAGTACAATGTTTACCTCCGTGTGTGTGCTTTGCTGCTTGTTTCAGAGTGTGCGCAGGAGGCCACTGCGTTTCTGTCAGTAAGGAAACCTTTTTTTGTTATTACACCACGTCTGTTGAAGTCAATACAGTTATTGTATTGCACAGACTACTTGCAGACCCGGTAATGCACAATTTATTACTACCCTGGGTAGATTGTACAATCTGTGGTGTTTGCTAGATGGCAATATTTCCCGGAGCTGAGCGGGAGAGAAATTGAAGCTCTGTGTGCTCAAGAAACAGGCGGGAGTATGAAATACACAGATCATTAACACTTCTGATGATTGTTGGTGCTCATATTTCAGTTTACTGCTTCCTTCCTCCCCCCTGCTTCAAAGCAGCTTCCTGGGTGTGTAGTTGCCAGCTGGCAGCTTGTCATTTCTTTCATCAGATTTTGTGGTGAATGAGAAGGCCGCATGATCCGGTGAATACTACTTCCTTTGAGTCTACAGCAAATGCAGGCTAATGGAAAAATCCCACCGAGTGTTTGCTCAGAAGTTTTTAAGCTCACTTGTGATTTATAAACTGGCTGACCTGCTCATCAGAAGTGAGCCAGCTAAATTAAACACGTGGATTGTCATTAAAATACGGTTCTAGGCCATGAAATCAATCAAAATGTGCTCTTTTTTTTTTTTTTGGAAGAAGACATCGCTAACCCGTTTTTGTGACTGATGACTGCAGTTGACTGTAGTTTCCTCATGCGTCGTGCATTTCAAAACAAGAATTGTTTTACAGATAAGCAACCCTTGGTAACTAAAATATAAGGAACTAGAATAGAAACTGCATCGTTGTTTCCTATTTAACTTGCTTACAGGTTCAGTTTCATTTCCTCTGGGTAATTACTTACTTATTACTTAATAAAGGGAGGCCAACAAGATGTTTTCTAGATCCTAAAATGACTAAAAACATGAAAACATTTTTTAACATAGTAAAAGTTACAGAGTACAGTATACCAGGTGGGTTAAGAAGTTGTTTTGGCGACATCTTGTTTTGTTGTCTGCTTCACTTTTTCTGTAACAGTGATATTTGTGCAATCTTCCCTTGTTGACATTATTATTTAAAATACAAGGTAGCATTATATCAGCATCACATAGGGCTTTTTAAAGTTGTCCATTCAGTCCCTTTGCTTTGTCTCACGGGAAGGCTGCATTTATTTTTGTGGTTTCATAGTCAACGTTGGTTTATTTGTATACAACTTAGAAAGAGGATAACGGTGTAGCTTTAACTGGCCTCTTTCTGCATCCGGCACAACACAGCACAACACAATCTAGCAGTGAATCCCAGGTCACGTGCATGACAGCTCTCACAACATAGATACTATTCAGGCCACCAACAGGAACTGAAAGTCTGACCCTCGTGTCAAATAACGTGGCATCATTTTAGGAAACCCTGCCATCGGTTACTGTTTTATGGTTTTACTTATGATCTTGGTTTTTTTTTTCTCCTTTACTCCCAAAAATGTCTATCTCATTCATTCCTTCAGGTTTACTCTCTCAATAGCGCAAAAGAGTTCTGTGGTCAGCAGTCGGAGTCTTGCTTCCAGCATGTGATGCGTGTTATCCGCCTGTCTTTCATGCGGATCCTCTGCTGGTTGATGTCACCACCATTTATTTTGTTCTCTGTCTTCATGTTGAGCTCATTGCAAAAGGGATTACGACAATCTTTCAAGGCTTTTTTCTCAGATCACACACTAAATCACTTCTGACCACATGCAGATTAATGACAGCCACTGCTCTCAGTATTTTTAATCCTCAGCTGTATGACTGTCCCTGCACACCAAGTGCATCCTTCAGCTTCTGTGAATTGTTGTGTGCCAGTAGGCTGAGATTCCTCACTATTGAGCTTTATGTCATGTCAAGATGCGATCGGGTGTGATGTTGTCATGTATTTAAATGTTGTGAATGGAGTCAGAAGCCAAAATAGCTCAACATTAAAGTGGTGACTCTTCCTGTTGACAATAAGGAAGCCAAAAAAAATAATACTTTTTTTCTTTGTGCTTGCATGTAATGCATCTTGGATACAAGTTAGGCTTAACAACAGGCAAAAAAAAACTTAAGAATTGGTGTTTGTCCATGTTGATGAACTATTGCACTGTACTTAATTACTTTTGTCAGGAGACATACTCATAATATTCAGGATCCGAGCAGAACAATTTACAACAGGCAGCTTTGGTGAATTAGTTGTACATTTCCCAAGCAGGAAAATTAAGATGGAAATAGTCAACTTTGTCTTCTCCTCCTCCTCAGAAACTCTCCACCAGTGCACCATCCATCCCAGTGACTGTCTACCATGTTGTTCCGGTTGAGGACAACCTGGTCCCTGAGGCCCTGTGTCTCTGCTTGCAGATGGGCACACACCAAAGAAAAGGGCAAGCCCCTCATGCTCAGCCCTCGCACCAACAAAGTAAGCAGATTACTGACATTCTGTTTGAAGAGAAATGGCTTCATGAACATGTTGTGCAGCGTTTCAGACCATTTGGTCTTAAGATCCGTACGTTGTTTTGTTTGCCCGGGCAGAAGATAATGATTGTCTTATTTCTGCACTGCAAAGACATCAAAGATGTGCAATAACTTTCAATTATTTCTTCTTTTATGTCTTAATTTAATTTTGATTTGATTTACAACATCTCTGTCTTTGAAACGTAAGGTTATGTCTTGTGTTGATATACACATCCGACTTCAGTCGACAGCGGTGTCACATCTGCATCGCTGCAGCAAAGACGCGGCTGACAAAATACTGAAGAACTTTCAGCTGATGAAAATTGCTCTGCAACCTCTATTTAATACCTATTGCAGACATGCATCACATTGTTTGGTGTTTTGTAGTTGACTTTGGCTTGTAGGAGTTTCTTATCAAGTTTTTCAAAGTGTTTAAGGTTACAAATGACATTTGTAACATGAGGCTCAAAGTGACATGGTCTCACTCTGCAAGTTATGATAAACTTAGCACAGACTCGACATGTTGTTGCGCTAAATATAGATATCCCAAGCCACATGTAAACTGGTCACAGGCCAGCTGCTCAATGGTCCAAAAGACTGTATATGTAGATGGAGTTAGCGCGTCTACAATTGTGCCTGTTTGAAGCCCCGATTTTCAGTTTATGATTAAGATGGCTACGTGGCTAGTCTCCAATAGACTGAACTTACAAGTAAAATTGATAAAAGGTTCATAAAACTATAAATATATAACCAAATCTGTAGTTGAGGTTGTAGAGTTGCTTCCCCTTCCCTTCCCCTTCCCCCTCTAACTGATGACACTACACGCAATCACAATTTAAGTAAAACAGCCTGGCATCTATTTTTCTGATTGGCCAGCATCTTGGCACACTGTAACCCTCTGTTAAAATCATGGAGAAAATAAGTGAGCCTGCAAGCAAACTGGAAATTGCACATAGGGCAGTTTTGTTGAGAGTAAGCGAAACCTTGAGTGAGTATGTTTGTATGATTCTTGTTGTTCTCGGTTTTGTACCCTCATGGTTGAAATGCACTTATTGTAAGTCGCTTTGGATAAAACCGTCAGCTAAATGAAATGTAATGAAATTTAATGTAAAGTAACTAAGGGTTTGAAACTGGGTGGAAGATCTTAAGTGGATAATGGGAAACACAGTGAGGTATTGAATAATTTTCATTTGCTCAAATTCAATTTATTGGGGAAATACGATTTATGTGCTTGCATAACATGTTTGCACACTCAGGAATGGGGCACAAATATAAATACATAGTAGAGCTGCCTAGTTGGAATTTCTCATTAAATAACAGCTCAACTCTAGCATTAATAGTCACTGAGTTCATCTAAACACACTTAAAACTGCATTTAGCCAGATTAAATACAAAAGATTCTGGTTATTCAGTGACTGTATTTACCAGAGCAGATTTGACTTGCATTATACCTCAATAATAATAGTGTTGCAGGAATGCATTTTTATTACATCAGACTGTTCTGTGATTTCATGTTCCTCTACCTCAATTTTATATATCAGCTATGCACCTCAAATGTTCACCGTGCAGGACAGTTCCATCTGTTTTGGCCAATTTAATATTCTTAAACTAAAAAAAAGATAACTTAAACTCATGAATTCCTGTCCAGTTTGTACTTAAAAAAGTCTTAAAACGGTTTACTTTTTTATAAATCCGTGCCAATTTTATGCACTTTTGTTTCGAAAATTTAAAGTGTTTCAAACCACATTCAACATTGACAAATCATAGGATACAAAGGTAAATATATTAAAGACATGCCTCCACAAACAACAAGACTAGTGCAAATGAAGCATTATTTTACATTTTATAGATTATACTACTTTTTGAATCACTCAAAGCACTCAAATGAAATGCCAGACAGAAAAACAGGAAAGGGAAAAAAAAGAAAAGTTTAAATGTTCTGTTACAAGTAAAAAGATGAAACCTACATATCAGAGGTTTGTAGCATGTTGCATTAGGCTGAGAGCGACTGAGTGCTAGAACTGAGAGAAGTAAAATGCTCCATCAGCATGACTCAGCATTTTTTTTCCAGGGGAGCCCTCGACATTCATCACTCTCAGAAAATAATCAGCCCCCACCCTGGCCCCAGACCCGAAGGCTTTTATGTGTGTTATGTGTGATATGACATTCAGTGATGGGGCTGCAACTCTGCGTGCACACATGCTCACATACACTGCAGGGGCATGAAAACACTTTGTAGCTACCGCTTACCTCCCCCATCCTCTCTTTTACCAAAGGGGGTGTTTTAGCCTACAGTGTTCTTCATTGGCTTCTTTGAGGCTACTTCCCCTCTCTTACCCCATTTTCCATCTCCTTCGCCCTGCTTTTCGTCTTGGTTTTCCCTCCTTTCACTCAACTCAAATTTTCTCTAGTAGAGTCTATAGGTCAACCCCACCAAAGGGCTCATAGGTAAGGTAGTGTGCCCTCTGGTGACAAAACTACATCACAGTACGTGAAC
Organism: Embiotoca jacksoni; assembly: GCF_022577435.1. NCBI lineage: Eukaryota > Metazoa > Chordata > Actinopteri > Embiotocidae > Embiotoca > Embiotoca jacksoni. The sequence continues at coordinate 9,517,300 of NW_027185436.1, read as the reverse complement.
ATTTTCTGCAGCAGGTACTCACAAAGTTAATAAAAAAAATAATTCACGAGGGATATTTAATTAACTATAAATGCTTGTTTTTGTTTTAAAACTTAAACACGGCACATGTTTGCAGCAGAATTTGTTGCAGCAGACAGGAGATATTTAAACTTGAATTCTCAGAAACATGTAAAATGACATCTACAAACTGAACATATTATCCTCCTTTTTTTTTTTTTTTTTTTACATTTCCAGATAGTCTGTAAGTATTTCATAAATAAGTCTGGGTCAAAATATTTAACATTTCTATCCAATCCAGTCCAATCAATCATGCAGTACTCTTGGTGTGTGTGTTCTGGTGTATTTGCATCTGCGTGTGACATACTGCATGTTGGCTGTAGTTTGATTGTCAATGTATACGGATGTATAGTATATTGTGTGAATGTGGAGAGACTTTGTGCTCCTACGTCACCCGTGGTCTCTTCAATGCTCAAGACAAAGTTCTTCTCATGGAGACAATAACGGCCAATTTAATCTAATATAATGTAATTTAATCCAATGTAATATAATGCAATCGAATCCAATTGAATATAAAAAATTTGGACAGTGCAAGTTTGGCCAGACGTCTGGAGTAAAACGAGTCTTGATTAGAAATAATAGCACACTTGTCATATTAGAAGAGGAAACTAGAAGAGTTCAGTAGTTCATTACGTCTTTACACTGTTTTCATATCAATGCTTCCTGAACTAAAACCAAGTGAACTTGACTCTGAAATTATTCTCTAGCAATGAATAGAGGTACAGCAGATCTCAACATTTCTATTGTCTCCTTACTAACTCTTCTGTGTGTGTGTGTGTGTGTGTGTGTGTGTGTGTGTGTGTGTGTGTGTGTGTGTGTGTGTGTGTGTGTGTGTGTATTTTTACCCAGGGTATGGCCTTCTCCCTACAAGAGCGACAGATTTTGGGGATACATGGTTTGTTGCCTCCTAAAGTGGAGACTCAGGACATGCAGGCCATGCGCTTTCAGAATAATCTAAAGAAGATGACTGACCCCCTGGAGAAGTAAGGAATTATTTTCTTTAAAATACTAGAAAGTGAAGTTATGGAAAGAAAAAAAAACTTCTCAGAGCATTAGCTAAATAATAAAAACAATATATTTGTCTTCCTGTATGCAGCTTTAGTTTGTTTTTTCCTCTTATTTTTCTCTCCTTTTCCCCACAGATACATCTACCTGATGGGCATCCAGGAGAGGAATGAGAGGCTTTTCTATCGGGTGTTGATGGAAGACATCGATGAACTGATGCCAATTGTCTACACTCCCACTGTAGGCCTGGCCTGCACGCAGTACGGACACATATTCAGAAGACCCAAGTAAGCGTTGAGCAAAGCTATCAAAAAGGAAGAAAAAAAAGACACCTTTAATGTAGCTTTTTTCTTTTGGTCCAGACATACTATGTCTATCAAACCCCCAGGAATTAGTATCTAAAATACAGAAGAAAAACGTTTTCTTAATGAATATTAACTCCCACAGAGATGCATTTCCTTTTCTTCATTTGTACTAGAGAGTCTTACAAGACTCTGTTGCTAGAATAGCTAAACTGATTTTTTTTTTTTATCTCCCCAGAGGCTTGTTCATCTCCATTCGGGACAGCGGACATGTCCGCTCCATCCTGGACAACTGGCCAGAGACTGACGTTGCAGTGAGTATCCAAAAACCTTATCGCAGAAATACCTGTTCAGCTGTCATCTCCTCTGTATTACAGTGTAAAAAGACACTCCTAGAGCTTTTTATCCTCTTAAACCCACATACTAGAGAATTGATATGTTAAATGTGAATGCAGGGATGATCACTGTTGCCATTTTCTAAACTAATGTTCTTATTTTCCACCTCCTCTCTCTCTCATACTGTAGGCAGTAGTAGTGACTGATGGAGAGCGTATTTTAGGATTAGGGGACCTAGGTGTTTATGGGATGGGCATACCTGTCGGAAAACTCTGCCTGTACACCGCCTGTGCTGGCATCAGACCTGAGAAATGTCTACCTGTGGTGATAGATGTTGGCACGGACAATGAGGTAGGAAAAGGCTATTTGTGTTTCCTGTTCACTGTATGTGTGTAAGTGGTTTAGTGAAAAGTGGTTAGTGGTTTAAATAGAAAAAATTGTTTATCCTCCTGGTGCTTGTTCTTGTCCTCCCATCAGACTCTCTTGAGGGACCCACTGTACATGGGCCTGTACCAGAAGCGAGACCGCTCTCAAGCCTACGATGATCTGATTGATGAGTTCATGGGAGCTGTGGTGGAAAAGTATGGGCAGGACACACTGATCCAGTTTGAGGACTTTGGGAACCACAATGCATTCCGCTTCCTCAGGAAGTACAGGGAGAAGTACTGCACCTTCAACGATGATATCCAAGGTTCATATATACCCCTAACACAGCACAAGGGACTTCAACTGTGAAATACATTATACATCTAATGCATAATTCATATAGATAATTATACCCTGTTACACGATTCTATCCGTGTAATTACCTCACTTAGAAATGCATAACCAGTTGTACCATATAAAATATTTAATTTACAGATTTGTGTATCTGTCCTGCTTTGTGAAGTCTATTTTACATATTCAGTTATATTTATATATTTATATTTATATAGTTTAGCTCAGTTCAGTTGGTGTTGCTTCTCAAAGTATTCAGGAAGTTACTGTACAAATTGCATTCTATTTTAATTTGTTAAATACTAGAAGTTTTTAAAAGCGTAACTACAACACTATATTCTATTTTACTGTAAAGATCATATCACAGGCCTGAAACGTGCTTGAAAATAAGTAACCCATGACAGAGAACATACAGTATTGTGACCTTTAGGTTACATTTCAGCTGCAATTTTTGCTTGGACCATTTTGAAAAGACAGCTATAATTTTAGACTTTGTTCTTCTACATGTTTCCAGGCACTGCATCAATGGCCCTTGCTGGTCTGCTAGCAGCTCAGAGAGTCATTGGAAAACCCATTACTGAACACCGGGTGCTTTTCCTGGGAGCAGGAGAGGTAAGAAAGCTCATGTTTATCCATTAATCCATCAATCCAAGTTCTCTAGGTTTCTCAATTATCTCCATTTTGGAATGCGAACAATACCAAATATCAAAATATGAAAAAAAAAAATGAAGATTTGCTCAGTTGGCTTATGTTTTCTAAATACTTTCTTTACAGGCTGCCCTTGGTATCGCCAATCTGATAGTAATGGCCATGGTGGAGACAGGGATGACCCACACTGAGGCCAGACAGAAAATCTGGATGTACGACAAACACGGCTTACTTGTAAAGGTTAGTTTGTGTGACACAGACTGTAATGACCAGAAGATACAGTACAGATGTCTGCGTGGCTTCCTGTCTGCGTTGCTTCCTCGCTCACTGTTTGAACACTGTCTGCCAGTGGTTTTGTTGTATTGCTATTGATTTATAATAATATAATTTCCACCGATGAACCATATGTAACTCCAGGGCAGACCGCAGGACACGGACACTAACCAGGAGGCTTTTGTCCATGACAGTCCAGGAGATGTACAGAGTTTCCTCGATGCTGTCAACACCATCAAACCAACAGCTATCATTGGTAACAATTTTTTTTTATTATTCACGTAATCATAACTTAGTAGTACGGTTTGGAATATGCATTTTTAGGTTTAATCAAAAGAGTCTGAATTAAATAATTATTTTGCTGTCATTTGTAATGTTGTTTTTATCATTTAATTTGAACCCAAGAAGGATATCCCTTCAGTTCAACAAATCCCTTAAGTTTTTTATTTACTCAATTAAATTTTTTATTTCATCAATCAAGACCAAAATTATCTTAATTTGTTCTGTCAAAGGTCAGTGCAGTCGCAAGCATATGATGACCAACTTTTCTCTTTCCTTCTTTCAGGTGTGGCAGGAGCTGGACCTCTGTTTACCCATGATGTCATCAAGGCCATAGGTTCCTTTAATGAACGACCAATCATCTTTGCTCTGAGTAACCCAACCACTAAAGCAGAGTGCACTGCAGAGGACGCCTACAAACTGACTGATGTACACATTTTTTTTATTTTTTTTATGAACTTTGAAATTAAGCGTATTATCACCCCCTGACCCCCATCACATGTCATTTGTTTCTGCGTCTCACAGGGCAGATGTCTTTTTGCCAGCGGCAGTCCATTCAGTCCTGTGACTCTGAGTGATGGCCGCGTCATAACGCCGGGACAAGGCAACAACGCTTACATCTTTCCAGGTGAAAGAAATAAAACGGAATATTTATAATATACATTAACAACCAGCACAGAGGAATAATTATGTGCATGTTCCCTGAACATGGCTAATGTTAAAAAAGTAACAAAAACCTGGTATTTGCCCAGTGTTTAAACAATTGGGGAAAATCTATGGATGCAGAAAGAAAATGCAGAGGGTAACACATGCTATTTGTACTTTTCAGGTGTGGCCCTGGCTGTGATCTTGAGTGGAGTGAGACACATCAGTGACACCGTATTCCTAGAGGCTGCCAAGGTCTGAAGGCATCACTAAGCATTGCTCCATATCTTCTTTAAACTTGCCAAAAGGCCATGTTTCCTCGCCCACACCCCATCCTGCATTTTTTTCTCGCTGACTCTGTCTCGCATGCATTCGTCCCATATGCTCATCTAAACCCTCTTTAACCCTTTGATGTCTCCTCTTCCCTCTCTTTCTAGACTCTGGCATAACAGCTAACAGAGGAAGAGCTTTTAAAAGGCTGATACTGCTTTGTACTTTTTCCATCTATGTTCTTCGTTCTTTTTCTGAGCTGCTTTTGACGTCGTAACACTGATCAGTGCAATTGATGATCACACAATGCTTTCTTAATAGTTCTCGTAGGTTAATATTGAAAACACTGTCATTTGTATGGTGGTAATATTAGTTAAGGGTAGTTTGATCTGTCATTTGACCCTTAATTTGTCTTTTTCTCAGTCAAAAGCACATTATATTTATGAATGCACATTTGTGTACGTGGCAAACAACAGAAGTATGTTACAGGCAAATAATAGTTTTTATGTCTGTTATTTGAGCCCTAAAAATGAAGCCTAAACATTTGTATACTCCTTGCAGACCCTTGTAGAGCAGCTGACAGATAAAGAGCTTGAAGAAGGAAGACTCTATCCTCCTCTCGCCAACATCAGAGAGGTCTCTGTCCAGATGGCTGTCAAGGTAAGTGTTCTGAAAATAAGAGGCCCTGTTCGCAATGTTCAATGTGGGTGAACGGATCACAAGTGGGCAGCTCGAACAAGTACGGCAGTTCACACTTGTCATTTCATACATCTCTACATTCCTCTTGAGTGACTACTTTGATCGGATGTCACTTCCCTGCTCGATATTTAAATGAACATGTACATCATGTCAATATACACGTAAACAAGCACATGCACACATACAGAAACGGGACGAGAGGAGTCGAAGTAACAGGCATTAAAACAGACATCGTTGCTCTCTAAACCTTAATTTTAATGCAAAGCCTCTTAAAAATGTATGACATATTACAGTTGTGGATGTGTGAACACTGTTCAGTAAGTTTGTAATTCACAACCTGAACCGTCAGGACCTGATTGGTTCGAGTGAGATTATTATTTAATTATTCCAGCGGGTTTGACAAGGTCGGATTCTGCACCGGTGCATCAATGAACTGTGCGAGGGCCGGAGGGCTCTCACAGCTGTGGGTCTTGCTGTTCGTCTGCAGTATGTCTGTCCTTGTGTCCTACTGGTATTTATCAGTGCATAACTGTCTCTTCTTCAATACAGGTGATGGAGTACGTCTATGCTAAAGGCATGGCGTTCCGCTACCCTGAGCCTGTGGACAAGAACAGCTTCATACGTGCTACTGTCTGGAACACCAACTACGACTCCTTCGTGCCAGACATCTATGACTGGCCCGGTGTCAGCTTCATCCCAAAGACTAACTAGAAGTAGAACAGACCCTCACTGTGCCCCATGTCATAATAACGCTCCCTTCCTCTGTTTTACACTTGACTCTTAATCACAGATTTTTTAGGATCATCGTTACTTTAGTGCAAACACATGCTTCTGGAAAAAAAAAAAGCTTGCAGTGATGCTTCCATGTAGCTGCATTTGTACTAAACCAGTCTTACGGGATCTGTGAAAAGTTAGAGTGGAAAGTGTCACTTGAAAGAGAAGGACATCTGAACAAGAGTACCCATTATCTCTTCACATTACAGTCTCTTTTTCTCTGCATCACATGTAGACCTGCACAGGACCGGAGGGCCACCTGGTGGTGGAAAAGGGCAGTGTGGAACTCTGGTTTCAATGCTGATGCATTTAAACCGTTTATTCTCTGCTTTTAATAGAATTCAATTATTATTAGAGTCAATTATTCATAGAAAGTTTATTTAAGAAAACCCCAGCTCTACACTTGCAGCAAAAAAATTTGAATTAGATTATGCAGCATCATCAAGCAAACTCGATAGGAACAATTGTGTCTCCTCTGAAGGTGAACATTTGTTTTTACAAAATAGAGATGACTGATTTGTTTTGTGTTCATGTCATTATACATTATTTTTTTTAGTTATGTATAACCTAAGAATAAGTCGGCCCTGTGAACAATTAGCGTGTATTATTTTATTATTATTGCCTCTATTTGAGGATGTAGATTTTACTATATTTTAAAGTAATGGCTGACTATAATTTGATGTAAAGTGTGCTGTGTGCACTCCTGATACACAACAGTCTTTGGTTAGCACAGACGACCTCCATTATTTAGTTTTAATCCACGTATTACTATGCTGACTACATCTAGCTACCTAGACATGACCTAACCTCATAAACATGTATTAATGTGAAGTATCGATTTCTACATTGCCTTTTTCCACATCAAGTGGAGCTCTGGTGGCTTCCTTGATCCAACCAACGGCCAGTGTGAGATGCAGCAGAGCAGAGGGTAGAAGAGCTTTGCCTTTGTGTGCAAACCAGGAGAGATAAAGAAAAAAGCAATGTACTTCAGGGGAGAAATAAAGTGATGAGACTTCTTAACAGAAACGGATACAAATTTCATAGAGGGATATCAAACAAAATATTTATCTAAAAACATTCAAGATATGCAGCTAGAGAACACTCGGACGTCCACTCCAGCATTTAGTTTGTTCGAATGCTTTTTTTTTTAACACTGTATTTATTTCTTTGAATTTATTTTTTTATTTGTTTTTAGGTGTTTCACAAAGCCTCACATCAGCACTTCTTTAATGAATCATAATATAAAGAATCTACTCCTAAAAATGAACCCTTAAGTGTTATATAAATTTAAATATAAACTATATTTTAAATATTTAAGGAGTATCAAATGATCGGATGAACATAATTTTATATTTTGTTTTGTTAACGGTGTATGCACTTTTGGTAACAGACAGGGCTCTTTGGCTTCAATTCACTGTTGTGAACTACCATGAAGTTATAAAGGTCATAAACATTTAAATGAAAATGTTGACCTTTTGATATGGTTTTCATCCTAACTACCCACTGAAATAAAAGGTTTCTGCAATTGCTCATTTCCAAAATAGATCCTATTACATATTCCAGTTATTTTCTTTTTCAAATAGTTCACAAACCCTCTCTCAATTTAAAGCACTGCATTAATATCAGTGAGACAACTGCTGACAGTTTTCAGTTTTTGCTCTGTGCACTGACCGATTGCTGCAGTATAGTATGGTGTTTAAGCAAAAGATATAACATGTAAAATGTTAGATAATGTCATCAAAATTTCATTTCATTTAAAATGCAAGAATGGAAATTTAATTTGAGACCACATACACACAGACACGGTTAGCTAACTGATGACAATTAACTACTTATTAGTTTATTTCATCTGTAGATTCTTATCTGGGGCATTAGCTGTACTGTGCATCAGTCTTCTGATATGTTAAAAATATATAATAGCCCGCTGTGGCGATTTTAACCTCAGGACATCGTATTAGGACCTTCTAACCACCTGCACTGTAGTGCCAGCGTGATGTTCAATGAAGTAATTCAAGCTCCATCGTGTAGACCTCCACAACATACTGCACACGGAGCTGAGAAACCACTGAACAGCACTATGAATATAAACAGCTCTTTATTTTGTACACAACGATGTAACTTTGTAGTATTCAACATGCAGTGTTTTCACATCACATTGATTGTATTGTTTCGGGCAGAGTTTTTTTTTTTTTTTTTACTAATCATAATGTTTTCAATAGTTTTATTTGAAGGAAGCTGCTTGTAAACAGTTAATTGTGTGTACGTGTGTCTATCCATTCTTCACTGCAATTGTCCAATATGAGTTTTTACTGTTTGTCAGGCGAATGGTTTGTTCATGTGATTCCTGTCGACCCAATTGACGGTTATTCATTGGGATATGCGTTTATATAGTGCTGTGCCCTTCCAGTCCGTTTCTGAAGTTTATATTTGGTACACGGTGATGTTATTGCCTTAGTGTTTGTGTGCAGAGAGCAGCATGTTTTTTTGCTGCATCATACTGCAAAATAAAACTTATTTTACATCGGCTCCCTTGTGTCCTGGTTTTCAAAAAATTAAAAACGTTTTCCCTGACAGATTCATACTGTTATAAATAGGCAGTGCCATTTTCAAGCCATAATTAATAAATCTGTCTGTAATGACGATAAAAGGACAATTGGATTTGTGCCCCTATTCAACTGAGAGGAGGAAATGACCACGATTTCAACAGGATTTTACGTCTAATTACAAACAGTCTAGGGTTCAACAAAAAAAATTAAATAATTGTAGTCTTCATAATTACAACGAATCAGGCCGAAAACGTAAACTTCCAGCCGTCGCTCCTCCTACGTCATCAGCGTGCGACAGTGTTTATAATGAGAGGGGGGAGCATCACGTTCTTGCGGTAGCGTGGTAGTAAAGAGACCGTGTCGTTGTTGGTTTACCAATTTCCCAGTAACTTTGGGAGGATGTCCATGGATATGACTTTCCTCGGGACCGGCTCGGCTTACCCGTCTCCTCACCGCGGTGCCTCGGCTCTGGTGCTGCGGACGGACGGGGAGAGCTGGTTGTTTGACTGCGGAGAGGGAACCCAGACCCAGCTGATGAAGAGCCAACTGAGAGCCGGTGAGTCGATGCAACTCCTTCTCCTGCTCCTGTCTTGCCTTTAAATGATTCGTGGGGGGAGTATAACAATTTCCATCAATGAACTTTGGATAACATTTCTTCACTTCAATAGACGGCGGATAAAGACATGAATTGAATTGCTGCTGGAAGCTGTGGTCAAATCTTTGCGGAAGTACAGTAATTACGTGCAGGGGTCATTTTTTTTTTTTTTTTTTTCTTTTTTTTTTTCGGTTTACTCGATCATAGCACATATGTTCCCGACAACTGTTTTCAGCAGCTCATCAATTCATGACTTTATCTTTATTCACACGTTTTCTTGTTTCCGTGACCTATCAACCTCCCCGTATCAAACTACTTGATATATTTGGGACAATCCTCCTTCCGGTGTTGTCCTATCTTCCTCAGCCAGTCTCTATACCACCTCTGCAATAATTGCATATCAGTTGGCCATCTATCCGCAAATATAATGGGAGAATTATTTCAACAGGTGATTTTATTTTTTATTTTTTTCTACCACCCACTCCAACTATCCGGCCACAGCCAGCATGTCCACATCTTAAATATCACAACAACAACAATTAAAAGTTGACAAGAACCTGAGTGGATTCCTGTTTAGGATGACACCGACCATGAACCTGTTTATTATCAGGTACTAAGGAAAGTTTGTGGCAAAGTTCACTTTAATATTAAATATTATTTTTTAAAAAACATCTTGAATAGGTGATGAGAAACTTTGAGTGGATTCCTATTGAATATGACCATAATTAATATCAATTGATTTTAGTGTCCCGTTACTGATACATTTCAAGGCAAAGTGATGGAAAGAAAAGATTTGTCTCTTCCTCTTGTTTGCATTGTGGCTCCGGAAAGTCTCTTTGGGTTTCTGTCTTATTTGCAAGTGATTCCTTTTTGTTTTACTTTCCGCATCTAATTGACGACTCCCCTGTGTCCTTACACTCCGAAAGGTTTCTTTTGTTTTACTCTTATTTGCAAGTGACTCCTGGAAAGTTCCTTTTGTTTTACTTTCAGCATCTAACTGACAGGACTCCCTTGTGTCCTTATCTTGTGACCTACAACCAACTCAGTATTACCATACGAAAGGGGACACAAAGGGAATGGGGGTGATTGTCAACTGTTTGTCACACTATAAAAGCTGCCCTACGGAGGAGTGACCTTTTGTGGGCCTTTTGCTGGACACCTCCCTTTGAGGGTGCATGTATTTGCTCCTTCTTGCAAGAATAAATGTCCGACATGTTTGATTTTGAACCAAGCCTCTTGAGTAATTTTTCTAACACAAAGTTGACTCTTTTCACATTTTAACACAATCGAGTGTGTCCACATAAATAGTAAATAAATATAAAAAAGAGTGACCCTTGCCTTTGAATTTCTCAGTAACCCTGCAGTAAAGTCACTTGATATTAAGAAAGGACACAGGCTGTGGCATTTTAAACCTGAATCCACTGAACGTTTCTTGTCACCTGTTTTTGATGTGGACATTTTAATGTGTTATAATGTGAAAAGAGTGAACTTTGTCTTTAAATTCCTCACTAATAGTACAGTATAATTACTTGATAGTAATTAGGGTCATAGTCTGGGTCATCCTGAACAGGAATCCACTCAAAATGTCTCGTCACCCATTAACAATTTTTTTTTAAATTAATTATAAGATATGGACATTTAAATGTGTTATCATGTAAAAAGAGTGAACTTTATTTTTAAATTTCTCGGTAACTCTACAGTATAATCAATTGATTTTAATTAGGGTCATGGTCTGGATCATCCTGAATAGGAATCCACTCACAGTTTCTCATCACCTGTCAAGGATTTCTTTTAATTAATATTTAATTTTGGACATTCTGACAGTTACAGTGTGAAAAGAGTGAACTTTGCCTTTGGCTTTCTCAGTAACCGTACACTAAAATCACTTGATATTAAACTGGGTTATGGTAGGGATTATCCAGAACAGAAATCCACTGAAAGTGTCTAAATATTAAGGATTATTTTCTGTAATATTTAACACAAGGACATGTCTTATGATGTGAAATCAGAGTATAAAATACTGTACAACCTTTAGGTTTTTACGGTTTTATTCATATTAAATTAAATTTCATATAATGTGCAATATTATGCTGTTTTTACTTGTTATAGGTCGATTGCATGAGAACCATTTGGTGAATCGGGTGTTTCGTCGGTGTTTTCGCTCCGGGTACCAGTACCGTAATACCACAGATAGTCGCGCACCTACAATCCCAGGGGGCGGCTGGTTTGACCGTGTTTTAAAAGATGACGGCTCACTTGACCGCAGTAATTTTAACCGATAAGGCCGACAATTCAAGTGAAAGTGGTATAACACTAGAGTAATTTGCGTCGTTGTGAAATTGATTTTGCTATCATAACCCCCCCCTGCAGCTGTCGCGTAAAAGACAGTGCGGAATAGACAGGAAATCGGTGATTTATCAAACCTAATCCAGGTTCAATGAGGAGATTGGTTAATAGGTTACTCGTCTGACTGCCGCACTGACAAAAGAAATATCCACCCCGAATAACACGAACAGCAACAGGTTTAATTTCAACACAATGCATTAAACAATAACAGAACAAATTGACATTTTCACACATCAAAAAGTGTCCGAGCAGGTAACAACGAAAATCAAAACCTCTGAGATCTCAGGAATTAACGAAACTGAGCTGAAAATGACAAAAGAAAGAGTTCAAGTTCTCAGATGTCGTACTGTGCACAAACCGATGTCCAGCGAAATGAACTCCAGGTGAACTGTGATGTCAGTTTGAGATGAAGGTTCCCTCGGGTGAAGGTAGACGGTGAGCTGAATGAAGATAGGGGGCATGGGGAGGGGGGGGGACGGCAGGCAGGACGCTGGATGGACGACACCTCGGGTTCCAACAAAGAAGCGATATAAAAAAATAAATAAATAAATAAAAAGTGCAGGACAATACAGTTCTACAATTCATTACCAATTCAACTTGCTCAAAATTAAATTAAAAGTAACCGATGGCTATAAACATCACGCACGATATTAACACCTAGTTAGCGACAGTACATAACTCAAAGGGCACTCAAATATAAGTATTACATCTTTCTATCCCCGTCAGATTTTATCCTGACTGGTTTTTAGTAGAATACACAATTTACTAATTAAAAATATCAGCGAGCATTCCTGCTAATAAAACTTGCATGCAACGGGTAAAAGCATTGAACTTCAACGAGCTCATCAAGATATTAAATGTTCAAACTTGTAAGTATCTCAATCACCCGTCGTTCAGCATTCAATTTCAAGTTATGAACTTTCCTCTACCGGGGTCTGACTTATCTTTTCCTCCTCACAACTCCTACCGGACCGAAGCACAGACGAGGGAAGGAAAACAAAGATGCGCTATTAAGACACGGATTATCACTCCTATCGATCTCTGTGCATGGAGTAGCAAAGATTGAATATTAGTCCTAATATAAATGTGGCTATGACATCGCAGAATCAATAAATGTCTGATGTAATGACTACAAGGGATTTTAACCTTTTGTGTACCTCCAGTGTGTAACAATATGCTATGTTTCCTGCGCAGGCCGAATCACCAAGGTCTTCATCTCCCATTTGCATGGAGATCATTTGTTCGGTCTGCCCGGTCTCCTTTGCACTGTGAGTCTCAACACCAACGCCGACCCCCAGCAGACTCTGAATTGCGTGGACATCTACGGGCCCCGGGGCCTCCGGCACTTTCTCAGGGTCACACTCGGCCTCACAGGATCACAGCTGCTCTTCCCCTATGCAGGCAGGTCTAAAGTGCACAGGCCTTTCTCCATGCCACTGCAAGCCTGAAAACGCTGCAGACGGTGTGTCGCGCATTCGCTTTTAAATAAAGGTTTCTAGAAACAAAAAAGATTGCCCAGAGATGCCTCTACGCCATCCTACATATCTTAGAGAAGCATGAAGTCTCTCGCATAAATGGGAAGTTTTTTTCAAACCCTCGGGTTTAGAACGTCTTTTACGAGACAATTAAGCTTTTTTTTTTTTTCATTTGCTCTATTTTACCCAACTATCACCATGTACTGCCTGATTTGGTTCCGTTTCTCTACCGGTAGTTTTTATTGTCCTTAATTCCATGCACTCTGCTGTGTGTGTGTGTGTTGCTGTAGTGCATGAGCTGGAGCCCACACCTGACCAGAGTCCGGAAGACGGACAGCTCAGCTTGGAGGTAGGAGGTTGATTTTGGTGTTCCTGTGCAGTAGGAGGTCCCACTTACTGTTGGGTACCTGAAGGTAAACATGCCAGTGCAAAGAGACCGATGTACAATACTTCTAAAACATTCCCGTATTAGTCCCAGGTCATTCTTTAAGGCGCCCGATAAAAGTTGTCGCTGACTCGGTTATAGTTTTGTGAAGCTGAAAGCTCAGGCCCAACGCGACACGCTGTCACTACTACGCATTACACGCTGTGGTTCATTGCTTTGAGGTCGGCGTGTTCCTCTGCATCCATGTTGTTACATTAGCAACAGCTTTGCAGAAACAAACAAAAATATCCAACACATTTTAATGGAGGTGATGGCCATCGACGGAGGCATTATGGTTTCAGGTTGTCCGTCCGTCCGTCCGTCCGTCCTGTTCTCTTGAATGCAATATCTCAAGAACGCCTCGAGGTCATCTCTTTCAACTTTGCAAAAGCATTCACTCGAAGCGAAGGATGAACTGATTCGATTTCTACACTTTCACATGAAAGCGATATCTGAGGATCGTCCGGATGGAATTTCGGGGTACGTTCAACGATGACATGTTTCGAATTTTGTGATCAAATGTCCAAAATACGACATCACGTCCGTCCTTATCTGCCCCGTTGCATTCTCGTGAATGCAATATCTCGTAAACGTCTCGAGGGAATCTATCGACATGTGGCACAAACACGAGGATGAGCTGATACACATTTTGATGGTCAAAGGTCAAGGTCACCGCGTTCACACCCATTTCCCTTTTTTGAATGCGAACACCTAGAATGCCAAATTTGGCACAAATATTCATGTAGACTGAATGATAAACTGATTACATTTTGGGTTTTAAAGGTCCAGATCACTGTCCCTTACATCGACCCGTGCTCGTGAGCACATCTGGGGAACGCCTAGAGGACATTTCTTGAAATTTGCCACAAACATTCACTTGGACTCAAAGATGAAGTGAGTAGATTTTGGTAATCAGAGGTCAAGGGCAATATGACCTCACATCCTTCCTATCCATTTGTCCTATTCTTGTGAATACGATATGTTAAGAACACCTTGAGGGAATACCTTAAAAAAATGTAGCACTGACATTTACTTGGACTGAAGGATGAACTGATTGCAATTTGGTTGTCAAAGGTAAGTCTGACCTCACGAAACATTACTGTGGCCATAGCTTAATAATTCAAATATCTGACAGGATAAAATGATTATTTTCTGTCTATTATTCAAAACCGGGGCGGTCCATTTAGAAATTACTATGATTCTATGATATCTTCTGTGCTGTCAGGATTGCAGTTGTGTGTGAACCATCCATGTTTTAGAATTGATAGCCTCCTTTCAGCAATATCTACTGTATATGGGTTTGGACACATATGTAACTACAACTTCAGTGGTTAGCAGAGATATACAACTGCTAAATGGCAAATCTATTTTTTTTTTTTTTTTTGTGGGAGTGGTACTAATATAGATCTCTCGCTCTTCTTAGATGACAGCAGAGTGCGGTCCTCTCCATTCCCAGGAGCAGCCTGGCAGGACGATCTCCCTGGATGTCTCAAGTGACTGTTACCACCTCTTTGAAGACGAGAAGTTTATGGTTAAGGCCTTCAGGTTGTTCCACCGTATCCCTTCCTTTGGCTTTTGCATTCGGGAGCATGATCGACCTGGAAAACTGAAAACTCATCTCCTGAAGGCGCTGGGTAAAATGAACTTTCTGTATTATTTAATACACTGCGCCAAAAAATAAAGGGAACACTTAAACAACACAATGTAACTCCCAAGTCAATCACACTTCTGGGAAATCAACCTGTCCAGTTAGGAAGCAACACTGATTGTGAATCAACTTCACCTGCTGTTGTGTAAATGGAACAGACAACAGGTGGAAATGAGGCAATTATCAAGACAACCCCTATAAAGGAATGGTTCTGCAGGCGGTGTCTACAACCCACAGAAGTTGCTCAGGTAGTGCAGCTCATCCAGGATGGCACATCAATGCACGCTGTGGCAAGAAGGTTCGCTGTGTCTGTCAGCACAGTGTCAAGAGCACAGAGGAGATACCAGGAGACGTGGAGGGGGCCGTAGGAGGACAACAACCCAGCAGCGGGACCGCTATCTGCTCCTTTGTGCAAGGAGGAACAGGAGGAGCACTGCAAGAGCCCTACAAAATGACCTCCAGCAGGCCACTAATGTGCATGTTCCTGCTCAAACTGTCAGAAACAGACTCCATGAGGGTGTTACGAGGGCCCGACGTCCACAAGTGGGGCCTGTGCTTACAGCCCAACACCGTGCAGGGCGATTGGACTTTGCCAGAGAACACCAAGATTGGCAGCTTCTCCATCGGCGCCCTGTGCTCTTCACGGATGAGAGCAGGTTCACACTGAGCACATGTGACAGACGTGACAGAGTCTGGAGACGCCGTGGAGAACGTTCTGCTGCCTGCAACATCCTCCAGCGTGACCGGTTTGGCGGTGGGTCAGCGATGGTCTGGGGAGGCATTTCTTTGGAGGACCGCACAGCCCTCCGTGTGCTAGCCAGAGGTACCCTGACTGCCATTAGGTACCGGGATGAGATCCTCAGACCCATTGGAAGACCATATGCTGGTGCAGTGGGCCCTGGGTTCCTTCTGATGCATGACAATGCTAAGCCTCATGTTGCTGGAGTGTCAGCAGTTCCTGCATGATGAAGGCATCGATGCTATGGACCGGCCTGCCCGTTCCCCAGACCTGAATCCAATCCAGCACATCTGGGACATCGTGTCTCGTTCCGTCCACCGATGCCACGCGCACCACAGACTGTCCAGGAGTTGACTGATGCTTTGATCCAGGTCTGGGAGGAGATCCCAGACCATGGTGGAAACAAAATATAAATTCAAATCATTTTTGCCCTGGTTGCATATTGCAGGCGGTTTGTTGTCCGTAGTCCAGTGATCGGACATGGTAATCAGAATCAACGTTTCTTTTATCAATTTACAAATGTTGAACATTTTCCATAAGAATAAAAAAAGGATACTTTTTTATTTTAAACATATTTGATATATTTATAATATTCAGTTTTTGAAAACAAACGTTATATTACAAGAGGGGCAGAAATGCTTCTGAAGTAACTGATGACACAGATTTGAAGTTTTTGCATTAAATCGTTAAAAAATACACACGGATGTAAAGTGGAGGAGAAAAAAAACTGTCTAAAATACATAAATTGTTAATTATCAGTGAAGTACATAGATGGTTAATCGTTAATTCAAATTTTGTTGGGAAATGATTTGAAGATCTTGTATTTCTGAAGTTATATTTTGTCGCGCAATTATGCGGCGCTGTAAACCATTTCAGAAAAGTGCACGTGAATTACAATTAACTGCTCTCATCTCGTGTCCCCGCCAGGCGTGAAACCGGGGCCTCTCTACGGGCGTCTCAAAGCCGGAGAGTCCATAACTCTTGAAAGCGGGCGCGTCATGCTGCCCAGCGAGGTGCTGGGAGAGGCTATCCCCGGGAGGAAAGTCTGCATTTTCGGAGACTGCAGCTCAGTGCTTGGGGAAGGACCGCTGAGGTTGTGCAACGGAGCGGACGTTCTGGTTCACGAGGCCACCCTCGGGAACGAGCATCGGGAGAAGGCGGTGGGGCACGGTCACAGCACGCCCGAGATGGCAGCGGCGGTGGCCCGGGCTTGCTGCGCGCGGAGGCTGGTGCTGTACCACTTCAGTCAGAGGTATAAACCCAGCTCACTGCAGAAGGAAGGGGACGAGGACAACGTCTCGGAGCTCAAGAAACAGGCTGAAGAAGCTCTACGGGACAATGGCGTAGAAGTGACTGTCGCTGAAGACTTCCTGACTCTACCGATCCCTCTCGTAAGACCAAGGTAACGGCTTCAGTTTAGGTATCGTAAAGCTGGTCGTGGATCTGATTTAAAAAAACAAAACAAAAAAAAAAAAAAACAGGGCAGCTGTCAGTTTACTGTCATATGGTGTAAAATGAACCGAGTACTTACTATTGGCCCTCGTCAACCGATTTACTGATTTGGTTTTCCTCTCCACGTTGTTCCAGTTTGGCTGTTTTTTTTTTTTTTTGGGGGGGGGGGGGGGGGGGGGGGGGGGTTTATCCTACTCAGCATTTTTGTATCAGTAAATCCTGAATTAGTCAAATAACAAAAGTGAAGTTGTCAAAATAAATCTCAGCTCAAGGTTCCATTATTATTCTGGATTTATGACCATGTTGCACAACAACCAATCTATCAGTAAATGGAGTTTTCTGAGAGATTTGAAATGACTGACGTTTAATGTTTCCATTTTTTTTTTTTTTTTTTGGCTACTGTTTAGGACTTGGGCATACATTTTGGCTTTTACTTTGAGCCTCATAACTGCTGTTCACAAAAGTGCCTCCGAGTCTTCAGTTTTTAAGTCCAACAGCTGCTTAAAACATCTGAACTGTCAGTTGAAAGCCCCAGAACAAGCAAATGAACCTGAACACCGAGGTGTTTTTGTCTGTTGTTGTTTACAAGGTAAAGAATGATTTTTCTTCAGTGATATCATAATTTGGTTACCTGCAAAAACGCTAACTATTAGTACAATTGTCTTTTTTATGTGGTGATAAAGAACATGCGGTCTTCTCCGAACCTTTTCCAGAGCTTTATTTCTGGATCTGTACACAAGGTATTAAAGTACAACAGAAAATACAAAATAATGTTTAACAAAAGGAAAAAAAAACAAAAAACAACTCAATGTTTATGTACAATTCTTATAAACAATAAAGATAGCTTCTTGAACATTTCTCATAGTGAAGTTTTTGATTGTCTATATTTCTGGATATACATTTTTAAGTTTTGTAGGTTTTTTTATTCACAAAGGTGTTTTTGTTTTCATCAAAGGACTCGAGTTTTCTTTTTCAAAACCACAACTGCTATATCTTTTTTTTTTTTTTTCCTTTTTAAAACTTCAAAACACAATACAAAATATAAAATAAATTTGTTTAGTGCTTGCTTGCACACACAAGTCTCATACCAGAGATATCAATAAAATATCACATTTTCGAGAGTTCACAGGGAGGTGAAAAACCTACTTCTACTACTTAATGGCCTTTACATTCTGACAGTTTTTCTGAGTCTTTGTACAAACCACAGGTAAAATAAATATCACTGCACTGCTAAAGCTAGAAGAGCTTGGAGGACCTACTGCATTATGCACATTGCATTAAAAGAGAAACTAGCTCTCCACATACTTAGAGCAGCAGCCATCCCTTTACCATCAAGACAAATATAGACAACATGGAAAAATATTATTATTATTATTTTTTTTTTTTTTTTTTTTTTTTTTTTTAAGGAAAGAAAGATGAGTGTCTTTTACACATGGCTGCAAGTTTCGAATGCAAAATTGCAACATTGAGTTAATATCAATACGTCTTCTGGTAAAGCCGTTTTCAGTGGTACAACTTGAGAAAACAGGCACAGCTGGCATGCGTGGTTTCAGCTGTGGCCTGGTGTCTGGGTGACTTTCCAAAGAGAGAGAGGAAAAAAAAAAAAATTTAAAAAAAAAAATAAAAACACCAAGTAAACCGGTAAAATGCAAAACCCAAAAATTATCTGTACATATCTACAAATTATTGCCTTTCTGACAAGGAATCGAATTAAAACCTTTGTATCAACACAGATTCACAAGTGTAAGAGGTCAGTCAATAAACTTTTTAAAGGCTATTTGCTAATTATTTACATGAAATGCAGATGTGAATATCCTCTCTGATGCTGGGCTTAGAAAATGAATCACTTGCTCAAACTTAAAAAGACGGTTAGTAATCGGCATGAATCCTGTCTGCACACACACACAATGGTGAAATACGAGCTCTGTGGACATGACACGCATGATGTACCCCTGAAAAAAAAAACTAAATATTCATAGCACAATGCATAGATAAATTAAGTAAACACTACTACTGCATCCAATCAACTGACGCTGACCCGCTAAACGTTTCACAATTATGGACTTCTGTCGAGGGAAAGCGGCTCCATATCTGCTACCAGACTCCGAGAAATTTTCGACCAGATTTCAAAAGGCATCTCTAGTCAGTACAGGCTAGACCGAGGTTTAGTACAAAATCAGAGAGGCTTTAAATAAAGATATAATACTGCTAGCGGGTTAACCCAAGCTTGCTAGTGGTCTGAAAAATGGCGCTACTTGATTTTAGTAACAGATTCTAACATTTTGACTATAACAAAGGACAAACACAGCTAAACTTGGTTAAGAGTAGCATGAGAAAAAAAAACAAAAAAAACATGTGAGGTTAAGGTAAAACTATATGCAATAAATACATATGTTACTGTGTCTATGTTTAAATGGCTATTAACCCAACCAAAATCTTTGCATTGCAATATTGCCATTATGGTTTGCTGATATCCTCCAAGAAAGAAGAAGTAAAACAAGGTGACTGCCATCATTTTTAACTCTGCACAGGTACTCTTCTTCACCTGTTTAAAAATGGAATAGAAAAACTGTGAATCAAGGCCTGTAATTTGGGTTTGACTACAAGGGATGAAAAGACATTCACACGCTCCAGTTTGGCCACTTTGAACAGAAGTAAACAAGCAGACAAACTCCGAACAAGCTTCCACAGGAGAAAAGGAAAAAAAAAAAAAAGGAAAGAAAACCAAACGGGAGGGCCTTAGCAGCTAATCTCCATGCTAGTGTTGCTCTTCAAATAATAAATAATATGTACCCAGGTATATTTGGGAACAAATAAAAAAAAAATCTACACCAGTCTGGTTAATGAAAAGTACCTGTAAACCAAACACTTCAAAAAAAAAAATAATAATAATAATAATAATTAAAAAAAAAAAATTAAAAAAAAAAAAAGTACCACTTCAAACAACAAAGGCAATTAAATGCTAACACTAGGGGCAGAAAAACTAAGCCAATTTTTGGCAGCTGAAAAGAATGGCAGGATAACATAGTGTAGCTCTGAAGATGTTGTGTGTAGACGTGAGGGAGGAAGATACACAACTCTCCTACCGCAGCCTCTGGGCCCCACTGTACATGGACGTTACGCATCTCAAGACCGCAGAACAAAAATAAAATAAATGGCTATATAAACTCTTGAGAGAAATCAAGATTTTAGTTCTATATGATAGACATCACTGATGTCATATTACACAAAAAAATGAAAACAAAAAGTATATTCATATACATATAGATATATATATAGATAGATATCTATATCTAGATACATATAGATATATATAAATATATATATATATATCTAGATACATATAGATATATATATAATAGAATTTAAACAAATTGGATTTTCCAGTGAGGTCAGTCTTATTTACAAGCAGGAAAAAGGGTTTCAAAAGGGAAGAACAGGGGAAGAAGATGAGGAAGATCACTCTGACTGAAGTGCTGCAGTGTGCTGTGTGTGGTGCCGTGCATGTGCTCCCAGAAACCCGTTGGGCTCCCCGCTGCCGGCCAAGCTCCCAAAGTCTGTGACGGACACGGCCATTTTGGCGCCGGTGATTCGGTGGTGATGCGTCGTCGTCCGCCGCGCTTCAAAGTCCACGCCGAGGTTACCGACCGACACGTCGTTGATAAAGGAGTCAGGCAGCGCCATCTTGAGTCTCTTGGAGGGCCGCTCGCAGTCCTTATTGACGCACACGCCTCCTAGCTGTCCCAGGTCCGAGTGGTAGAAACCGGCGTCGAGCATGTTGAGGCAGTCGGGGTCTGCGCCGTTCGAAGGGAACCCAAGGGACTCGTCGTGGCTCAGGGATCCGCGGTGGAGACTTTCCAATGGAGGGAAGCTGTAGGAGTCCAGGCAACTAACCTCTGCAGGGCTGCATACTGTGGCTACGCTGTTGCTCAAAGCTGCAAGAAGAGAGGACACTCGGTGAACACTGAATCACTGGAAGTAGTAAGAGAATGAGGTCAAGAAATATGTCGACCGAGAGGGAAACCAGGACGTAGCATTAAAATACTGAATACAAAGCTGTATTAAGTGATGTTAGAGAATACTTCCATCCAGTACCAACCTGTGAGGTCGCTGGCAGTGATGGAGTTGAGCAGGCTGAGCTGCTGTTCTGTGGTGGTCTCCAGCCTCCCTCCTCCACCAGCTCCTGAACACACAGAGGAGGAACTGTCCACTGCTAGTCCCTCTGCTTCGTCCACCAGCCTGTCCATCAGGTCACTGGATACAAAAGAAACAGGTCAGCGGGTTTGTTTTTTCCCCCCTCCAAAGTTATGTGCACTTTTTCAAATGTTCTCGTGTTAAAACATCAGCAGAAACATCAAACAATCCAAACGGATGTACTTTGCAATTTTTCTGTCACTCACGTCACGCCGGGATAGCTGCTGTACTTTTTCTTCCCAAACCGATTCTGCTGCACGAAGAAGTCAAAGCGCTCCGACTTTTTCCACATGTAATAAAACGCCACACATTCTGCTACTGTTCGCGTTGAGACCTGAAAGAAAAACAATCGTCATTTAGAGGAAAACGTTTCGTGTTTTTTTTTTTAAATATATCTTTTAAAGTTGTGGAAGAAATCATGAAATCAGACTCACTTTGTGTTTCTGTATGAGGTGGAAGTTCTTGTCGTACATCTGTAGAGCGTGTTCAAAGTTCTTACATTCCTCTTCTGACCACGGTGATTTTTCTGAAATGAAACCAAAAACCATTCAGATTTTGATGTTGCACAGGCAAGTGATCCATTTGTAGACAAAAGGAAACCCCACTGAGAAAATTCAGTTTAACTGAATCAGTCCATCGAAAGGTTGAAAAGTCTGTCAATAAACGACTCAAACAAGAGCTGAAATGATTAGTTGATTGACAGAAAATGAATTACCATCTATTTTGGTAATCGAATAATCATTTTGAGTAATTTTTTTTAATGAAAATTTGCCAAAAATTCTCCGATTCCAGCTTCTTAAAATGTGACCATTTCATTTCGTTCCTCCATGACAATAGACTGAGCATATTTTGGTTGAGGACTGATCATTGGAACAAAACGAGACATTTTAAGCTGCAACTTCGGCTCTGAAAAACACTGGTCAACATTTTTTTTTTTTTTTACCATTTCCGGATTTCTGACAACAGCTAAAACAACTTGTGGAGAAAATAATCAACAGATTATTTGATAATAAAAATTATAATTTGTTGCACCCCACCTTCAGGACGAGAAGTGAAATGACATTATCAAATATAAAAATATTTTTCAGGTTTACATCAATATACATCAAAAGGACAAAATCAAAAGGTTTTTGAAGTATAATAAAAAATGCTTTCTACTACAACCAAAAAAGTTATCTGTCTTCCTCCAAAAATATTTAAATACTGATACCACAGACGGAAAATGTAGTTTGATGTAATCTGATAGAATCAGCAACTTGGATTCAAACTTTTGCAGCTGCAACATTTAAGTTTTCTCACAATAACGCTGGCAGCAAACAAAGTCATAACTGCTATCAACATGTAATAAAAACGACAGTTTCCTGTGGTAGAAATGTGGAATCCATCACTTTGCTTACCTTTTGAAGACTTTACATGACTGCAATACCTCTCTAGTGCTTCGCGGGTGTTGTAGTTGCATTTGACAAGCTCACGCAAAGCCTGGATTGGAAGAGTGGAATGGTCAACACTACAATATTGTCCAAAATACATCAAATGTACATCAGACGCATAAATCCAAAAGAAATCAGGAATAATCTGAAGAATTCAAAGCCCAATTGCTTCAGGAGGTTATGAATAACAGTTTCTAAAAAAATAAAATATTGGTAATGCTGCTAATGCCACATTCAACATTGTATTCCAACATGAAAGGCTTGATTAATAAAGACATGACTAACCTGCTCATTGTCTCGAACATGCATCCCCGGTTTGTCGCATCCTGTCTTTTCATTTGTTGTCCGTGACAATACGTCAGACAGGAAACCTCTCACCTTGTTTTCTGACAATGTACCTGGGCTCCATAATAACTCATCTTCATCCTCATACACTATACAACAAAGTACATGACGGGGAGATTAGTCATCTTGTGCACATTATCTAGTCTCGATTGAATGGATAGCAAAACTGTAAAGCAGCAACACTGAAGAATACATTCAGCATGAAAACAAAAAAAGCAGTCGTCACCTTTCTCCCCATCTTTGTAGTGACAGAGGCACGAAGGAACATCTGCTTGGTACTGTGTTCCCACCATTATTTCCTAATACAAAAATCAAACAAAAGAAAACACATAGTACATTTAAATCCAAGAGCAAAGTAGCACTGATTAAACCTAAGACATAATGAAAACTCTTTATCTACGTTTCAAAACCAAATGTGTCCTTTACCTTCCTGGAGTCCTCAGGGCTTGGGCCATCTTCATCACACTCTGACTCTTTATCACCGTCAGAGATAGCGTTGGCTGAAAATAATAAAACAAATACAACTTAAATGAATTTCCGTTGCACCTGCTGGATGAGTTGTGGACTGTTTTAACAAAAACAAGAAAATTCATGAGTTGCAGTCCAAATTTCTTTGGACTTGAAAGTTAATTTATTTCAAATAGTGCATGGTATTGTATGGCACTAAATGAGAAGCATTAATCCAACAAAGTTACATTAAAAAAAAAAAAAAAAAAGGACTGTTTTATAGCAATTGCAACCTTTCACTTACATCGAAGTGTTCTTGGGAAGAAATCAGTGGCCTCATGCGAGGTGACTGAAGGTGTCAGATCATCAGCTGAGGATTGGGTCTCCTCCTCGTAATCCCCAGACAGCAGGTCTTTTGCTATTTCCTCCTAAAAAAAAAAAAAATAATAATATCCAAACCAAAGGAGATCAATAGAGTACCCATTTTACCTATATAAACATTATATATACACACATTAATTAAGTTGACTTCTAATTGTGTTTCATAATTCATTAATACATTTTATAAACCTATTCATTAACTCTTTAACTACCACGGAGGCACTTACCTTATCCAAAGTCATGTCACTAAATGAGAAGCATTAATCCAACAAAGTTACATTAAAAAAAAAAAAAAAAAAGGACTGTTTTATAGCAATTGCAACCTTTCACTTACATCGAAGTGTTCTTGGGAAGAAATCAGTGGCCTCATGCGTGTAATACACACATTAATTAAGTTGACTTCTAATTGTGTTTCATAATTCATTAATACATTTTATAAACCTATTCATTAACTCTTTAACTACCACGGAGGCACTTACCTTATCCAAAGTCATGTCAGGCAGCTCATCAGTCAGGTCTCCAGAGGAGCTGTCTATACTGGAGCCTGCTGAGGCCTCATAGCGATAGATGGCCAACAGTTCTTCCAAAGGCATGTTCCCTTCCTGGACAGAAAAAAAAATGCGGAAAGGCAGAATGTATGATGCACATTGTTTTCGTTGTACCCGAATTACATCATGACGTCTAGGTAGGAAAACCTTGCATATTACACTTAATCATTGTTTCATGAGGGTGTCAAAACATCATAACAGTCTTCTTTTTTTTTTTGAGTAAAAGTGACTGTCCTTTTTTCAAAATAAAACCAAATCATACAGTTAAAATACAATTTGTGAACAGCATTCCCATTGTCACAAAGAGATGATAACTGAATGACGTGAACAGAATGCATCTGTACACAAACTAGGTTGACCTAATAATTGGAACCCATGAAGCCGTGACGCAAACAGCTTCACCTCATCATCACCGAGTTCACATCAGCAATCTTTATAGTGTTATAAAACCAACAAAACACCTTAAATGCGCATTACTACGGCATTAAGCAGGAACAAGAGCTCTGGTTCCCATATTAAGAATACGTAAACATGTTTTATACTCATCAGAGTTAATTCAGTAATTCTCAATGAGTCTTTTGCAAGTTACAGCAAATTACAGATACACACGATCATAATAATTTAAAATCATCCACTCCAAGCAGCCGCCCCTCACAATAGTCAAAGCAGATTTGGTTATTTAAAATCACTGCACTTATTACATCTGCACAGATTTTGGACGTTTAAAAAAAAAATAAATAAATAAATAAATAAAATTGTTTACCTTTTCCAGGTCTGCAATTTCAGAGCCGAAATTTCTGCCGCCTTCCAGAGACTCTTCCTCCTCTAGAGTCCTCTCATCATCATACTCATGAACTAACATTTCTGCTGTTGGGTCAAAGTCATGGTCTTCTGATGATAAAGAGCCAACTGAATAATAGAAATAGAGAGGAAAAATGTGTTATCGCACATCCTGTGGAAATTAAACATTTCTCTACTAAAAAAAAAACACAAAAAAAACCACACACGTTACTTGATGGCAAGTAGAAAAGCAATTTCCAAACTATTTCCTCTAACAAATTGGGGGGAAAAAAATAAATCATATTTCATCTTCATGTTTTTGATTCGCAAATGTATTTCTTAAATGTGAAGATAACGTTTAAGTACAACATAAACTGCAGATACTAATAATGTATTACCTGGACTTGAACTCCCTAGGGAAGCCTGAAATAGAAAAAGAAAAAGAAAAAAACAAAAACATAGTAGAAATTAGTGTAATTGTTAAAACATGGGCTCAATTATCATTTGACTTCGAACATGAATCCCAGCGTAGTTAAAAGAAAATAAATTAAAAAAAAGACATTATCGGGCTGTAATATGATCAGTGAGGCAGGAAAGCTGCATTTGCCGCTAACATTACCTGACATAGATAGGAGGCTCTAACAACTAGCTCCGCTGCACACCGAGGACAGATGTGAGCACATTTTTTGTTTGTTTGTTTTTGTTTTGAACACTGGATTTGAGATGTTTCCGTGTCGATCGAAGAAAAAAATAAAATAAAAAATAAAGCCGAATATATCGGGGAAGCCAACACGACTTCATGCAGAGTCGGCTAGCCCGGCGAGCTAACCCCTGAGCCTGATGTTAACGTTATGCCATCGAAAAATGTAAACACTAAAAAAAAAAATAATAATAATAAAAAAAAAACATTTCGTATACGCGCTACCGGGAATCGATAAGGCTCAGATCATCTTGGATGGAAAAGGTGCCACTAATTTAACCAATGATTAATTTTTTTTTTCCCATTCATCGTGAACCCAATCAGATCTGTTATATCCTTTAACCAGCAGGCTAACGTTGAATTTACGTATCAATTTACACAGCTGCTCCACCGAAAGCAGCTGAGAGAGCGAAGGCGCAGAGGCCTCGTAGTGAAGGATCAGTCCAAACATCCAGGCATATTTTAGAGCGATAAAAATGACAATTATCGCACAAAACACGCCGTGCAGAAGGCAAAAAACACCGTCTCTTCAATCGATAACGTAGAAATGAAAAATACGACACAGAAATTTTAAAAATATCGATTAAAGATCGATTGCTTCTCCCCTGTTTTCCCTCTTACCTCCGCCATATTGGTACCTTTAGCTAATGGGCTCGTTCTAGCGCAGTACCCGGATCAGCGCTCTGAGCCAATCAGCGATCCAGGTGACCGTCCGGGTCGTGACGCCGTTCAAACCAGCCACAGATCGAGACTAACGGGATTCATTTATGAACAGTGAATCTACGGCACGAAAAATTAAAGATACACAAATATATATAAATATCTGACACATATCAAAGCATTATCATGCCGTAATGCCAAACACAAAGTCACTTTGTTCGAACATTCCTAGAATATACTCGGATCATTCCCGGCTGGATTTCCTGCTCTGTAATATCGCACTTTCAAACCGCGGTGTTAACAGAAATATGGTTTCTGTCACTACATTGCTGTAAGAACATTTACAGTGCGGCGACACTGCCTTCAGGTGGAAAATATGAAGAGGTTTTCAGTTGTGTTATCAGCCATAATACCCCCCAAATACTAACCTCTACAAATCAAATCTTATTGTACAATAATAAACTGTGTTTATTTTATAAGTAATCAAATTGGATTGCATAAACTTTTACTCACATGATAGTCTACATCTTATTGAATTATTCATACCTGACAAAAATTCAGATATCCAGCTTATGATTTCCAATTGAGGCATGAGGCTGCTTTGCCTTAAGATTTCTGAGAGCAATTTTTATATTTTCAGATTAGGGTTGGACATACCTGATGATGATACTGAAACAGATATGTACCATAACCTTTTTCAGAATAATAATTTTAAAGTAAAAAAAATGTAGGCTATATTTTTCAAAATATACAGGCAGCAGGGGGCAGAATTACTGCATATAGCCA
Source organism: Embiotoca jacksoni (assembly GCF_022577435.1). Classification (NCBI taxonomy): domain Eukaryota; kingdom Metazoa; phylum Chordata; class Actinopteri; family Embiotocidae; genus Embiotoca; species Embiotoca jacksoni. Next base: position 9,489,799 of record NW_027185436.1, on the reverse strand, counting down.
CTCTATTTACACCACTGATATCTACTCCATCTTTCCCCATTCTCCCCTCTCTTCCTGTTTTGGATGACTGTGAAACCTCCCATTGTATTTGATCATATATTCACATGTGAAAACAGGTTGACAGTTTGGGCAGGCTGGGGTGTAAGTTGATCCAGATCCAGTTTTCAATATGCAGAATCCACATATCCAAAGACTTCCCTCTGCAACCTACCTGACCAACAGACAAGTTTCTCTTTCTTCTGTTGTTGTTTCTGTGTTTGGTTGTGCATATCAGCCTCTTGAAATTGTTTCACTAGCAGGGAAACTATAGGATTTTCTAGTTCAAGGTGAGACTTGCACCATGCAGCTGCTATACTGTTAGAAGATCTGCAGATGTTTGTACACAGGCCGTCAGCAATACACTGCTTCCTGGACCTGACCAGATCCAGGGCAGGAGGTGGGCATCCTTCCTGCAGCAGAATAGAAAGATAACCATGTGTTTTTGCCATTTCAACAGATTAAATTTGTTTTGGACTTGAACTGTGATTCTTTTTTTTGTGTGCGTCATACGGGTGAGAGTTTGAATTTTTTTTAATATTTTTTTTTTGGAGTAAGGAGCATAATATTAATTTGTCTTTAAAGAAGGCTATATATATAGGCAACTAATTTCTCACTTTGTCAAGTTTGGCCATTCAGCTTAAGTGCATAAACCACAGTAAGCCCTGTATAAGAATAATGTGTCATTTGTTGGACCCGATGGCGCAATATTCTCATTAGAGGTAGAGGATGGTCTGACTCCTTGACTGTGCTTATAATGGCTGTCAGGATTGAATTGGATGAGATATTTTGTCACTTGTAATGGTGGTGCTTTTGTTTTGTTTGACTGAAAAACCTCATTCACAAACACAACCATATATGCACTGAAATACACATGCGGAAACATTGCTTGCACCAATAAACCGATCTCAATCCTGTGATGTAGACCAGCTCTCATAAATGTTGACTCGTTGGTTGCAAGTGGTGGGTGTCAAACTTTTAAATTAAACCATAACACGCAATCTAGGGTTTATATATTGATCCAATTTAATTTGTCATTCTGTTTGTATTTTTTTTTTAGACTTGTCGCAGAAAGTAAACACCTCCGTGTTTGGAAATAGAATTTCCCATGAGGAAGAGCAGTGTGGGCTTCGTTTGGAAGACTCTGCAAACAAATTAGTCACTAACAGTTCAAAAGCACATCTCTCTGTAGCCCACATCTGTTAATGATCTGAGTTAAGTTGGACCACAATAAGGACCCAAAGTTGGACCGGATCAAGTTAAACAACCCAGTACACATACTGAATATACATGATATCGGAGTTGAATGGCTTCTCCAACAAAAGTATAAGGTCGTCACCAGATTCTCCTTGCAAATACGAGTTGTACCTGTTTATTGTTTGTTTCCCTGTGAGCAGGTCACCATGTTTGTGTATACATAGTGAGTAGAATGAAATTAAAGCATCATTATCTGTTTCTCTTCTCTTTTTCCTCTGCAGCTAATTTATGATTATTATTATCATTTGAAAGCCCATTCACTCCCTACTTGTTCAGAACAATAAAGTCAGGAAGATGTGTTCCCTCACCAAATGAGTGAAACTGTCAGGTCAACAAGTTATCCTCTGACGTAGATTATGGAGAGGTGGGTGACGAAGGGTCACAGTCCATTGTTGTAGCGTAAAACGGATGATGCTGATTAATGCTGGCACACACCTACACTGATTCTGCAATTGTCCAGCAACCACCCACTCAGCTGATGTGCCTCACAATACATGATAAAATGAATAACTTTCTCATAACTATCAATTATATTTCAGACCAAAGGGACACATCAGCTGCATATTCACAGATCATAATTTTACACGAGACATTACTAGAGGATGCCAGACTGAGTAAACTGTGAGTCTTGAACACATTTAGTATTGTTTACATTTGTTGTTGATGGTTTTAGAACACAAATAAAGCATTATTTTTTTTAACCCTGCATGTGAGGAGGGAGACACTGAATTACATCGTTATGAAGACTCATACTAAAAACACATTTGGTTACAATATTCCCTCTGCGCATACTAAGGCTGGATGACAAAAAAATATATTTTTATTTTGCATTGTAGATAATGTCTATTACTTCTAATACCTCGAGCTAAACATCAATAAGAATGTCAATGAACAGATTCAATAAGTGATATATTGGTGAGGGTTTTTCTTTTTGTTTGTTTGTTGTTGTTTTCTAAATTTAGGTTGTAAGATAAAGAATCCATAGTTGATTAAGCTATGTTTGGTCACATATTTTTGTTTTATCAGGCAGTGGGTTTACTGTAAAAATAAACTTGGAATTGAATTTATTAAAAAATTACCTTGAACTTTGGGAATTCAACTACTTGCGTCATATGTTAGTGTTCCTAATACTGTGCCTTTCTTGAGTCAAGTCAGCATTGTGAAATAATTCATGGTATACTTTACAATTTAAAACGATGCCTTCAAAAAGTTTGCCTACACCACCAGGTGGCAATGTGTGACAGCTTTAGGTTCTTTAGGTCATTTTCCACTACCACAGTGCTCCAAACCTCATCCACAGTCAGACTGCATCAATGATTTTATGAACACTGACTGCATGTTGAGTTGATATTGTTGGATGAGTCATGTAAAATTCCAACATGTGCAGTGACGCAGCTTTGTGCGTTTGAAAGTATAGTATTTATCCCCACATGCGGCTTATAAACAGTCAGCAGCTGCACAGCAAGTCCTACAGTATCAACAAATCTTTCTGAAGAACTTGGAAATTCTAAAGTTTATATTATCTACCAGTAAGATAAACAAGCTGTTTTGCTTACTTTAGTATAATGCAACTTCCATGAAATCCTGGTAAGTTTATTGTACATATCTGTATTTTTATCATACTATGACACGAAGGAGCAAGACATGCAAGTAAACAATCTATAAAGAAAATTAAATTCAGTTCCATCCACAGGCATGTATTGCTAATTTTTGTTTATCCTATTTCAAGTTTGCATTGTGGATGAAAAATAAATACGAGCTGCTCTGGTGAATACAAATTTCAGAAAATACTTAACAGCTACTACAATGCATCTATCTTTTTTTTTTTTTTTTTTTTTTTTTTTTTTTTTACCTTTGTGAAGAAGAATGAAGGACAAATGGGTATTGGCATGTCAAGAATTTAAAGTAAAGCAATAAAATCAATAAATAAGTTATAAGCACACAGTCCATCACAGTAAAACGAAATGAAGGTCATGCTATGCTTAAACATTTGCTCCTTTTTGTGTGCACATGCTTCACATTTACTATTATCACGGTACAATAGGATACTGAGAACAAGATATCATGGAAATGTATCATTGGGAAGAGAAACTCAAATGATTGTGTTCCATTACAGCTGTAACATACTGTAATTGTTTAGCAAGTGTATTGTGTTGCACAATGTCCAGTGACATTTAAAGGCAGGGTACAATGCATTACACACAACATGTAGTTGGTGTTACAGGAAATAGGTATTGACCATGAAGCCCTGAGGCTTATTAGGTGCAAACAGTTCTGCTTTTAGATCGTTATATGTTTAGGGATTTATTTTTGCACTTGAAACAGTCACTGGTGCTGTAATTTAAAGATACACGTCAGTCAGGTCTTTATTACAGAACATTGTTGACCATCCAATCCCATGCTGTCACAGCTCCTCCAACCTTCTGAAGCTCAGGCTGGAAGTTCAGCCAACAACCATTTACTTATGTCATGTGCGTCACAAATATCTTAAAATATGCTATTTGCTTTAACATTTTCCATCTTGCATATGTCTCCGGAATAAGCTTAAATGTGAGATGGGTTTTGTGCAAAATGCAAAGTGAAGTTCCAGACATATTAATTTGTCAAAATATAAATGCACCCTTTCGGTCATTGGAGAGGATTCTCTGGTATATTGAGGGTACATTAGTGGCAGTAGGTACAAAAATGGAAGCTATTACTGTAACACCTGAAATGGAAGTGTAATTCTCCATGAAGAGGATTCTATGGAGATGAAATGGCCAGAGATGGCACAATTTTGTTCAAAACAGTCCCTTTATTGAAATAAAACTATAAATATGTTGCTTTTAGACTGATGGAAAGTTTTCAAATCAAAAAATACCTGAGATGTTCAAAAAGTACTTGCATCTTCCAAGATGTCCCTGTGTGATCCTGATCATTCTGCGAGGGCATTTCAGTGGGATCAGGGTACCGCCACTGTTTCAGATTGTTAATTGAGTGTTCTCAAAAGCAGAACAATATGTGCTCACTCTAGTAGGGTCTTAAGTCTAAACCATATGTTGTTCTTTTTTACTGCATGACCATCTGTGAGCACTTTAATTGTTTGTGGTACCATAGTCTGTTCCCAGAGGGTGTGCAGTGCATTGTCGGACAATAGAAAGTTTGGAGGACACCACACAAAAGGTGTTCTACTACAAGCTTCCTAAATCATTCTACTGGTAATAGATATATAAATCAATAAACAAATAAATAAAAAATAAAGCATTTAAAAAATAAAACATAAATTACCTTTTTTTTTTTTTTTTTTTTTTTTAAGTTAAATAAGAATTTCCCTCATTAAGTCGCCAGCCATGGGTACCACTGGGATTGGGGTACTTGCAACATACAGTAACATCCTTAAGAGATTAGAAATAGTATGACTATGATTATGGATCTCCCTTTTATTAACATTTACATCAACTAAGCCTAGCACAGACAATTTAATTTGCTCTTAAGTGCACCGACACAGAGTGAAGCATGTCTGAGAGATCTTTCATTAAACCAGCCCTTAAAGCATCCATCAACATCGCTTTATTGCAGCCATTATGAGCTGGTACATGAACTTCTCCAGACTGTTGGGGATCTGTTGTCTCCTCAGGTGATGGGGTTGTTGAGTTTGAGACATGCATTAAACAAGATTCTGAGTATTAGCAGTGCTCCTTCTCTCCCCGGCACCATACTGAGCTCTACAGCACAGCACAGCAGTCCACCCTTCATTGGCTGCCTTCATGTATCATCTGTATCATACTAATGTTTGTCTAATCTAAAATCATACATGGGTTTTAAATGCATCCTACTACACTGTTTATCAGAGCACAGACAGTTTAAAAGGGGTTACAAATGTTGTATAAATCCCGTAGTAAAAACTTGGCAGTTCAGCTGTGTTCATTTTTTATTTTTTTTAAATGCTGGAACACTGAGTAGCAGGAGCTCACTTCAAAGCGGAGTAACAGTGTGTGGGCACTGCAATTTCCTCTCTTTCTGTAGTCAGACGCACTATCTACTTGTGTAGGTGTTTGTATATATCCATGCGTCACACTCACATGTTTTATTTGAGATTACCTTTTTGAATGACTTGTTTTCAGCCACTGCCGTGGAAATGCCCATATTTGTGAAGATGACGCAAGGCAAACGTTGAGAAAAATATTAAACTCAAAAGTTAATTGTCCACTGTGTATTTAGGCTCAAAGATTTATTTAACCTTCCAAAAAGGAAGAAAACAAGACTCCGAGGTGTTAGTCCCAGCAGCAATAGATACAAACAATGTCTCTTTTCTTGTATTTATCCTCCTTTTGAAAGTATTCTTACAGGTGCATCTGTGAACACGTGGCTGTATCGCTGAAAAAGTACTTAATACAAGTGACAGCACTTATCACACCAGCACTGGTGAAGGTTGTTTTTTGTTTTTTTAAATTTAGCAGTTTCGGCAGCTCTACAGCTCCTTTGATTTGAGTATTGTGCAGAATATGCAAAGCATGAGCAATGTACCAAATGTGAAAGCTAGAGGAAACAGCTGTGTTGTCATGGATAAGAGGCTCCTCATGACGAGACATGTGGGTGATTCTGTTTCCATGGTAACCGAAGATTCGAGCACAAGAACAATTTGTCAGAGGAAGAGAACAGAAAGACAGAAAACTTAGGAAATGTTCTTTTTCTTTCTTTCTTTCTGAGTACATTAATTCACAATATCACACATACAACTCCCATTCAGACTCCCATTCACACCTACACACTGAATCTCAAAATGATTAAAGATAAAGAGACTGAGGTTTCTTACAATAGCCGGGCAATCAAAAAATAGACAGTTGTCTCATCTACTTTGTCTGTTTTCTGATTGAAATGACAAATGACAGGGTTTGAATTGTATCCCGTCATGGAAATCTTACACCGGTTGAACAAGGCAACTGTCTTTGCAAACCTTTTTCATTTTTACATTTGTGATAATTGACAAAGCAAAGCAAAAAATACCATTATGTTTGGATTAATAAAAATGTAAAATGCATGCCAGTTAAAGCTCTGTCTTTACTGAGCCTGAATATTGTGAAGATGGAGTTGGAAGATGAAGAAGAGATGAGAAGAAAAACGTCAAACTCAGTGCACTCCTTTTTTTTTTTTTTTTTTAAAGACTTCAACACTTAAAGCCGCACTAATCAATACCTTACATTAACAAAGAAGACACTTACTTACAGGGTTGCTTGAGAAACCTGCAGAACATGATCATTTCAATCTCCAGTTCCTCTTCTGTCCTCTCTGTTTCTGCATCATTTTGATTTCAGAGACAGGAACTTTTCTGGTTCTGGTTTGTTTGTTAGCAGCAGCATTGAAAAGTGCTTCTCAGCATACAAAAAAAAAAAAAAAAACTCAGGTGAAGCTCTAATAGCTGTACATACCATTGCCAGACAGTTTCAAGCAGCAGTCAGACAAAACTGCTGGATATGTGGCGTCCACTATTGGAAGCTATAGGTCCCTCAAGAGCTGGTGAAGAGCAAAAAGTTTGAATACTGGACTTGCATTTGGACACAAACACAAAAAGGGCAGCAAATTGAGAAAAGCTGTGAAGACCTACATGCTTTTGGCCTTTAATTCTTTTATTGCTTACCTAGAATGTATTTTTTTTATCTGTATGTTACACTTCCAATAAGGGTCATTTTGTTTAATATTGAAATGTTGGCTTTGCTTCAGCAATTATGTTCATGCCAACAATAAAGTCATTGCTATAACTGCACATGAAATAAAAATCGTTATGTTTGTACTCCACGTAAAGCTTAACATAACATTTCAAAGTTATAATATTGGTACACTGAGGAATCAGTTAATCATCTAAAACTCCCATCATGTTCTCTAATCCCTGTAAAAACACCATGAGACAAATTCAGGATGAAGTCATGCAAACTGAACTTGGAAGAGAACATTAGGGACCTAATTTTAGGGTAATAATTAGTTTTGACTGACTATAGCTTTTGATGTGCTGCCATCTGGCTCTGGTTCTCTGGGTTAGTTAAAGTGATGATTAAAGGATGAAAGAGAAGCTGTTAAAGGCCCTTATCTTAAAAATAAACTTAGAAAACTGTCATTGTAACTCACTGAAGCTACTAGTGTCTTATATTGTTGTCAGTTAAAATTATATGAATGATCTTGCTTGATAAATGGAAGAAATGTATTAATTTGACTTTAAAGGAACCAGAAATAATTGTTCCTATCTTCACAGTAACACATTCCATTCCTGAGGGGTTTGCCTTTTCTCATCCTCTTTTTTCTGGGCTAAATATGAGGCCAGGTATGCAAAGAAAGCGGAGTGGAGCAACAGGTGTGTGTCTAGAAGTAAAAGCCATCTGTGAGCTGTGATAAGGGGATGTTTAAAAAAAAAAAAAAGTCTATAACTATTTCCTCACCCGGAAAATGTTATCCCATGGGCTTGTCAGTGAAGCGAGACAGTGCAGCAGTCTTTTGTGCTGTTTCATTATTTTACTCAGAGATGTCTCGTGGGAGACGATGCTGCAGCACAGATATGATCGTTATATGACAAAATATATCTGCTTCTCTGTCAGTTTTTCAAGGGATTTGAGATTGTGCTTTAAATACGAGGAAGATAGTGTGGAAAAAAGGATGAGGGAAGCTTTTTTTTGTGATGCAGGGCATGTCGCTCCAAATGTGTGAGAATATAACCAGTCAAGTGTCTTTATACTGTAGTACAGAAAGCACAATTCTATCCAGCAGTACATTTCTATATTTAGAGGTGGCAGCTCATTGAAAACTTTAAAGAATTGAGTCTTTGAAGTTACACTGTTCAAAATGTGTGACCACCTCCCGAGCTCCTCTAATCCTGCTTTTATCATACCTCTATTTTTGAGGGCATTATCAGGAGACCGTAGGTGGTTAGATTGGAAGAGGAAAAAAGTAAACTCTCTGGTGGAGTAGCAGGAAGTGTTACATTACGTAATCGCTTAGTTTTCTGTGCAGTTACTTACTCCACATATTCCCATTGTCCAAATTATCCACTGCCTCCATCTCTTCCTCCATCAGTAAAGCCCAACTGGAAATAAAGAACTTTAATCATACTTCAAATTGAGCATTTAAATACAACAACTATTTCCAAGTTACTATCAATGTCAGTTATTTGAGGACAGGGTTGCACTCTGTGAAAAGTGGCAGATAGGAAATACACTTCCTTAACCACAAAAGCTACAAAACAGGCGGAGAGCAGATTGTTATTTCCCAAAGAGACTAAATATAGTGGCTGGGACACCCTGAATACAAACACAAAGCTGCAAACTTCCATCCTCCTTGCTATTCTGATCAGTGCTGAAACATGACAATGCTCATGACACAAGTTTTCTTGGCCGAGAGCCTGAAATATCTGTGACACAAAGTGGCGGTGAAAGGAAACTGTTAAGAACGTATGTGATTGCTCTGTTAGCTTCATCATTTTGTTGGCTGTTTAATTGTTTTGTAAGCATTGATGTTCTGTAGTAATTATGTGTATACAAAAGATGCTTTTGAAAGTATACCAGGGTTTATGCAACTTCTTGCTTCATCTACTTAAATCTAATTATATCTACAATAAATAATGAAACATAATAATAACTTTATATTGTGTGTTTTTAAGTGAATATATGGTTTGATGTTCAATATTTTACAACAAAATGTCAAGAGATTGGCAGGAAAAGGAGTTTTAGTTTGTCAGTTTTTGTTTTACTTTAATATTTACCTGCCAGAAAACATGGAATTCTATCCAAAGGTCGTAGGAGGGGAGGTGTTCCATCACGTGGTCATGCAGCAGTAACGGGGACGTGCTCAGCTCACCCCTAACCTGGGTGGTGGCTGACTTTCACAGCATTGTTCCAGGCCTCCATTGCTCTGCCATTTTGTTTCCTGTGCAGAACAGGAAGTCCTGCCTGCAGCTGTTCCCAGGACTGTGAACTAAAGAGCTTTTGCTGGCTCAAGCGCGCACACACGCACAAGAACACAGGAACACACACACTTAAACACACACACACAACAGTAAACACACATCCTCTTCCTTTGTGCTTCCCCTCAGCCTGAGTTCAGGATGCCCTCCTCTGATGTGAAGATGACCCCCAGGGATGATGGGATGAAGCCTGAAGCATGTACTCTTTCCTTTTCAAGACAAGAACCCTGCTTGTGTGTAGGCTATACGTGTGAAGAATACTATTGAATATTATTGAAAGGATGTTACAACACAGGTAATTTTACACAAACTGATGAGAGATATTTGTAGTTTAAGTACAATGTAATATAACGTGTATATGTGAACAGGTGTAAGATAAAACATTATTGTTCTGACTAATCAGATTCAAATCTTTTTAGGGTCTGTTGAATTTTACACTTTTTCTGCTCTTTAGGTTGCATCTACTATGTTCTCAAAATCACTACTATTTTTTGTTTTTCACACAGAGTGAGAAGTGAACCTGTGATTCTCAGCATGAAGGCAAATACACAACCGTGGGAAAACGCCAGATGACCTTGTTCTTACTGAGAGGCTGATACCCTCATGGCTGCATGTTGGAAAGGTTCAGGAGAATGGATGTTGGTATTATTTTGGCATCAACAATTACATCACAGACAATATAATTGGTCAGATATCGTATCTGCACCAGTTATTGTTCCTGTGTAGCCATTCTGATAGTCCTTTGGTCATAAAGCAGATCTGATGTAAACTTAACAACTATGCAGTCTGCAAGCATTCTCAGGGGGCTGCAATGATATGCAGCACACAGAGATCATATCACATGATGTCATGCTGATGAACGCTCTCACCCCACAAAGGACAAAGGCACCTTTAGACAGCTCAAAGCAAAAGGCCAGTGTCACTGGAGGTAGGACTAAAAAAGGTTACTCGACACTTGAGCAGACCGAAGGCTTTAAACTCCACTCTCTTGATCGTCTGCCGCATATTATAACTCCTTTAACTCCTGCTCCAGCAACCAATCAGTTGGAAATGTGCACTGTATGCTTGAGCTCAGTGGAACTAATTCCCATTACTAAATGTTACATTAATAATTACAATGATCTTGTTCCTCACTTGGCCCACATTTCCCAAGGTCACAGGGAGCCGGAGTTTATCCACGACCGCACTGGGTGGGAGGCAGGAAAATACCCTGGACATCTTGCTCATCCATCAGGCCAAACATACACCTTCTCATTCACCTATGGGCAATTTAGACTGCAGTCCATCTGATAGGGAGTGTGGGAGGAAAATGAAAGAATTGGAGGGAACCCATGCAAACACAAGGAGAGGCATGAGATATTTTGCATTGGATTTTTACATAATTTCAACAATCCCCAGTTGAAATCTCAGTAGGAGTTACAATGTTAATTAACTCTGGAATTATTCTATTGTTGAAAAACATGCTTGATTATGCGTGGTCTAAGAAAAGTAGAAAATACATTTTGAATTGTATGTACCTTTGTTTTCTATTGGCAATTTGACATTTGATGTATGACTAATTAGATTATTAGTTTATGAAGTAAAAAGCACTTATGACAATTATTCCACTCCCTGTTCCCTTTTGACAAAGGCTATTAGATTTAAACCATTACAACTAAGAAAACACCTTTTTCCTAAGATTAAATATATAAAATGCAACAAAAATGCTCATTCTTTAAGATAAAACATGATGGATTTTTTTTTTTTTTTTTAAACGAGTCAGCTCTCACTAACAATAATAGATGATGAGCCACACCAGTGACTATCGTAATCAAACAACTCTTTAAGGGTTCTTTACTTCTGTTTCACATCTGAGCAAAACGTGCCTCAAGTAATCTATAATTCCTCAAACATCACCTCTAAAAAGACACTCGTATAAGAAATACATTGTGTTCAAGATACTCGCTGACTCAAGGAATGTAAATAAACCTCTCACATTCCTGCAATTAATTTGACTTCCCCTCTATATCCTTTGTTTTATCCTCAGGAGAAGCCGGTTTCCTCCTCAACACCATCCATATGTTTCCTCAAAAGGAGGATGCCTCTCACACCTCCTCCACTCTGAGGGCTCCACCCTTTCCTCACTTTAGACCCTCGGCCCAGTCAAGTTCAACAGCGAAGTCCGGATTGGGTGTGAAGTATTAGCACACCGTTTCGTACACTAAATCCTGATCACATCTCACTGTGGAGTACAAAGGGGAATATATGACCATTATGGGTGTGTGCCTGCATGTATGTTTTTTTATGTGATTGGACACTATACATGCTTTCTGTGTGCCAAGGGACTGATGAAACTCAGAACTATGAAAAGGAAATTCCCTTGGACACAAAGTGGCATCCCAATATTGTTAAAGTTAAATCAAATCCTCCAGAAAGCTTAATCGTATGCAACACAGCCTGGGTTTCATGTTGTATCATTTAGCTGTAATAGTCTAGGGATCCGGACGTATTGTTTTAGAGATTAAATCTGTGCATTGGTGTGTGGCGATTCAACCTGTAAAGCAATATCTTGTTCATGGACAGACAAGACTAGGAGAACTACAAAACTTCATATTGCAGACAATTCAGGTGAAACTTATTTCAGTTAAAATGAGGACAATGTGGGGGAGCTAGCTTTCTTTTTCCATAGTCTCTGAAGATGGCTGGATGAGCCTCATATTTGCAATAACAGCAGTTGAGCATGGGGGGCACTATCCACCTACATAGGCCATCTATATCTGTGGATTCACTTGTGACTCACTGAAAAAAAAAAGAAAAAAGGAACAGCTCTCTGACTAAGGGGGAAGAGGTGGAGGAGTGCGAAATGCTGCTCGGCTCAGGCAGAGAGAGGAGAGCATAACTTGCCCGACACCAAGCAAGCTCAGTGAGTCATTACCGGAATCCCATGAACGCGCAGGGTAGTGAAGCCTCCCCCTTAACATGTTCAGAGGAAGCCTCTCCCACAGGGTGAGCAGGTGAGAGGCAAGGAACTTCCTCCAGAAGGTTATTAAAAGGTGTGGACAAAGTTTGGGTCACTCCGGTCAAACTGCATCAGAATCCTTATTTTCTGAAGGCTGCAGCCAGTTCAGAGTCATGAAAAATGAATGCAGGGAGCTTTGTCAGCCGGAGTACCACTCTCTCACCGGTGAAAAAGCATATGAAGAACAACTGGTCTAAATTCCTGCCTTCAACCATGTGATGCTTGAAACCACTGCATGCATGCCAACGCTTTCAAAAGCTACGTGTCTACATTTTTATCGTATTTGAAACATTATTCCATATTATCTGAAGGGCTTCTGCCGATTTTTCACACTTGTGTGGGAATGTCCCTGTGAATGTGTCTTCGCTCACACACCATATGTGTGAGTAAGCAGTTTTCATACACCTGTGAGCTTTGGCTGAACGTGACAGAAGAGGGAATATGTGGGAGAGTGGAGACGTCTTAAAACGTCAAAGACAGACTTGTGAAAATATTATACAGCGTGAACATACTGCAGGAAATAGAGGTAAATGAAATAAAAGTACTGTTATGTCATATATGAATATACAATAACGTCACCAGTGTGGCAGATAAATATATTATTATCATTTGACATGTACATATTTTTCTCACTTATATAATTGAGTAAATGGAGGGAGAGTTACCTTCTCTACATTCTTAAGGCCAAGAATGTTGAACTGCCTGTTCTAACGGAAGTGAGTCCCTTTCTATGATTCATAAGCCCTGTCCAAAATGACTCCATGCTTGTACACTAAATTACCTTACTGAGTAAGTGTTTTAAAGAAAAATGTGCACCACAAAATATTTGTGTCTATTCTTTAGCTAAAAAGAACACAAAGCTTATTATGAAATAGCCTATTTAGTGTTGAATCTTTCAGGCAATAGTGAAACACAGCTCAGAATGTTTTCATCAGAATTTAGGATTTAAAGAAGATGAACAAGATGTCATGAAGCAGGGGAGGATTTATACATTTAAATGTAGTTTAAGCAAGTCTTTAATTATAGATTATTATTTTTTCTAATGAAAGAGACTATTTACCAAATGTCTGTTGTTCTTTGTTGTTAGAAGTAGAAGTACTTGAAGAAATCACACTTTCTAATTCAAGGAGCATTCAGCATTTGCACTGTGTATTGCAATTGTTTACCAACATCAGTCAGGCCCAGTGACTGCACATGGGATATGGAAGTTCTTGTCCTCATTGTGAGGTGGCAGGTTAGACAGATGAAATGTCCAATGTCCTCACGATGGTAAACAAAGGAAATCTGATTTTTATTTAGTCTGGGCTTAGGCTTTGCCAGCAAGCAATGGTTGTATGGCTTGGATACATGATAGGCAGTGCATTACATAGAAATTATAAATCTCACCAAGACTAACATTTACACCTTTTAGACCATTCAAAGTCCACAAACTGTCTTTTACATGGAGGGAGCATGCAGAAATGCACACAAAGACCTTTTGCATTTGTATTTATGTTGCATATATACATACATGCATGCATGCATGTATATGTCAATGCCTAAATATTTAAAAGGACAGTTGCTGAATTACAAAACCCTCCATGACACTCACTTCCCTCCAAGTACTACTGTAAAAGCTGAGTTGAAAAAACAAAACAGGATGAGGATGTGTTGAATGAGATTTCTCTCTGGAAATTGTTCTTATCATGAGAGCTATTTTTGAAGATGAAAACTACAAACAGTGAATCCAGATCCAGACATACAGTATATTACTCTGGATTGTTTGCATCCATGAAGTCACTGCTACTTTTGATCGACACAGTGAGTGTATCTTCACTCAACATTGTGTTCAGAGCTTAAGTGATAATAATTCACAAGTTGAGTGTGTTACGTGATTTAGTTCACTGTGGGTTTTCTCTCTGGCTGTTTACAAAACACAGTGTACGGTAGACGTCATTTGGTGTGTCAGTAACAGTGTTGCAGCCTCAACCTTGGACACAATGGGTGAGGTAACTCTTCGAGGCAAATGTTTTCTAGAGATGTTTTGAACACAGAGGAAGGGAACTGGGGAGATAAAAAAAAAAAAAAAAGAGAAGGAGGGAGGAGAGGAAAAGGAGGACTTTGCAGCTGCAGGAGCAAAACAATAATGTGAAACAAACAGTGAAAGGAATAAACATGACCCCCCCCGTCCCCGTCCCCCGTCCCCCGTCCCCTGTCCCCCTGTCCCCCTGTCCCCCTCCCACACCCTCCGGAAAGGACCCCCTGGTACCTGCAGCAGGATGATGTGGCAGTTAGTGATTAAGCACAACCATCATTTCAAACTGTCATGACTTCAGATGTCATGAACTGCAAAGTCAGTGTCTGTCACAAAGCATGATGGCCAGGTGTTGGTTTTTACTGGTGAAAAGGGAACGCTGTACATTTTTTGTCATCCTAGAAGCTCTGGGGATCACAATGTCAGTCACATGGTTCATCACTCCTGTAGTCGAGACTGACGTATCTTGAAAATTATAACATGGAAATATGTAGTATAGTGCAGATATCAACAATCCTTACAGGATAACGTCTATTTTACTTGGTGATCTTCTTGTTGAATGATAAATATTGGACGAGGATAAATTGTACCAACTTTGGTCAATTAAACATCTGATATTCACAGATTAGAGCTAATTTACATGTGTTAGCACACTAACACACTGAACTAAGCTGACCAACATGGGAAAAAATACACCTGATAAACATCAAACTGTTGCACTCGCATTAGGAACATACTAGTATTTTAGGATTATGGTCAAAGCACTGCTTCTGTTAAGTACAGCCTCACAGAGCTGGTGCTGAGGCTCTACACTCTTGTTAGAGTTAAGAGCATGTGTTATTGTATAAATTGTGCATAAACTGCCAGAGACCGTTATTGTTACATCATGGTGTGCATTGCTGTTCTTCTGTACTCTATGTCATGTACTGAACTGTAATGTATTTGCAGTTATTTATATTCTATGATATTATATAAAAAAAAAAAAAAAAAAAAAAAAAAATTTAAATGTTAACAAAATAATACATATTTAGTGCAATAATGATCCAACCATCTCACAGAAATATATGAAATGACCTCAACCTCTAAACAACCACATTACATGAAGGTCGCATGCAATTTTACCGTCACCACCACATAATATGGTGTTAGCAGTCCTGATCTTTGCACATATTTCTGAGACCATTTGTCCGTCCTCCTTCACTTAACCGTTACCAACCACTTTTTTAAAATGCTAATGTTTTATGACGATGCCATCGTTAAAGTCTGGTAATGGTTTGGGTTAAAATGATGACTTCATCTATTGTGAGTTAAAGTCAATACCTTCAATACCTTCTTAAAGTCAATACCTTCTTGACAATTGTCATCATGGCAACAGGAACAAGGTTTTCAAATCTTTTCCAACTCACAGTTGGAAACAAGAAGCGAACAGTAGTCTCCTGCACCCAAGTGCACAATTATCTTAAAAAAACACACCAGGCTTTTGTGTGGCTACCACAGCTACCACCTCAAAGTATCCTTGACTTTCTATTGTCATTGTACTGGCACACAATTTGAACTCATTACATACCACTACTACGTAATGGAGGTTGTAGTTATTTTGCATATTTCTGCGAGACCCCACAATCTGGGTATATCCAAGTGAGGTCCTTTAACTGACATCCATAACCTTACAATTCAGTGAAAACAGGGATCACCAGCAGCTGAGGAAAAGCTTATTAACGGTCATTGTTCTCGTTATTATCCCTCCGTATCCCGTTGAGCTTCCGGTGCAGTCTGAGTCATCAGGGATAACTAATATAGAGAGAGAAAATGGGGGAGAGGGGGGTATGCGATGTTCTTGGCGTCCAACCCTGAAATGTGGTTATTTTCACTTTGTTACTTTGCCTGTTATTGTTTTATTCTCAACAGTATATCGTTCTTAGTCATGGGCTGCAACTAGCATTTTTGCTCCCACAGATTGATTTCATTTTGGTTCACAGCATGCATAATTTAATTATTCCAACCCCTAGACAAAATAATGCATCAATTTTATGACAAGTGACAAGCCAGGATGAGATGAGAGGATATAATGAGTTTTGCATAAACCTTTATGTATCCGGATACTCCTACACAGAGGTCTCTTAATATCATTGCCAAAATCTAACATATGTTGCATCATCTATTCAGGAGTGTCTGATTTGCATGTTGAATCCAATACTGAGTGATTGTTGCAAGCCAGAATTTCAACATTTGTTGAAATAATGCCTTGTAGTAAAACAATTTGCCAGATATCCCCAGATTGGATTACAAAAAGCGATATAATTTTACCATGCTTTTGTAAACTAATTTCTCTGAATAATGAATCTGCATGGGTTTGCAAATATTTGACTACTATACCTGATGTATCTTGCAATATCCAGCCCTGCTTCCCATCATGTTATTCATGCACGAGAGAAAGAGTGTACCCTCAACCCATCATCTGGCTTCCACCTCTGTTTACAGAGTTACGCGTGTCCTCATTAAATTGGAGTGCAGCTGGCTAGACAACACACGGGGGCTTGTTGTCCTGAACTCCGGGGTTAGCGGAGGAAAGTTCACCACATCAGAAAACCACCGGATCAGTTAAGGTCCACTGACCTGTCAATCACACCAGTTTGCTGAAAAATACATCTGCCGTCCAACTGAATTATGTTTTCTCTCATAACTCCGAGGCCGGGGGTACTCGGAATGCTAGAAAAGGTCCACTGTTACACTGAGACAAGATTATTTGATTTTACCTACAAAAAAGGTCAGTCTTCAAACAGTCTCGTGGTTTTTTTTACTGAGCAGAGGGTGAGCTGCAGAAAGGTCTGCAGGAGACAGAAAACTAAAAAGGAAGAGAAGACATAGAACAAAGTGTGTGACCTTTAGCAGACAGACTGAAGATTGGAAAGAGCAGCACAATTTTTTTCAAGCTTTGGGAAGAGTCAGGGAGGATTCTGGGAGCTTAACTCGTTGTAATTACATGTTACTCCATCTGGATGAGAGGACAGAGCAGAGAGGGCAGGGGAGCGACCGGCGCACTGTGTTTGCGTGTACACAAAAGTACTTCAGTCTGCAATCAAAGTTTGGCAGTAAAATGTTCTTAAAGTGAGTACTATAGTGTTCATTCTACATTGTTTTATTTGTATGTTGCATTAACCTTCTTCCTTTTACTGCTATATTCCTGCAATTGCATGCGTTTGTTGCTGCAACCTGAATTTCCTCCAGGATCATAATTAAGTTGTAGTTAAATCTATATGTTGAGCACTTTTTAAAAAAAAAAAAATTTATGTGCATTATCCCCATAAACTAACCATTAGATTAATATGATATCAGTTGTATTATATTCCCTTCTGAAATAGGTTAAAATGCAGTGGCATCAAAACTATATTGTGCATGTCTGTTTGACAGATTGTGAATATGTGCGCGGTATGCATCTGTGAACGAGCATTGTGTTTGGGCATGTGCATGTGTGAATGCCGCAGTGTATCTGTTCTTGTGTGTGTGTGTTATCCAAAAGTGTCAAGCAATGGCCACATGGGGCAAGGGTGGCTAGTGTTGCTTGGTAGTTGGACGTGATGATGCTTGACAAAGTGTCTGTGTGGTTGTGTGTTTGTGTGAGTGTGTAGGGACCAAGGCTACAGTGAAGCTGACAACAAGTTTTTTAGTCTGAACTTGCGCCTCAGCATTAATAGAGCCTCAGCACAACTGAGTAAACACTGAAAATCACTTTCAAAAGAAAATGTTCCCTTTTTCTCCGGCATTAAAACAGGTGCGATAGCACTAATGTTTTTGTACTGCGACATGATCTCAACATCGAGTAATATGTCATAATACATACATAATATCATGTATGTAAGCAACAAGTTTAAAAAAAAAAAAAAAAAAAAAGCATATTTCTCATGACCATATAAACAATTACCATGTGACAGTTCTCAAAAGAAAAAGGAATGGAAAAATCTTATCATATTATCTTCGTAACAATTATCATGATTACCATTAATTCCAATGTCATCAATTAAAGTTATCACAAAGTCATCACACCACGTTAAGAGTCTTTTGTACTGTACATTTTGGCAGTAACAAATATATATATATATTTTTTTTAAATTTATTTTTTATTTTTTTTATTTTTTAAATTAATCATTAACATCATCATCATTGACACCGTTTTCACCTCATCATTATTGCTATCATCATCACACGACCTACAAAATCAGTCTTAATGGTCTGTCATCTGAATAGTGTGTTGTTATTGTTATTATTTTTCTCAAGCAGAGGGTTAATTTGATGTTGTTTTGCGAGCTGAAATGCTGCATCACTAGCAGTAACTCATGTAAGCAGGGGAAGCTGCAGTTGACAGGGTTGACCTTAAGAATAAATGTCTCCTTGATAAATCATCTGTGTGTGTGTGTGTGTGTGTGTGTGTGTGTGTGTGTGTGTGTGTGTGTGTGTGTGTGTTACCATGGATACCACAACAGGAACCGAGCCAAAAATGAGATATGATGATCTAAAACAAACGCATTGCGATGTGACATACATTAGTGGAGTTCGTCATGGTAACAAGCTCTGCAGCGACGCAAGATGAGACTGAATGGCAAGTTTTACTTTTCAGTGTCTCAGGAAGTCAATAAAGGCTGTGAATCTGTGAGTTGTGTCAAGTGAGGTAGGTTTTGAAGGTTACGCTGCCATCTGCATTCTTAGAATTTTCTCTTTGCTTGTGATTCATTTTAATGACCATTAGTTATGTAACATTGTTAAAGAACAGATTGTGGCATTCTCTTATTATGACTAGCACTTTGTTTCAAAAGAAAGATGTGCTATAATGGCCATATATTTTAAGAGGAAGCAGATTCTTAGAATCAGGAGAAAAGCTTATTTTTTTTCAAGACCCACATTTGAGCAGTAGAATTCAACAAACAGAAGAAGCAGAAACAGAGATACCTATTCATACACTGACCCTTAACTGACCTTAAAGCCTGCTTGGCATGAATTACTTAACAGGGCTAAAAGCACAGCCGATAGATTGTTGAAAAAATAATGGACACAGCCTCAATGACATGTTCAATGTTCACAGTTATGAAGCTTAGCTTATCAATCAGCAGCGAACACAAAATCATGATTTCACGATGAACCTGCAATTTCACTGTCCACCCATGTCAGGTCAGCCAACAGCTAATCTAAATACCATCTCCAAAATCACCTGCAACCACATGCAGGTAGTGAGTTGCCCAAAATGCGACCATGTTGCGCCAAAGTTACGATCCACATTACAGCTGGTATTCTGGACATTATCTCTGCTGAATACATGTTGATGAGATCAAGCAGCCATAAAAAAACATATTTTAACAAGAGGGCTGAAAATGATGAATGAAAGTGGCATGCATCCGACAATAAATGCGGTTAAGAATAGTTGTAACATTAATATAAAAATAAAAAGGTAAACCATGAGGTTCTTCATTTAGTGTAACATATGCTTCAGCCAATTCTTTATGCGTCTGTTGTTTGTTATTATATCAAAACACGCACGCAAACAGAAATGATGCAGAAATGTTATACCCATAAACAAAACAAGTGTTAGAAATTACAAGTAAAGCAGATACCAACTCTAATATCTTTTAGAAACCCAGCTGTAGTTTCCCCTTTGTTACAGTGGTATCATTGTCTTACTTTTAGTTACTGTAAAAAGTTATGCAGTTTAATTTGACTTCTCTTTCATATTTTTTTTGTATTTTTCCCTACAAAATACATCTGGGTTACAGTAATGGACAAAGTAATTTATTAAAGTTAGACCGCAGAATAGCTCTGTGAATGGGGCTCGGGGCTCCACGTGCCTCAGTTCAGGTACCCATTGTCTAATAAAGCGGTCACATCCTTTAACATATCTTGATGTTTGAGTTTCAACTGTGTCTGAACAAACACGGGATGCATCTGATGATCATTTTCACCAAACATCATTGTTTTGATTGCATTATGGTATTCTTTTATCATGGTTTAAAAGATACTACAGCGATACGAGCCTCCAATGACGAATAAATAAAAGGGAAACCCTTGTAGTTCGAGGGTGTCTGTGGTTAATGTGAATTTGAATTTCAAAGCCTCAGCTGGACTTTGGGGAAGACCACAACAAACAGATCAAGAGGAAGAGGGAAGCTTCTTTTTTTTTTAAACTGTATTCCTTTGGGGTTGCATAATGTATGCTACCGCAATGTTAACCTGGGGGGCACTGACCACCACAGGGGAACGAAGAGGATGCAGCTCTAACAAAAGCTAGAACGCAAAAATAAAAGGTGGCTCCAGCTGTATAAATCGGATTTCAGACATTTTAATGGGAAAAGAAAGCCTTTTTTTGGTAATAGGACATAAAATGTCAGGGCAGCCAGAGGATGAATCACCAAAAAATGAAACAGACTCATCCCTGATGTAAAAATGTCACATCATGCAAAGTCTATGTGTGAGAATGATGACACATCAGAGAGTACTTGCTTTGGTATTCAGGGATTCAGCTCAACAACTTTACACTGCAATGATCAGTGTTTAAGTGACATCCTGAAATGAATGGCATGCTGATGTGCCTTAAATGTCATGCTGTGTGAGCTGCAAGCATGATGTCATTTTTCTGTGTTCTACAGGAAATGACTCAAACAACCCATCAGTTTGTTTTGTTATCGACTTGTAAACTTGAACTGCATTCAGTGGTCGTCCGTGGAGAGATGGCAAACGGAGCACACAGTGACAGAGAGAGATGGCATCGGGATTTATATTCAGCAGCATTACCCCAGGATGCTTTTCCTCCCCTTCTGTTCTGACTATTGCTTAATTTTTGCAGGTTTTGATTTAATTTCGGCTGCATTTGTGATTCATTTAGTCTTTAAATCCCAAAATTGTTTAATCTGCCATGGCAGCTTTTATAGAGGAAACATAAATTTTTTTTAAATTAATCTCTGACATAATAGCACAGCAAACTGAATGAGGAATCTAAACCAAAACAAAAACTCATGTCAACCACCCATGTTGTTTCCACAAAAAGCCACAATAATTTCATCAATGCTTCTTCCTCATACCTAATTCACATTCGATTATATTTGACATAAACTCCACAATGGTTACTTTAGCTGACTGTAATACTGCCACATGTTACTGATGCCGTAAAGAAAGATGTGACCTTTGTGAGCCGTCTCTCTATACGTCCCATCACCGCACGCAGCTCTGATAATTCCTGTTCTCATTCATTGTTGGCATTTTATCTCGAATCGTATTTAGGATTCATGGTTCACCTTCATGACCCCCATATTTCACCATTTGTTGTCTATAATCCCATATTAGTCTTCTCAGTTTTTTTGCACCCAGTCCTTAATACCCATCCCTGTGTCTTTCTTCTCACACTGGCTTCCTCTTCCACCCTTTTCACTCGCTCCATCTCTCTACCTCTCCGTCTCTTCACCTCTTCTTCACATTAGTATTCTGTTCAGTCCCAGTCAGTCGAAGCAGAGAGTCTGTGGGTGTCTGCTCCTCTGGTTTGAAGCCACTGGAGTGAGGCACCCTATACGGCAGAATATTTTATTCATCAGAGCTTAATTACTCAAAGAGACATACACACACACACACAACCTCACACATTAACTCTGTGCTAAATGTCTACCTATGTCTGTGTTACATCCTGTCTGCCCAGACCCACCCGCTGTCTCTCTCCCTCTCCTGTGTGGTGGTAAGCAGTGCTGCTGCACTGCAACCTGCCCCTGAGTGCAGTCGACGCTGACAGATTTCATTAGAGCTGTAATGCAACCTGTCTCAGTGTCTGCCTTGATAAGTCCTTCAGGAAGACACAGACCCGAGACATCACGACACAGCACAACACACAACCCAGCGTTAAACAGCACGACACAATGCGGCATTACAAAGCAAAACAAAAAGATGGGATAAAAAGGGAAATACGGCACGAGACAGCATCTTGACAATCACCTTGAAATTGCAACCTAGTCAAAAATAACAGCTTAAGTTTCCAGACCTGTTTTATTATGAATGTGTGTAATGCAAGTCCTCCAGCTTAATTATATGTATTTCACAGCAAATTGAATGTGAAGTCCACCATGAACATAAAATCCTGGAGGATTGGGCTGCACTATGACATTGAATACCTGCTGTGTCTTAGTAACCCAGATGGCATTTGTAAAGACATTTAAATGTTCAGTGAAGCATAATATGCTAATTTCACATCAATGCCAACTCAAGCAAAGAAGGATGTTCCAGCTCAGAAACATCATCATTTCAGTGCTGCTGCAGCATCCGGGCTTCCATGTTTTTCACTTTCTCACAGTCAGGTCATTTTAGAATGTTATAGCCTTGAAATGTAGTAAAGTCCCATGTGGCAGCACCTGTGGTTTCTTGGCCCTCATTCAAGTGCAATTTAATACTACCGAGCCTAGAATGTGCAGCCAAACAAACTCACATATTTTGATAAAGAAGTCTATGATTTTCCGTTTTCCATCATGTCATTATCAACAACAAAAATTTGTAAGTTAATGTTGTGAGAGTTTTCCATGCAACACCAGTGCATCGGGTGTGCATCCTGTCTCCTGTAACTCTTCATCCACATGTGACCAGGTGATAATACACAGGAGCCAGAATAAAATGGAACCTGAGACTGACGTAGACAAAGATGTGAGCTTTATTACATTATAAAAAATAAAACGTATCTCCAGTTGACTGGATAATCCAACTAAACACAGGGAATAATGAATGGGTTGAAATAACCGTTTAACACAAAAATCAAATCAACCATAAATTAACAACCAAAGAAATAAAGAATGTGGGTCCAAACTGCACTGTCAGGGAGGCTGGTGGAAAAGTAAGATGCACAACAAATAAACACCACTGCAAAAAAACTAATTGCAGCTAAACTATTTAACAGCACTACAATATGCTGAAACTTAAAGAAACTCAAACAAAACATGCATGAAGACTGCCACCATTTTGTTCTCCCTGGCAGCCCAACTACAGCCACACTGGAAGGAAATGAAACAGAAAAACAGCCCAAACATTTTTTTTTATTAAAACAAACTAAAACCTAACAAATGGTGGGAAAAGAACAGTGGCTGGCTTCTCTTAGAAGTATCTGGTAAAAAACTAAGGGAACAAACAAACAAATTAATATACAAAAGAAACTTTACAACCACATTTTACAAACTCTATGCAGAGTGGAAACAAAAGCAAATACCGTCCAGGCCTGAAACAAGGCCTTCCCCTCAGTTGGAAACATGCAGGTGCCTGGAAACTCTTTATAAAAAAAAAATAAAAAAAAAAAAGGCCAAGTTAATATGTTAAAAAGAACAATTGATTAACGCATCTTTTATTTTGTCTTAAAAGCTAAAAGACACAGTTCATCTTTATATTTGTTCACTACTAAAACCATGTTTTTTAACAAATCTTTTAAAACAAAGGGAGCCTACCAAAATCACCACCAAACAGGTGTGCAGGAAGGAGGCCCAGGTGAGCTTCCTGCTTCCCTTAATAGCCTCTGTCCTCCCTTCCTGCCTGCCTGGGTCCTAGTGCTAGACTGGTATCTACCCGTCCACACACAGCTGTGTCCAAACTGACAGTAGCTCTGCACAAAAAAGGCAGTCTCCTCTTATTCATTTGGGAATGGAGCCAGTCTATCAGCACAGCAGGGGGTGCGAAGGCAGGGAGCCTCTGGGAAAACAGTTTAACCTGCCTCAGCTACAGCGCGAGTACCAGTGATATCGAGAAGTGTCTGATGGTATTCCATGCTTGTTCTCTACTTTCCACTTTCATCAACCACTTCTCATGAGCAGTTCATGCTTACATATGCCACTGTGATGATATACCAACGTTGGGTTACTTGTGTCATATGTAAATTCTTAGTGGTGTGTCGCTGCTGTTCCACCACCTTACAGTCCTCCTGTTCTACTGCCGTAGTCAGTCTTTATATATTCTTTACTAGCATATGCCACTGCTGACTGTCACTGCTGTGTGCCACATGATGTCACTATTACTGGCCTACACACATGTGGTAAACAGTACCTGACAGTTTTGACAAAAGGTGCTGCTACACTTAAGTAACCAGCTGAAGGTGTAAAATGTGGACAAGCAGCGGGGGGAAATGTCGGTTTCACACAGCTCTCGTGGTAATGAACATTAAACAGTGAGGCATGTGAGGTGCGTGTGAAGGCAGTAGGACTCCCGTAAGGGAATAGCCGACACCGCTGCCAAGAATAAAAAAGTTCCATTGCAGTTGTATAGCGCTTTTCAAGGACAATGCAATTCAACATTTTTTTTTTTTTTTTTTTTACATAAAACATTAATTGAATAAAGCAAAGAAACACAAAATACACAGACATGCACTGACAGGGTTTGATTTCATGGTAGTCTAAAGGATCTTTCCATATTTCACATTGTAGCTTTCACCCCTCCTTTCATCTATTATCATTTTAGTATTTCAGTACATACAAGGCCATTATCAGACCAACCACATCACTTTTCCCTCACTCACATAACATCCTCCTCTGCTACCCCAAGGAATCAATACAATGTACCCAGTTAACATCATTACTTTGCTACTCAGTAAGATGTCTACTTCCCTTCATTTAGTACTTCGTCATGACTTCATGTGGTGCTTCTGTGTCTGTATACACATGTTGTGCTTCTTGATTATTCAGTCATCTGGTTGGAAAGATTGATCCATATCACACAAACAAAACTGAGCACAGACAGAAGGAACACCCAGTGCAGAATTACACCAGCTGCCTCCATGCACTGTACGACTCCAACTTCTCTTTAGAGATTTTACTTGTTTGGTAAAGCACAAAACAATCATACCTCTTCACATCATGGACCTCTCTCTCTCTCTCCCTCGCTTTCTCATTGTCTTCCCACAAAACCCTCAAAACCAATTACAAGCTGAAGTCCTGTGAGAGCACTGCGACATTCTAGGACAAATCTCATTCCCAAACTGTCCTCTGCATGAAGCCAGGAGTATTAGCAACACTTCTGGCATGATACATGTACTTGTCATTTGAAGGAAAAATACAGTACTGCTCTGTAGGTACTGTGAATGGTTAGAGGGTTTTACTTTTTTGCTGTGAAATGCCAGCACACCACAAGTAAAGGTGGTGCAACCTCACCTTCATTCTCATTTCATTGTCTGGTATAAACAAGCAAGTCAACCTTGTTGGTATGTCATTGAGCAAATGATGACTGGTACAAACAAGCTATAGGCTTTCAAATAATGAAGCTGCCAGGAAGAAATCTTTGGCTTTTGTCAAAATCTGTGTGTGACAACAAATTGATTCAATTGCTGAGCAATTTGAGTTGTTTTCTGTTTACTGTGTTTGGAAATAATTGCATTCTGTCAATAAACTGCATTTATAAATCATTAAAAAGCTGCAAAACATACAGTTTAGGAATTCATTCTTGCTTTCATTCCGGCTTTGGCTCATTTATGGTATGTCAGACATGCCCGGACATTTTCTTTAACTGCGGCTTGAAATGATGCCTCAGCAGAGCTGTCACCTGATCCTGTTACAACACAACAAACACTGAGCTTTACACGTGTAACTGATAGCTCCTGATGTGTTGGAGCAGCTCTTAGAGTAATAGGCACTTTCATAATTCAGTCAAAGAAGCAGCTTAGCTTGATGTTGGTGTGATTCTAACGCCATCCCTTCAACAAAGACTTTTGCAGAAGCCCCATTTTACCTCTAAAAATGATTAAAATGTTAAAATAAACAGGATTTACTCCAAACAGAGCACTGTGGTGAATCCCTGACATTAACCTTAAAGTCTGAGTGAATAACATTAAAGCTGTTAGTGACTACACTTTTGTCATCAAAGAGTAATCTCTGTCCCGCAGTGCAGCAGGAGTGCAAAATGCCAAATGTCATCATCAAATGACATTGCCAGTGAGTGCATCTTCAAATTGAGCTTGTGCTTTTCAGATACAACCACGAAAGCACGCTGTCCTTTATGACTGGTTTTGCTTATGCACTAACTTTTATGTTTGTTACTCCTTGTGTTGTGAAGCACGTTGTTACGTCTGCTCTTGAACAGTGCAACATAAATAGACATACTTACTGTTGATGGTGTCCGAATGTAAAAAAAACCTCCTGAGTAATCTTCACATACATTACCCCTCACAGAAATCTCAGTGAATACAACATGTAGGAATGAGGTTTCACTGTACTTTCTTTCACTTTGTCATAAATACAAGTGTGAAACAATTCACTGATGACCTTCCAAGTAAATAAGAAAACTAATTGCTCATGATTTACACCTGTGAGATGACCTCTTCAGCATGAATGACTGGTTGCTTTCAGCTGTGAGAAAAATGACTGAAGATGTTGTTTAGTGTTTTGCCTTTGAAGGAGGGACTTTTTTTTTTTTTTTTTTAAACTAGCAAGATTTAGCACATGTATCAGATTAATGGTAGGGGTTGAGCACATACTGTAATTAGTTATAATGGATTGCTTGTAAATTGTGAGAAAGTGAACAGTACTGTTCATGTTTCATGTCATATTTTATTGTATCCTAATAGGAACATGGCTGCTTTGTTGCAAAGAAATGTTAAGAGAATGCATTTTCTGCAAAATCAACCCACATCCGATGTCTAATCTTTTAAAAACGAGCAAAAAAGACACTTTTTGTGATTCCACTAAAGGCTCATCTGCACCTGTCTGGGGAAGCAGAGACAATGGGGGGTAAAAGGAGCTCATCCATCAACTCATCAGAGCCCTTTCCATCTCTCTGGCCTGATCTCTGTTTCCTGTTGTGAAGGAAGTGAAGCTAAATCTGCTCCACCCACTGGTCAGAGGGTAAACACTGCGTGGGACGCAGAGATTGAAAGCAGGGGTGGGTGGGTGAGTGAGTTGTTGATAAACAGCCAAAGCTACCCGTGTTTAGAACAGATTAACCAAAGTCAAAGTTGATTTACTTAAAGGGGATGAAATACAAATTAAAAAAAAAAAATCATGTGCTTCAAAGCCATTTTGCTGAATGCAGCCAACAAAGCAGGTCTTTCCAGCTGCACATTTTCATTGTAAGAGGCTAGCAATGGTTCATTAACTCAGGAAGCAGTTTGGCAGGAAAAGAACTGCGGGGTTAATTTAGGCTACAGGAAGCCTTGTGCTTAGACAGCCAACTCCTTCCTGCTGGAAGGAAAGGTGTGATCACTTGTGCACTCACTGCTCTGCAGCTGCAGACACTCAATGTACAACCGACAATCCGCTGTAACGTGAGTGGAGAAAAGGTTTCTGCTATTAACATTAGCGATGTACCACTTTATATCCATATATTGTAAGTTAACAGTCTATTTTATGGCACTTAAATCTTGAAGTGATGCTTTCAATAGTAGAAATGTGGGTTACTGTCAGATGACAATTCTTGTGGTAAGCTAAGTAAGGCGGCCCCAAATACTCAAGTCAGTCGATGAGAATAGTCTCAGTCAACCAAGTTTTCATTTGGTGTTTAGTCGCAGAAACTAAAAAACAACCTCAAACTGCACCTTCTGAGAGACATTATAAATAACTTACAGAAAGACTGGGTCAGAGTTTTCTGTGGCAAGGTGGCCTTGTGGGTAGCCTGGGCCAGTCTGTTCTGTGAAGTGAGCGACTCTTATGAGAATTAACATTGGCAACACATGCAGCCACTGCGCAGTGCATGTCGACAGCTGTAGTTACTAAAGTGTATAGATAAGCCCGGTTATCCAGCAGTTCTGCACTGTGTTCACACGCCCAGAGATAGAAATAAATGCCCGGTTCATTCAACATTAAGGTGTCCCCACCTATCCTCATCACTGCAGATGCGGTCCAGACAGTAAAGGATAGTTAAACAAACACACACACACACAAACACAAACACACGCACACGCATACGTACGCACGCACACACGCACTAACACGCACAGAGGCTGCAGGTCTTCACATGCCCTGACTGTCAATAGTCTGTTCTTAGCCCTAGACAAAGGCTGGTATACAAAATACTGTGTTGAAATAAATTAAGATTATTATGTTCAGTCTACTTGCAGGTTTTTCCGACAAATTTAGAATCATTACTGTTTTTTTCCAATAGCATCGTTGTTAACGGTAAGCTCACTTTGTGCACACACTTGTAAAAGTTTTATTCTAAAAGCTAAATACTACAGTTTTGTATCTCTGTAATGTAGCACAGGCAGGTATATCTGTGAGAGAATGGATCATTGGGAGAAATAAGTCTCATCTTCAGAAGGTAGTTTGCGTGCAAGGCGGGCATGTAACAACTACTTTCACACCAGAGACCGCTCATTACATTCTTTGTAGCCCTGGAACGCAAACTATTTCCTAATAGTTCAAAATGTGTATATTTAGCTAATTAAATTAATATCATGCAACTAGATGGCAACAATTGGTTGACTGATGACTTCGAGTCATGTTGTGGCATGTTGGACCTATCCTTTTTTCTCATCACCACAGAGCATATTATGGTAGGATATAACATTATAGCATAATTTACCTTTTTATACAGTTACCTGGCAGTGAAAATTGAAATTTGCTTAGAAGTTTGCGACATTGATAAATGGTTTGTACACCCATTTGCAAAAATAATGCAAAAATCAGGCTTGTCAATCAGCTGTTCAGATCTCATTCTGTCCCTGGGCAGCCAAAATGATTCAGCGAAAACGTGAGAAAAAAAAAGCTATCAAAGTTGTGAAGGACAGTTTAACAGTGCTCACACAGCTGAATAATGAGCTGTCATTTCTGCTGACGTCTTTCAGAGCCGTGCACAGGCTGCTCAGAGCTGCACTTTTTGTGAACTTACATCTCTGCAAGTCTATTCCAGGTAATAAAAGGAACACTCCAAACACCTGTAGTTAATGTTCACAAGGTCCCCTCTGATTCAAAAACTTTATTGTGCAGTGTTTTCCTTTACAGTTGAGATTTGGCAAGCAAATGGCAGCTCTCGTGTCATTTGGTTGCATTTACCTATGAGCACTGGGCCTCTCAGACTGACATTTCGAGGTCGATACTGTGTATTTCTAAGGAAACAGGTTGTTGTTTATTTTCTTATCATTTTCATGCGGCTCTCTATTTTCTCCCTCTCCTGTCCATAGACAGACACAACGAAGAACAGTGACACACATGCATGCATACGCACATCAGTATACACAGACTTTGTGCTAATTGGTTTGCTATATGTGTAGCTTGCAGTTTTGCATGCTGCTGTGACAACTGATTGCTTATAGACTGAAACAACAGGTCCTGCTGGGAGGCTGCTGGGTCGCCTCGCTGTTTTTCCAGCCCCCAGTCGCCCCCATCTTCCCCCCAATCTTTTCATCTCCTAATTCCACAACAGTCATACATCTGCTTTTAGCTGCTCACAGCAAACACACACACTTTAAACTCAACTCTCCCTCAAACCTAAATTTGTTTTTTTTCTATCTTTCTACAATTATAACACTTTGCAGCAAGTGACGGAAAACAACAACTCGCAAACTAATTCAACTAAATTGTGGCTAGTTTTTCACTACGCTTGGTAAGGTGATGTTGTAAGTCCAATTTGATTCAACTTTTTTTTTCATTGTCAGTTTAATTAGTTGACCTGCCACCTTCTTAAAAACAAATAAATTAGAGAGGTTTAAATAGTTAAAAACCCACTTTGCTACAAAAGTACCTTTGTATGCAGTAAAAGAAAATAACTATTTGACTTGACTTGTGTATTTCCATTTTATGTCACTTTATACTTTGCATTATTAATACAAAATATAATCAACTAATCAATTCTAATGCAGTAATATAGGTTAAACTGCCATGGAATATATAAGCTATTTCCAGCTTCTTTTACCAGCTGCAACATCAGAGTGATTTACACATTAATACGTTATTAAACCAGTAATGTGGTTCTAAAATGGGCCATTCTGCATTATAAGTACTTATAGTATTGTTGCATGAAGTACACTTTTGCTTTTCATAACTAAGTTAAGTTTTGAATGCAGGACTTGTACTTGTAGCGGGCTTTTGTTTACACTGTGCTATTGTTTCTTTCTTAAGATGAATACATTTACATTCAACAACTTCTTACATTTATGTGTATTACACATCAAAGGCTTCGACAATACAGTACAGCTAATGAACACAACCTGTCCTCTCTGTGTTACATAAGTAAAGGCCTAATGTGTTTCTAAAGACATCAGTCCCTTGAGGCCCCTGGCAGTAAAATGTCTCCAGCCGAGGCACTGATGCTGAAGTCAGTTGAGTCGTATAACGCTGTCTAGCCAATGTGTCAGAGGGGAGATTTCATTTACTGAGTAACAGAGGGGGACGGTGGTGGGGACAGTCGTGGTGGTGGTGGTGGTGGTAGGAGGTGAGGGATCGGGGGTGGGGGGGGGGGACATGTGATCTCCTTTTGTCTATTTCCTATAAGAAGATGTGTAAGCATGTGATCTAATTTCGTGTGTGTGTCCTATGACTGGCAGGAAATGACAATGTTTTGCTTCAAAGGACACAGTTCTGATAGTTTTATCATGGCATCAAATTTTTCTGAGAATAAGTTCATGAGGGCTCACTCAAAACCTGGAGACGCAGAGATCGATAAAAATACCTGACAGGAACTGTTGATGAACGGAATGGAAATGTGCATCCTGACAGCTTCTATTCTCAGGCACTGAATCACAGATAATATGACTGAGAATCCACGATTACCCACAATTCTTGGTATTCTGTTTGGATACCATTGACAGAGACAAAAATAAAACAACGATAATTACTGTGCTCTTTCCATTCCTCTTTGCAGTGCTTCCTGGGAGCTTAAAATACCTTTACCGAGTTTGCAAAGACATTGACGTGTGTGTTTCTGTGTGCATTCCCACTGGAGATCTCTCTCTCTCTAAATGCATTAGGCTGATAGATATATCATCCCCCATGTCTCAAAGAGGACAGATGGCGCCTACTTCTTGACTTCAGACACGTGCGTCTCAATTTCATACGTGGGTATCCTTATTTTCCTGTGGTTTTGGACAATTGAACCTCACATTAGGAAACATAAGAAACAATGAACAACGGCATCTTCTGCTCAGAGATAGCAGAGGCAAATGAAACATTGCTGGGAACAGGGATTGCCCAACTGCATAAAATGTCTTCCTCATTCTTGATAATGGGAGGTTGCAGGGTTGGACTCAGAGGCATGCCTGGACTCATCATACTGTTGCAAAGGCTTACTTACAGAAATTATTTCCTTTATAAACCATATTTGATTTTGAAGGGTAGCTAAGGAGAATTTTATCTACATCTTTTATTACCTTATTAACAGCCTCAGAGAGCTTGAATAATTCAAGGCGCTATAAACCATAAAACAAAACAAAAATCCACTGGCTGATAATGAACATAAGTCCATTGCTATATTTCCTACAGTTATTCTCATTCCTATTCAGGTCATCGGGGGGCAGACTACAACATGTGTGCACAATGGAAGAGAGATGAGTTGTCTCACCGAAACTAACTCAACACGTTCAGGCACCTATTTCTTTCAGCACTATCATTATTGTGTGGATACACGGTATTTATATACATACACAGTGGTGGATGAGGTAGTCAGATCATTTAATTCAGTAAAAGTAACAGTCACACCTTAAATACTACCTTACATTTTGAGTTTACAAGTGTGAGAATAAAATGTAGCAAAATGTATTTTCAACATATTTATTTGCAGAACGGCCAAAGATGTAAGTAGATGTAAGTTGCAATGTGGAGGTAGAGTGGAAGTACTGGAAGTACGTTCTATTACTGAGTATGATTCACAACAATGTATTACATATTAAGAGAAATTAAATCATGGTCCTCAAAAAGTAAAATGACTCCTTCCCAAATATTGTGGAGAAAAGGATAAAGTAACAAGAGACTGAATATTCAAGTGGAGTACAAGTACTGCAAGATTGCAATTAAACATAGCACTTCGCACAATCGTAACTTTGTACAGAATCATCCTCAAGAGATGTAAGCACATCATTCCAGGATATTTACACTCAGATTTATAGGGTCTGATGTTTGAATGAGCAGTAACGGAGTCCATAAATTGGAGAAGAAAATCTGAGGAAAATCCAACACATGCAAAAGACCTTACAAACTTCACTGTGACAAGTGTGAGATTTAAATCCGGCGACCTTGCATGCAGCAGTGAGCCTGACACTGCAGATATTTTTTAAAAGGTGTTAGTCAAGCAAGGAAATGGGCCTGCAGGTGGGCTTTCAGTTGACGCACACACAGACGCACAGACACAACTCACAATTTACAGTCATCACAACACTTTGAAGGGAGGGTGAGTAAAGCTGTTTGCCTGTTTTGCTGCACTTAGTCGATGTAGTCACATAGGTGAACTCAGAAGAGCCTCACAGCACGCAATGACACCTGCTCCTCAGCACGGAACGTAAACATATCTGGGGAGAAGGCAACCAGTCCTTACATAAAGGACAAAGACTCCCAAACCAAAACACAGGCTTGTGAATCATTTTATGGCTCTTCGGCATCTGAATAAATAACAACACATTTCAATATGGGAAAAGTCATTTGTTTGGAAAAAAAAACTATTCTAGTTTAAGTAAATTTCATGAAGCTAACTGTGGCTTCATGTATCATATGTTAAGCTCCCACTGCCTTCTAAACTTGTGACTGAATGTCAAATGTGACCAATCATTATGGTTCATTGTCTTACTGTGGACCTAGATTGTGTTTAACCAAAGAAAGAATGAAATATAGCAACAACAAACAAAAAAAAGAAAGTTTCTCAGTCAGAAACATAAAACATAATTTTCTTTTTAAACTAATTTATGACTTTTTAGTTACAGCCATGAGTTATATTAAAGATTGGGGACAATAAAGATATAGGTATTTTCTTTGTCTTTATTGTCCCCAATAAAGTAACTAAAAATTTACCAAAGCAGCACCAGCCCTCCCTGTTCGGTATCTTATCATCCCTTAGGGGAACAACTGCATTAAACTATCAGGCATGACATAAACTACGTGACTTCAGCTGTGTAACACCAGCTATGCCACTTGCATTTTACTGGATTTAAATAGTATTTGGTTTGTGAGCACATTTAATAAAGGCATGTTGTGTTGTTGCTTTGGTTTTGCCCAGCAGGTTAATATTTGACTTTAAGGATTTTTACTGCTTGTTAACTTGTCTTGCTTTCAAACCCCTATCGTATTAGTTATGTTATTTCAATAGGGTTTCGTCTTCTAAAGATATTAGTCCACCTCCTCCTTCCAGCCCTAAATTCATGTAGCTTATTGTTGCCATCTCATTCACATGATCAAAAAAGAAATCCAGCATATCCAGTAGGATGTGTTTCTGTTCACTTCCCCTGAAAGGAATACAAACTGTGACAACAGCTATTGTCCTGCCGTCTGGTTAACAGTAAATGGCATGACAGTTCGTCAACAGTTATTGTGTCACATTTGGCTGGTTGAAGGTTTATTCATAAATGCATGTACCTCAATGGCTGTCACTGTCTATCAGTCCTGTGTCAGTCGTTCTCAATCATTTATAAGAGCCACGGCAGCTGCTACACCCTGCTATTTCTGTAACAACCACTAGAACTGTCATTTTGTAACACAATGGCTCCTCAAACAACCCAATCCACTCCATAACTTTTTAATTCTCACATTTTCTGTAAAAAAAAAAAAAACGACTTCATATACTCGCATGCATGTTTCTGGTCATTTTTAAATGCTTGAAGATAATTGTTGTGAGGGCTTTTTATCAGATTCTCAAAATACTGAAAGATCAGATAATTGTGTTTGTGTAACAACATTTTGCAAGGATTTTATCTGGGTGGACACTTCCTGTGGGAGTCAGGAGAATAACATTGAGAGTTTGATACCAGTGCAAAATGAGACTATAGTGATAAGGAAGATGAGCTTTGGCAAGCAACTAAAATGAAGCCAGCCTGCAAATATTGGCGTTTGACTCTGTCAAAGAGGGACATGGATCTGGTATTGTAAACTTAAACTTAATAAATTACAAAGAAGTTCCAAATATTTCAGATGTCACCATCTTATGAAATCACACCATTATGTTGACAAAAAAAAAGTTTAGGTTGCTGTTAATTGCATGGCTTCATACAAAAATGCATCTCTGAATGATTCAAATAGTGGCTTTGTTCTGAAGAAAGTAATGTCAGGAATGTGCACTCTGACACTTGTTCACCAGTTTCATGGAATAATATTATCGCAATGTTTGACTGAGGAGGAGTGCGTGCAACACGGGATGACTAACAGAGAGCAGCCGCATAAATTGCAGCTGGATGTTTACGTGCGGGCGAGGATGAGAATACCAGTTGCCATGGAAACAGTAGTGTGTCTCCCACTCAGCTCAATAGCAGAGCAAGTGGAGGCTGCCGATCTATTATCAGAGATGATGCGCTGATTGGCTCATTGATGCGGATGTCAGACAAGTCTCCGGAAACAATTCCCGTTGACCATAGTAACCTCATGCCAGACTCTCGTCTCTTTTTTGTCCCGTCATCCCTCTCTCTCTCTCTCGTTCTCTCTCCCTCTCTCTTTTCCTACGCAAGAGCAGGCACCGATTTTTCATGAATGAGCGCACCTCGACGCATTGAGAGGACAGGAGTTGAACAGACAGACATGATTGCAAAGAATCTGTCGTCTCCATTAACCTGAATTGACTTTTCATTTATTCAGTCCTTTTTTTTTTTTTTTTTTTTTTTTTTAAAGCAGTTTCCGCAGCAAAATGAGCAGTAGTTCTTCTTTTCTTGCTTTCAGTGAATAGCCACGTTCAACTGTTAACCTGCAATTAAGAGCACGTGAATAAACTGTAGTTTATGGTTTCTCTGTATGGCCTGGTGGTTACATCACATGAGCTTTAAAACTACAGAAATTAACGACAAAAAAAAACCCCACAATATGATGCCATTTTTTCCACTTCAACTTTAGCTCTTTAAAAAAAAAAATGTCACTAG
The DNA here is from genome assembly GCF_022577435.1 of Embiotoca jacksoni. Lineage (NCBI taxonomy): Eukaryota > Metazoa > Chordata > Actinopteri > Embiotocidae > Embiotoca > Embiotoca jacksoni. The sequence goes on along the minus strand of NW_027185436.1, from coordinate 9,454,605 downwards.
TGTGTGTCCTGAAATGCCATCGCCCTGAAGCATCATCTAAGTTGGCCCTGTGGAGACTCATCATCTCCCAGCCGACATCATGAAGCCAATCCTCCTCCATCCGGCACAACAGTTCATTTGTCCGCCCCTGCATCTGTCCAGTGCATGCTGGGAAAATTGCAATTTGGGTAACTGTACATTTGGCATTTACCAGACGAAGGCGTGCTACTGCGGGCCTGGAGAAATGCCAAGGTATACGGGCTGTGTCACAGACTTTTCTGCCAGAATCTCTGAACAAACTTTATTAATGAGTCAGCAGTCTCGAACGTCTCGAACGTCTCGAACGTCTCGAACTCAAAGAAGGTGCAGATGAAATGAGGGATTTGTTGTAACAAGCTGACACTCCTACAGAGATAAAAGATAAGAGCTTCTGTAGAGCCTAAAAATTACAGTCTTAAGGAGGGTTAATAATGCGCCCTGTAGTTTGCAGTTTTAACGGCACTGAAGTGTGCAGGCAAGTTATGACAATGTCAAAAGTGTAGCACTGAATCAAAGCACATTGTATCGGTAATTGTAAATCTGCTGGCAGTGGGTTTGACACATATTTATATACATGATTTATATTGTGTTTTTATCACTGTAGCACATCACTGGTTACCACTGACACTCAGTAACCACTGACAATGGATTGCAAAGCTCCAGCGTGAAGCCAGAAAGGAACAGCAACATTAAACTGTGAACTTGTTGAGCAACGCAGCCCCACCTGTGTGTGCACGTGTGCGCTGTGTAGGATTTGCTTTATCCTTCTATCTGTCTTGTGAATCACAGGATTGAAATGCTGCTTTGAAGCCTCTGGAGTTTCCTCCCTCCACAAGGCAGGGCTCTGTTTAAACACTTGACACACTTCACCGGCTGTTGCTAACTGCTTTCGACATTAGCGATACCTGCTCGGCTTAAAAAGCCTTTGAGCCACGTGCCAACGTGCGATTGAACGATGGGAAGAGGACCACGTGTTTTTCTCTAATGATGGATCAAGCTTAAACTTATGAGTTTCATTTGAGATCTATTACGTATCCGTTTATAATGTTTAAAGGCTGAAGTAGCAGTGTTGTTTAGCATCATTTAGGTTAGCTATTTAAAAAAAAAAAAAAAAAAAAGCCTTTGAAAGATAAAATCATCTCTAAAGGTGATCTTTAAACTGACAGCTTTAAGTGATGGTTGTAACAATCAAAATGCGTTACACTCAGCTTCATAACTTCCAGACAAGTTGAAACTTTGCAAATAAGAATGTGAATATAAGAAAGGGAACTTAAGGAAAATCACTGCAGCACACCCTTTCATTTGCTGGTATGGATGGAATTTGTCCTTTGCTGCAGCAAAGAAGAGCATAAGCAGTAATTATCTCCCAATCCAGTGCATTTCAATGATCCTCTGTAAAACTACTATGCTATAATGACAGGATGGGTAGGTTGACGCTGCAGGACTTTTGGACAAGCTTCACTTCCCACAGGAATTGCAACCAAAAAGCAAAAATGCTGGGGACAGGGACACAGACGTGTGTTTGTTCGTGCTGTTGAACTATCTGGCCTGGCTTGGATTGGATTTGCCGAGACACCTATTCAATATAGGGCTTTTACGTCGCCTGGTAAATTATTAATGGTATTTATAGCACTGTATTAAGGCTGAAATGTTATACTGCCATAATATAATAGCCAAAACTGTATATATTGTATGCTGATATAAATTTCTGCTTGGAGTAATAGCTCAAAAACGTTCATTTCCATTGAAGCTCTTGCAGAGCTTTTCTCATTTTCCCCTCTCCAGTCTTATCTTTGCCCTTTGCCAGATGGCTGCCAGCAAACAATCATGTGACATTTTTAGTGGAAAAGTCAGCAGGTCCTTACCCCATTTCGAGGAAGTCACATTTTCTACTGACACCATGGAGCAGGGTGCTGAGCAGTCAAGAGGAGGCGTGTGACAATCTGTTAGTAGAACAGAAAAAAAAATAGCAGACATTAAGATACAATGATCGGCCTGTGATGCTCATTGACTGCATGTGATAGTGCTTGCAACCCTCCAGAGTGATGCAGGCTGTCAGCAAAGATTCATTTCAGTTCACTTGAGCTATCCTAAAACATATGCCTAATAACTAAGGAAAGAAAACCCATTTGGAATTATGGGATAATTAGATGCATTTAATAAAACATGAACCCCAAACACTTAAGTAATGATTTACAGTACATAAGGACTGGACAAAGGAACACTGGACAGATAGACTGTGTTAGAGAATAGGAAGCAGTGCAGCAGTAAGAATGTAGTGCAAAGCTTTTCTGCATGCAGATAGAATGATGTTTATATGAAACAAGAAACATGATTGACTGAGGAAATACATGTATGTGAGTGGATAGTTTATAAAAATAAAAAAAAAAAATTACAAAAAAGGGGACTTCAGTGCCTGTTTGAACTACAACAAAGCTCCATATGCTAAAATGTCAAAAATGAAGAAGAAAGGTGATGGTGATAAATATGAAGTGGGTTCGAATCTCACTTTATTCCACCTTTACTATCTGCTGTTCAGTTGGACTCGGGGGTACCACAACTCTGATCGATGAATGAATCTAAAACTACCTTAGCAATCCAGGGGGTTCTATTTTCAGCCAGAACAAAAGACATTTTCAGAGATCTGATTGTAGAAAATTATAGGAATCAGGCAAAGGAACATGAACGTCACACTACTCAGTTAGGAAGTGGTCACATCTCACATGGTGACTCATTCACCACATTATACATATGTGAACACCTGGAAGGAAACCAAATACGTTGAGAAGCAAACAAACCAACACGCACACACCTTCTCAAATGCTTGAACACACTCAGGATACACTTTTTCTTAGTGAGAGTACAATATTTGACAAAGTTTGCGCTGGCAACTTTGCAGGTTGGACTGCTGTGCATTGTTCATTTCTCTAATCGATACTGTAGGCTACAACATAAAATGGGCAACGCTACAGTCATCCCAACCCCCTCTACAGTACATCTGTTTTCATCCACATAGAAGGAGGAGGAGCGCTGACATTTGATTTGCAAAGGCCTTCTAATCCCCCAAGAGCATCCCAGTGTGTGCACATATCAAAGCATGTTTTTTTATGTCAAAATATGCCTACTATCACTTTTAATACCAAACTGACTCATTCTTCTGCCTGCAGAGAACTTTATGATAGAAGTTGAGGTATAAAGATCCCCTTTGTCAGCTCGGCTTAGACTCATTCCAGAGCTAAGCCTCCCTGCACACACAAAACTTTCCCCACTGTCAACATGACATAACAGACTAGCAGCCCTGTGTGGATGATACTGAAAACTTGCAGTGATAAACATTTTTTTTTCCACATTGCAGTGACACTAAGAACATCATGTGAGCTTGCACTCTTAACTTTTTTTTTTTTTTTTTTTTTTAACTCCACACGGTTCTCTAATTAGTTTATCTACGTGTTCCGCGCACAGAAGTGCAGAAAGTTCCCATGAGCCCAATAAAGCTGATCAGCTAACATTTGCTGACTCACCTCTGACCTGAATGTTTGCAAACAGCACTCATAAAAAGCTGAATCTACATTGGACTAAAAAGTGTCATCACTCACATAACCTCAGAGAAAGGGCCAGTTTTCCTCTTGCCTGTTTGCACTCTGTTACTAAATTGGTTCAAACCAGTGCAGAGAGAAATGCTGCGCTTCTCTTCATATGTTAGGACCAGGGGTAAAATGCCCTCGAACGCCAGAAAACTTCATGTCAACAACACAGTCTATTTCTGTCTGACTGAAGCATCAAGTCCAGGGGCCATTACTGTCAAAACACACACACACTCAGACCTGGAGATGTCGTCATGAATAATTCCTGCTCCTTCTTCTTGTAAGCTTCTTCCTGTTCTGTTTCTGTCTGGTGTGGGTATGTTTATGCATGAGGCATTCATTATTGAACCCTGACGAGCACAGATATTTTGAGTGAACATCCAAAAGGGATGACTCAAACATCCAGGTTCAACTTCCATCATTACATTACATAAGCTTGGAGGGTGAAGAGGTGTTCAACAGACAGCCGGATCAAATACTCGTGGAGAACAAAGAACGAGCAGCAGAAACTCCAATCAGTGGCAAAAGACACTAATTGTAATTTTAACACCAGTGCGTCAGGACACGAGTTCTGACTTTCGACAAGGAGAAGCCGCGTCAGATGTCTTTTACGCAGCTTTTATTGATTTCCGACTCTCACCAAATTGGTCAGCGGTTGCTTGTTTCCATGGTTACAGTGGGTGAACGTGAAAAGGATGCCCAGGAATGATTGTACTCACTTTGCCTCAAAAGCTCTGATGCAATCACTGACAAAAATTTGTCAGAGTCTGTCATTTTATAAGTGCATCTCTCCTTGTAGCTGCACGTCACTATGAGGCTGTCTGTCTTTACATACTTCTGAATCAACCAGCCAGCCTATGTGCTGATCAGTGCCCTTGCTTTTATGAATTATAACCAGTGCGTGTGTGTGTGTGTGTGTGTGTGTGTGTGTGTGTGTGTGTGTGTGTGTGTGTGTGTGTGTGTGTGTGTGTGTGTGTGTTGGCGAGACAAGGTCAACTGCATCCCACAGTAAGACATCTTCCCCATCCTGCAAAGATAGCTCATCAAAAGGCGGAGCCTTGAGCCACAGCATAAACAACTTCAGTGCCCTCCTATCTATCCATCTCTCTCTGTGCACCCATTTCCTGTTGAAAAACAAAAGCTTAAAGATAACCGGTATAAAATACTTGCTTTGAGTGCAAAGATATAAACGTTTTTAGTTTAATCTAATTCTCCCCACACTGTAAAGTACATGAACTCAAGAACTTATTTCATATGAAACCAGGACACAATAAAGTTTTCAGGTTTGTTTAAAAGAGAAATCTTGATTCCCGGCATCTACGTTGAGGCCACTCTCAGACAATGGAACGGCTATAAACATCTAATAACAGCTTTATGGAGACAGCTCTGTGTTTATGAAAATAAAACAGGGTACAAACACTGAATAAAAATGACAAATACTCTTCTCTTTTTTTTTTTTTTTTAGAAAATGCTCTTATTTATTAAATAAATAAATACTGCACTTTTTTTTAAACAATAAGTTATTTAGGACATTTTTACCAAGGTGATGATGGCTCTTAAGGGATCCTTAGAGGATCTGTGGTACTGTTTTTTTTTCTTTTTTCTTAATGTCATTCTCTCCTCCTGCCCCCTCCCCCACATCACTCTCTTCCCAGCTAAAATGTGCTGAGTGTCCATCTGTCAGTAAAGAGAACAAATCACAGTTTTAAAAGTTAGTGTGATGTTACACCCCTCCCACTCAAGACACACACTCACACGTGTAAACACCCAAACTCTGTGGCATCCACACATAAGAGAGAGTCATTTCTTTGCACTGCTGAGTTGGCTGTGACATATACTGTACATCATTTACAATATTCCATGGTCTAACTCTGTTAACATTCAGAGCATCATTGTAAGGATTGCCTCTGGATTGACTCAACTAAACTATACACAGTTAAGCTGGTGCCAGCCCAGCGTTTGCCTTTACTTCCCGAACATCCCTCTCTTTCCCCAAACATCTGGAGTCCACAGTCGTACCAACATACTCAGCCCTTCATCCCTTCTAGCAATCGACATACGTATCAGCCCTTTTCTATCCACAGGCATTGTGCTACATTTCATTTTCCCAGTCTCTTTCCGTTTCTCTGCATTATTTTTTCACCTGCACCGATGATGAGTCGTAAAGGTGCAACGGTGGAGGAATGTAAATTTACTTTGCTCAAGTCCATCCTTGAAATCCACCCGTCTTTCACATATTCGTTCTGGGTCCTTGACCCACTGCGGCACAGCAGTAACACAGTTTGTCTGTTTGTCTGTCCAAGACACATTATTATTGTGGGTTTAGCTGCATCTCTGCAGAAGCATATTGAGGGAGTACACCATGCGGTCACGCAGGTCAGTAGGGCAGCCGGACGTCAGCAGGGAGCTGAGTTTGAAAGTTTTGGAGACGCGGTCCTCATTGATGTATGTCAGCATGTACTCATCCCTCTGGCAACACAGGATGATCTTGGTGTGATCGTGGTAAAAGTTGACCTTTGAAAATAATAATCAAAAAAAAAAAAAGAAACAATTTTCAGCATAGGTGTTTTTTTTCTGTCATTTGATTTGCGTTCTAAATCTCCACCTCTGTTTAAGAAAATGGTGTCATGCATTACACCTAAACAGTGCTCCTCTGAGTATTCCCAGCAACGGCTATGTTTCCTATTGTGTGTGTGTGTTTACCTGGAAAGTGCCATCGTTGAAGAGCATCATGAGGGCGCGGTCAGACTTGAGCCACTGCAGCAGGTAGAGTCTGGGCATGTGTGCATCCGTCATAGTACCAAGGTCTCCACCCTGAGAAAGCAAAAGAGTGGCACATCAGGATTAAGCAGGCTGGGACTTGAAATTTCTGATGCTTCAGGGTGTGGAAAGACAAAAGACACATCGGAGCAAAGAGGATAGAGATTGCAGGACTGAACACGGGAGTGGGGGAATGGAAATCTCTGCTTACATCCATAAGGTTTTCCTCCATGTAATGGGAGAAGTACTTGAGCACAGTCACTTGGCCCACAAAGTGTTCAGGAACCTCACAGGTGGGGAAGACAGAGCGCTGGCCCAACTCTGCATAGTAATGGATGGTCCTGAAAATAAGGTAAACAAATAGTTACACAACCATTCAGATAAACCGATACTTGACAGCAACAACAAAAAACAAACCCATTAAATTTCAAAGGCATTCCTGACTGAAAACAATGTTCTCGCTGGAAAACAGAACATTATTGATAACTATCTGACCCATATAGGATAATGCACACAAATCTAAAATGCATACTAGTATTTAAATCTGCGATTCACTTGGTTAAGTGATTCTCCAGAGTAATTCTATGTCACAACAAGCTTAAACAAGACCATCCACATTACATTTCGTGACTAATAACTTTCAAAGTGAAGGTGGAGCGTTGTGAAGAATGGTACATACTTTCTGTCTGGCAAGAGGCTCATGTGAGTGCCGTTGTTGAAGAGAACTCCCACGGTGTGATCGGACAACTGGTAGCCAAAGCCGTACTTGTTAGAGTAGTCCACCCACTTAGTCACCCATTGAAAACTGCAGCTGTTTGAGCCCTGAGGAATGTCGTCTGCTGCAGGGTGAGAACACGGTTGAGGAGAATTAGGATACAATCACAAGGAATATCTTGGAAAATGACAAACTTAAATGCACCATGCACCAATGCGGTCCGGGACACAGCTACATTACAGTGCAAAAGAGTTTCCTAAAACGTGTCCCTTTCAAAACGGAAAAAGTGAGCAGCATATTCATAGTTTTTTTTTAAACGGCATGTCTATTACTTTAAACATTTCAAGGTCAAATATAGATCAAGACCTTTAGCTGTGTCCTGAAACTTGCCACTGTGGAATTATCTGAATAATAACTGTATGTACAGGTTATAACTTTGTGCACAACATTAGGAAGTTCTCTCACCTTTAGGCATATTCTCCAGACATCCCCTCAACACACTTGCAACAGTCTCAGCCACACTCCCTGTTGTGCTGTCTTCCAGGCCTTTAGAAACAAGAACAGGGAGTCATTTAGCTTGACGTCACAATGGTATAGTACAAAAAAAAAATTCTTTGAACTTGAGTTTGTCATATTATATCTCTCGCACATGCCCTAAGATTTCCTGTCTGTGACGCTAAAACATTTTGCATTAAATGTATTCCGGTCGTTCTGTGATCTGTGTTTGAGGCTGATGAACTTACATTCACTACTACTGCTGCAGCTGCCCAGACTCCCTCTGACGATCAGACGGATGGTATCTTGCGTCGTCGGAGACAGGCTCTCCGTTGCCGGGGCAACAAGGTTCTCGGCAGATGGCGGAAGTAGACTTCCATTCTGAGGTGGGAATCAGTGACGACACGGTTTAGAATCTGTGAGTTTGGATCTCTCTTCCTACCATGACTCAGCAGTCACCCACAGATGCAGAGTGGTTGGCTTAAAAGGTTGAAAATAAGTGCTTTTAGTTTGTTCAGAAACTGTGCTCGTTATAAAGTTTAGTACAGCAGCAGGATGACTCATAGGATTCTCCACAGTACAGCATCCCAATGCCACCTATGTATTTAATTGCTGTATGAATAATGCACCTGCAGCATCACCCACACTTCTGTAAATACGTTGCGTTCTTACCTCAGAAATGTTTTTGCTCTGCTGTTGGCTGATGACGGTCTTCTCCAAGTCATGCTGCAGTTTATAGATCTCCTCTTCCTCTTTAGTTAACTTATCTGTTAAAGACAAAAAAGAGAGCAGACAAATTAGAGCATGACCTTTTTAACCAGCAGCTGCAAAAAAAAACATGACATCAGGGTGATATGGGATAAAATGTGACAAATGCTTGCCGTTGTCTTAAAAACGAGATAAAATGATGCTTATGGCCTCCACCATCATTTAAAGAGTTAATTAAATGAGTGGTGGAAGTGATGGATTGATGGGCATATAAGCTCTCAGTGGCTGTTGTAATACTTACTCAGTGTCTCATAGTATTTGACCTTGTCCCTTTTCCCACCAAACAGCGCAGCAGCAGCCTTCTTAAAGAAACTCTTGGCGGGACTTGAGACGTGGAAATCTGGTGCCGAATGGCAACAGCTAGGCGGCAGACGCTCTGGACTGAAGCCCTACGGTGAACGAAAGTGGGTCAGTGTGCGACTGGTGGGAAGGGGGTCACTTTTAAACTCCTACACAGTGACATTTCCACACAGACCGGCAGAGGGGAGACAGCCGGGGAGCTGATAGTGGTATCTCACCTGCGTGAAGAAGTCGTGCCTCAGAATGTGGTCCAGGTTGGGTCTGTCCTCGGGAGTCTTAGCAAGCAGGCTGGCGATTAGCTGCTTAGCCTGTGGCGACAGGGAGGAGGGAAGAGAGTAACGCGCCTCTCTAATACACCTGTACGTCTCCTTCAGGTTGGTGGTTTCAAACGGTGGTCTGCCCAACAGCATGGTGTACCTGCAGCAGGATAGAGGGCAATGGGTAAGAGTGGATTTCATCTCTAGAAATGACACTTTATAAGTGATTGCAGGCAAGGAATGATCCTGTCTGTTCCTAAAAACGGATGCCAATGTCTATTCATTTATAATTCATACAAATTACTACTATTACAAAGTGGTTTGAAGTTCCCTAATCATGACTTTACAGTTTTACAACTCACATTACACAGCCTAGGGCCCAGATGTCTGATTCACAGCCGTGGCCCTGCTTGTTGAGCACCTCAGGGGACAGATAGTTGGGAGTTCCACAGATCGTCTTCCTCCTGTTTCCCGCCGGCTCCAACTTGGCAGCCAGACCAAAGTCCCCGACCTTCAGTTCCATTGACTCACTCACAAAAAAGTTACCTACAGGGAAGAAAGGGAATGAGATGATGAGCACTTGATATTCAACCCAGGATCAAAGGCTGAATCCAGCACTGACTCTCCCTAAGATGAATCAATAGAAGAAAAAAAAAAAAAAAGGTTCACATCAAGACACGATATCCTCCCTGCACTGAATGCATCTGTACATGTAGCGTGACTTTCTTGCATGAAGATTTCTTACCGAGTTTCAGGTCTCTGTGGAGGATTTCTTGTTCATGGAGGTACTTCAGTCCAGAGACAATCTGTCTCAGGTAATAACGCACCTCCGGCTCAGTGAGCACTTTGCGAGCCTTCAGGATATGAGCTAACGACTGCAAATAGGACAAAACATGTAGAAGAGAGTGATTATGGAGCTGCTTTCTGATGGAATATAAAATCTCAAATTGTCCTCGAAAGGAAAACTCATCATACTTGATAACGTTCTTCAATCTTACAATAGTGTAGTTATACATGATTCCTATGTCATGGCAGTACTTAAAACCATTACAGTTCTTGATGGTGTGGACACCCTCTGAATATCAACAAAGTGCTGCCCCATTGACTTTGGGTGCATTGCGGGTGCTATCCGAATTTAAAACACAGCGGTGGAAGAAACACAGTGTTTGAAAATCTAGAAACAAAATAGCACTCACTTTTCGGCTACAGTATTCCAACAGGATGTAGATGTTCTCCTTGTCCTCAAAATGGTGATAAAAGTGCACAATGTGTCTGTGGTGCAGCGCTCTGTGCAGCTCAATTTCTCTGTCAATCTAGCAGGGGGAAAATGCAAAACGGTCACGACTGTAATTGAAGACAATTTAGTAATAGCGGTTGTCCACTTAGTGCGCCCAGGGACCGGAGCTGCGCGCTTACCTTCTCTCGTTGGTGAGGTTTGGAGACGCGTGCGTGTGGGATGATTTTAGCTGCGTAAACTTTACTGGTGGAGAGGTCGGTCATCTCGTAGCATTTCGCAAACCCTCCCTGGAAAGAGGAGGGGGGAAAAAAAACACTGTTAACATGCTTTGTCTTCAGGTTACGTGGTAAATCCCAAAAAGTCGAGAAAAAGATTTTATTCTTGCGCTACCTTTCCCAAAACTTTTCCACGGCAGTAGCACTTGCCCGTGGCAGGATCAGTGATTATCCTTGCCATTTCTGAGGGTGCACTGCGCTCATCCACTCTCTTTCGACGCGGTTCGCAGGACCTCTGCGACGACTCACACATGCTGCTGCTGTTTGTCTGTTGGGGCCCGATACTCCTCTGTACTTCCATGAGGTGGTTTCTCGTCCCGCACTCAGAATGCTGCCGGGAGAGTCCGTCTACGAGACTTTATACCCTGGCACTCACCCCACCCCTCTGTCTGCCGCCCTCTCTCTGACGTCACGCAGAGAAATGAGCGCATGAGGTCTGCCTGATATTGATTTCCTTGCGTGTACATTTGTGTTGGTGATGACACAGATATGAAATGGAAAGTGGATAAAGCAGCGCGTAGAACCTGACGATTAATAATGTTAATCCCCATCACCAGTCACAACAATAACAGAGACAGACATGTGCTGTAGTTTCCTTATTTTGTTCACGCAAACTGGGCAGGCGAGTGTTCCTTTTACATTCTGGTCCAAAATATATTTCAAGGTGTTGGAATTGTGAAATATTTGGTCGATGAAATATCCTCTATGCAGAGGAGGACCACTGTATCTGTATTCTGTTCAGGCTCACCTTATCCTGTTGTTGCAGCAAACCCAGTTTGGAGCACTGGCACCCTCAGGTGGCGATTTGAAGCACTGTAACACCCACGGTGCAGGTTACAGACCCGTTCTGCCCTTAGATGTTTACCAAGGTCTATACATGTATCGTATTGCAACTGGGCAGTGAAGTGAGAGACTTCACTGAACGACTACGCCGAATGTAAGCAGTGGTATGAAAGGTTGTAGAGGTGGCAGTACTCTGGAAAATTAGTATTCTAGTTTGCAGTGGCAGGTATATTGTAATGACCTATGAACTAAAATGATAGTATTATCCTGTCATTCATTGCGGGTGCTACAGTTAGACAGTTTAAGCACACCACCCACCACAGAGCGTTAATTCCTTCACCAAGGCTGCAGAAATTCTCATATCCCATATCCATGAAAAGCATGTTTAGATTTATTTTACCTGCAGCAGAGACCCTCATTGCTCATTGGTGTATAGCCAAATACTACATTTCAAAATGTGTATAAAATAGTCATTTGAATACAAATCAAAAGCTTAGCATTTGTCCACTGGAGAGACAAACAGAAGGTTACATACATAACCGTAGTTCTCAGGTTAAAATGCCCATTTCTCTACCCAGCTACTTATTCGATGTACTCTAAGGGTCAGTGACACGGGTAATTATTTTGGACCACCTGTATAGTGGCTGTGCACAACATAAAAATGTCTCTGTGCCTAACCCTTCGTGACTGTCTGAAAGTCAGATGGAGGACATCCCAGAATGGCCTCAAGCTAGAAGCATTGTTATTTTTTTTAAATGCCACTAAATACAAATTGTTGTGAAATATTGTGAATCTAACTACAACCTCACAAAACAAATACATATTCCCTCACCGTGTTTCTTCCAGTGTGCTACTAAGTGGATTGATAGGTTATGACACAGAAGTAAAATTACTTGTAGTGGAGGAGCTCTTAGGAAGAGAGCTCTGCCATAATTGAGATAGTGGTGCATGAGGACATTTACATCAGGATCATCAGCAATATAGCACGGAGTCAGTCTGTGCTCGAGGTGCAAAGACTGAACAAATACTGCCGGCGCCAAATGATGTGACATTTTTTTTTTCTTAAAGTAATGCTCATCCTTGTTTAATGTTCAAAGAAATCTTTCAGAAGGATCACTCCTGACCAGGCATAGAACTAACAGACAACAGTTGTATTTCCAAAAAGGGTTTCTGATTACCCAATACGGATACGTGTTCTTTGTCTAGTACTCTTTTAAGTTACTAGAAAAAAAAACCAAAGTGACAGGAGGGTTTTGACAGTACCGGGGGAGAGGTTGTATTACGCCGCTGTGTTCGGGACATTTCCGAGTTGTGAGCGCACGGTGCTAATGTCATAAGCAAAAGTCTTGTCAAGTCCGGAACCAACAGATGATTGTTGTGGCCAGTTAGGGTAAGGAAAACGACAAGCGATGACTCGCGCATCATTGGAAAGCTCTTTCAACAGCTTCTCACCCAGCACCTCCATCTGTGAACCAATCAGAGAACGCAAGTCAGGAATCAGTTCAATGGTATACTGATTATCGATACAGCATCAAACGATCCACAGCAAGGGAGAGAAGTAATTCTTTAAAAGGGGAACCACTCACCACTCCCGGAGCAAGGAAAGCTATCACGTTGTTGTATGAAGACAAATCAGTCTGTGACAAAAGAAAAGACACAAACATGTCACAACTTTGATGAGGTGTAAGAGAAGCAGTCATTTCCATTAAAAATCTTACCTTCCAGAAGTCTTTTTTAACAAAGTTTGCCTGGCTGGAGGGGACTCCTGTCCAGCAGGCCTTGCTCCTGGCATACGCCACTAAAATTGAGTTTATCTCAAACCCCGTGCACTGGAAACCAGCAGCAGAGGCCGCAAACACCTGCAAATCAAACAGGAGCGCGCGGAATATGACAATAAGTAGCTTAGGAGCAACGATAGAGGCGTTTACAACACAACAAACGCTGGCATGGATTTGAATCATGACACACACACAGTTTTACAGTCAGATTTGTACATTTGGATCCACATTTTTTTCCAAAGAGAGAAGCATCTCACTCACCAGTCTTCCATCTCCTGATCCCAGATCTGCTAAGCGACCTGTTCGTCCCTCAAGCAGCTTCATAGTGTTCAGTGTCTGAACTTTACTGGAGGGCAAATAAGGAACCTGGACCACAGTACAAGCACAGAGTAAGTCATGTGACAGGTAGTAGGGGAATTATTGTTAGGCTTCCTTGCTATCGAGCTGGTAAATAAGAGCTTCAACACTGCAGATAAATTTTACGGAAAAGTGCAAATTACAACCTAAAATCTAATTTTAAAATCCATGAGGTCTTAATCTAAAACATTTTTCGGAGAAGCTTCACATAAACCAGTATTCTGCTCACAACAGACAAGTCTTCTATCTGCTGCGACCACAACCTTGAGTCTGATCTCCAGACTCACTGTCAGTGGACTTGCTGCACGATATCTGTCTGAATTACAAGTTCAACAAGACTCTCTTGTGTCTAGCACTGGTAACCTGGGTTTAATCTGTCATACTGTACAAATCCACTTTTCTGCTATTACATGTTCAATGTGAAATATAGCCGGTCAGCAGCCAAGAATCATCTCACGAGCACTACAAACATGAAATTAACTTCAGATTAACACTGTAGTTGATGGTGAAGTTCTCCGTAAAGCATTCAAGATATTTGAAGGGGGGCAGTGTCTGTGTCTGTGTGTGTGTGTGTGTGTGTGTGTGTGTGTGTGTGTGTGTGTGTGTGTGTGTGTGTGTGTGGGTCGGACGAAAACACAACAAGGAAATCTCAAGCACCTTGAGGCTCCGCGGGATTTTGCGGAAGCCGGGGGTGGCAAAGAGGCTCCATACTCCATACAGGCCTGTGAGCAGAGCACCTGTGCAGGCCGACACGACGGGATGGTGTCTGTTGGTGGGAAAGGCCCTGCCATGGTCTTGCAGAATCACCTCAATGGAGTCCTCCATTGCAAACTGTCCGGAGATATGAGTGAAGCCTGTTAGATAACGATACTTTTATGTCAGGAAAGATCTCGAAAGATCTTCTGAATAGCTCACTCTTGAGTAAAAACAATTTCGAAGGGTTTATTGAAGAAACATTTATTGTTAGGACAATTTGTATTTGCTTTATTTTTGTGACAACTGTTTGGTGCATCATTGTCTGTTTGTGCCTTTGAAGGAAGCGTTGACCCATCAGATCTTAATAGGGATTGAGAGTGAGGGCGACCAATAAAATGATGACAAGAACAACTTTAAAATCAGAATATTTCATTGATCAATGAGAAAAATAATCCACAAATGCAGCTTCTGTGTCCACTGAAAATGATGTTGCCAAAAATATAAGCTCACTCATAATGACTGGCGGTTAGAGACAAACAATAGGCGTGTAAAACATCCCCCCCGCCAACAAGACTAAATGAGTTAAGTGAAACAAATTAGAAATTCAGTCTGATTATCGGGCCAGACAATTTCTCGGGACTATCTTGCCAAAATTCAGACACAAAAATCCAATATTGGCCATTATATCAGCCCTGCTAAGTTGAGCTATTAAATGCTTCATGGATACACTAAAAAAATAATGCTGACATTTCTGTAAAGAAACAGGTCACCATCTACAGCTTTGAGGAGTATGATTCCTAATGTTTTATGAAAAATAAATCAGGATCTTCCTAGAATCCAGTCTTTAGAAGCAAGATTTACATTTTGTAAACTAAAAACTTTAAAAAGGTCTGATAGTTGTTGGTTGTTTTTTTTTTTTCAAAACCACCAAATGTATTAATTTCATGCTAGAATAATTTTCTACAAATATTTGTCATTTCATAAACTTTTGAATTTCATTTGGAAAATAAGATCTAAAATAACTTAAAAGTCACAATGTAAAACACATAGAGCTCACTTCGCTATCAAGAGATAAGATGATGCAGCGAGTTCTTTGATTTCTGCTAATATTGCTTTGTTAAATCATTACGACAGTGCAGCCTCTGAGGGCCGACTTGTCCTGCTGCCAAGTGGGCTACAAGTTTCAACAGGGGCACCCTTTCCGACAGCAGATGGCGCTGCAGCGGCCTTTTCTCAAGCAAAAACCTTCTCGAAAAGTTTTGTTTACCTCGGTCATGTGCTAAAAGATCTGAAACGACAGCTCGTGTTGTTTCAGATCGGTCTACTCTTAACGACGCGAGGAGCTCGACCGGGAGCACAACTTATTCCAGAAGCTACCTTCAGACAACGCCGACAAGAGTTTGAGGATTTGTCAATTCTGGAAAAAAAAAAAAAAAAAATCTGCAAAACGCAACCAAATGCGTGAACAACTCGCTTTATGAGCAGGCCACACACACACACACACGCACACGCACACACACACACAGAGAGAGCTTTGTATGTGTGTATATATCCCTACACTTGTGAAGGTAGCTACATAAACGTGTGCAGAGACGGACATCGTGCAGCCTACCTGACCTACCCCCCTGGTCTGCTGCGCACTCGGCAGCCTGCACACACAGATCATCCAGCCAGAGGCCAATCAGTCAGTATATCCCGCCCTATAACTTCATACACGTCCTATCATGTCTGCTCGGTCCGATACGCCTGACAGCCAGAGCCCGGGTCCGTCTGCGAGTCGCACTCCGAAAGTTAGGGACTATTTCATGTGCTGTGTCTAGTGCTGTGGGTCATGGGACATGG
Organism: Embiotoca jacksoni; assembly: GCF_022577435.1. Classification (NCBI taxonomy): domain Eukaryota; kingdom Metazoa; phylum Chordata; class Actinopteri; family Embiotocidae; genus Embiotoca; species Embiotoca jacksoni. The sequence continues at coordinate 9,438,740 of NW_027185436.1, read as the reverse complement.
TGACTATTACAGGCTCAGCCGTAGGCTTCAGGAGGAGGAGGAGGTGGAGGAGGAGGAGGTGGGGGGTGAATAGTAGGATATAGTAGGCTCCTAATTTATAAACTACAGATGCTCACAGGAAAATGCTCAAATTAGTATGAGCCTACTGGTGCTGATTTATGGTCTTGTAATATTACCCATTCGCGTTTGCACCTCTCCAATTAATTATGCAGGTTTTTGAATCCGCCTAAAAAAAAAAAGAGGCCGCGGTGCAATTACAATTGCAAAGATGTCCATTTTTTTTTTCTTTTCTTTTTTCCACTTCCGCCGCGGCCTCCTCCTGCACTTGCTCCTATTGAAAAGGCCCACGATAACAATATTCATCAGCACTCAGACATCGCTCAGCCGCTTGCTCTCTGAAGCGGTGCTCCAGCTTCAGGGGAGGATGGGGGGGGGGGGGGGGGGCGTCAGAAGTACCGAGCGAGAGTGACGCAAAAGGAGAGGCTATTGCTTCCTGAAAAAAAAAAAAAAAAAAATGATGCTGCCCAGCAGGGAGTTTATTAGATACTGCAGCGAGTTGTAACACAAACAGGTGAAATATTAGAGGACAGATGGACTTGTATGGAAAGGTAAGATGCGTTTTACCATATTTGAAACCCTTATTAAGCCTTCAGCAATAAGCCATTATTTACTCGACGGTGACAGGCTGCACGTTGGTTTTTGCAGCTTTATTGCTGTAGTCTTGACCGACAGGGAGCGTCTGTGGCGCGATGCATGTCTGATGCTTGATAAAAAAAAAAAAAAAAAAAAAAAAAAAAAAAAGCTGAACCGTAAGGTTGTTGTTTTTTCTTCCTCTGGGTCTCCACAGTAAATCACACAGCTGTTGGCAGCTGTGATTCGCTTGCATGCCGAGTAATGTAGTCAAAGCTGTACTTTTGATGCCGTCCTCCCCTTCTGCGCCCGAACCTCGCAAAAAACTACAACTCCCGATTTCTTCACCACCACCCCCCCCCCCCCCGTGACGTCAGAGATACGCACGAAACTCGCTTTCCTTTTGCTCGTGCTCATCTCACGCGAGCCAGCCTCGTCAAGCTCAGGGGCGCGTGCCAGATCCGAAGCGGTGGGGACAGCTCCCAGGTGCTGAAATTGCTCGGCGCTCCAAAGAGAGACACGGAGGGGGGAAGAAAACCAACGTCTGCACTAGATTCCAATATATATATATATATATACATATATATATATATATATTAAAAAAAAAAAAAAACCTGTACCGTACGAAACAGGTGCAGATACAGATAAGAAGCGAGGCCTCCAAAACAAGGTTTGTTCTCACAATGTCCTCAGCGCGTTTTCTTAGTTTCTTATGTGGAAGAATTTCATGAATAGATGTAATGACCTCCTGCCCAGAATTGCTCGTCTAACGTTAGCCGGCGTGCGGATCCTTGCTCAACTACGTCGTGTAATTTCATATCAAAATGCATGTTTTTTGGGTGTTTTTTTTTTTTTATTATTATTATCGTGGTGCGCGTAAATGACATTATTGCAATGATATATTGAAAACGGTGTCCTTGCAAAGCCTCCCTCGGTGGGTGTTTCATACACGGAAGCGATCAGAACCTCAGTGCAGGATGGGAAGGTCCGGCATCTTTTATTAACTGCACGGGCTCGTTACAGAGGGAGCTTTGGATGCACATGCTTATTAGCACATGAGCTCAGTGGGTCTTTGTCAAAACATTCACCTTGGGGCAAAGATGACTGTGCTCTTGTCATCTTGATCGTAGTACTCTCGTCCTCTCGGGTCGTTGACCGCTGACTGCTGTTACGGAAACGCTCGCTGTAGATGCGCTGCGAGACTCATTCCTGTTCTGCCCTTTGAACGACATTATAGCAGTTGTGACACGGAAGAGATTTGATGTTTGCTTGAACGTGGCTGTATTTCTGGTAGGACAACTTTTCTGAGGCAGAATGACAATGTCCTAAATGTAAAACTGCAAAAAAAAAAAACCCTGCAAAAAAAAAAAAGGAGGTATGACATGTTTTAGGTCCACTTTGAAAATTAAAAACAGTATTTCAACCGGTACGTAAAAAGAACAAAATCTGAATTTTATTTATGAGCTAATTATTTCTCTTGGGTTCATAACAATTATAACAATCCCCTGGTTTCATCAAAGAAACTCCTTTAAGGAAAAAAGGGCTTAGAACACAAAAAGACAAACTCAGCTTTTTTTTTTAAATCCTGGTTATCTAATGCTCATCAATACAACAGCTTGCTGTGTTGGTCATGCTGCTTTGCCTGACACAGCCTTCTGTCACCTCTGATCTGCGGCCTGTACAGCAAGCTTGTACTGTAGTACTCTGCATACTGCATCTATGTCCTCACCTCTCTTGTACTTCCTGGTGTGTTAACTAGAGGTTGTTTACCGAAATGGTTCAAAGTCAAGTGAAAAAGCAAACGATCTCTAAGATGGTTTCACATCTATCTCCAAAAAAAAAACATGTACGGTTAAGCGCTGAATGCATTCTTTCTGACATCTCTTCCTGTTTTTGCAGATGGCTGCCACTCAGGATGTGAAAGGAAAGGGAGAGGGAGGGGACCAAAATTTTGACTACATGTTCAAGCTGCTGATCATCGGCAACAGCAGCGTGGGCAAAACGTCTTTCCTGTTCCGCTACGCCGATGACGCCTTCACTTCGGCCTTCGTCAGCACAGTGGGCATCGACTTCAAAGTGAAGACTGTGTACAAGAACGACAAGAGGATCAAACTGCAGATCTGGGTATGAAATATTCACATCCAAACATTAAACATTTAGAGGGGAGCCACAAAATGTTTGATTTTGACCAAGACAGATGAAACGAGCATAAAATTGCAATCGAAGGTATGTTATTTCTGTTCATGCTGCACTCCTTCACTGGTCAACACCAGATAATAACTTCATTATATATATATATATATACATATAAAGCAATAATGGCAATTTATAAAGATAGAAAATGCATTTCTAGGCTACAAAGCACCAACGTACAACAAACCGCTGCTATGTTTTGCTATCACGTCTCAGTTTGTTCTTTGGGCTCTTCCGAGTTGCCCTGCTCCCTCGTTTCTCTTGTTCTCTCCATCTTTGTGTTCCTACAGAGTGAATACTGTCGGTAAAAGGCTGTCAATCCACTGCATGTGCGGTGCCCACTTTGTCCTGACCTCAGCCCTTATCGTCCTCTTTCAATCAATAAGTTTAAAGGCGGGCCATTGTGGCCAGTATGCTCGGCCATTCAGAAAAAAAGAGCGGCACACGAGGGATCACCTGCGTTAATTCAATTTCAGTCCGGGTTTAGGCTCTCAGGACAGATCATGCTTGCTTAGTATGCCGAGACACGCGTTTCCTTTCATGTCTCGTTACAGAAAGGATTCGTGTTATGTTGTATAAACTTCAGTCAACGTGTGAGATGTATAATTAAAGCAAATCCCTACTTCTTTTTACCATTTCTGCATTGCAGGTACAAACAGGTAAACAGTAATAATGGACTAGGACATCTCCACAAGCAATATTTTACATAATGAATTCATACAAAAAGGACTATTACTCTGTAAGACATTTTATAATGTCAAAAATGTGGCGTATCGAGCCGTGTGCTTTATTAACTCTGTAAAGCTTATTGTGTTTTCTTGGTTTAACCCTCCGATATAAGTACGCAAGACAGATGGAAGTCTCAACAGCACTGACAGGAGACTAGTAAGTGTTAGTTTGGCACACAGTGGGGAAGAACGCCGAAGCAACACCTTCCTGTGAATGTGTGGGAAACTGAAGAATGTCGGCGGCTGTTTAATTAGGAGTTCCTCTGAGCTGTGGAAGCAGATTGTCTGAGATAGCGAGGAGAAAGATACGTAAAAGCTCCACTCTTTCTGGCTCTTTCACTTCACTACTTTTCCCGTCAGTCTCTCTCACGCTTTCTTTTATTTTTATCCTACAGCCGACGCCAGCTTTCCTTCAGAGGTGTTTGCTAATCACATAAAGACACAAAGTAAAAGCGCTCCGTCAGGATGTGGAAGCTCGGGTTTGTCAAATGTCTGGCTAATCGGGATAATGCGTTTACGTCATTAGCAAAGACAAGCATACACGGAGAGAAAAAGGACCGGCCTCGTGTCCAGACAATTGGCCTGTCTCTTTTAATTGGGCTGAGTGAGAGCTGAGACGTACAATAAGCGGCCATTTAAGGTGATGGGTGTTGGCTAATGTCACCGTGGTAGTCGCACCATTAATCTGCCAAGAGATAAAAGCATCATAATGCATCATAGAGTCGTCCCCGTTGTCGCATTTGGCTGAAGTGAATGAAACCGTGTTGGCAACTTCATCCTCGTGAAAAATAGAAACTCACTTCAATGAGCGAAGAAGAGTTCTGGCGATTGATTACCGGTGAGCGGCGGGCTACAAGCAAAGCTTTTTCAAGGAGCTCAAATTCTCCGGACTCAAGCAGAATTTTTTTTTTTTTTTTTTTTTCCCCTGTCCCACTGTGTCTTTTCACTGAGAACAAGCAAAACCGACTCACCAAAATAGCCTGGAAACGCAAAGGAGGTCATTGTCGAGCACTCGGCCAAGAATCAATAGGTGACTGAAAGACTTCAAATTCAGACAAGAAAACGGGCTGGAGGGTAAACTGGCATTCAGATGACCGGAACGAGACTTGGTGTACGCAAAGTAACAAAACATAACTAAAAAAATAAATAAATCACTGAAACACATTCATCATCATCTTCCGCGTTGTTCAGCTTGTCACTCCACAAAAGATACTATTTATTCTACGCAGACAAGCCGCTGACACGAAACCTACACACGTCCACATTTGTTTTTGTGTTATTGTAAACGAACAAAAGGGTCCTCGCCGTGGTGTGTGTGTGTGTGTGTGTGTGTGTGTGTGTGTGTGTGTGTGTGAAAGCTCGGCAGGCTGTGAGCCCTGTCTCTGTGGAGTGAAGGTCAGAGCTGTCCTCTGGCTATAACAGGCACACTGTTGCAGCCATGTGCAGACTGACAGAAAGCGAAACTGATGCGGTAAATACAATCCAGCGCCGCCTGTTGGGCCTCTGTTTGACAAGAGAGCCGAGTGGAGCAGCCAGAAGTCCCCTGTCACGATTCACAGAAGCCGGGGCAAACACACCTGTCGCGGGTACAACAGCAGCGGTTAAACACGCAGCATAAACAACAGGGGTGTCTTTTAGATTTTTCGTTATGTAGCTGGAAATGCAAAACAAGTCTATGAATTGTAATCGATTACGGGAGAGTTTAGTGACAATCGGGACGAGGATCAAAACGGTCACGGCAGCTCATACGCAAACGCGAAGCTTCATCTGTTCGGTAAGCATTTGAAGTTGCAGAGATTGCAGCGACTGCTTGTTGCCAAGGTAATCTGTGTACACTGTACTACTCCTCAAGGGCTGTGTAATCACTTGCTTTTCCTCTTAGCAATTTGTTCAGCCTTACCATGAACAGCAAGCGGTTTCTCCGACGTTCAAGTCCTTTCACTTCTCATTTTTACCCCCTTTTCTAAGAAATACACACGGCGAGCCGAGTTCTTAACGCCGCACCAGCCGACGTTTAACACAGCTGAGCGATTATTTTATTGAGAGGAAAGAATCAATCCCGTCAGCCAAAACTGAAAATCGCTGTTTTTGGCACCTTATTAACGCAAAGCCAAGCGAGGCAATTAGTGCAATGATCATTTCCTCAGCGCTGACGAAGCCACGAGCAAGTGTGGATTTAGCAACCTAAAATATGCGTTCCAGTTCAAACCAAAAAAAAAATCTCTTGATATGAATGCACAGTGGCACACAACGATGCACACGTCTGCTCATTTACCATGATGGACTTGCGTATCCTGCGTTGCGCCGTGCGGGGCCGCGGCGACGTCGCTTAACCTGAACGTCTTAAGAGATCAGCCAGCCGCCAAAACCACAACGCTAAATCATGCCGTCTGTATGTAGGACACGGCAGGCCAGGAGCGCTACAGGACCATCACCACCGCCTACTACCGCGGGGCCATGGGCTTCATCCTCATGTACGACATCACCAACGAGGAGTCTTTCGGTGCCGTGCAGGACTGGTGAGTCACACTTCCCCATTTTTGACAGTTTTGCGTCAAAGTGTCATCTTTGAAATCTGGATGGGAATTATGTCGTTTCTGAGCGTCACGTCCGCGTCTAAAAGCGGGCTTCCCGTTTGCAGCCGTAATGCAGCGAGTTGATATCTGGCCCGGTTGATGTTGCACGTGATTTATTTTTTTTTTTTTCCTTCCGAAATCTACGACTCAAAATTGCTTCCCTTCCCCAAACTCTCTCTCTCTCTCTCTCTGTGTAATATTTGACAGGCTTGTCATATGGTGTACTGTGTGCGTCTTCGTCAGGCCGAAGGATCAAGAGGAAACTTGTCAAGGTCGTGGCTCTGGTACGCTCATGAGTCACGACACAAGTGTCTGCCGGCTGACTAGTAACTCTGAGCCGAGCCCAAACGGCTGTGATTTATGATGATGCATTCGTGTCTAAAACGGGACTCGGAAGGCCACGTTCAATCAGCCGCAGAGGACCAGGTTTGTGGGTTAGGAGTTTTGCACTAGAAACAACACGTTACCAGAACAGCACAACGGCTCTGAAGCTTTGGTGAAACACAAAGGAGGTTCAGCGCTGCCGTCGCGGAGGAACGCGTTTTGATTTACATGTCGCTGATCTTTCTCTTAACGCCGTGAGGTGTTGCAATAGGAAATGGTCCTTTTCTACTTTATCGACGCCTTGCTGTCTCACAGTTTTCTCTCTCTGGCGGCCCCAGGAGGTTACGGGATCACAGAATTGTGCAGGTTTGAGAGGAAACATTTCTGATTGATAATATTAATATTCTTATGATGTTTCTGTTGTATCAGCTGCAGGGAAAAGATGTGATACACTGGCGATGGTGGTATTTTTTTTTGTTTTTTTTTTGCAGTTGACACCTCACCTGCATGCCGGGTGGCCTGCAATCACTGTGGGACTATGACAATCACTTATTAAAAGGCCAGCGTCTACTTCGCCTTTGTCACATAGCTGGCAACACTTGACAGCTGCTTTAGGACGGACCCGTCATGGCTGAAGCGGTTTCATTTAACCTAACCAGACGCGTGTTTAAAACCTTGCGTTCTTCGAGCGGGGATGAAATGTTTAAAGCAACGTACAGCTGGGAGGCTGAACGCTATTATTAGCAGGAATTGTGTTTAAAGCACTCCACGTTATCGGCCCGATTTGTATTCGGATGAATTTCCCGTCACCGTGAGCAGGAAAGGCTTTCTTGTAAAGAGAGGTCGGAGCCAGACACACCTATTATTCTTTAAAAGGCCCCGTCTGACACTTTGATGGAACACTGCAGTCTGAGCACAGTCTGTGACAGGTATCTTAATTAATGTAGCCAAGTGTGTCACCGGCAGCAACGATCCCGGACCGTTACCTGTGACCTCACTTACCAGACGGCACAAATCCGTACAAAAGAAGAGGCTCTTTTTTTTTTTTAGTTTTTACCGACCACATAACCGGTATCCTCCTTTTTTTTTTGTGCCTTTGCCACAGGCTTTAATTCCACTTTCTCTTTCCCTTGTTCCTTCTGACAAGGTTGCAGAAAAAAAAAAAAAAGGGGGGAGGGTTGCCATGGCAATGGCTCCTTCCCCGACTGTGGCTGAATTAAGCTCGTGACGTGCTCGTTTCCTGCCTGTGTCACAGACAAAACAGGGAAATATTGCAACGCTGACATCAAATGTTGGACTTTGAAGAAATGAATCATATTAATATTGTTCTACACATAAACTTGAAATAATTACAACAGCAACATGAAAGCATTTAGCCTCTTTAATTTAGCGACTCTTATGGACCCACAATCGCCTGCATATGGAGCTTTGTTAGTTGTGATACAAACACAAGCAGTTTTTTTTTTTTTTTTGTCAGTGAAAAATATCGGCAGTTGGATTCAAAGTGACCCACATCTGAACTGCTATAACGAGTCTGAACTGGACAGAGAGAGAGAGAGGAGGAGTGCCAACATGATGCTGCGTGCTCTCTCCCTCTCCGTCGTTGTTTCTTCTTCTTTCCTGAATTGCTGCCTTTTTCTCTCCAGTTTTCAGCCCGTGGTATGTTCGCTGCCCTACTTTCAGTGAAACTGCAACACCACAGGAGAAATGTGTTCCTTAAATTCCTTCCCATATTGTGAGCATCCTGTAGAGATTAGAACAGTTGCAAGCACCTCATTGATTCACAGTAAACTGCATGACAACAATATAAATAATAAATATTAGGAACTAATAAGGCTTAATAATGTATTGGAGAAAAAAAAAAATTCTCAATAAATGTTTTTATAGATTATATTTCATTGTTTACATTGGTTGTTATGACCGCAATGACACAATATAAGATAGCTTTACTGATGGTTTACCATATTAGGTGACAAACCAGTGTTGCCAATATGTTTGGGTGGGATTAAAGCTAATAACCTGCGTTGCTACGGTGCCACTATGTATGACAAACTACAAATAAGTAGAAAAGAGAAGATAACTTACATTTGAGAAATATTGACTTCATATTTTCATTATGAAGTACCAGTTGAACCACTTCCCCACTGCTGCCGTCGGTGACTCAAACATTCAAGATGTCAAACAAAAGCAGTTCATGAACTGCCCGAATGGCGAACAAACTGTTCATGATGTCCTCCACCCTTTCGTCTTTCTGTCCGTTTGCGATGGATCCAGTCCAATAAAAAAGTGACACAAAACAAGCCTGATACTCTCTCAGAAAACAGAGCAACAACGGTAATTTGAATGTGATATCATTTTATGCGTTTGTTTCTGATTATTTGCAGGTCGACCCAGATAAAAACCTACTCGTGGGATAACGCACAGGTGGTGCTAGCTGGGAACAAGTGTGATATGGAAGAAGAGCGAGTGGTCTCGGTGGATAGTGGCAGACTGCTGGCAGAACAGTTGGGTAAGTCTAAGAGCAACATTCACCACTTCATGTTGTTGTTGTTTTTTTTTTAACTTGGGTGGCATCATCATGTTGTTGCATAAAAATATGATTTCCGTGCCCTTTGTTTCTTTTACGCTTGCCTTGATGTTTCTTTTTTGGGATTATAATAGAAATAGTAAAAAGAATCAAGCACTGTTTGCAACCTTCAGAAGCAACAAAAACAGTCATATCCGTCGCGACAAACACATTAAATTGATCTTACGATCATTAGTTGGCCGTGGCCTCTTCTGTATGTTCACATTTGTCTTGATCTCCCTCATCTTAAGGTTTTGAGTTCTTCGAGACAAGCGCCAAGGACAACATCAACGTGAAGCAGACCTTTGAACGCCTCGTCGACCTAATTTGCGACAAGATGTCCGAGAGCTTGGACACGGATCCGGCTGTCACCACGGGAGCACCCACTGCCAAACTCACAGACAGCGCTCCGCCCCTCCAACAGCCCGGATGCAACTGTTAGTGACCGACGTCGGAGCGCTAAACGAAAGCAGCACGGGGTCCCGTAAGGTGGTAGAGTGTGCAGAGTATTGTTCTCCCTCAGCATTGTCACTCCTGCTAGTGCTGCTTTCTCTGGACTACAGTTCAAAACCCTGTTTAGTGGTAGAATTACAAAATGCTGTCGTATTATCTCTCTACTTTATCACCTTATATCAAGAGCAAATAACCAGGAAAACAGACATGGCTATTGTAAAATGTGTAACATTACAGGATATCTAGAATATAGAGACACCATATTCCCATTCTTTGGCTAGTTAGTATGGTTATAAACAAGTATGTTTGATAAGGCTGGAAATAGTTCATAGTCATACTGTACAGTTAATCCTTAAAACCTTTAAAAATCTTTAAAGACCTAGAATAATTATACAATGAGGGAAAGAATCAGTGAGTGCTTTAATAATTATTTTTTTCTATTTTTTTTGTACAGTATTTTCCTTTTATAGGTTTATTTTGTCTCCTAAAGTTGCCAAATCAATGATTTTGTGCACTACGGGATGTAGCGGCTTTTTTGTGTGTGTATGAGGAGTGTGGCTGTTGCGTGACTGTACAGTAGGTGAGTGTGGGTTTGCATGAGTGCGAGTATTACGTCTGAGTCACAAATGACTGCAACTTTGCCATTTAAAAAAAAAAAGAAATCGTCTACCTTGGGGAAAAAGAAGTGGCCTTTTAGCATCTCCAACACGGCCTCTGTAAGTCCTTCTGTCCTGCTGACTTTTGGAACGAATCCAGTATGTATAATGTTGATGTGAGTACTATTCCACCCTTTGCTGTCTGTAGATGTGTGATTTCTCTGATAAGTGTATCTGTAAATCTTAAAAGCAACTATTTCTCTGTGCTTAACCTCTAAGACAACCCTTTATAGTTTGATGCAATGAGCATGCTGCCAAAAAAAAAAAAAAAAAAAAAAAAAAAAATCAATATGTGCTGTTTTATCTAAGGATAGGCCTTACCCAAACCTAACCATCCTCAACTCCATATGATAGCAATTATCCAGCATTTCATGAAATAAAAATCTGACACTGTCAAAGCACAGCACAGTGTACGACATACAACATATGATCAGCTCTGGCATGGAATAAACAGCCATATATAACAAATATTGTTTAAGTTTTGAGTCAGCATGCTTCAATGTCATGTTTGTGCTGTAAAATTAAGTCCCTCCTGAAAGAAAAAAAAAATCTTAGTAAGTTGCTTAGAAAATACCACAAACAGTAGTTTAAAATGGAAAGCTTCCCCCTGCAGGCATATACTGTACTGTAGTGTCTTAATGATAAGTCTGTAGTATAAAAGTTGTAGCTTATTTTAAAATCCACAAACAAAACAAAAAAAACAGTTATGCCAAAACATTACAATTCTTTTAGCGTCGTCGGTTGTTTGATGCATAGTTGAATAAAAGCAACAAAAAAAAAAAAACCCCGCATGAAGTCAGTCCTGACGTATCTATGTAGATTTATATTATAAGACACTGTATATATCACTCTGTGTTACAGACTTAGGAGCATTGTCATAGCAGTTGCTGTGAGATGCAATGGGCCAATAAGTGCAATATTTTATGAATTAAACCCTGTACATAGTTCCTCCTGTCCTCGAGTACAAAGACTATCTGCAGTGTGAGTGACAGCTGGTCAGAGTGGCTCTGAAACTGATGTACAAGCTCTAACAAAGGAGTGCGTGCTTCACTCAGTGTCTGCAGCCACAGAATATGTGACTTGGTGTGTGTGTGTGTGTGTGTGTGTGTGTGTGTGTGTGTGTGTGTACCTGCCATATTGAAGAGACAAACTACGTAACATAGTGTATTGTTTGTGTATACCTTTTGTACAACTGTATTCACGTACTATATGCCGTTCCTGCTAACTGTTGGGTGTTGATTGAACTTGTATTATCACGTCAAAATGCAGTGTCCTTGTAAAAGATAGTCAGGGAGATAATTTAGTCCATGCCATATATATGCCATGCTGTTGTAATTCCAAGAAAAGGGATTACACATATACTAGTTCAAAGATCCTGTGCATAATGTGTGTACATATGGGTCTGTGTGTGTGTGTGTGTGTGTGTGTGTGTGTGTGTGTGTGTGTGTGTGTGTGTGTGTGTGTGTGCGCGCGCATCTGTGTATGTGTGATATCATAATTTGATGCCAATAGCCATGAAATAAATTATTGTAACGATCCCAAGTCAAGATTCATTTCACAGAGGAGTAGTTAATGACATCCAAACAGTTAATCTGGTCACATTTTAAAACACTTTACATAGCCTATAATTGAATATATTTATTTCTTGGAGTGCAAGCAAAGTAAGAAGTATGTTTTTGAGATTATAGCAAATAAATCAAATTCTATCAGCGGGTCTCCGTGTCACTTCTCTCGCTGCGCGGGACCACGTGGAGGAGGGGTTGGGTGGCATTTTCAAGACGACGTACACCACCTAGTGTCACAGCGACACGCCTGCACCGACATCTAAAAGGTTGTGGATACCCGATGGATGAACATGACATGGTCCGGGTTTTTTTTTAGAAAGTCAAATCCAGTGATGGACAGATTGTATTTAAATAAAAGCACTTCAATGTTACACTTCTATATCTATCCATCTATGAATAATTAATCACTATTAAATTGTCTATTTCCCATCTGCTACATTGCGTTAGATTCGTGCCCACTTGTGTTTTTTTTTTCCCCCACAGTTTAAAAGGCCGTTCAACAGTGTTGGGGTTTCACTTACCTCTCCGGGTCTCCGGGCAGTGAACCGGTGGTCTGATGCTCCGTTACTCCCTCCTCCTCCTCCTCCTCTTCCTCCTCCTCCTCCTCCTCCTCAGGCTGTTCCTTTGGTTGCAGAATAACAATCCCCCTTTTATTCTTTTCCAGTACATAAATGTCCGGTAATCCCGCACTAGAGCAAAACTTTACACACTCACAGTCTGGAGCACGACGTACATACTTTGGCGCCACTAGATTTAAAAATAAATAAATAAATAACCTTCGCACTTCCGGGGACAAGACAATCACCTGACCACGACTCTTGTACCCGTGAACAGCTCCAGATGTCGCGACAGCGACACCTAGTGGACACACAGTGATAACAAATGTAATTAAGGTTATACCGCAAAATGTATTTGACGATCTTTTTTCTTTTTTAAAAAAAAAAATTATTTGGTATTATTTGGTTTAAATTATTTTTAGGGCTCGAGCGCTGATGGTGAGAAAGCTTTATTGTTATTCAAGCAATTATTATTATTATAAAAAAATTCGTATTTTGTGGGCGTGTCCAAATGGCTCGCTAGCGCCCCCTAGAGAGATGCCTCGGCGGCGACATGCACGAAATTCGGTGGACGTGTTTATGACGTTTCATTGCACCATGACGTCAACGCAACGGGAAGTCCGCCATTTTGAATTTATTCGCCATTTTCGGCGATTCGCACATGTAACGAACTTCTCTAAATTTTGTCGGGCCGACACAGAAATTTAGTCTGTGCACTCTTAACATGTTTGTAATTAAAAGCTATCATAAGAATTCGTTTTCGTCGATCGGTGTGCCCGTGGCGGCCAAAAAGTGACCCTAAAGTCATAATATAGCATGTCGTCCAAAGTGTGATAAAAAATAAAAAATAATAAAAAAAAAAAAGTCATACATGTTTTCCAAAAAGTGACCCAAAAATGAGTTTTGGGTCACTTTTTGCTATAGTATGACTTTTTTTTTTTTTTTTTTTCATAATTTGGACAACATGCCATAGTATGATTTAAAAAAAAAAAAAAAAAAGGGTCATGGCAAAGGAGGGGATCAAACATCAGACCTTCTTGCTGAGAGGCAACAGTGATAACCACAGCACCACCAATCTTCCTATAGGAATGTGCATTGTGACAAATCTTTGGCTCCCTGCAACCTTTAACTCCACCTTCCACAGATATTCATTAAGATGCGATCAAAATTGCCGCCGACATTCTTTGTATAGTAGATATATATGTTTTCAAGGGGGTCTGCAGTGATATTAAATATCTTCCTGTGATGTGTAGTGTATGCAAAACTTTTTCAATTTCTCCAAACGTTTCAACTTCACTAAAAGTCGAATCACCATGAACAGGTGGAATCTGAACCATTAATATCAACCTTGGTGAAGTAGGATCTTTTACCTGTTGAGTTAACCAGGCTGTCGGTTGAGTCACTGGAAAACTCTGAGTGAACTCCGTCAAACACTTTCTCCTGCCGCGACGCGTTCTCCGACGCTGAAGATAGTCCAGGGGTCTACGACGTCGCTTCAGAGCAGGAAACGACCTCATGAAGACGCGGGTTTGTGCCCCGCTCAAGGTATCACACATGGTTCATGCAGAGCAAGTCCCCTTAACAAGAAACATGGTTCACAGAGAGAAAATCCCTCTAAGGGTTTCAGGTTTGCACGTGTGGTCATACTAATACCAAACTAAAGGTCAACAACAATACCAGTCTCCAGGAAAAATAAAAACAAATCCCCCAAAAGAGCCTGTTTTTTTTTTTTTTTTTTTTTTTCATATTTCAGACGTGACTGCATGTCGTCCAAAAAGTGACCCAAAAATCATTTTTGCATATAGTATAACCACGGCGAAGTTCTATGTTTCGCCGTGACACAGGAAGTTGATGTTTAAGGTCAAACGACGCTCCAAACCTCACAAAACTTGCGTCAGGCACCAACTTTCATGAGTTTTTGAAGATGTTAAAGCCGCCAATAAAAGCCAATTTTTTTTTTTTTTTTTTTAAAGAAGAACGAATGAACGAGATCGAGAAAAAAAATGTAAACTGCAAGCTGGAATATGCGGACCCTCGCGTGGTGCTGCACGTCGGGGCAGTTTTAATTACATTTTGTTACTTTTACCAGGTAAAAATGAAAGTCAAATGTACCAGATGTGACCATAAGTCTTTCCACCTGAACACAAACCATAGTCTACTTTTGGAACTAAATAAATCTGGGCAAAATGGATCAAATCATTGCTTAATGACTGCTACCAAACATATGTTTGAATAATACGTGTATACGTGTACGATGGGTTTGCAGAGAAAGCGTAAAGGTGTGTGTGACAGTAAATGTCGATCATAGCCTTTTAACTACAACGGCTGCAACGGTAAATTCACTGGGTGGAACAGCCGATACAATGAAAGACACACTCAGTAACAATGAAAGATATAAGAGCTGAAAATATAATTTTTCTGGATTATTTCAAAGCAATGATATATCATATTTACATATATACATGGTACATAAATATGGCTTTGTGAAAGGAACACTATTCAACCATAGCCATTAATTTAGTTGTGAAACGTGTCTTTACACCTACAAAGCAGTCAGTAGGGAAGAACTAAAATGTCAAATATAGACACTGAATTCTTTTTTTTTTCCTGCCGCTCCTCTCAGACTGTCATCCTCTTGTCAATGAAACAAAGATGCTGTGCCTCAATTCCACATATGACTGTATAAGACCCTCGAAAACAATGAAAAGAAGAAACCAGTGAGTAGGCAGAATCAACCCATGCTTTTATTTAATCCATTGCATATAAAAACTTTTTTTTTTTTCATTCTTTTTACTTGTTTTTTACATAAAGTTGTATGATCTACAGTGCTATCCAATAGACTGCAATTAACAAGGAATCCATTAAAATAACGTTTTAATTGTCCTGTGAAACGTCCAGACAAGTTGGCATTCTAAAGACATAACCCAAAAAATAATTGTCCTGAAGACCTTTTTTTTTTTTTTTTTTAAGTTACAGTTTGTGTTTTTACTTTCATACCATAAAAAAATAGAACACATAACGATAAAAGAACCCACTATTTCCATTGGTCCAGGGCTGTTTAGAATCTACAGTATGTGTGTCAAAATAAGGGTCCCTGTTTCAGGACAATGATGCAGTCACCCCCACCCCTCAGCCCACCCACCCAACCTCACCCTCCCTGTTCACTACAGAAATATGCTAAACCCTTCTCCTGTCCAGGCAGAAAGATGTCAGTGGTTTTAGATATTGCAAGGAATGTGAGTGGAAGTGTGGGCCGAGCATAGATAAGCAAACACACCGTCAGTGTTACAGCCATAATTAATGCAGCAGTGGCTGAACATGCAGATGTGTCTCAAAGCCTCTGTGCTTTGTAGGGCCATAGTCAAGCACCAACTACGCACTACCGTTGCGCCCCATTCAGTGTTTGTGGCTGCGATACAACCAGATGGACGCAGACGCCACAGCGGTAACTCCACGTGGAGTTACCGCTGTGTCATTTACATCCGGCAGGTCGAGTCACATCTTTTGAGTGTAGTGGCAGAGCGTAAAGAAAGTGCGAGTTGTTCAGACCAGGTCTAAAGCAAAAAATACGACTCTTGGACATCTGGCTATAGGCCACACATCACTCATGTAATAAATCTGAAACTTGTGGTTGACCTGAAGCTCTACAAACCTCTGCACTGACAACATATTTTCTTACCTAGTGCTATATTTGTGATAGAGCAAATTGTGTTTGGCTGTGATAGTGACAAGGCAACTTTTTTTTTTTTTTGGGACTCTCATCAAGAGATCAGGCCAACCAAAGCCAAAAGATTCACTAATGCAGCAAAAGAGAACTAGAGAATAAAAATAAAAATAAAAAAAAAGGCTAAAATAAATGACGTGTTGAATTTAAGGCACAGCCCATGGGCCAAGGAACAGTTTCTCTTTAAAAAACAATTTGGCTCCTCCCCCCCTCTCTTCACTGAGCTAGTTCTCAGATAAGCAACATGTTGATGGATCATTTTTACACTGAAGCTCATTTGTAATAAACATTCTCTCAACAAGAGGTACGTAATACAGCCACGCCATCACCAAAAGGGATGATAAGAATCAACCATTTACAGCAAACTGCATTATGATAGGAATAACATTAATAATTATATATTATATACAGCACAATAAATATATGTTTGTAAACAGCGATAAAACCAGAAAATTTTATTACAGGTAAGGGCATTGGGTGAAGGATGAAGAAAAAAATAATAATAATCTTGGCACAAAATGAAAGATTAAATAAAACGTTTGAAAATGACAGAAGTAAAACGAGCACTCTTTAAAAAAGCGGTGTGCAGTATTTCAAGTTTTTTTTTTTCCTTTTTTTTTATGTTTGTGGATTTTTTTTAAAATATATTTTATATACACGGGGAAAAACTATATTTGGGTATTGTAACTGGCAATCCTGTACTGTGGTCTATGCTACAGTGAATATTTACTGTACCACTATTATATTGCAAAAAAAATGACTCAACAAATAGAAAAATATACCAATAAATAATAGCATCAGGTTTGACGTGGAAAGAGACTCTTGCCTGAGGTGGAAGGACAACTATGTTCAAGCCTGTGTCTGCATGAGTGAGTGTTTGGCGAGTCTTAACGTTTTAAAAATATTAAAGTGATGATATATGAATATATCAGTGCATTAGAGTATCTACGTAGAGAATTGTCTTATCTGATGACCGCGCAACGGAGCTGATTGTCTTGTCGAAAACAAAGACAGTAACTGGATTTAATGTTGTGACGGCAAATACAACAACGTTCTGATGAACGAGTTCCTGTAGCGTAACAGAAAATGTAGTGGTGTGCAGCTGTCGCTGAGAAAATGGGCAAGACCAAAATAGAACAAAGCACAATAAAAGCTTTCATAACATTGGTATAAAATACCTCTAGTAATTCTCAACACCATTACTACTTCTGTAGACTTGGAGCACAAATCAAGCTTCTAAAAAAGGTGCTTTTTGTATCGACTACAAAGCATTGCATTGTCTCAGGATGTGTTCAAAAGAACTGCAGGCAACAATAATAAAATGTAAAGGCTTCATCCACATCATTCCAGTGAGAGTGAGGACTTCAGCTTCCTTCTCAGTGGAAACTCTCAACAAACAAAGAGTTGTCATGAATGAACTCCAAATTTTAACTCACAGGACTAACCAAATATAGTGGTATGGGAATAGTAGTATAAATGCTATTGGAGCAAGTGCAAACAGCTCAGAACACTCCTTATGTAATCCAGCTGTGAAGATATCCCTTCAAAACACTGAATACCTGACACACATTTCTCTCCATTGGTTTCCAAAAGTTGTCTCCTCTTCTTTTCTAACAAAAAAACAAAAACAACAAAAAAAAGCCTACGTTTGCAAAAGTAAATTCTAGAAAATATCTGAATCTTACATACAGTACAATACAAAAATGAAAGAGGTCTTGGACAGCTTCATGGCTGTTTAGATTTGAGCTTTGTGTCAGTCAGGTTTTCAAGGAAGACTTCCACATCAGAAATGTGTCGCAAGAAAAAGGCTCCCCTCAGTGCGCTGCAGATTTCATCTCAGTGGCGTCCCGTCGGGTTTTCAGCAGAACGGCAGCATTAACGTGTCTCCTAATTCGTAGTGGGGAGGATATGACCTAAGCCGAGAGGGAGATTCTCCTTGAACGCACCGAGAAGTGTCTCTGTGGATTATGGGCACTTAATAATACACAGAAACACTGCCTAACTTTCAGGCAAGGCTGAGACGAAGCAGAGAGGAGGGCAATGTGACATTATGCATCCCATGACCAGCACTGAGCAGACTGTTTCTCCACGTCCTTATACTGTAGCTCGGAAAGGGGGAGGAGTAAAAGTGAAATAAAGATACACCACTTCAGTACAAATACAGAGAATGGAAAGGAGTTTTCCTGAGTGCAAAAAAACTTGAAGTAGTACCGGTGGGCGTGTCTGAACGAAGCTGACAGGAGGCCAAGGTGGAGAGCAGCGCACGCTTTGGAACCATAAACACAGATGTATAAAAAACACGGACAGATTTCACAAAACCCAAAAAATATTCTATAAATAATCATCTGTCATTACTAAGAAAAACAGTTAATCAGATGCTGTCCATAAACTGCTATGTGTCTGGGGATTTCTCTTTCTCCCCCTCTTCCTCCTCCTCCTCCTCGTCCTCCTCCTCCTCCTCCTCTGCTACCTCTTCCTCTACAACACACGGTTGTGAGCCGGGCGTCTCCCCCTCTTTTACCACCTCCTCCTCTTCGTCCTCCCCCACCTGTTCATCCAAAGGAATCTCTGTTGATTCAGAGTCCTGCGTACAGAGTGTTTTAGAGTCAGTACAGCTGTTTTCCTCCTCATCCGCTAACTCGTCCTCGTCCTCCTCGACCTCTTCCTCCTCCTCCGGCTGGCTGCCGCTGTCTTTCTCAGTGTCTGACTCCCCGTCCTCCTCCAGGGTGAGCTCGAACTGGAACTTGTCCCCTCCCGGGGGTCGAGTGCCATCCTCGGGCTCGTCCAATGCGGGGGAGGGACTTTGGGGGATGGTGCTTTGGTACCACTCTCTGTTGTCCTCCAACGTGTCCAGGATGTCCTGGGCGTCTGGGTGGACCAGGTCAGCCCACGTCTCCCACAAAGGGTGAACGATATAGTCTATGAATCCAACCTAGGGAAGACACAAG
Organism: Embiotoca jacksoni; assembly: GCF_022577435.1. Taxonomy (NCBI): domain Eukaryota; kingdom Metazoa; phylum Chordata; class Actinopteri; family Embiotocidae; genus Embiotoca; species Embiotoca jacksoni. Next base: position 9,419,820 of record NW_027185436.1, on the reverse strand, counting down.
GGTTTAAACAGGGCGCTCAGGGTGTGTCTACGCACAATACATGTACGGTAGCTTTATCCGCCTGTGTTTGTTACCTGGCTCTTTTCTACTGACGCGTTGTGCTTGTCGCACATGGGGCTGATCTCCATGCCCCTTTCCCTTTCTCGGTCACCCTGGCTGAAGAACTCCTCCATGATGCGGTCCGTCCACTGCCGGTACAGCTGTAGAGGCTTGGTGGGGTTGCTCAGGTCTGCACAGTGCACCATGTTCTGGAGGACCTGAATGAAACCAGTAACAAGGTCTAAACCTCTGTGCAGTATGTCCCACATTGCAGGGTAGGCTGAAGGAGGAAAACTTGTCCTACGCAGCTCTAGTTTTACCTGTATCCTGTCCGAGTAGTTGTCCAGCAGCAAGACACCAGAGCTGGTCACCTTCTTGGTTTCCACCATTGTTTTCAGATCGGCCAATAGATTCATGTGCTTGGACATGTCTGTTGCGAGCACCTTGAAACACCCAGAACAAAAAGTTACTGGCATTCAGTGCAGAAAACAGTCATTTCATGAAGACGTTACAGAAGAGACGTCAATCCTCTCACTTACGATGTCGATGACCATCTTTCGCAGTGATTGTCTTTGTTTTTTGGTCAAGTTTTGGAAGATGTCACAGTTCTCCTCTTGTAGGAGCTTGAAACCAACTGCTAAATGGTGGTTCTCCAACACCGACGAGTCATTGTACATCAGTGCTAGCTCTGAATCTGCAGGAAACACAAAGGTGGATAACTTTAGTTTGCAGAATTGTGGTTTTCCATTTGCATCAGGTCCAGAGGTGCATCGTGACAAACGCTCTCCTGAAACCACACCTGAGTGGGAGAAAACATTTTAAAAATGAGACTTATTTTTGCCCTGATAATTTTGTAAGATAACACATACAATAACCAAACAAGTTCAAACAGAATGAGGTGCCAATTAGAGCCGCACATTCCTCTGATAATAATTGCACGTGTGCTGCTGTACAAGAAAGCAGCAGCATGTTTTCCTCTGTGAGGTTTCCCTCTCTGGGTCATTTGAAGGTCCTCTGGCTGTATTTAGATTTGCCATTAAGATGCATTAGTCTCGCCACGGTGGAGCAGAGCAGCAGAGAGGAGAAAGGGGATCCTGCTCGGGTGCTCTTTGGTTGACAGAAGATCAGTCTGGTGGCTCCTAACTAGGATGACTCACTCTGCCTTTACCGCAGGGATTCCCCATTTGGGCTTTATGGAAAGCCCGACACATTTTGTGTGTGAAGAGTATGAGACTGTGCGGTGTCTTTACCGCCCTGATAAGGTATTAGAAACACTCTAATGCAACATTCACATTTGTAATGCTCTGCAGAATGGCTGTTTAAAGTGATACCCAGTGGATATAAAGTCTATTTGTTTGCTTTTTCCGCTAAACTGCCAAATTAAGACAACGTTTGTGGCACCTACAGCCATGAGCGAGTGAGTCAGTTAAAGAGAGATAAGAGGGGTTTAGTTTCCCGCTCGAGGACACAGTTACTAACACAACACCATGAACCTTGTTAAGTCTGGTTAGAAGCTCTGTTCACCCACCTGCCACACTTGGTTGTAATGAGTCATGCAGATGGTCTGGCTTTTATCATTCCAGGTTTTGAGACATTTCTCTTTGTGATTTCTGCCTTCACTTTAGCATAGCTGTGATTCAGATATTTTCGGCAATTCAAATAAAATAATACAAAAAAATAATCACATTTTCTGTGTAGAATGGGAGGCAGAGCCTTTAGCTGTCAGGCACCTCCGCTGTGGTAACAGCCCCTAGTTTTAGTTCGGGAGACCCTGTGTCATGGTGATTTTACATCCTAAATAAAATTGAACTGAAATTTAAAAACAATTTTTTTTTTTTAATTCTGTCTGATCAACAACCTAATCTTAATAGGGTAAAGGCAGACATTGCAATGAAAAAGCAAAACTATTGGCAGCTGTCTGCCTGATTAGTTACCATACAAGATAAATGAGAAAATATTATGTATTGTAATTTAGGGGGCCAAACTACTGTCCCACCTGGTGTGTGTTCTACAGTGTACATGTTCCCACTTTGGTATCAGACTGTGAGTGTGTTTTGTGTTTGTGAGAATGACGCTCCTGAGCCACTGGCAGCTGCGAAGACAGGGCTGTATTTAGACTCACTGGTGCTGATGAGGAACTGGTTCGAGACTCCGGGATGGTCCACGTCGTGAATTGCACTGGCAAAGATGGCAGCTAGGATCTCGAGGTCTGTGAACACGGCCTGGAAGACAGAACGGAGTGTGGAAGGGAGCAAGGGAGGGCATTGATGAGAGAATCAACTCACTGGACAAAAATATCCTTTCAAGTAAGAGCCATTGATTGGACTTTGAGCCTGCATTTGACTGAGGCTGATTGTGAAAGAATGGGCTTCGTGTTCGTGAGTACGTGCAAGTGCGTGTTAATTTATTTTGTGCCTCACCTCGAGGGCAGGGGTGGATAGCAGCACGTGGGTTGACTGGGTGACGTCAGCAGCATGGATGTTGTTATGGTAGGCCACATCGCCATGGTAATGGTCTTCTAAGGTCATCAGGTATGTTATAAAGGTGTCAAGTGGAATTTTAAAAGTTTTTAACAAGTCTCTCTCCTGCAAATCAGAAATGACAAGAGGGAGTTTTAATTGTTGAGACAGTTTCAGGATTCAATGAGCATTTGTTTTGTAGTGAAACAGCGAGACAAACAGAGGAAGAGACCGCCTTCACCTGGAATATCGTGTGCATCATGACTGTCAGTGGCCGATTCCCAGAGAACTCTGAGATTTTAAAAACATTAAGGCCCCATTTATTGACATGCTCCAGCTCCTAAAAAAGAATTAGAGACACAATCAGAAACAAACCACCCTTCTTTTCATTTCCTTCATTAATACCTGAGCTTATACACCAGCTACAGTACAATGTGTTTTTATGTGAATTATTTAGGCTGTTTTTTTTTTTTTTTTAACACCATTTGTCAGGACACACAAACACACCTTAGCTAGTTCATCCTCAGTCTCAGTTTTGACCCCAAAGCGAGGGATATTGGAGTTTGTGAGGCTGGAGGAGTGTTGCAGCTTTTTCACCCCGCTGATCTGAGACATGGGCTTGTTCTTCTTCTCCTTCTCCTTCTGCGTCTGCGGGGATGGCATCTCCACTTCATGTTGCTTGTCTAGAGAGACAAACGGATGGTGAATACAAGGAAGGATTCTCACTGTTCAGGCAGAACGGAGGGTTTTATTTTGTAAATCTTTTAAACCAGCGAGTATATCTGCCTCTGTCATAACTCACCCAGGAAGGTGCTGGAGATGAACTCAGACACCTGGTTCCCAGAGCGGCTCATCTCTGATAGGTGAGTCAGCTCCCTATTTAACATCCTCTTGAACTGAAAGATGGACACGCACACACATACATGATGGGTTTGACAGTGTGTAATACAGGGCAGAAATATCACAATTACTTGATTTTACAGCAGATACTCAGAGGCACCATATTTAAATAAATCCTGTTCAAATGAACATAAATTAACAAACACAGCTCAGGAGCCAAATAAACTAAGCTTATTTGACTGTATTAGCATGTCTGAGGCAAAAAATGTGAGCCCACTAACAAATCCTCAAACGTTTTAATTCATTAAAATGAATTTTTCGGTATGTCACTGAAGAAATGAAGTGAAACTTTCAGTCACATTACAGAAGCTGCTCCCAGGAACGTCACCATTTCTTGAATGACACACAAACACACACAGAAAGTCAGAGGGCTGCTGCCACAGATGAAAGTAATCACTGACCCACTTTCCCAGTTTCTTTCAATTTCAGTTTGCCCCTGCCAGCCCGCCTGTCTCTCTCTTCTCCCATTTACTCTTCTCTCTTCTGTTTGTAATTGAAGTGGAAGACCCAAAATTAGCTCCGGCTTTTGATTTGAAGACCAAACTGATTGACGTGGAGGAGAACGCTTGAAATCAGGGATTTTTCCAAAGAGGTTTCAAAACAACAAAATTACAAAATAGATTGCACAAGCGAAGGTGCTGCAACCTCTGACCATTGTGACGTTTGGTCTAAATGCATGATATTAATTAATTATGTGAACCAATATTGACATAAAATAAACCATAACAACAATGCAAAGTGCTTATTGCACAATTGTGCATCAAGATCCTATTGAAGAGCGCCCACGGGCTTTCATTGGGTGGCTTTTTAAAATGGGGACAAAAGAGGCAAAGAACCATCCGTCGTGTGCTTTTATCAGGTAAAAAGAGCCAGTAGAGCAAAAGAGCAACAAATACATATCAGGTAGAGCTGCATCTACATGAACCATAATTACTGAAGCAAATAAATGACATGACAGTGAGATGAGGTCTGGAGATAAATCTCAGATTTATGCTTAACCTAAAAAACAGATATCCCTGATTATTTAAACAAATACAGGGCAACCCGATCACCAAGAGGCTTGTCAGCATAAAAAGGAGATCATAGCATTATGATTTTAATTCCATCTAGAGGCCCTTTGAGGTACTCAAAACCTGGAATGACCAACATTAACATTTTACAGGTGAAGTGAAAATGTCTGTGATTTTAAATCCAAATTCATTTAACCATGTATGTTCTCATCCAGCAATGTCTGCACCGTTGAAACCATAGTGCAAGCATCATCCGCTCTTCCCATCACAGATCCATCAAAATGGATAATGGATCCAGAAAAGTCACACCTATGAAGGATTGTTACATGGCAGACATGTTGGCGAGTAGATATATATAGAAGATGCGTTCTATTTGTGTTCCTATAACACCACAGCTAAATCTGTCTCAAGGATAAATCTAAGTTAGAAAACAAATTCCACTCTTAAGAAATTAATTCAAGAAATCAAATAAAGCAGGAGTGGAACACATGAATAATGAATTAAAATATACTAACATATCTTACCTTTATATATCCCCAGGAAACAGAGAGCAGATAATTTGCTTCAGGCATTTTGACAAATCAACAAAATAGATCCAAAAAAAGAAAGGTACAGGTTTAAAGCCCAGTATTCAGTTCAGTCGATGAAAGCATGAGGCAGCTAGTAAAACAAAAGTCCGCAGTTCTGGCCAATATCAGGACAACCTCAACCTGAGGAGCCGTCACAGCTCGGTTCCAAGTAAATCAGCTGCAAAGAGTGCGTAAATGAAGCGTCGTGTTCCTGTCCTGTGAGAATCCACAGAACCAAGTCCGTGAAAGCTGAGAGGAAAAGCAGATTCTGAGAGAGGAGATGCGGGAACGTGGCTCCCCAAAGATCCGATGAGAGCATAATGTGGCCACACACAGTGATACACACTGACGTGTATGTGTGCGCACGGTCACGCACACGCACGCACACGCACACACACACACACACACACACACACACACACACACACACACACACACACACACACACACACACACAGTCAGAAACAGAGACACACTGCTGAGGTTGTGAATAATTGATGATGGTGCGGATGCTCGGTATATGCCAAAGCACCAGGACAGCAAGATTTTTCTATCAACAGCTCCCAAACAGGACTGGCTGCCTGACTGCCTGCCTGCTTCTGCGTGTATGACACAAGCTCCCATGTGAAGAGCGCAGGCTGCTTCTCTTGCAGTGTCACACAACAGCAGCAAATCAGGGCCCAGATATGAAAGAAGTGTGAGCTCGTCATCACCTCTTATTGGATTGGATTGGAGCAGGCTTGAGACTGCCTGCTGTGTGATTGGCTGGTACCGAAGTCAGTGGAAAATATCCCCCTTCCCTTTCCTTTAATTCTTGCAGTGCAGCGGTGTGATTTTGTGTGTGCCTGTGTACATGTGTGTATGTATGCAAGACATATTCATATTAGATGTGTGTGTGTGTTTAAATGTTGACCGTGATAAACTTCTGTTCAACATGATGTAAGCGCACAGGTTACCTCATCCAACATCATACAGTTTTTGTGAAAAACTGAGGTCATCCTCCGCCCCAGTGTTCACAGGAGGTGAGTCACAGTAACCTCACTGATTGGATGAGGTAAACGCATAAAAAACACATTAATCTTACAAAAGAATGAGCGTCAGAGTTATTTGAAGTGGACTCAGTGGGACAGAAACTGAAAGCACTGTGTTCACACAGGCTGTTGTGTGTCGGTGAGATCAAAAGATTGTCGCTTTGGTTGAAATAAAGGGCTCAAGTAAAGGGGGAGTTACATTTTTTTTCCATCAAAAGCAGTATGAAAGGTTCCCTTAATAAATAAACTGAAAACTGCAATTGTGTAATCCAAACATTACTTTATGAACATGTTACATGTAGCAATCATTTCTATTGCTACTAATTCAATATCATTTAATTATCTGCCATCATAATGTTATTGTTTTCATCAGATAGTCAGTCAGACCATACAGATAGCCACACCTTAATGACAAACAACGGGCGTGTCAAGTCAAAAAAGGAATTACTTAAAATCATTACAAGTGTCATAAAATACATTAGTTAAAAAGCGTAAAAGTCTTCAAAGGGATTGAGAGAGTGCAGCATCTGAATCTCATTCATCTAGGACAAGTGATGAGTAATTTTACAAGTATGGGTGTATATTGAACCTTGACACTTTTACTATTATTTAAAAATAATACTGTCTGGAAAGGTGTAAAGTTACTATTAAATGTGGACACAGTGGACGTGTCAAAAATTAATTTAATTTTATTGTGAATACTAATTCCTAATCCCACAGAACCTCCACGGTGTATGAATCTTTTGATGATTTCTTAAAGAAAGGAGCTCTTCTCTTTTCTCTTCCTTGTTTTTCCTGGTGTGTTGTGTTGTGTGTGTCTGTAAACACAGAGAGCATGTGTCGAGTTTCTGTGATGGTCCGGTGGTTACGTGGATTGAAAAGGGACCAAACCTGTCTCTGCTTACTTTACACCCCACCTCTACAGCCAGCCCGGCACTGTGAGTAATTTGCAGCTACACTGGAGCAGATGAGACCACCGACTAACTGAGATCCAGTGGCTTTGATTGACTCAGAGCCAAGCAGGCCAGCACAAGCCCACCACACACACACACGCACAGTTTACTCCCAGCTGGAGCAGATACACAAATATAACACCCATAGACACCCCTCCTATCCACACAAACTCCCCCTCGCTGTCACGCAAATACACACAAAAAGTGATAGCTTAGTCAGGAGGTGTGAACACAAACTATTGGGTAAAAATTGGAAAGTGTCACACCAAGCTTAGCTGTGAGTAATTTGTTCTTCGTCGGAGTGACCAAAAATATCCATTCCCTGCTGCATATAGCCCACAACACCTCCAGATCTCAGATCTTTCTTTCTTATGTCACATTCCACATTTATTCTGAGAACAGAAGCCCCCTCTTTGCAGGAGCACGCTAATGGCAGCCACTGTTTTTTAATGAATGTACAGCAGTCTGTAAGAAAAAGGTCTGCTGTCCATTCATGATCCGCACAAGAGACTGAGAAATAAATCTATACGCAGGGAGGCTATAAATAGAGAAATGGTAATGGAAGAGGACATCAATACAATATATATACAAAAAATGAATAATAACAGAAAGATGCAAAGACTAATTGTACCAGCAACCAGTTAATCTACTGAAGAATGACTTTGTGGAAGACTAACAAATTAGCAGAAGAATGAAGACCCAATTTCAAGCTCTCCTGGCTGAAGTACTTTTGAGGACACAGCAGTACGTAGCATCCATCCATCCACCATCCATCATCCATTATCTATACCTGCTTTATCCTGAACAGGGTCACGGGGTGCTGGAGCCTATCCCAGCTCACTTTGGTGGAATCACCAATGAACCTGACTTGCATGTCTTTGGACGGTGGGAGGAAGCCAGAGTGCCCAGAGAGAACCCACGCAAACTCCACACAGAAAGGCCCAGGCCCCGGATCGAACCCGGATCCTTTTCACAGTGCTAACCACCGCACCACTGCATCCTATGTCATCTTCCAGCTCCTAGATGACCTGTGTGCCTGAGTATGTACAACAAGGATATGGCCAGGAAAACAAAGTGTGGAGGCAGATGTTCTGAGCTGCCTGTGTGTACCCAAAAGAATCAAAGACAACGAAAGGAAAAAGTAGTGACGATAGATGTCCTGGATGACTCACTGGCAGATAGAGCTCACATCACTTCCAGGATTGCAAAATATATGTTGTCATCTCAAGATCATGAGCGTGTGTTTTACGACTGGCCAAATTAAACTGAACACAATATCAAATCATACCATCCACAAAAGCCATCTGTATGTCAACAGTAATTGTGCCTCAAAGAGGGAAAATCTAAATACTGAAACTGTTGCACCAAACCCACTCAGGCATCTCCAGAATTAAGCTTTTATGCAGTTTGTAAGGTACGTGTGGCGGCCAGAGCTAAACATCCCGGCATGAGGTGAGTGCAAAAACCCTTCAAGTATCTACGTATGACCCCAACCCATACAACTCTGGGAGTGGCCTAAAGTCAAGAATTCATCAATCCATCCATCATCTATACCCACTTTGCCCTGTATAGGGTCACGGTGGGCTGGAGCCTGTCCCAGCTGCCTTTGGGCGAAAGGTAAGATACACCTTGGACAGGTCGCCAGTCCATCACAGGGCCAACACAATTAGACACACAACCATTAACGCTCATATTCACACCTACGGCCAATTTAGAATCATCAATTAATCTAACATGCCTGTCTGTGGAGTGTGGGAAGCAGCCTCAGGACAGAAACAACGCAGGCACAGGGACAACATGCAAACTCAACACAGGTAGACCTCAGCTGAGGTTTGAACCCAGAACCTTTTTGTTGTGAGGTGACTTTGATAGTCAAGGATTCATTTGAACTTAAAGACTGTGATGTCACTCTAAATGGCTGTTTACACTTATAAAAACAGCAACAAGTAATGGCACTTTTAAGAAACAATTTCTAATTTTAGTCTTTCCCGACTTTGCCAAAACAAGCACTGAATTTGAGGTATTGTGAAAATAAAAGATATTCACAGCATGGAGTGTACACCCTTTGATCACAGTTAAAACAAATTTGCTTAGAAAGAAGTCCAAATCCTGAGGTAAAATGAAAAGTGACACATGCTGAGTAAAACAGTCCAATTTCCAGCTCAGCTTTGGTTCCATGTGTTAACAAAATTGAGAGCAATATTTAACTAGTTACTGGCCAGGTGCCTGAGTCAATGATCAACAGATCAGATCATGACACAACCAAATCACAGAAGTTTTAAGAGAGGTCTTGCCTTCAGTAACAAGTACTCTTAAAGTCCCAAAGTATCTTCAAGCAAGACATCCTGGTATCTTAAATCCTTTGTTCTCTATAGTTACCTGAGAAAACGACCACGCCTAGAAGAGTGTTAGAAAAATTACTCAGAGGCTAGATTCAAAATCAAACATATCGGACATCTATTCTTGCAAGAAGGAGCAAATACATGCACACTCGAAGAAGGATGCCCAGCATTGCTCAACGTCACTCCTCCGTAGGGCAGCTTTTATACAGTGTGACAAACAGTTGACAGTCACCCCCCATTCCCTTTGTATCTGCTTTCGTATGGTAATACTGAGTTGGATGCAGGTCACAAGATAAGGACACAGGGGAGTCGTCAATTAGATGCGGAAAGCAAAACAAAAGGAACTTTCCAGGAGTCACTTGCAAATAAGAGTAAAACAAAAGAAACCTTTCCGCGCCTGGTTGACAAGAAACTTTCCGGAGCTACAATGCAAACAAGAAGAGACAATCTTTTTCTTTCCATCAAAGAGGTATGCTGCTCAAACTTGACCAGCACACACGGTTCCTAAAGCAGCACCAGAGGAAGATCAGCTGCTGATTCCATAAACACATTGACTCAAAGGTTGGAAACGTAAGCACAACCACATCCTAGACTATAACCACCAGATAGGCCCTCACTGCAGCTGTCGGCCCCACAGAGATGTATTAATGTCAAAGACTATGTTCTCAACAAAGTATTTAATTTAGAGATGGAGAACTGTAGAATAGGTGTGCACAGTATGTATTTCCGCTACTGTATGAGAGCGCAACAAACAGCTAGTGATGTAACGTAGTACCAGCTATGTCACCTTGTTTAACCTACTGTAAGAGCAGCCACTGGGCTAAACAGAGTAACTCTGAGGATGCTCATAGTCAGAGGTGACATGCATTATTTTACTAGTTATGTCAAAATGTGATTGGGGGGGGTTTACTGTGAATTACTACTGGAACAACACATCAGCAGCAGCCGTTTAAAACTAACTTGTCTCAGGTTCCCCTATTAGAGGCATGGAGGAGCAAAAGGTACTGTACTCCTTCCCCACGCAAAACAGCACCTAGGCTGGTGCACCGGTATGGGTGATGATGTTAACAGAAATGTAGCCACTTAGCGGCAATGGGGAGCACATTTTGCTGCGATTTCATTCATTTCTTCTGTTTGATCTCAGAGTTTCCTTCATTGATAAATTAAGGTGTATGTTAAGTGCTGATAAATGAAAGTCTGCAGGCTACAGACACAAAGTAATGGCTATGTGTGGGAGATGTAGCGACTGTATTACCTGTGATGTATGTGTGTGTGTGTGTGTGTGTGTGTGTGTGTGTGTGTGTGTGTGTGTGTTGCTGGAGTGAGATAGCAGAGTGGTTGGGCCTGTGGCTGTTGCCATGACAACCAGAGATAGCTGTGCTGGTGAGCAATGGTGAGGCAGAGCCTGTTACAGTTTTTTCCCCTTTAAATGAGGTAGATGTACGGGTCATGCATGTGATCGTGGCAACAGCAGAGGTGTGCCTGTGCATTGTAATTCAGTGTAATTCCTTTGTCTGTCTGTCCTCCATGCCTCTCCTCTTAGTCCACCCCCCTTCATGTGACATCACCGTGTGTGACATCACCAGAGCCCAGAGCTGATCAGCATTCAGAGCAGCACAGCAGCCTCCCTTTCACACTCTCCATCACACACACACACACTGGAGGCGATTGAGCATGCTCATATCAAAACTCCCTGCCTGCATGACGATACTATCACTAACACATTGACAATTGACAATACAACACAAACAGTCCAATGTGGGCTTTGATGGCTAAGTGCTACAAAAGGCATTAAAGCACACAATATAAACAGCACATAGGTCATAGGACAACAAAATACTGACTGTAGCAGCAGTGAGCTCTTCAGGCTCCAATAGCAAGTACTATGGCCGATAAACACTTGACAAATTAACATGGAACAGGGAGGGCCACACACAAAGGAGGTCACATTTAGTTAACATTATACTACAAATGTTACAATCAATTAAATTAGCAATCTATGATGTACTGGATCTCTTTGTTCCCGGCTATTTTTATAAAGTCATGCTGAACATCAGCTTTGCTTTGTGAAAAATAAACACCACCACCAGTGCTGCTGAATGACAATGTAGTATGGCCATTGGGGTGCAATTTACAACATAGTATATCAGAGAAGAGAAAAGCCCTACTAACTCATATGACAAAAAAAATTCTTTGTATTTGATATTTCTTCAGTCAGAAGGAACTATGGAATTGATTCAATCATCTACTGAAATGGTGCATTCACAAGCAATACATTATATAAATGACCCCCAACATCTGAAATTAATCAGCAAGGATAGGGCTGTTTTGTCGCCTACTTGAAAGTCCAGGTTTTTTTGCTTTATCTACCGCAAATTAAATCCCAACCTGTAATAAACACAGGTACCAGTAATAGAGAAACATTAGGTAGCGTTTGGGATGTACAGTATACTACGTGTCCTCCACCGCAATCAGCAGTATCACACTCAAAACAAAGTTTGGCAGCACATCTTGATGAGCCACAAAAAAAAAGCACAGCAGTGAATCCTGGGAAGCAGCTTCTGTATGTTTCAATACAAAGCTCCTGACAATACATTTGAACAATTGTGCATTTGAAAAGAAAAAAAAGAAAAAAAAACTAAAGCTGTATCAAAACTTCAAACAGATGCTGCCATGAGCCGAACTGCAAAAGGTTGAAAGTTTTAGTGTAAACCTTTTCGTTATTCTCACCTTGTTCGAGGCCATCTCGCTGACTGAGTGTCTTGTCTGCAGCGTCTCCAGCTGGTCCAGGCACCAGTCCAGCTCCTCCAGGGTCTCGGTGGCCAGTTTCTGGTAGGCCTCCTCTGCAGGGGCAAGACAGGAGGGCAAGGGGTCAGTAAGGGCCCGCTTCAGAAGGCTAGGGGACGGTCCAGGCCCGGGGTCTCCCACCCCACAGACAGCTAAGCTGGGATACCCCAAGTAGACACATGGGTGACTCTTCATACTGGACAGGTGAGCCAGCTGTGAGGGCTTGGGAGTGGGGCCTTCTTGTCCCGTGTCCTAACGCACAGATGAGCAATCGCAGTTCAAAGCAAAGCTCACTGATTCCCTTGGAGAAAAGAAACCTCCAATGCAGGACTGCAGTTCAAATCCTGGATTCCTCCTGTTAAGATTAAGTCAGATACAATCCCTGGGAGGACGGTTGTAGGTGATGGATGGCAAACAACCACCCTGATTCAGTTCAGTCCAGATGTTTGTTAACAGCAAGGAAACCACAGCAGAGAATAGAGGTGAAACCCACAGAACAAAGGAAGCAACCGTAGAAAAACTGAAATCTCTCACAGACAGACTCACTCACTATCCCCTCATACACTCCACACTCAGTTATCTACAGTAGGTCTTTAGGGTTTACTCTGTCATCTATAAGAGAAGTATAATTCCAGTCATGTAGCAATATGATCAACAGTCTGCTTAGCTGGCCCATGTCTGCCATACAGGAGGGATGGAGTGAAGACAGGGATGGTGGAGAAGAGGAGAGTGATAGTCTCAGAACCTGTCAAGATTTATGTCAATACTGTCCAGCACGGAGCAAACGAGAGACTGTTCACAGCACCTTGACATGCTTAAAAAACACAAAGACATCTTTCACACATACACACACTCACTCTCACGCACACTCTCTCCCTCTCTCTCTCTCACACACACACACACACACACACACACACACACACACACGAAAAGCTAACCATAACACATCATGATTTTGTCTCCTTAGCCTCTCTGCCAATAAAAAACATCCATGGTATCCAGGAAGCAACGAGTATAATCCAGTGCTGTGTGTGTGCTGGATATTGCTTCCTATAGATGCTGTGTGTTTAGGGGGGTGTTGCTTCGGCGTCCCTGGTAGCCAAACGTGCTGCTCTCCCCAAGCTGTACCTAAAGCCTGCGAGGACTGCACTGTGGATGGGGAAGGGAGCCTGACAAAATGTGGACTGGATTAACAGAGGAATGAAGCCAGAGCTGAGCGCTGTCTATACTGTGTGAATGCATGCTAATATGTGTTCTGCCTACAAATACATCAAAACAAGGAGGTAAATGGATGGCTGACGATATGGTGAAGATTGCAGAGCTTTAACGCCACGAGCCCTAGATCATAGCATCGCGGTGTCCTTCTCTTTTAATTTGAAATTGAAGACATGCTTCTCTCAAAGTCAGTCTATGTTAACAGAAAATGTCACCTTGTCAGAAGCCAATTAACATTGATGCCTTGACTAATTTGGGAAAGCACAGGCTTTTAATGCTATGTGATCTGAGAGCGAGGGTCACTTTAGGCATAATTCAGTTACACAGACAGAGAAAACAGCAGGAGATTAAAACACCCAAGGACCAAATATAATTACATGATGCCATATCAGCTGTAGTTAGAATTTAGACGGATTTAAAGCCTTTGGAAAAAATACTGTTCGGTCACTCTGGCTTAAATAATATATAGACAGCTCGTTCAATTATCTTTCGTTAGGGGACAAAAGTAATGCAAAGTTTACAGCTCTCAAATGCATGTGTAGTTTTTAGCTCTGTTATATTTCTGGACTATAATAATTTGCAGGTATGAAATATATAATAACATATAGTTTGGAAAAATGCAAAATATCTTTTGTATCCATGCAGGTCTTTCTTGTTCACAAGCATGACCACCTCTAAACCTTTTTTGTCACCTTATATTCTAAACAATTCAACCCCCCCCCCCCCCCCCCTCCTCCATTGTCTTTGACAAATCTCCCCCTTCCTCCTTCGATTTAGTCCCCTTCCTCTCCCACACTCTTCGTTTCCTCCACTGATCATCCTTCCTCCTGCCTCTTTTGTCTCCGCTCTCTCCTCTTTCTCTCCCTCTGTCTCTCTCCCTGGTGTGGTGTCAGTGGCTGGGGTGCTACTCTTTCTGACAGCAACTGCACTGACGTCAATGACATTCTTCTCATGCTTAGTGCGACATCAGACACCGGCGCTCGGAGAGGCCACTCTGCTGCACAGACGCAGGGCTGCAGCCAAACTATGTACCGGAACAGCCTGACAGCGAAGTCGGACCGTGAGCAAGAGAAGATGAGAGAGGAGGATAAGCAGGAGGAAGGGGGGGAAAGGAAGAGAGAAGCAGAGAGGAGGGGAAAGGAGGGAACACGCTTCAATAAAACAATAATGTATCTGTCATAAATTACTTTATATCTGATCAGTTGTATGTTGTGTGCTATTCTATCATGGATCAGCCAAAACATTTTGATGTTAAGTACTGTACTACATGTGTCATCTGACAAGTCAGCAATGGATCATTATTTCCATTATCAATTAGCCTTATCATTAGTTAGATCATTATTTAGTTAATGAAAAGATAGGAAATAGTGCTAAAACTTAAGGTGATGTCTTCAAATTATTTATGCATAATTGACAGTCCAATATTCAGTTTACAATGATATAAAACAAGGCTATGTCAAAAACCTTGTATATGGAAGTGGGCTTTTAATTTGAAAAATGGGCTTTTAATTTGACACAGATACAGGAAGTCACTGTATTCAGCCGAAACAGCGGTTTCGTTCCAAAACATGTAAGAGCAAGAATTTCTTCAATTAAAAAGTCTGGTACCAGTTTTTTTTGGCCTGACTGACTTAAACTATTAATTAACTTATTTTCAATTCCTATTCAGAGATTTTTTTTAAATCCTATTTCATGAGCTTCAGTTTTATCCTGATTGCAGTCTGATTTGGTTTTATTGACTTTTAAAAAGATATTTTTCTTTCTCCATGCCACTCCAAAATGAAAAAACATTGAAATCAATCTTTACGAAGTCACCTGTGTCGCATATTGATAAAGAAATAACTGCCTGTCTCTTTAGACACTAATTAGCAGATACTGAAATCAAAGTTTGAAAAATTGTCATAACATTTCGAATTGAGTAGATGTGAGGTCACATGTTTAAAGAATAACGTCTGGATATATTGATTGAAACAGCATGGATTGTTACCCTGTTTGCTCTGCTAGTCTCACAGAGTGATTATAAAACAGTCTTTTTATTTAGCTTTAACCAACATCTGTTCTCATTCACTATAGGTAAAAGGTCACAGAACTATTTTTTTTAATTTTTTAAATAATTTTCTTTATCTCAACAGTAGGTCTGTGACAGATGATGGAAAAATGCATTGGCAGAAGGAGAAATGAGCAGCAAGGTTGTGATGGAAAGACAAAGAGAAAGGGCAAATAACCCTTAATTCAATCCAGCTTTTATTGACCAGCATCTTCTCCTTGACTGATTTACTGGGTTATTATTAATTATACTGTGTTTATTGTCTGCAAGATGACTTAGTTGCAGCCTCAGTTCGCCCTTGCATTACAAGTATCAGTCAATATCCTAAAACAATCATGTTCATGACTCACGGCTGTCACCAGTTTATGGCAGGGTCCATACTGGCTATACACCAGTATGATTGTGCTCTAAATCTAGCACAATGTCAGCAGGTCCTCCTGTATAAGTAGGTTATGTATCAGGAATGTGATTCATAAGAGGAATGTGTATAAAGGTCTCCATCAAAAGTAGAAAGCAGATTTGTCTGTCTCATTGTGCATTTTCTTTTATATTTTTTACTCACTTGAAGATAAGATAATATAATATAATAACAATAATAATAATAATAATAATAATAATAAGAAGAAGAAGAAGAAGAAGAAGAAGAAGAAGAAGAAAAAGAAGCTTCAAGTTGTAAGAGACTGCACTTTGTTTTTGTACATACAGTATATTTTGAATGAATATTAATTAAACAGCATAGGAAGCTCTTATTTTGACAGCAGATTTAGTCTTTCTACTCTATATTACAGTCACATATTGTCTGTTCTGTAAAGCTACATCACTTTTATGAAGTTTTTGACACACAATGCACAGTGATATTATTAATTAATGGTGGAGGTTATATGGTCTCTCCTGCAAACACCAGCTGGGTTGCAGCCATTGATACTGCTAAAAAGCAAAGTGACTGTCAAGGGCATGTGTATTCTAGCCATCCAACGCTGTCTGTGCCATTTCTTCCTCACAACAAAAACACGTAAAAGTTGGCCAGGCAGGCTGTGCAACAAAAGCTGTCTGTCTAGCAAATAGAGCACATCAGACTATCCAAGTCAAGTATCTTTATACTGTATATATGACGAGTCCATCTATTATAGAAGCAGTCTTATATCTATAGATAAAGTGCTACACATGGCAGCCTCATGGCACAAAACATGGCACAATTGCAGGATTAAACCAAAATTGATTTGTGGAACATAAAAGCATATTACTAAATAAAAGCAGAGCGTGAACCACACATCTTGCCAGACTCCAAATTGTTATTAGCTATTCAGAAACTGACTGAATATTTGGCAGCATTATTCTTTTGCACCAGTGAACCAATTCTCTGCTAAATATGCTGTCCATATTTGTATTCTGACCGTGTTGGATATCACGTTCATGTTCTTTGGCTGCACAGTACGGCTGTGTTTGCCAGCCCCTCATCATCACTCTGTAGACAAAAACATCCTTCATTCAGCCTCCAGATATAAAATAAAAGAGTGTATGCTGCTACTACACTGCTTTCAGTCATACTTAGCATTACCAACAGTTTGTTGACATTCAAAATGTGGTTTGTAGCACAGTATAATATAGCTTTAAGCATATAAGAAGATATGAAGTGTTTCTTAATGTACAGTGATTGTACAATAATAGCCTCTCCAATGAAGACATATTCTATACAATTACAATTGTTTCTACACATGCCTACATAAGTTATAGTTGTAAACAAATAACTGCTTAAATCTACATCTTAGCGTGCTGTGGACCATTTATAAAATGTTTATATCCGCCTACTAAGTGCTAAAGTAAAGAATTACCTCAAATCTTTACTTTTACCATAGCAAAATCCACTCTTAATTCAATGTCTTGCATCAGATTGCATACAGAAACATAAACACACAGAAGACACAAATCAGCACGCCTCTCTTCTGCCCACATACCTGTGAAGGTGGTCTTGGTGATAGGTGGTGGGTTACACATGGGTGATCTCCTGTCATGGGGAAACAAACACACACACTGAGACATTTCCTTCCCAAAACAATACAATCAGTTATTTACATCAACATATTTGGCAGTGAAGAAGAACCATTCCCATTTGCTTCTTTCTGCACATTTACAAAACACTGGTGCAGAGGAGTCTACAACAAATTATTGATAATGTTGTTGTAGTACTCAGTATGAACAGCAGAGGGCAAAGACAACCAGATATTGAGTGAGAAGTGGACACAGTGCATTATTGCCCCTTGCCAATTAGAGTATCTTAATCGTAAGGTGACTGTGATCAAACATGGTGATATGTCCATTGTTGGTTACTCATCTCACTACTGATAAATTTCAGTTTGAAGATAAAAAAAAAAAAAAAACCAGTAAAGTTTGGCAACTCTGGCAACTTACTTATTGGACGCTCTGTCTTGCTGTAGATTAGTTAATGCACCAAAGTTGTTTCGTACAGTTCTCAAGCTTGCAAGAACCTGAGGGGGACATGAGAGATTAGAACAGAACCGAGCAATATTTATCACTTTATGAGAATCTAAAAGCCAACACAACAAAATGAGTTTACCTGTGCAAATGGCGTTACAATCATATCGTCCCCATGACTGGAAGAAACAAAGAGTTTAAATTAGATGCAGGTCTGCAGTATGTTGACATTTAACAACTGTTGGAAAAATTACTCAGAGGCTTGGTTCAAAATCAAACATATCGGACATTTATTCTTGCAAGAAGGAGCAAATACATGCACCCTCAAAGAGAGGTGTCCAGCAGTGCTCTCCCCAGCATTGCTCCCAGATCTCCTCCGTAGGGCAGCTTTTATACAGTGTGACAAACAGCTGACAATCACCCCCATTCCCTTTGTATCTGCTTTCGTATGGTAATACTGAGTTGGTTGATTGGCAAGATAAAGACACAGGGGAGTCGTCAATTAGATGCAGAAAGCAAAACAAAAAGGAATCACTTGCAAATAAGAGAGAAAACAAAAGAGGTTTTTCAGAGCCGACTTGACAAGAGACTTTCTGGAGCCACAATGCAAACAAGAGGAAGAGACAAATCTTTTTTTCCATCAACAACAGAAGGATGTTCTGTAAAGGTCAAAGGGGGTGGGAGAAGTGAGGGTCATGACATCAGATTAATTTCAGTGTATCTGATGCACTCAAACCTAGTGACATGATCCCTATCCACATCAGCTTCCACATGAGGCCCTTCTTCACATTGCGTCACAGTTTCAGAGCAGTTTCAGGTTTCGGAGAGAGAACAGAGGGCATTTAATGTCTGGATGTGTCTCTGTACATGTAAGGTGATTTAGTGTATGCCATTTTGAGCATCTAGCAAACAGCAAGGACACTGCAAGATGTCTTTGTAGCTGCGACACCAACAGCGTGCCTCACACAGTCCCCCCCCCTGTTCTTTGCCTTGCTTGCCACTTCCTCCCTTTTCTCTGCCCTGAACTATATTCCTCAGGGCTTTTACAACTCTTGTTTCATATTTTTCATTGACTTTTATCTATCAAGAGAAAAGTCAGCTGACCACGTGCCTTCAAACATTTCCTCTGGTTTTTCATGCTGGTACGCACATGGCTCTTGGAGGTGGAGCCTTGCTTAAGGGCACCTCAGTGGACATTGGACAGGCAAAGCTGAAACAATTTTAACCGGTAAACTTTGAGTCAGTACCCTGCTGACCTCTGAGTTGTGTGAACACTGACACTGGCTCAGGTGACAGGAGTGTGTTAGTGTCACGGAGCCTCTCGCTTGAACAAGACCACAGCCATGTCATGCACACACTGTAACACGTGAGCGGACATGCCTGGCATGAAAGTCATAACAGACACAGGCTTGTCATGTGCTGCTATTGCCAAACAAACAGGAGGTACTCAGAGTAAATATGATGGGCCACACAGAGTATTCTCTGAGAGTGATGGAAGGAATCTATGCAGATAGATAAGGGTCGGAAAATGATTTAGGTGATAGCTGTTCGCCTCCTACTTAACTTTTCAAGCATTTCGCAAGCATAGGCAGGCTGTCCTAGCTCTGTTTTGAGGTTTTCATTTTCATTTTTTTCCTGAGAAACTTCTGGGCCAGTTCTGGACTTAAGGGGTTATCCAGTTCAATATTTCACAAGCTGACCTGACTTGAAGTAGTAACTTGAATGTGAAGCGGTGTTGTTAAGAATTTTATATAAACATAGCTGTTATTGTACTCTTTCCTTTCCTCCTGCGAGCAGTCTCAAATTTCCTTGTGTAAGATGTGTGAGAATCAGACATTGGAAATTAATTAATTAAGTTTTAGCATGGAAACTGGATATTGGATATAGGTCAAGGAGGGATCATTGGTTTAGAGCAAAAGAGGCAGTAAGGAGGAAGTCTAAGGTTACTGCAGGACGTTATTATTCATCTTTTTGTCTATTTGTCTTTCCCCCAGGCAGGATCGAAATGCTATGTTTTCAGTCAATATTTGTATTTACTGTAGCACAAAATGTACAGTACATGTAACTGGATAGCCACTAGTGTGTGGGAAATTAGGAATATGCTATCAATATGTGCTGTGACCCAGTAGATGCTAGTTGATTTGTATGTTATCATCATGTCTGGACCGTGCTTTGCTAAAGCTGTCAGGTAATGGGGAGTTACAAATATAAAAGAAAAGTGATCAAATTAACTCACACTGTAAACAAATTCATCTCGTTGTCCTTATGGCACATAAAAAAAACAATTTGACAAACTATCAGAGACACATGTCCAATGCTTCTGTCACCCTGGTTATGCTCCTGGCTATGGCTAAGAATAGATGTGACACCATACAATCAGCTGCTGGTCATGCACACTTCCCACCAGGTCCAAAGTAATCAGCGTGGAAGCTTTAAGACCTGGTCCTACACACATCCAGCCGTGACACGGATTCAGAGGCAGAAAAATAAGGGGACAATTGACTGCATTCAGCACAATAGAAAGCATGTGGGTACGTTTTATGATGGTTCAGGTGGAATCAGGAGACATTGTGCACTTACATGTCACTGGCAATGGAGGAGTTTCGGGACATAGACTTCGGCGAGAGGTCGTAGTCGCTGTCGGAGCGGTAGAGGAACGACTCTCTCCGTTGGCTGTGGACAAAATTGGCCTGCAGGATGAGGCCTGAGCCCGGGCTGGCCATGGGGTCCAGGGGGCTTCGACCTGATGATGTTCCATTGTCCACATCGAAACTGCATGTGGAGAAAGAGAAAGAGAGAGAGAGATAGAAAGGAACAATGATCAGTATCAGAAAATGTACAGATTGAAGTATCTAATAGGGTGTCCTAGTGAAGAATTTAACCATTATTTGTTATTGGCACAGTGGTGCAGTGGTTAGCATTGTCGCCTCACAGCAAAAAGGTTTTGGGTTCAAATCCGGGCCTTTCTGTGTGGAGTTTACATGTTCTCCCTGTGCCTGCGTGGGTTCTCTCCGGGTACTCCCACCATCCAAAAACATGCACCTCAAGTTAATTGGTGGTTCTACAAATTGCCCTTAGGTGTGAATGAGACATTGAATGGTCTTTGTTTCCATCTGTCTCTATGTGATGGACTGGCGACCTGTCCAGGGTGTACCCTGCCTTCACCCAAAGTGAGCTGGGATAGGCTCCAGTGACCCTGTTCAGGATAAAGCGGGTATACATAATGGGTGGATGTGATTATAATTGGACAAGTTAAGTATCATTTGTGAACATGATCAAATCCCTAGTGCTATTATGAATTATAGTAACAGCTTGTCTGATGTTCTTTAAAGGGTGGAAAGATGAGGGAAAGGATACAGTAATCAAGTTTCCTAAGAATCAATTTCAGGCCAATTTTAAAATGTGACTGCCACCTGAAACAATTTACTTCTCCAATCTTGTTACATATCAGTCCCAGTAAAAGTGCACAAATCTTTTAGAAAACACGAAAGAGGCATCCTACATATTTACTTGTATTTAAATGTAAACTGAACAATGAATTGTACTTGTTTCATCCCATAAGTTCTTGTGAGTCTGAAATAAAGTTTCAAATACTAAAAAAAAAATTAAATCCATATATTTTAATACAATGACGGATTGTATAATGTAAGTCAGCTATTCATGCTTGAATAAATCCAAGACTTTACGCAAACATGAATTACATGCCAGTGATGACTACAGAGCTTACACACATACTGACCATAACCACATGACTATTGTTGCCATTACAATAACATAGGCTGTGGTATGCATTTCCGTATGTTGGTGTAAATTGCCGCCATGTTCATGAGCTGTGAAATTCAAAGCATAACGGCATGCCTACACTGTGGGTATGTTGGCTCCATATGAGGCTCCACACAACTCATGCATTGCAAGCTCAGGTAAAATTGCTCTAAGATTGATCTGCTAAAATTATGATCAGCCACTCACTCATTCTCTGGCTCATTATGATTTGTGGCACATTGTCACATCAACAACAGTTACAACAAATGCAGCAATATTAAAACAATGTACAATACAACCAATGGCAATATTCTTTGTTTAAACTCAAGAGTCACAGGGAGTACCTCTGCTCTATTAATACCACTGACTCTAAGCAGAAAGGTGTTTCCAAACCAGTGACACCATTTCCCACTGGGATGACATGAGCTTCTTAGTCTCCTAGGTGACTGTTCACCCAGGTGATGACTAACGCATATCACCAGGGATATCTGCCTCATCGCTAGGGCTACCAAGCAATCCCATAATCCTGTCTGGTGGGATACTAAGGTCAGTGCGGGATTCCCCTCAGCACAATGCGTAACAGACATGGGGATGACGTCCCCTTTTATCATCACTATCACCATCCTCGCTCCGGAAACAGACACATAGGTAATCCAATATTATTTACTGTACACCACAACCAGTATGGGAGACCCAGCTGATATAAGCGTTTTGCTAATGATATGTTTATACTTTAATAAGAGCAGAGGATGACTAAGAAGTGAATGAACAGAGTGTTTGGGCAATATATTGATAATACGTTGTGTATCAATATCATGATATAAGACTTTGATTTTTGGTTTCTGAAAATCATGATATGGCTTAACTGTTTTCTTTTCCTGGTTTTAAAGGCTGTATTACTGCTGATTGATGTATGTAACTTTCTGAACTCCCCAGACGGTTCTAGCTGATCTATTATTCACCTCCACTTTACTTTCTCATTACATCAACATGACTGATCATGATTCATCAAAAGTCTTATTATGCAAATATGTTGTGAAAGCACCAATAGTCATCCCCATGATACTGTGACAAAATGGAGGTATTATGTCAAAAATACTGATATATTTGATTTTGTCTATGTCTTCCGGCCCTACTTGTCTGGGGTAGAAAGCACTAGCCAGGACTAAAACATTCTTTATCAGAAATAACTAATATTGTTATCAGTACTCTCCCTGTTTTCCCTGTTGTATGTATTCTTCTGCATATTTCACATTCTTAGCAACAGATGATTCAGTTTGTAATTTATCATGGCTTTAAATTTGTAATTTGTTTGTGTAAAAGTGCAATGAGGAGAAAGCCATAATACAGAGTTTTCCTCCCCCTGGGGAAATATCGCGGACACAGTCCAAGTCTCACCTTTACACCTTAAGCTACAACTATGTATTATGGATGGGCTCCATCTCTCCCACTCTCCTTTTCCCCATCCCATCCTTCTATTAGAATCAAAGTGTCAATGCTATCCATTCAATGCGCAGTGTACGGATTACATGCTTAGTACAGCAAGGATCAAATTCAGTGGCTTATACCTCTTTTCTCAGGCACCTGAAAAAGGAGAAAAATATAAACCAATACACATATCTAGAGCGGTAACTTCTTACATCAGAAACAAGTAATCTCTGTGTTTGAACGGTTCGACAGCCAGGATGAGACACAGGACATACCAAGCATATTTTCCACAACAATTAAATGGCTAAACGCTGCTATCGCTGATCTCTCTCAGCAGCAGCTAAATGAGTTTGAGCTTTGGTTGTGGAATGTGATAGTTTGGGCGTCTGCCTGATGCCCGGGGAAAGGGCAAGTGTATTTCCCTCGTCCCCTTCTCCAACTAGTTCTTACACAAACACATACACAGAGGTAATGTGTGTGTTCAATGACTCCAGAAACGTGTTTCCACAGTTGCTTTTGTCTAATCTTTCAAAAATGACCCCAATCTCTGTCCCCGAATCCTCTCACACTATCTCTCGATATTTAGAACGACAGGAGAAGCATGTCAATCTAAACTGGCTTTATCTCTCTCACTCACTCAAGCACAGACTCACACAGGCAGCTTATGAGTTTGCGTTCACCGCACAAGACTGTCTGTTCTCCAGCTGCTCTGAGGGATAAGTGCGTATGGGTGTGTATCATGTGGGTGAACAAGACGGAGACAAACAGAGAGATAGTGAAAGTATCGCAACATTGCACCCAGCATATGTCTAACAACTGATTCATTATCACACTTACTCTGACGTCACAGCCACACTGATTCTCACCTAAAACCTCTGCAACGTAACTCCTCTCAGTGTGTGTGTGTTTACCCGTGTGCGCATGAGCACTGCGTCACTCCACAGACACGCCCTCTTTAGGAATGACACAAATGATCATGTTACTACCTTACCGAAATATTGCACAACGCTGAAATCACAGTGGGAATGTCTGGCATTTTTTCCAACTCTGACACAAAGCAGCGAGAACCGAAAAACGTCAAAACCGCTATGTCTATGTTGAGAGAATCCACGAGTGCAACTCCTAAGAGAATTACTCTCAAAATGGGTCAGTAAATCCAGCATGACTTGAAAGGCAATGGGAAACCACAGTTTACCCAAAAAAGGAGCGATATATAATTGGCAAGGAAATGAATATTTGATCTGCAAACACTGCACTGATGGCAGAGACCTATTTTATGGTGCTTCAGATATCCCATCTGCTGAACTTCACTGGTAACACTTGTCCTTAAAATCTTGTTAGACTTTACAAAGTTTAAAGTGACATGACATATCTCTTCTGTTGCTATTGGAGTCCAGGCAATCTTTTACTCTGTTGTCCTTATTTCCACATGGCAGTTAATAACAGTTAGATAAACAGTTAAACCATAATATGCTTCACTAAAGCTTTCAAATTCCGTGTAAAACAGTTTAAGAACAGGAAACATACAGTGATTGTAAGGGCACTGAGATAGATGAGTAGTGCCGGCTGTGACTTTGTACTGTAGGAACGCCGCTGGGTCACATATGCCCGAGGACACAGCACAGCTCTGTTATCCTCTCTCTCTGTATGTCTGGTACTCCATCATCTCTGTCTCCATCCATCTGTCTGTCTGTCTCTCACACACACACACACAAAAACGACATGGCATAGATCATTGACTCATTCATTTTCAGCCCTGGGTCACTTGAGCAATTATAAACACCACAGGAGTTGACGTGACAGAGCTGTGAGGAGGCACACTGGAGAAAGAGGTCAGTGCACAAGTGTCTTTGAATGATTGTTGGAAAACAGAGCCTCACTATCCTCAGTTCAGCTTATTTATCAGAGTTGGCGGACAAGAAAATGTCCACCAATAGCAGAAATAATGCGTAATACAATCATGATGTTCATGTCTAAAGTGCCAGAACTTAAACTTAATCTCAAACTAGGATAAAACCGAGTCCATATTTGAAAAAAAAAAAAAGTGTCAGAAAGGAGTTTGTAAAGTGTAGCGTAGTCTGGCTCAGAAGAGAGATGCATGTTGAGGTAGGCAGAGGGAAGACGACACTCAATTTATTTTAGAAAGCTGTGAGGACACAGAGGGAAGGAAGGAGAAGGATAAACATGTCACAAGCTGTACGTGTGTACCTGTGTGTGTGTGTGTGTGTGTGTGTGTGTGTGTGTGTGTGTGTGTGTGTGTGTGTGTGTGTGAGCACTCAAGTGTATGCATTCATGAGGATCGTAATCCCATGCATGCATGTAGCGGTGAGGTACGTGATCCTGTGGTGTGCGGTAACCTTAGCCCTGTTCTAAATGCAAAACAGCAACCCAGGACTCAAAGTAAAAAAAGAGACCAAAGGTAACACACACGGATGACACTTGTGTTGGGGCATATGCCGCATCACAGAAAAGGTATGTTGGGGATACTGCGACAGCGTCACCTACTCTGACAGTAAATGAGAATTATGACTCCCATCAGGAACAAAAGAGTGATATCAGATTGGGCTTTTGTTGGTGATGACTTACTGAACAAAAATGTATTTAAGCCACCATTTATTGCACAACTTTATCACCACTGATAAACATACAGTGTCATCATTGTCATAGATAAGCATGACATGATGTGATGAAAGACATTACTCTTATACTATCACAAGATCAGAGTAAAAATGGCCTCTAATCCAAATTGATGTTCGTCTGTGACCTTAGTTGGACCATGATCATGTTGTTGGCTAAAAGCAGTCTTTGTTTCTGGTCAAATGTTTGCCACAGATTAAGAATTTACTTGTGATGGGGGGGTGGTGCAGTGTGTGATCAATGTTCATTCAGAGACTCATGCAATTTAGAGGGGGGGGGGGAGTTTAACCCAGGTTATTTTCTGTTGCTACAATTTACAGATGTCCTTCAAACATCTCACATGCTGACAAACAGGCGCTACTATTTATCGATGTTCCCTAAACACCTCACGTACAGGTTGTTAGTTGGACATCTGGGGACAGAAACGTGTCAAGTCAACACTGTAGCGCAACTAAAACAGGTATGTGGCCAAAAATTAACTAGTCTGAAAAAAACAATATAGGGTATTCTAATGTAAGATTTACTGACGCTAAAAGAGCGTGATTTGATCTATCTGGGCAAAGCGCTGAAGAGCAAACATGTCAGATGGTCTTGAACATTTTCATGGAACTGAAGCCTATCTTTGCAGGAAATTGCCAGCAAACTGCACAAAACATACATCAGCTGCTGTTTTCCAGGAGTTTTGTTACTTCCACCAAAGTGGAGAACCCTACTTGTCTCCGCAGATTTAGATGTTTATTTATTTTTATTTTTTTGGGGGGGTGGGGGGAGTACTGGTAAGTGACTGAGAGAGCACCCCTTGTGCATTTATTGTGTCGTTGTGTAATTCAGCAAATCACGATGCATTTAATTGGTCAGGTATCTTGAAAACAATGATGAACAATGATGACAGGCTCACATTATAAACTCTAATTGGCCAGTGACTGACCAATCAACATGCCCCGCCCATCGGTCCTGAATGGTTCACTTCCGTTGATGAATATTCTTATAATTATAAAACTGGCCAAATAAATGGCTCCATTCTGCAACATGGTATGCTCATATCCTCAAATGTTTGTATGAAATATAAGCATGCAAAACAATGGGAACCTACAGATAACATTAGACACAAGACGGAGCAGAAAAAAACGAAGAGGCCTGTGAAGAGGCCGCCAGCACACACAGAGCAGTCTGGCTAAGCAGATAAGTAACTGACCACTTGCTGATAACGAGACATTTTTTTTTCTCTATCTGTCTCATACTCATATTCACATCTGCTTAGTCACACATTCACGGGTTTGGAAACACCCTTCCAAATACACACATACAGTAAGTATGTCGGCAGCAAATGCTACAAAAACCTGCGTTTGGCATCAAAAAATATCTTATGCTACATTTGCTACTGCATTTTAGAGACGATGACACTTTAATAACGTTTAATAACGTGCAGCTTCTAATTAACATACAGGACTTGATTGTACAGAGCAACACCCTGGAAAAATATATTGGGGCTTGTTTGCATTAAAGTTATGGTACCCAGATAAAATTGTTTAGTCTGTCAAATCTTATCCTCAGTGTTTTTCTTTCTCTGACTGTCTGCCTCTCTCCTTCTGGTTTTTCTTGCTCAGATAGGTATTACTAATGTGTACTCTTCACTTTAGTCATGACACATCCTTAAAGCTCATGCACCATTCAGAAAACTCAGCCAATCATGAGACACGTAAAGAGGTCACCATGGCAATGCAGAGTTATCTCAGTTTACATAGTTCAAAGTAAAGCAAGCCAAACCAGTTTTGCTCCTCTAGCCATAGAAGTCCACTTAATTATAAACCTAACTTTAGTTCTATTCACCATCTTGGATAACTAAAGGTTAAATCTGGACACGCTTCAGTGGATGTGAAGTTAACCAGATTTCCTAAACGTCCGATCCTTCCCATCTCCACATCCGTCACCTTTCCAAAAACTCAGCCCTGTTTACTGAAAGCCAGCGCACACACGCCTGCATTTGCACGGCTGGGTGGAGAAGGGTCTGTGACTTTGTTCAGGACAAAGGGGGAGGAGGGGAGTGGCCTGCGTCATTGGCTTGGACAGGTACGCACACACAGACACACGTGGGGATTTGCACACTCAAATACCCATGAGCCCACAAGCACAGTAAGGCTGCCACAACCATACAGCGTAGAACCACATGCACGGATACTGAACCTGCGTGTCTACTGCACTTACAAGCACGCCCACCCTAACACAAACAGCGGAATTATCACCTACAATTCAGGTGTTTCAGGTGACTGTAAAAGTCACAAATCTCCTCTGAATCTTAAAATCCCTGTGATAACAATTATGAAAGACAAAGTGATGATGTAAATTAGTGAAAGAAGCCTTCATAAAACAGTTACTAACAGAAGAGAGGAGGGCAGGACAGATGGAGGAGGCGGTATGCTTTGTCCAGCTGAGTACTGGTTTTGGTAGCAATTCAAAAAGATGGCTCATACAAAGCAAACACTGCCAGATTCGCAGCTTTTAATGAGAAAAAGCTACATTCTGCAGCAGGCTCTAACGTTGATATCAGATATCAGTTTTATGCATGGCCGTAACGATGGGTCTTACACCCTCTGTACGTCAAACTACGTCAAGTACAGTGATGTCTGTCAGACAAACCCTCAAAGACCTCATGACCATGTCTTTATTTCACTCGAGCGTCATTTCCTGCTGGGGCGGTTGCAGAGCAGATTAATAAACTGACAATGTGCGAACACTACAGGGAAGTCTGACAGTTTAAAACACACGCTGCTTATGCTGCTTGGAAACACCCCCCCCCACCACCACCACCACACACACACACACACACACACACACACACACACACACACACACACACACACACACACTCCCCAACACCACCACAACTTCACAAACATTGTATATTTGCCCAGGGTTGTTCTGATCCATTTACAGCTCTGCCTGGAAGTAGTGCAATAGGGAAAAACAAGCTGTGAATATTAACTTCTAATCGTCAAGTTACAGGGCAGTGTCTTCCGAACAAAAGAGAGCTGACAGGCAAGGACAAGCTGAGACAGGAGGGGGCAAGAGGGTGACGGGGCACAAGAGAGGGGGCAGGGCAAGTTTTGCCCCAGGCAAAGCTTTCTGCATGCTGAATGTATTTAGAGCCATGTGCATATGGAGCGACATAAAAACATTCCTCACTGAATGATGACATCACTATGTCACAGCAATTTCCCCAGCTGATAGACTACAGAGTTCCAATAAAGGCACATTGAGGGGATGAGACTGGAGACACAACAACAAGTGTCTTGTTGTTATTGAATGAGTCTGATAAAGTGTAACATTCACTTAAGTTGAGGACAGAGTGAGTCTGTTTTTCTGACCTCAAAACAAGCTATGCTTTGCACAGAAAACTGACACGGACATATCTGCAGGGTACAGGAGGGTTTTTTTTTTCCAGTGAACCTTGGAAGAAGTTTTGACTGGAGAGGAGAGACGGCATTGAAGCAATCCAAAAACACAGCACACAGCAAACCAACTTCGACAAACAAGAAAAAGTATTTCAGAAAGCAACAAACAGGCAGATAGAGAACAATAGAGCAACACACACAAAGCAGGATTAACATGGAAATGTTGCCAGCAAGACAAAGTTATCCGCTATTTACCATATTGCCTCCGTGTTCTTCAGTGAGCTGGTAGAGCGTGACCGTGGCTTAAGAATGATACTCATGGTCTGGATTTTCCCTCCACATCCACGTGCATAATATATGTCCACACATAAAGCCACACACACACACACACACACACACACACACACACACACACACACACACACACACACAACACACACACACACACTCGGGGCCACCTAGAGCCCACAGTGGCAGCTTCCTTCCCTCAGTCCGGTGGGGTGGTCAGCTCTGCGGAGCTGCTTGACACCAAACCAGAGAGCAAACCCTCCGTCCCGACAGTATTCCACACTGCTGCTCCTGGTCTTACTCCGATCGTCTGACAGTCCGCTGGTTCGTTACCCGTCTCTCCCTTTCTCACACTTATCTTTCCTCCCAGATCAGCGTGTGATCGTCCTCTTTCCTAATCCAGCCATGCACTTACTGTGTTGCTCCTTCTCGCTCTGCTTCTCTCTTTCAACCCCCTGACTGGTTGAAATAAGATCTCCTCTTAGTCCCACGTTCCTCGTGTCTCTCCCCTTACCTCTGTCTCTCTTACTCTGTCTTTTTATGACTGTGTTCTTGTCTTTGAGCTACACGAGTGAGTCTCTCTCTTCGTCTCTCTCTCCGTTTCCCTGAGCTGCAGCTTGGGTATGTCTGGAGTGGGAGGGGTTGTTTTGATAGTAGTAATTTCTTTAAAGGGCGGGACTTGTATCCTTCAGCGATTCTAACAATCGTCTTAAGTGTCAATCACTTGGCTACCACAGTAACCTAAAACCAACAGCTAAGCACACCAATGACCTGGTGAGATGCTGCAAAGATAGTGTTGGCTGAGTTTCAGCAAGTGAGTCTAAAAATGGAGGAAATAAACTGAGAAAATAAAGAATTACTGAGAACGTAATGCTTTTTTTTGGCGGACTTACAAATACATTGACCAGGGGTTTAGACTGTGTTAGCACACGGACAGATTATTCAAACTGAATGTGTGGAAATGTGTGGGAATAAACAGACAAGGTATGAGGTGGGCAAAAGGGACTGAAATAGATGTAGAGCTTGTGAAGCGTAAATGTAATATTTATCCATAGTCTACTTCTAAGTAAAGAAACGTATTAACATACTGAACTGTAAAATGAAATCAGCATTTTTTTAATGCCTAGATCATTTCAATGTTTCATTTTCTCAGAGTTAAAACTGTGGTTTCTAAAAATTTGGATTTCTAAATTTGTCTATGCTGTGTATTTGCACATTTTACAATAATAAAATAATTATTTCTACATAAAAGACAACATTAGCTGGCTATGAAATGGAATTATCAGCGCGTTAGATGACATAATCTGCTCCTAGTGATGTGGGCCAACGAGCTAACTTTAGCTCTCTACCAGGCAGGCAGGTGTGTCAGGTGTCTGTCATGTCAGGCAGTCAAGTGTGTAGCTTGGATGTTGCAAAAAAAATATAGCACACAATAAACACAATACATTTAGAAATATATACGCCAATATCAACACAGTCTGTACGCGTGCACCACTTCAGCTAGATTTATTCAGTATACATGTATGGATACATTTAGGATATTTGATCAAAGTTTGTTACCGAGCAGGACACAACAATTGTGCTCTAAGAAATAAAAACCCACAAGAGTATAAACAGACGATCCCAACACGTTCAACCAGAAACCCTGAAGCGTCGCGTACACATTATTGCTGCCCTTTCATCGTGAAGGCAGTGAGAATATTTCCGCGTCATCAATAGCATAACTGGCTGCAGACATAAGTAACGGTGGAGTGACATCAGTCGGAGGGCGCTTATCTTTTGTTTGAGGGAGGTATGGGACGGAGAGACAAAAAGCAGCAGAAAAAGGAAACGCATACAAGGATGTGCTTTTATGTCACAGAAGAAAGGAGGCAGATCTGTGGAAAGGACAAGACGGATGTCAAATACTAATATCTGGTATGTGCACATGCAGATGAGCTGACACGCAGAATGCACACATGACACATTAACAGGGATATGCTCACTAGCCATTCATCCAAACACCTCCAGCTAAATAATAATGCAACAAGTTAACCCTCACGAAATACATTTATGTGCACAGTAATGCACTGAGTGAGAAATCAGCTGAGGGATCTTGGCTCCTCTTCGTATTACTATGTGTCTATCAGTTTAAAATGTCGTGGCGGACCAAGAATGAAGTCTAACGACACACACTTGTGAAGCTTTCCACTCTAACTTACATCTCCTGAACAGAACTCTTGATTTCACCACGGCGGTGCTGGTGGCTTTTACATTATTATACAGCTAAAAAAAAAAGTGACCGTGTGTGAAGCACTTCCAGTGATTCACAGTGAGTTGAATAGGCCCATCTAATGCTTTCACTGTAGCATGACAGAATGATGTAGTTTATAGCTCAGTCAAAGTGGTGAAACTAATCCTATTACCACGGTCGGCACATTCCATGTGGTCAAGGAAAGAACAACAAAAGAAAGCGGTTTCCTGACGAAAACTGGGCACCCCGGCTGCTTCTCCTCTCCACTGAAACCTTATGAAACCCACATGGAAACAGAGCACATGACATGATGACGAGAGCTATGCAAATACCCTCCGACCCACATCACCTGAGTGCCTTCAGCGTTTAAGCAACACATTCAGATGACATTATTTTACTTTAAAGGCACAGATGGGTTGAAACAAACAGCATCTCTCATGATTTCAGCAGCAAAAACTTCAGAACTTAGGTCTTTAAGACTCTGGCTCTGTGAGCAAAACCAATATATAACGTATATTACATATGCAATATCTAAAAAAAAATACAGTCAAACTGTCGGCTCTTTATTTTCCTTCTTTAGGTTTAGGTCTTGTAAAAAAGAATGTAGCCCACTTGCACTTCATGAGTATTTACTTTTAGGCTACACTACTGCCATCTCCAGGAAGCACAGATGTATGACACAAAGAGCGAACCATATCCTGCTCAAGTGGGGTCACGTTTGCAGCAAGCAAGAGTGTTACATTGCCCAAAAGTGAGAAACAAATTGTATAGTCAGTATGAAATTAGACTTTGATGAGTACATAAATAATATGTAACTCCCTCAATACCATGAAAGCGCAATACATCAGCCTTAACAGGAAATTTCAGTTTTCATATCAACAGATCATATTCTCTTTGTCTTATTAAAAAAAAAAAAAAAAAAATCAACATATTGCTGAAATTGCAACATTTGGTTCACGTATTTTTTTATTTATTTTTTTTTACACAAAAACAGAAGCAAAGCAAAACAGTTACCGCTTAATTTGATGTAAACGGTATACCTGCTATCATAATAATTGCATGCTAAATGTAATATGTTCATGGTGACATTAAACCACTTGTAGCACCATGTAATAAGCACCATTTACTGCCACCTAGTGTTAAAATTAATGTAATTTTTGTCATAAAACCAGTTAAATGGATTAAGTAACTACAATAATTGACAAAATTATTGATTTCTTTTTCTTTTTTTTTTCTATTTTAAAGGACCTCTTCCATAAACCAGATTCAGTGTGTCGTGCCGGACACTGACTGACACACACACACACACACACACACACACACACACACACACAGTGAATGATATAAATAGCACTTAACAAAGGAGCAGGGAGTGAAGCACAGATGGCTGGTCCACAGTATTGACAGGGATCCATCCATATCTATATGTCTACAAACGCCACCAGCCATTACTGTTCCTTCATATTTAAATATCACAGAGGCACACACACACATACAACTGAAATTAGTGTTTACGCACACACACTCACACACAAAAGCCTGACAATTGGGAAGAGATGTACATCAGATGATAGCACACTGGGGTTGTGGACTTCATGTTAGTCAGAGAAATGCAGCAGGAAAATGGGCCTAACAAGGTCTTAAAATTTCTGTGAGCTTTAATGGACACAGAGTGCTCTGATGATTAGCTTACACTCTGCTCTGTTAATGAACGGACCTGTCCTCCTCAAGACCTTGATGCTTTAGACGATGACTGGATGGAACCTGCGTATTTATCATTTACTTTGCTTTTAACTGTGTTTTGTAAAAGCAGAGAAGCTTTGTTTTGTTTTGTTTTTTATCATGGAACACAAAGCAACACAAACATGCACACAGTTACACACACTTCAGGCCCACACTATAGGTTTAGCAGAGCAAATAGCAGAACTACAGCTTCCAGGGAGCTCTAACAACACGACCAGCCACCAAGCAACGACCGTTTACACAACACTCGGCTCCAGTTCTGTGTTGTCCAGATGGAACAATTCATTAGCTAATGATCTGATAAGAGAGAATACAAACACTACATTCATACAAGTCATGTAACACATAAATCCAAACACATCAGATAACATAGTCAAAGCACACACACACAAAACAATAAGAAAGAGCACTTTTAAGCAAGACAACCATCCAGTTTCACCAAGTTTTCCTCTTGAACCGTCTTGCTAATCCTTATTTACCAATTTACTTACCACACGCAAGCGACAGTTGGATGTTAACTACACTGAAGGAGGAAAACAAGTTGAGGCTGACACCGATTATAACTTTAAGAATATTGATGATTTAAAGTAGTTCCGCACATGAAAAGTAACTTTCAGGAGACAACAAGAAAATCTTTTTTGTTTAAGGTCCCCTCCCAGGACACACCCTCCCACAAATAGTTTCAGTTTCAGAGATGAGCCATACCCTCTCCTGCCCCTAGGTTTGATGTCGATGGGCTTGTTCGTAGCGTAGGGCGAGCCATTGGAGCAGGCGTGGCGGTAACGAGCTATCCTCTCCAAAGATAGATAATCTGAGTTGACAGGCAAACTCATTTTGATGAGGCTCTTTTCCAGTGCCAGTTGTGGCACGACAGATATAGACGGAGAAAGACTGTGAACAGACAGAGTGACAAGCCTGATAAAGCTGTCTCAATAGGAAGGAGGGAGGAGTGAGTGAGGAGAGGTGGGCACGAGAGGAGAGGAGAGGAGAGGAGAGGAGAGGAGGGGAGAGGAGAGGAGGGGAGAGGAGAGGAGAGGAGAGGATGTGACTCTCCGGTTGAACAGAGAAAAAGATTGAGAAATAATGACAGTAAGAAAGAGAGATGCATGAGAGGGAGGAGCAAAGTGCAGCGGGAGAGCAAACTAATTTAGCTTTTCGCTCAGATAACCACTGGGAGTCTGTGTTGACAGCCATATGAACCACACGTTTTTAGTGGTGTAGCAGACTTGCTGCAAAGTTACTTAATCATGTCATATGTGCAATAAAAATCTGCTTTATTTCAAGCAATCGATGGACAAGAGTGGGGTAATGAACAGCGTAACGTGGTATGAGTAAAAGTTCAGATTAAAATTCAAAATCATGACAATTTTAACAGAAAAGTTAACACTGCAAGCCCTGCTGGAGAGTATCTTCCATACTGATTCCCTCTGCACACTACCAGAAGGTAAAGTTGTGCATGAAACCCAAATCGGTCATCGTACACTGGCCAGCACAAACTGATTTATTTAAGTTTAATACATCTTGTTGGACCTATTCTTCACCTGAAAAGTGCCGGGGAAGTTGCAGTGCAGCGAGTGTTCATCAACAAGAGGTATGAGTATGTGGCAGTATTTCACTGTGAACACAAAAGACTGATATAAAACATGCTACCAAATGACCAGTTCCACACGAGTGTTATTAACCTCTCTCTATCGTTTCTTTTTTTTCAAAATTGTATGGGGCCGCTTTTCATGAGCTGTCACGCAAATGTTGAGCGAGTTTACTGGATGGAGGAAGGAGAAGGAGCTCTCTCTATTTCTTCTTTTTTTTTATTGCTTATGTAAAAATGACATAAACTATGCATTTGCACAGACTACTTAAGAATTGGCGGAACTGCTAAAACCAAGAACAAGAGAATTAAGTCACCTCATGCTGGCTTTAATTTGACCCAGAAGTCTAATATTATTTAATGAAAATGAATGAAACTAACCTCCCCAAGGTGGACATCATTGGTATAAAACTGAAAGCCCCCAGGCCACACTGCAATCCCAACCCTGGTAGTAGCTATATTTCACCACTCGGGGGCAGCAGAGTTTGACAATCAACATGCCATCAAGTAAATAGCAGTAACTTCAGTTTGAGCCAGCACATTTGAATATATTACTATTTTATTTTTGTTTTATATAAAGCACTGTGTGGAAAATAAGGTGTAGTGATAGTAAGAGTTGTAGATGCAAATGAATCAACTGAGCATGGAAATGGGTCTAAAGAGTTCACTGTCATTTAATACCATGTTGTAGCATTTTCAGATACTTCACCACTGTAAAAATAAAGAGCTGTAAAACACTGCAACTGACGACCACCGGAGTGTTCTGTTCCTATCCGCCAGCAGGGGGCAGTGTGCTCTGCAGGGAAAAATGCAGGTAAAGCTGGGTAACAGCACAACTAACAGAGGCACAACCACACAAAGCGGTAAATCTCTGCGGAGTTACAGCTTCTGCTCGGCTCTGACAGAAGCAGCAAGCATGTGACAACAGCTCCTGGGTGGACAGGGAGGCTGTCAAAGTCACAGACGCAATGGCAGTCACAACAGGCTTCTCCATTCGTACCGAACATCACCACATGAGCACACCTACACACAAGCCCACAAGTGCTGTCTGAAAGCAAGTACTGTAAATGCACACACCGCAACATGTACAAGCAGATAAAGTACACACAGATCATTACACCAACGGCCACACAGTGTCAGTGCCAGCGATGTGCTGTGACAGAGCGCCAGGTGACGGTGGGACTGTCGTCACTCAGTGTCCCTGCAGGCTGAAAGCCATCAAACCAGAACCACTGTATCTGAACGCTGAAGCATGTACGTACAAGCTGCATCCCTTAGTATGTCTTCTAATTTTTTAATGATATGCTGCAAATCTAATTTTTTTTGGCGTTTGCGCTTCAACTAAACCAGAGAAAGAAAAGAAAACATGAAAATTCAAAGTTTTTTTTTGAGTTACATCTTAATACAACAATGATTTATTTTCATGGTTGCATAAAAATAAAGTATGCAAGAAAAACATACTAATTTTTCCACACACTTTAAATGCATTTTGACAGTGATGAGAAAGAAGGTAACAGAAAAGACACTAAAAAAGGAAATAGGGAGGAAATACAGAAAAATAGCTGAATAGAGTAATCAATGTCAGGGATGAGTGGTGTGGTCAGCGAGTTCCTGAGCGATTTCAGGACAATCTAGCCTCACAGTCTGGCTGGGACTGAGGCAGAGGGAGGATAGAAACAGGAGTGTTACGTAATTCGCAGTAAGACATGACGTTAAGCCAATAAAACGAGACTGGTGAAAGAGGAAGGCGAGTTCGATTGAAGTCTGTCACAGGAACAGATCATTTGAATTGAGATAAGCCAATTGAATACTTTGGTTTTGCGTGAACTTATACATTTGTTCATATCTTCTTATAACAAAAGAAATCTTTTTTTCAAATGTAAGATGCTGTCTGAGGTAGGGATGATAATATTCAATTCACTGGACTGAGTAGTGGGATGAGACCAATCAACATTAAACACAGTTATTTATCAATGTCATCATGAAATTCATTCTCATCAGTTAGATTCATTCACTCTTGGTGAGGCGCCGTCTCAGTTTTTAGGACCACTGCACAAAAACGATTCCTTTGGCATCCACACAGTAAAGAACTACGATTTTTATCAATAAAAAGTATCTCCCTCCAGGAGGAACATTTTTTTTATCGGTGCAAGAAAACAAGAAGCTTTGTAAGAACCACAGCAATGAAAATAAAGTCTACAATTAGGCCAAATTTGGGAGTATTTGATCAAAGGTCATGTAAGGACAAGTGTATATCTGACCAGACATTCAATGACGGCTTTCAGAACATCGTATTTAATGCAACTACGATTTTCTTTTCGTAGTAGCAAAAAGAAATGAAGTTCAATACCTAGCCTTATTAATCAGTAGCTCTAGAAGCAGTATTATCTTTTGGGCTTTGAGCCTGCAGCATATCGGAGACTGAGCTCTCCCTGTTTCTTTGACACATGTTTCTTCAGTGACGACATGATTTAGGGACAGCAGTTAACCATACAAAAGCAGGTAAAAGCAGTCACTGTTTTTACATTGTTTCCGCCCTAACACAAATATTAAGACTGTGAGGAATTAGGAGACAGAAATGGCATTGGGCTTATTCAGTTGCCACTCTGCTGCAAAGCTTTGCCCACAGACAAGCATAGAGAGTGACAGGGAGGTAGGGGATTTGCTCTCTACCCATCTGTCATGTTCTTACATCTGACATGTCCATCAAGAAAACACCTCCTCGTGAGCTAACTGAATGCTATGAGAAAGCAAAGGGTGACAGTGTGATGCAGCATGATGAAAATAATTTGTCACAACTGGGACTTAAAGCTACTGTTGCAGCTTAGGACCATGGCAACTGCACCCCCCGCTGCTGCTGCAAGAATATGATTACAATGATTGGGTATTTGTTTTCAAGTATGTAAATCAGCACAGGTAATGTGATTAAGAGACGACAATGGAATGGTAATTGCGATTCATGCGACACTATTTTTCCATAAATGGGAACAGCTCTCAGCCAGTCATGCTGCCTTGAAAACAGCTGTTGTTATGTGTGTCAAGGAGCAATTCCTTCGCCTCAGCTAGAGTAGCGCCTCCTGCCTGCCTTCACAGTCCCCTGCTGGATTCATGTTTATAATGTGGTTTCCATGGTGACCTGGCAGAATTCAAAAGGGACAGGTAGGTCCTCGCAACCAATCAGCCCTCAGTTGCTAAGGACGTGATGGCAGATTGTGTAACGAGAAAATGAGAATGGCAGGGTCAGAGACGGAAACAGGGAGTGAAGTGATACAATCAGAGGGTTAGGAATTTACGTGTTAACATACCCTGATCAAAATGATCAACACAGGTACTTCAGTGCAGGATGCGACTGTGATTCATGCAGAGAGATTAGCTATTAACAGCAGCCACTTAATATTTCACAGCCGCCATGGATGACTTACCTGTGCTCTATTTATACATCCAGCTGACTCACTCACTGGCTGGAGAGAGGATTTAAGTTGGCTGAACTATTGTTTGCTTCACAGACTCACTGAAGCACAAAGGAGAACAGAAAAACACCAACATCACAATATAAAAAAAAAATCAAAAAAAAAAAAAAAAAATCAAAAAAATCCGGAGAAGCGTGACTATTGAACACAAGACCAACAGAAGCTCTTACTGTTGCGGCACATGTTTGTGAGTGTGTCCATTTTGCTGCATAATCTGTCAACCGAGTGTGTGAGTGATGAGCGAGAGAGAGTGTGTCAACAACAAAACCTGAAGTGCTGCATTGTCACAATTAGGAAGCATCTCAGAACAGCTTGTACTCTACAACCAATCTTCCTGAACACAAACGTAAGATTCCATGCAGACTCACAAGGATTTGTGTCTCAGGATTAAAAAACACGTCTGAGACAGGCAAATTCAAACATAATACATCCACACTGAAACGAAACACAGCTTTGCTTCCAGGCATGTAGCTGTTGTTAATGTGTAAGCGTCAAAGTGTCAAAAAACACTCAGTGCTGGCACACATACATAGCCACCAGACCACTGGCTCAAACACCAACAAAAGCAACTGTTTACAATCCAGGCTGATGCTATTTGGTGGGTTTTATAATCTGGAAAAAAAACATTTTAAGTAGCCTGTGCCTCGACAAGCCAAACACAAACAGCTTTATCCATTAATCTCAAAAGTGGTTTTGTAAATGAAGTTTGCTGTGCACCGTAAGGCAATGAACGGCAGAGCCAAACACTGACAAGAAATGTGTTTTTAGTATTCCCTTCACGAGCTTGTGTGTACTTTGGGCAGTATGCTGACACTACAGAATATCATAATATTGGTCTTAAACTGCCTTTCATTGTCATGGCTGCTCACAAGCTCTTTGAAGGTCTGCTGTTAAAACTCACAGTAAACTCTCAGTTATGGACATCACAGACACTATTTGCCTGGCAAGCTTAGACAGTTTTTTGATGGACACATGAAAGGGGACATTAGTTATTAGATGATAACGGGATTCAGACAGCCATAGACTGAACAATTTGCTCATACACATCACACATGGGCACGCGGTTCTTGCTGTAGTGCACCTCAAGCACATGGTGAAGCTAATAGGTTTAACTTGGCAGCGGCCCCAGTGATGTCAGAGTAATCCCTCATTAAAACCTTGATGACATCACTGCACTGTTGAGAGTGTGTGAGAGCTGAAGCCACATATTTATGTGCGTAAGGGATACCCTGTACAGCGAGGATGCCCCTGCCGGACTCCAGGTAATCCAGGTTAAGATGTTCCTCAAAACACACTCAGGGAACATTAGCGTCAGAGTGGCCATCTTGATTACACTCCAGACCCATATGCACTTTTTGAGCACGCCTCCGCAATCACAGAAACAACTTCAACCTCCCGACAGGGATGTAAGAAGAAAGGGTTGAGAGGAACTTGTTAACCTAACGTGAACTGCCGTCAAGTAATACCACTTCAAAAAAAAACTTGCAATGTGGCTACCTAATCACAGTGTTATGTGTGTTGTTTTCAAATTTTAATTCAAAGACGAATGCAAATGCCACTCGGATCAATCTCAGTACAGTTAAGACATATAAAGTTGACTTATTCCTGCACTTGTTTTTGTTGTCACACTTCTGGTATTTCACTGTAAAACAGTATCGAGATATTGCTGATAGGTGAGTCACAAATGTACAAATAAGACAAATAAAAAGTGTAGCAGTGATGTGCAGATGAGCTTTGCAGAGCAACTTTTCCAAGCTCAGTGAAGAGGAAGATAATAAAGAGGGCCATTAAAGACATGATCGAAAAGGAAACAACTTCCAGGGTAGGTAGCATGGCAAATGACGAAAATGACAAGACAGAGCTGCTGCAGCTGAAAATCAGAACAAAGACAGCACATGGGGGACCCGTTGCAGATGGTCAGTAAAACAAGATACATTTCGGAGCAGAGGGAACAGATAGCTGATTTTTGTATTCTTCCTCCTTGGATCTAACCTTTTGCATTTAATGGACAAACCAAACTCGCTCCAGTTTCAAGCCAAGTAACTTAGTGGAGTTTCCAAACCTGCAATTTGTCCTGTCAGGTGTTAAATTACATGTTTGTAGTGAGGCTAATATTAATGCATGAGGCCCCCTTAACTCATCATGTTTACATTGTCAAGATGAATAAATATGAGGCACATTTTTCGCCTTTGTTAGAGCAACACAGATCAACCTACCTACTCCCCTCATCTCAGCCCAATAAAAGCCCCTTTGGGAGGACTTGAAACAGGACCTTTGAGCTGGTGAAAAGAGCTAAATCCCTAAGAAACAGTCAACAAAAAGAGGTTCAGTAATGGATTGTGTGTCAAATGAAGAGGAAGATAAGTGCAGGTATTCATTGTCATCACAAATTCACTGTCTTCGCTCGTGTCCATTCCTGTCCTGCTGAGAGAGTGTTATTCTACACCCCGCAATGTGCAAGTCTGTCTTACCGGATGGATGAGAAGTGAAGCAGTTTCAGGTTGTGCAAGTGGGAGTTCCCTCTAAGGAAGCACTGAACAAATGCATTCATAATTTGCCAGTGCTTGCAAAAATACAGAGGAAGGTGAAATGTGTAGACTAAACATTGGTTATAAAAAGAGATTGGATGTGTAGATTTTGGAAAGGAAGTCTGACACAATGCACCAATAACACTAAACAAAAGACAAAAGCAGATACAATCACAAGAAAACTCCAATTGCCCAATTTATACTATGTGTGGACTTGAACTCTCCAGTTTAACTTTGTAATACAGCATTGTCTCTGCCAAAGTGTGACATTATTAAATACAACTCGACAAGTTATTCACCTTGCTTTACCGTCACAGGTTTCCTCGCAAGCATTAGATGGAATTATAATACTGCATAAGTATGTCATATTTATAAATCCCGCCAGACGCGTGTGCATGCTTGAGGGGACTCCCTCTCCCAGCCTAAAACCCTCCTAATCTGTTTCTATGCCTTCTCATAAACGTTGTCGTCATCATGGAAATCTTGATTACCATCATCGTCACGAGCAATTCCCCCCTGAGATGAACATCGTCATCACCATGTTTTTCTGTTAATACGAAGTAATTCCCATCACGCTTGTGATGTTCCATGTCTTATGTCTGGAACGCAGACCACAAGGGAGGTGGCTGAACTAAAAACAGCTGACTGAGTGAGATCAGCGGCAAATGAGGGTCATTCTCTAGGGTATGTTAACACACGTTTGAATAGCTCAATCTAAAAAGGGGTCACCGGTTAAGTTAAAGCCTCTCACAAAAGCAGCAGCCAAGAAATAAAAGGTGGAAGATGCCCCGCGTGTGCGCGTGCCACACACACACACACACACACACACACACACACACACACACACACACACACACACACACACACACACACACACATCTCCAGACAGAGAGTTGGCATAAACTCTCCAGTCTTATCTTAAAGATAACCCCTGGGATAGGTTTCTACACTGTTTTCCTTGAAACACTATTCTCCACATCTTGTTGTTTCATTGCAACTATTTGTTCTTTACGCTACAGTGGGAGTATATAACACACTGCTCTCAGAGAGCAGCTTTGTTCGTGCAGGAAAGGGCCTGGGCAAGATAACATCTGCTGGCAAAAATTCTGGTTTTGTTTGGGTCAAATGCTGACGTACACGGCTGCAATCTAATCATATTTCCTAATTTCTTTGTATTCTGCCCTTAGCCCTTTTGAATCAGCACTGACATTTGAATGTCAGGATCTCTGTTTGTATCAACAATTAAAGACACTACACAGCATACTGTAGAGGAAAGGACATGGACAGAGTATTGTGATGGACTTTAGGGATGCAACAAATATCTACTTGTATTTATGTGAGTATATAATGTCAAAAGTAAAAAATGCCCATCATAGTTTAAGTGAGCTTTCATATTGACAACTTCATATTGCGTGTTTTGCCCAATCAGTAGTCCAAAACCAAAGAAACACAAATCACAAAATACAAGAGAAATATTAACAATTTCTTAAATTTATGAAGCTAAAACCACTCACTCATAAGAAAAATCACAATACACTCTGATGTTTTAACAAACCAGTCTTTCATTCCACTGCATAGTTTACTATACAGGATCAAGCAAATATTAGATATAAAGTAACCCTATTTTTTATTTTATTTTATTGTATTTTACATTTACAAACATCAGCCATTCCCCTCTACCATTGCTCGGGCACCTCCAGCTCTTGGAGCTTGTAACATTTGTGTTTTTGATTTATGAGGAGCTCACAAAAGCACCTGCAGCTTATCCTCTGCCTCCAATATGTCTGGCTGCCACGCTGTATTCTCATTGATCTGTCCATCTTTCTGCTTCGGTCCCGGTGATGAACACAAAATTGAATACCCCTTTCTAGCAGCTGATGTGCGGACAGCAGCGAAAGACAGCACAGGCTGAAATGAACAAAATTGAAATGAAATGGATATTTAAAATGGATATGATGTCAAAGCTGCCTCAAGGCAGGAACTGTGGCCTTTCCATTCATTTCATAATGTATACCAATAAACAATTTATGTAACCCTGGTGTTATGTAGACATATTTGCTGTAAAGACTGGATTGTTTCTCTGTTCTATTGATCTGTATTTATAATTCATTATAATTACCGAAGACTAAGTAGAAGAAACAGTTGGGAGTTGTTGCAAAGCGTGCCCGTGTTGTAGTTCATAGCTCAAAAGAGCAAGATGGACACAAATACGATGTATTATTGTATTATTTTAGCAGTCCATCATCAGCTATATAAACAGACAAATAAGCACAAAGGTTGACTAATTGTATTCGTCTGGATAACAAGAAAACATATATGTTAAAATTTAATACTGCTAATACTGCTAAACTGTGCAAGCTTACTGTTGTCTGCCAAAGTGAAAGTGTGTTTTTGGCTTTGCGCTGCTCTCGCGAGTAATGACAAGCCTTCATCCAGATATTCCTCATCCTGCACTGCATGTCATTTGGTATGTTTCATGTAACACATGAAGTGTTACTGTGTAACACATAGGAGAGGGTGAGAGAGTGAGAGAGTAAGAGAGTAAGAGGGTGAGAGAGTAAGAGGGGAAGAGGGGGATCAACCGAAAATAAGTGGCAGAATAACACAATGAGAAATCCAAGAGCAGCAAAGTGTGAAAGATAAATTGGATGATGGAGCAAGTGGAAGGCTGGGAGAGAGAAGAACCTTAAAGACTGCCAGTACTGACTGACTCACTGTGTGTGCTCAGACAAACACACACTAACAGCAAGATGTCCTGGAAAAAAAAAATAGGTGTGAAAAAAATGAACTAATCATTTAGCAATTCAAGAGAGAGGCTAAATGAAATTCCTCTGGCAGAGAGAATGTGAAACAGTGGCGCATTGGTCTCAACAGCAGAGTGTGCTGCCCCGTGTGCAAATTAAAGTGAGGAACTCAAACATATCAGGAAGAACATGTCTGTCGCGCTTCATGCCACTTCACAATCAATTGAGCACTGCACTGCTTCGCGGAACAGTTGGGTAACAATAGCTTCCAGGTAATTCTTACTATCCTGGTGCTTCCTTACATAATGCAGACCTGACTCTGATGTTAGCTGAACCTAAAACTAAAGATACAGTAATAACCCTACTCTTTTAAAGAAGACGTATCCCATGACCTGCTTTTCTATTGCACGAAATTCATTTATTTGTCCTAGACATT
This sequence comes from Embiotoca jacksoni, assembly GCF_022577435.1. Classification (NCBI taxonomy): domain Eukaryota; kingdom Metazoa; phylum Chordata; class Actinopteri; family Embiotocidae; genus Embiotoca; species Embiotoca jacksoni. The sequence continues at coordinate 9,375,786 of NW_027185436.1, read as the reverse complement.
GTGGGCTGACTGACTATACGCAGCTGTTTGATTCAGTGTATGGCTGAAAATGGGGCACACAAGGTAAAACAGATCAATCTGTATACATTTGTATGTATTTGTATTGACCCTGTCCAAAAATATCCAAATTTTCATTACCTGACAGCTGGTATATTACAGCTTTGCTTTTTGTTACAAGGAAGTGTGTATATTTTTAAGTCGTTTTTTTTTTTTTTTTAATATATATTAAGATGCACTGATTTGCACTGTAATGTGAAAAATAATCTGTGTGTTGTGTACAAGCCCAGAGTGGTTATTAATCAGAATGTCCACACTTACAAAGCAGCCAGGTTTCTGTGAAAGAATGTAGTGTGAGAACAAGTGTGAAGAAGAACGGAGTGTTAGACTGTGTGGCTTTTTCAGGGGGAGTGAACGGGGAGCACCTTTAATAAGACTGAGTACATCAGCATAGCCCTGCACAGTAGACTGGCAAAGATTGATGCAGCAGGTGAGCAGGGATATACACACACACACACACACACACACACACACACACACACACACACACACACACACACACACAAAAGCACAGTTCTGGTGGTTCCCTGGGACAACAGTGACTGATGACTTTGTCTCCTGAAAACTGACAGCTGGTCTCTGCTGTCTCCAAAAAGCCCATTTTAAAATCTCCGCCTCAGTCCCAACAAAGTAATTGAAAGCAATCTAAAGTTAGGCTGAGATTGACCCAGCAGCACAAGAATCAATGAAAATGTGCAATGGGAGAAAGCCTCAAAGAAATGAGATAACAATTCCTTGTGTCTTGTTATCTTAGTGACAAAATGTGGTGTGTCTGAGGAAGCCACCCATGGGGCCACCAAGAGCCAGGAAGAGAGGATGAGAAGGGGGGCTCAGAGAATTAAACTTCATGTCCTTCAACACCTTCAGCTGGGTACAAATACACAAAAATGTCATATGTAAACCATCAATTATCCACCTACACTATACACCCTGCAACATTTAGTCAAGAGGGAGAGAAAAAAAAACCGATGCAGCAATGCATTTCCAATCTTTGTTCTAAATATAGCCATGTCTATTCTCTCTCTGGTCTCTGAGGCACTGGATTCACATAATTGGATTACTACACACACTTTTCATTTCCTTTCTGGTTACTGTTTAATGAAGTTTAGACAATCATACATCTCAGTTTATACATTGTGGGGCTCGAGGCAATACCCTGCGTATCCAAAAATGTAGCGTTAAATACAGTTACTGCATTGCTACTGAGAGTCTCTATACATTAAAGTTATGCCAAGCAGCATTGTAATCAATACAGATGCTAAGTGTAAAAATAACCCTACAATAATGCTGCGAACATGCTAATGGAGAGAGAGAGAGAGAGCATAATCATCTTTCGTGGCCTCTGTGGTGAGAAATACAGTGGGTACGGAAAGTATTCAGACCCCTTTAAATTTTTCACTCTGTTTCATTGCAGCCATTTGCTAAAATCAAAAAAGTTCATTTTATTTCTCATTAATGTACACTCAGCACCCCGTCTTGACAGAAAAAAACAAATGTAGAAATTTGTGCAAATTTATTAAAAAAGAAAAGCTGAAATATCACATGGTCATAAGTATTCAGACCCTTTGCTGTGACACTCATATTTAACTCACATGCTGTCCATTTCTTCTGATCCTCCTTGAGATGGTTCTACTCCTTCATTGGAATCCAACTGTGTTTAATTAAACTGATTGGACTTGATTAGGAACGGCACACACCTGTCTATATAAGACCATACAGCTCACAGTGCATGTCAGAGCAAATGAGAATCATGAGGTCGAAGGAACTGTCCAAGGAGCTCAGAGACAGAATTGTGGCAAGGCACAGATCTGGCCAAGGTTACAAAATCATTTCTGCAGCACTCAAGGTTCCTAAGAGCACAGTGACCTCCATAATCCTTAAATGGAAGAAGTTTGGGACGACCAGAACTCTTCCTAGACCTGGCCGTCCAGCCAAACTGAGCAATCGTGGGAGAAGAGCCTTGGTGAGAGAGGTAAAGAAGAACCCAAAGATCACTGTGGCTGAGCTCCAGAGATGCAGTAGGGAGATGGGAGAAAGTTCCACAAAGTCAACTATCACTGCAGCCCTCCACCAGTCGGGGCTTTATGGCAGAGTGGCCCGACGGAAGCCTCTCCTCAGTGCAAGACATATGAAAGCCCGCATAGAGTTTGCCAAAAAACACATGAAGGACTCCCAGACTATGAGAAATAAGATTCTCTGGTCTAATGAGACCAAGATTGAACTTTTTGGCGTTAATTCTAAGCGGTATGTGTGGAGAAAACCAGGCACTGCTCATCACCTGCCCAATACAATCCCAACAGTGAAACATGGTGGTGGCAGCATCATGCTATGGGGTGTTTTTCAGCTGCAGGGACAGGACGACTGGTTGCAATTGAAGGAAAGATGAATGCGGCCAAGTACAGAGATATCCTGGAAGAAAACCTCTTCCAGAGTGCTCTGGACCTCAGACTGGGCCGAAGGTTCACCTTCCAACAAGACAATGACCCTAAGCACACAGCTAAAATAACAAAGGAGTGGCTTCAGAACAACTCTGTGACCATTCTTGACTGGCCCAGCCAGAGCCCTGACCTAAACCCAATTGAGCATCTCTGGAGAGACCTGAAAATGGCTGTCCACCAACGTTCACCATCCAACCTGACGGAACTGGAGAGGGTCTGCAAGGAAGAATGGCAGAGGATCCCCAAATCCAGGTGTGAAAAGCTTGTTGCATTATTCCCAAGAAGACTCATGGCTGTACTAGCTCAAAAGGGTGCTTCTACTCAATACTGAGCAAAGGGTCTGAATACTTATGACCATGTGATATTTCAGTTTTTCTTTTTTAATAAATTTGCACAAATTTCTACATTTCTGTTTTTTTCTGTCAAAATGGGGTGCTGAGTGTACATTAATGAGAAATAAAATGAACTTTTTTGATTTTAGCAAATGGCTGCAATGAAACAAAGAGTGAAAAATTTAAAGGGGTCTGAATACTTTCCGTACCCACTGTATGTGGACTCAGCGAGTCCAAATATGTTATTTTAGCATTCAAAGGTTCAACAAATCCACTTGTGTATTCATGCAAGGGTGGATGCATATATGAATGCATATTTTAGACCTAAAAATATATTTATCTTTTCGTAATCTTTATGAGCTTTCTTCTTTCAGCGCTACTTGGCTTGTGCACCACATATGTGACACAAAAATAAGGGGACGAGTCCATTATCAAGGTGCAATGAATAATGCAGGGACTCCCGAAAGCTCCTTTTTTACTCATACACAGTCACGTGGTCCATAGATTTACTGTCAAGAGAAACAGGAAAAAATAAATCCTGCCTCAGGTTTAAAAGGAGTCTGACAGGCTCATCTCCCATCTTCAGAGACAAATGCTTGACTCTGACAACTGCGACAGCTCTGAATTGTTGTTTCAACACTGTCACTAGAATTGCACCATCCATCCAGTTCAGCTTCACAACACATTCCAGCAGACTGGGATGTACATCTTACCTAGATTTTCCTTAAATGAATCAAAGCACTACAGCAAAAAAGGGACGACTGTATCAAAGCCAATGCGTGTCGAAAGCAACACAATTCCTCTTTTTGATATTTGTAATAGAAGCGACTGTGATTTACCGTTTATTATTCAGGGTTCATGAATTTCAATGAGAGCAACAGCAGCGTAAATTAAATGTGATATGCTTAAGTAAATAAATATTACAAAACTAAAACAGATGTGGTGTGTAGCTTTAGACACTAACTTCCAGGCTCATTCATCTGAACTTGACTCTGTAGTCATCCACGACTGCATCCGAGTGTAGAGGAGAGAAAGGAACCAGGATGTTTGGCTGTGTATCTGTTTACAGAACGGTCAAGAATTACAGAGGAATATTTCCTTTGTAATCTTCTTCCTGACTCAAAGGCCGGCCCACTTTCTGTCTACGTGTGCACGCGAGTCGGTCTCACTAGCTGGGTGGACACGTTTATGTGTGTATTTTTGTTGTCGCCATGACGTCTGCGCTGAGTTCATCTGTTTCTGTACATTTATTCTTCTGTGTTCGGTTGACTTCTCCGCAGCTCTAAATAAATGGATTATTTTCTATTCTATTAGCTGACATGGAATTCAATGCTTAAATCTATTGAATGCAATTATCACGCTCTCGTCATTCTTTGCAATGTGAGCAGATGAATCAAGAGACGCAACACACTGTAGATTGCAATGGAATCTAATATAGAAATCATCTTGGTGCATCCCCCCTCCCCGCCTTTCCATGTAAAGAGAGAGAAACAACAGGAAATGTTCAAACATGGCATGCGTATCTTAGCTTTCAACATAATTAAAACAAAGCATAGAGAATACCCAGAGGCCCGGCGCTGTTTATGATTGAAAAAAAAAAAACAACACAAAAAGTGTGGTTAAGACTGTGGTAAAGTGTAGCAAATGAAGCATGTGTGTGTGCATGTGAACTGTTGCATCACAGAGGAGAGTAATGCTGAAGAACAATAGTTGACAGGTCTGATGGAACGCTATAGCAGTCAACTGTTGAAGGCTTTGACAACTTGCCTAAATATCTTTTGCTTGAGAAGCGTTAAAAAAACTCTGGAAAAACATCGGTGGAAATACGAACATTGTTCATATCCCAGCGGCCCACTCGGATGACATCACTGACTGCTCTGTGTCCCTCCTAGTTTATAACATAGCTGGGAGACGATGATTCCCTTAAGATACCCGTCCTAAGTGTGACTAATTAGAACAAGACAGCAGAAAAACCGAACAACACAGCACTTTTATCAAAATATTTTTTCCAGCCGTTGAGAAGCGATTTCAGTATTACAACACCTCAATGTGCTTGCTATTTCTGACTCGCCCTCACATTTATGGATCAACTGAAGCAGTTTGTGTGGGGAGAAAATGACAGGAAATGTCTGGGCCATTTAACAATAAATTCCCCTGAATACATCTGAGCTCGGCTTGGGAAAAAAAAATGACGCTGGACTGGGCTTTACTTAAGGGAATTCTAACCATATCACAAAACAACAAACATGCTGACAAATTAATACGCAAAGCGACGAACAACTTTACATGTTTTACATTTTTGTAACTGTTAAACATGTACACAGTGAATGAACAGCAGTGAAGTCATTAAAGGCAGAAAACAAAAACATCAACAACAAAAACATCTTTAAATCATCACCACTAATACTCACCATATCCAGGAGTGTCTTCTGAAAGGATAATGGCTGAGGTGCATCATGGACCTATCACTGTGAACACCTGGACATTGTCCAGGCTTCATTCCGGCGCTGTGTCAGGACTGATCCACTTTCCTGTTAACCCTTCACCCTTTGAGCCCCCCTATTTATTTAGCTATCTATCTACAGACACCGCTCCACTGTATCCGCAGGCCCCAGCACAAAGTGTAGTATCCCATAGTAAAGTCCACTGCTGTGATGTGCACATTCAGACCAGTCCTCCAGTAAAGAGCCACTTGTAAAGTTTCAGTATCACTTCTTTGGTCCTAGGTCATCATTACAAAGAAAGCAGGCTTACATCTAACCAGGCAATCTTAAAAATCAAACTATATAGCACCATGAAATCCATTGAGTTCCAGAAGGAAAACAGAAATCCCAATGAAAGATGACTAAAACAAGAAACGTGAAATAGAATAAACTGGAAGCAGACGTAATCCCAGTGAGAACTGAGTCTCAGCAGTAGAAGCACACAGGCGGCCACCCAGCAGGACCAACTAAGCTCTCCAGCCGCTGCTCTTTTTTCCGTGGTATTCTTCCGGCAAAGGTTTGGAAATTACTGTCCCACATCCACATGGTGAACCGGTTCAGGGACTCATTCCTCCGGAAAACATTCCTTTTCCTGACAGCCAACGACGCCGGTTGGAGAGGCAGCGGGAGTCACACCAGCATGACAGAGCATGTTACACACAGAGTCACTCACGCACTCACGTTGGCTTTCATCCTCTTGGTTTTTCCCCATTTGTCTCTCTTATTTTGTGTCTCCCTCTCAGTTCTGCCCTCTCACAACCTCTCAGGAAGGGAAGTGAGGAAGTAGGGGCAGAAAAAAAAAAACAGTGAAGCGTCTCCTCAGTGTCTCCCCTTCTCTCCGTCTTGCTGTCTGTTGATCGTGTCTGTGTCTCTCCCTCTCCCTCCCTCCCTCCCTCCCTCCCTCCCTCCTCCCTTCTTGCTCCAGTCAGTGGGATGTCCTGACCCTGTGTAATAGGTGTGCCTGCCGTATCCACTCAGCTAAACCTATTGATCCTCTTACCACTTCATTCAGAGAGGAGCAAGTCAGCATATGTGCACACAGAGGACTGCACATAATTACATAGGAAGCCTCTAGTGTATACTGAATAGTAAAATGGGCAAAGTGTTGACAAAAGCAATTCCCTTCATTTCCTCCGCTTAAATCTCCTGCTCTACTTTTCTTTCCTCGAGTGCGTGTTTGTCTCCATTGGAGCCCTCCTTCGTCATAACAACGCGAGCGCTGCTGTTGCCCCGTCGGTTTTTAATTTTTTTTTTTTTTAGTTCTTGCTCCTCTCAGCACACCCTCTGTCCGTCTCCAGTGTCTGCATGCATGTTAGTGAACACACGCGTGCGTGTGCATGAATACCATAGTTTGTGCGCGTGTGCCTGTAAAAGCACGCAGTGGGGCCTCTCAAGGCATGTTTGTTTAAAAAAACTTGTTATACAGGATGTCGGTGCCCTCACTGCAGAATAATGCATTCCTCTGCTCTTCCACCAGCAGCTTTGGGCTCCTGATAGAGTCTGTGTGTGTCTGCCTATAATCCAAACAGCGATCAAAGAGAGTAAATTTCATGATGTCTTTTCTGTCAACTCAATCACAAAGATAACAAGACAAATCAGAGCAAATCTACATTTTATTCAATGCTGTCATTCAGAGTGCATGTCTGCGTGTGTCGGTGTTTGCCTCCATGTGGAGGAGTGACTTTGCGTGCACATATTAATTCAGGCATTTGTTTGCGATTGGTTGGTGTTTGGCAAGGAAGTTATGAGTCGAGGTTGAGGTTAGACACACTAAGGTTGTGTGTGTGTGTGTGTGTGTGTGTGTGTGTGTGTGTGTGTGTGTGTGTGTGTGTGTGTGTGTTTTGCATTAAAAGCCATAGCTGTGGCTAAGCTCCAGTTGCTGCGGTCTGAAAAACAGGATCCAGCACGGCTTCTTACACACATCCTGCCCAACACACACGTCAGCAGCTTCTCAACTCCTGCCAAAAGTCAAACCACCTCACAGCCTCTGTAAGCCTGCACCTTCAGCCACAACAGCTACTCTTGTACAGGGCGGAGGAGAGTAGACTGTTGAGGAATCTGCTTGTCGGAAAATGAAGACAGAATTGCGACTCTTTGGGGAGACGTGGGTAGGTTGTGTCTGTGCGTGTAGAGGGGCGGGGTTGACAGTTTAGGTAGCAACAGGGAGTACACATTTAATTTAAGTGTCTTTAAAGGTTAAAGAAAAAAAACAGCTAGAGAGCATTGGAGCACCTGCGATTCATTATGGACGCATACAGGAAAAACATGAACTCTGCATCTGTCGGAGATTTATTTTTAAAACAATCCCATTGTTTCAGACATCTTGCATGCAAATGGAAAGCGGGGCCAGAGCTCTAATAACAAGAATATAGACTGTGTCCTTGTGCATATGTGTGTGCTATTGCATAATCTTAGTCTCTGTTTTGGGGTTTGTTGGCCCCTGCTCTACTCAACACTGGTGAGCTGTCACGACTCATTCTGTAAACTGAGAGATTGGAGGAGAGAAGAAAAAAAAATAAAGTAAGTGTAAAGGCAGAAACAAATGTATACAGAAAGCAAGAGGGTGACAGCGAAAGAGAGATGTAGAGGGAAAGTACGGTCGAGGGTAAAGGTTGATGAACGGGCCAGCATCTTTAGAAAAAGAAACAAACACTGTGAAAGTGCAGCAGCAGCAGCAGAACACGGCAAGATTGATTAACACTAAACAAAATATGAAATGAAGCCGTAATGTATGGTCAAAGAAACCTTGAAACAACAATACAGTATGTGCCCGTCATGACGCTGCAACATATCGCAGCCATAAAACACTGGAACAGTATTAACGTATCATCATCTGTGACCCCTGCTTGTAAACAGAACAATGGTATTTACCATCTCCAAAATATCACATCATATTTGAATCAGGAGGCCTTTTTCCATTACATTAGTGGTCTGTCTCTGTAACTGGGCATCCGGAGAGAAGGGTCTGATTACAGAATGGGACAAGTACGTATTGATTTCATGAGTAGTGACATTTAGCAAAGCACTTTTCTTTATTTTCCTGCAGATTAATTGTCCAGAGAGCATGAGCTGAACAACCTCTATTTAAGTCATGGAGCTGGTCCAACAGCATGGCCTGCCAGCGGCATGACTGCTTTAGCTCCAGGTGTTTGCAAATAAACTCACACGCAACTCCTGAACTTGTAAAACCTGCCAAGGATTGCTGGGTAAGCTTTGTAATGAGAAAATCCATGTATATACTGTGTTGTGTATTAATGCCTAGTCACGTAGTAAATTCAATTTCTGGACCACAATTAGCAAATTCAAAGAATTCAAACTTTTAGCAGCACGTGCATTTGATGATGTAGCTATCATTACATTAACATCATTTTTGTTTACATTCAAATAGGAAATCTCTCTAGACATTGAGTGAAAACAGGGCCTCATGCACATTATTCCTCCGAGGTAGGCCAGCTGTCTATCACTCTGTGTTGTCGTGGAAGTGCCTCTGGCCTGGTCCTCCTTCTTGCCATTCACAGATGGTTATGCAGTGGCATTTCAGCAAAAGGTTAACTCATTCCCCCTTCAAATCAGATATTTGTAATTAGATTCCCACAACTAATGGGGACATGGAGGCTTCAAGGGCCATTTGTAAAATGTGAAGAAGTTTAAGTGGCCAAAAAAATTACTCACTTGTGGAGTGTGGAGCATTTTTTTCCCTTCCCCCCGACTCTTTGATTTTAATACAGACCAAAAGACAGACGGGAAGGACTTAATCTATTAGAACAAAATTGCAGCTTTTCAACAAAGCAGCAGCTGTGGGTAGTGGTGATTGTACAGCTCTGCAAATCAATTAAAAAATATTTTTACTAATTAGTTATTTAACTTTTACTTTGATAAAAACGTGGCTGCATATGGTCTGATTACACAACTGAGAAGAGCAATTTTAAGAATAATAGCACAAATCTGTAATAACAGTAAAGGTATCCTTTAATATTTTGATTTAAGCTCTCTAAAATAAAATACTACGCAACATTACCATCATTTGTCTACTGCCTAAAATATATATCTAGTTTTAATTGCTGTACCTTACTACCATAGATTTTTCATAAAAATGGACATAGTCTCGGTGTTTGAAAAATGAAGCCAATGCAGAAGTGCCTCAAAGTGCATTACCACTGTGGACAACCAGGGGCTGGCTTAAAAAAAAAAAACAAAAAAAAAAAAACCTCTAGCTCCATTAGACTCCTGTTCAAAAAGAATCAACTTCTCTCATAAAATAAAAAGCAGAGATGGGCAGATGAAGGGTTGGTTGACAGTCGTCACAACAGGGAGCCGGGAGTCTAGCGTTATGTAAGTTTGAATCTTCAATAATTTACAAGATGTGATAAGAAATGACCGATATCATTGTACATTGCGCTGATTCACTGAAGACATCGTAATATGCCAATTTGATAGGCATCGCTCATATTTACTCCTTCTGATCAGTGTTCTGGTGGGCGCTGGTACAGGCAGTGGGCAGTTTTGGGTTTTCAGTCAGTTCCACCCCTCACTCCTTTCCAGTTTGCCCAAATATGTTCACTTTTGGCACTGAAAGAACAAGATGGCACCAACCAAAATGCCAGACTCGAGGCTTCAAAACGGCGGCTCACAAACCAATCGGTGATGTACGTCACGGCAGGATGTCACTTGCTATTTACACAAAGAGTACTTCATGTTATGACTGTGCTCAGGCTGGCTGAACGCATCATCAGTTTAAGCAGAGTGTGTCTAAATTCGACAGTGGATTAATTAGGCTTATAATGTGCTGAATTACACACTGAAATACAGTAATATATTTATAATAAAATAGGATTCAGGTTCTAACACTGGTTGTTAATCTACCATACAAACAGATAGTTATGATATGTCTGTTTCATCACTTACCCCCTGTAAAAATGTATAACAACAGACAGCATGTGCAGATCAACACCAAAGTAAACAGGACTGAAATATTAAAACAGGATTCAAATTCAATTTTGTTTTTCACCAAGTGTACAGGAAGTAAACTAATTCTGCCTTCATTAATAAATCATCTCAATCAGATGGGGGGGCCAGACAACATCATGGTTAACAGCATCATAAATATCCAGTTAAAAACCACTAATTGTAAATGCTGTTATCTATTTTGACTGCTTCATGAGGCTGTTTTCAGGGAGCTGGTACAGATGGGAACGTAAGGAAATATCAGTGGTCCATTACCAGAGGCAGTCCTCACTACAACACCATCTGGTAAGGATGAGTCTCACTAACTGTTGGAGCAATCGACGCTGCTTTCTCTCTGATACCTTCATTATCGCATTACATCGATTGAGAAAGCCCAACTTCTACTGTTTTAACATGCCAATGCTGTAATCAACAACAACAACAATTGTGTACAGTGACATGCACACTGTAATCGTTTATTTGAAATCTGCCAATACATCATGTAGTTGGGTTTAGCTGTTCATTCCAGTGTGGTTCTGCTTGTGCCCTTCTCCACAAAGGGCACAAGCAGAACCAACATCATTTGTGGGACTCTCTGGGGAGAGATATTGTGGGTGGGTTTGGGGTCCAGTGATAGTAAGAAAAAACAGACTGTCACTCCAGTTCATGCAACATAAAGATTAAGAACAACACACACACACAAAGGAAAAACATAAGGTACATTAGTAAACCTGTATTTTGCAGCACCAATTTGGTGTAAAAGGTCAAATGCTGGCCAGGGAAACCCGCCAACTTGACAGCTTTTTTATGCCTGGCTTTGTTATTTCCTCTACATATATTATTCATGTTTTTCACACTAAAATTAATACCTGTATTAACTATTTATTTATTACTCTAACTGTAGCAGACAGCATACTGTAAATGTATCTTACAATAAATGCTACTACCTCCATTTGTGTGTTACATACAGTATGTAGCTGGTGGACATTTCCAATGCACCTGCTTCCAATAAAGCACTAATAACAGAGCTGCAGGATTTATTGCCGACTTTGGTATTTCCCATTTGACGTCAGAAGGTTTGCAGGCGTGTCCATACAAGTGACAAACATTGAGAAGCAGTATATTGCAGATAGTCTTAACTGTTGAGATAACCACATAGGAGCAACAATGCGTTGGCTGTTTTTGTTCTGTGATTATCCATCTATAACTGCACCTTTAGTTTTATTATGCAAACATAGTATATCTTACCAATTCAGTTTTTATGGGTATGTTTTTTTGTTGTTGTTTTTTCAGTTTCCCCCACTCTCCAATTGTTTTTGGCTCAATGAAACGCAGTTGCACATGTACATTCAGTTCTTATGCTGTGAGGCATTTGTGACATTTTGTTCAGCCTCGATGGCAACAAATGCACTGATGGGGGGGGGGGGGGGGGGGGTCACACAGTGTGTCCAAAATGACCTGCGTTCGTGTCCACACCCTGTCAAACATATGTGCGGGCTAAAGATCACAATAATTATCAAATGTTCTGTCAATTACCAGCATTGGGCTTTTGATCTGCTGCCACCAGGGCGTAAACGCTGTACTGCACATTTCAATGAGAGCTTTGTACGCGGGCCATCAAATTAAGCACACCCACTCATCCCACAGGGTTGAGTACATTTTGGAGATGGTGCCTCTGGGAGCACACTGGTTAGAGTGTCACAAAATTTCACCGCTCACCAGTCAGATGTTTGTAGTGTAGCCACTTTAAAATCCAAGGGCTCATTATTGTTCCCAGCAGTCACCACTGTGCACTGCTGCAGATGTAGATAGCTGAAAGTGAATGTATATGTTGTTATTTCTTTGCAATTTTGCCTTGATTTAATGTCAATGTGTTTTGATTGTGCTGCAAAATATTCCATGCGTTAATACATGTCTTACAAACAATATTAGTTAAACTTATTCAGCTGGAAAAAAATGCATCATTAATACCTATTAATTACATCTTATCCTGCTTTGACAAGTCAAAATGTCTAAACTGAGAAATTTGGTCTTCTCTCAATAGTCTAATTTTGAGAAAATATCCTTTCACTGGGAAATGGAAGATGTTGTACACACAGACTGACAAACATCCCCAACTAAATACTGGGAAAATAGATTCAAAAGATGTTGTTGAAGCAGAGAGCATCACCAAATCAAAAAATATTTCCCTAAATCAAAGCATGTTTTGAAACTCAATGCAAGATCTGTTGTGGTTTTCATCTGAGGATATTTCTCTGACCAAAGGTTGTAACAGATGTAAGAAAGGGACTAGATACATCTTGTTCACAGATGTGTTCAAAAAAAAAAAACATACTTGCTAGTAGCATACATCTGCTGTCATATGCACTCTTACTATTGCAGTTACCTGCTCTTCAATTTCTGTAACTCTGTTGTTTGCTGCCACTCTAACTCCATTAATATCCGTATCTATCCCATTCGATATTCCCCGTACCTCCATTCCTAACCACGGTGTCAGCTCTGTTGCTCAACCCCGCCAAAAATAGACTTCTCCTGCATTGCACCAACGTTGTGTCACTGTTGCAGCCAAGGCGCTCGACAGGCTCCCCCCTGCACTGTCTGAGCCTTAATCACGGCACTGGATGAACCTCGTGTCTATCTGGGTGTGATTAGTCGTTCCCCTGAGGGATGATATGACCCAGTGATGACCTCCAGTGATATGCTAATTACTACAGGCTCTGGGGGGGGGGAGGCAGGTCACTGTTACACTCAATGAATGAAGAATTTCACTTAGATCTTGTTCAGTGCAGTTTGCTTTGAGGCAATGTATCTCGTTTACTATCAGCAACTGGAGAAGAATCAAAAAAAAGCTAATTGCTACTTTAGGTTAGGTCCAGTTATTTAGTGCATGTTTTAGTATTTTATGTGAACCAGGGGCCTACTGAAATTTTGTACTTTCCCCATCTGTTCAGTTTCATTTATCTGCCACGTTACCATTTCATTTGTTATAACAGAGAAAGCATATTCAAAGTATTTTTAACTGCTTTCAACTCAGAAGACAGGCATTCAGAATGGATTCAGGAGACATCTGATACCTTTTATCAGATGTCTGATACCATTTAGACTTGGCTGCTTTTTTCTACAGTCTATTTGCTTTTATTTGGCATCATGTGTGTCAGTCTGTCACAGCAGGGTGCAATCGTAGTTTTGTAATTCATACAGCACATGCAAGACAAAGTGTGATGCATTTGCTTCGAGCTAATGTTTATCAACATGCCAAGCAGATATACTGTTAATCATGTTCAACATCTTAGTTTAGCATGCTAAAATGCTAATATCTGCTCATAATCACAAAACACAAAGTACAGCTGAAACTGATGAAAATGTGATTACAGGTAGTTGCTAATAAAGAGTGTTGGAGGAATTGACAATTTGACCTGGCATTTACCATGTGGGAAAGCGTGAATGTGTGTTTTAAGTTTTGTGTCAATCCATTAAGTAGATTTGGAGATATTTTCATTTGGATTCATTTTTAGAGCTGTATTGCAAAGAAGAAGAAGAAGAAGAAGAAGAAGAAGACTAAGATATTCCCGAAAATTCTCAATGAACAAGAGACTGTACTGAAGGAAATGCGTGCAATTTCAATTTGTTGCAAGGCCTCTCTTTCTCATGTTTTTCTTAAGATGCCCCAAATTCCATTAAAGGGCATAAATTATGAAGAGGGAGCAGCATGTAGGAAAGAGCACTGTGGGGGAACTCGTGTGACATTAAACTGTTAAAGTAATTACATGTTAGGAGGAGGCATGCCGGCTGCAAAATTATCAGACTCTGAAAATGGTTCAGTCTGTGAAATTCTGTCTGCAAACGGTGGAGGAAACCACTGAACTCTGTTCACACAGAACAGCACACGCCCTTCCAAATACTTCCATAATTAGTTCATATTTATATAGTGATAAAAAACAAGCAAAGCAAAGTGGCAGTGTGAGTACAAAAGATACGAAAGTAGTTACACAATCTAAAAGAAAAATTTCCCACTTTGGCATCATCTGCCAGGTCACAAGTCCTCTGACACTATTAAAGTCCCGTATTAAAGGGATCAATGCAAAAACAAATATACGAAAGATATGCAGTAAAAACCAACTGTAATCAGATTATTAAGGAAATAACTTCCCTATTTGGGAATAAGTGCACGATTAAAAGAGCGACATGAATGTTTTACTTTTTCATTGTGAATGACAAACTCTTATAACAACCAATTAAAAAACAATATACTATATATTGTATTGTATTATTATATTCAATTATTTTCAGTGTTTCCTTACATACAGTTCAATTTAGAGATTCACCAAATACTGTATATAGGTAGCCAGCCTGAATACATTTGTGCCTCAAAAAATGGTTTTCTGAGCTTTCTTTTAAAACATTAATTATTTTACAAATGAACTGAAAAAAACTGACTTCCTCAAAGAGAAATAAGCCTGTGATTACAATGCTTTTGTCATATTTTGGAAGTCAGATCATTATAAAGTCATTCCTAATATGTGGGACAGTGACTTTATTGTCTATAGACAGAGTTGGGATAAATATAATAAGAACAATCCACCGAATAATAGTTTGTTTTCAACTATGCTTTTTAAAGAGAATACTAAAACAGCACTTATAAACACAGACTGTGAAGTAAAACGTTGATCTATGCCTACATTACCTTTGGTTGTCGCATCATGTTACCCTGACCTGTGCTACCTGCAGTGTGTTACTCTCTGACTATCAAGGCACATTCTGTGTTTGCCTCTTGACTGGATATGACAGGAAAGGCTGAGGTGCAGACAGAAATGGCCACGCCACCCATGTCTGCCGTCATGGCTCCCATGACATTTAAAAGTCAAACTTTCTCACACACACACACACACACACACACACACACACACACACACACACACACACACACACACACACACACACACAACCACACCTCACTATCACCACATGAATTCTGTTGGCACACTAGCAACCAATGGCAGACTGAGTGTGGTAGCTTCAACCTGAAGACAGCTGAGGAGAGAAAGGGACAAGTGGCTGAAAAACCAGAGAAATCAGTTTTACTGTACAAGAGGAGAGGAGAGGAGAGGAGAGGAGAGGAGAGGAGAGGAGAGGAGAGGAGAGGAGAACGGATGAAACAGGTTCACTAAACTTTTTATAAAATGCGGTGTTGCAACTGGAGATGAGGTGTGGGGTGGGGGGGGGGGGTGAATGGCGTTTTAACATGTTTAAAGTCGGAGCGTCGGTGAGAGGCAATCTGTGTTAGGCTTGTTATATTTGTATAAAATCTGTGCGAGTCTGCTGCCAGTTAAAGTTGGCAGGGTGAGTGCACTCGTATGCAAAACTCAAAGGCAGCACTAATGTGAACTTGCGGTGGGAAAACATGTAAATATGAATGAGTGGGTGAGCACTTCATAATTGCATGTATGCAGAAGGATATGCCTTTCAGTATGCTTGATATAGTTGCAGACTCCAACAGAGAGGTTGTAGGAGAAACTACAACTCTGAATTGTTTATAACATGAGATCAAAACAAGAATACTGCTTAAATGGCAGCTATAAAACATTGGGTGTATCACATTGGTTGACAACAGTCAGAAATTTGACTTCTGGGCAAACCGACACAGCAGGGAGGAGAACTATGCAAGACTATCTCTCATCCACCTGAAGGGCCCCCCTCACTGACAGATACTGACCACTGAAACTGGAAAATTCCACCCTCATATGTTATATAAAGCTCCCTGATGTTCAGCGTATTCTAGGAATTAGTTTATAATGAAGTGTTCTGGCCACTCTCTCACAAGCTGCTTCATCCACTGCATTTCCAGGGAAAATTTTCCACAACCTCCGGGGAACATTTCTGAGCACTCTGCATTTCAGTTGTGTTATACCCGTGGGTGGAGGATTCAGTGTGACAATGGCAGCATAATGAGTTTTTCCAGTCGATAAAAGTGTGAAGTCTTCCCTCTTACTTAAAATGCATCTCAAAGCATGACCACTGAGGCCCATGTCAGCAGAAAAAAAAACAAATTAAAGATGGACCCTAATTTTGTTTCAGCTGAGATCAGCAAATGTGTTAAAGAAGGCATGTTAAAATATGTTTGTTTTTTTATTTGTTAAAAAAAAAAAAAAAAGCAGGTGGGAATAAAATAACACGTGATTTACTACAATAAAGACATTTTTCAAAATGGTTGAAGCATTAAAAATCCTGCACGCTGACTAGCTGGCTGTCTTCCCTGTTTTTAGTGGCGCATTACTACATTTTGAAATGCATTAACAGTACCTGAAGATCAGAGGCACAGTGTGAAACCATCGGCAGTGCTGTGTTTGTGTCAGTAAAGTGTTTGCGTGTCCTTTAAGTGTGCAAATGAGACAAATAAAACAGGGACCCACAGGTATAACAACTACTTCACAGTGCTACTACGGGTCAGCAGGGTAACTTTTAAACATGACAGTGGGATCAGAAACCACACCAACACAGTCCTATTTAAGCAGATGGAACTGCTACTCTCTAAATGATGACTCAGCCCAGTATCGAGCCAAAGCATGTAATACACCTCAGTCCACTAGTGTATGAGTGTGACGGGTGGCCTGGACTCAAGCTGCGTTCTGAATTGCACCCTTTTTTGTTTTACTTTCAGTACGTACTCCAGCTAACCTTGCAAAGTATGTACTGTTTCATGCAGTATGCAGAAAATGTGGGACGTACTACTTCGGCGTAAAAATACACCTTGAACTTTGACCCTCCTTTGCGATCCATTGCGCAACAATTGAAGTGAAAAGAAAAAGGATGCGGTTTGGATCGAGTACGCTTCTTTTTATTGCATCTTCTTCCTTTTGCGAACCAGGTGGGCGAGGCAAAAGCGGGACAGTGACGCGCTGTCCTCTAGTGGACCGGCGGTGTACTAGATGCTTTGGTGCGATACCTGGTTCAATAACTATTACCTGCAGATGTCTTCAAAGTTTTTCCAAACTCTCGGCATTGACTGCTTAAATACAGATAAGGTGACAAAGAAAATATTGAAAACATTTACCAGGTACAGTAAAGAGGTAACCAATTCACCAAATTAACGTAGAAACTCGAGGCACAATGGCAGATGCAACAGCCGTGTCAGAATGCTTTAGGGGGGATTTTTTCTTTCTTTCCATACAACATACTGTCACCTCCTGCTGTGCTGTTCTCCTGACCCTACACAGTGACTTCTATTAACACACAGGGAGTTTCCCTGAAACAATCAACAAACTGTAGTATCATGTCACTGCTGTCATTAAAATTGTCCACAAAGGTAATGGATGAGCCATGCTGACAAACACCTGCTCCCACTGACTGCGCAACAGCTGATTCCCGTTGCAGAGTTATGTACGGTCACCTATTGAGTAAACCTGGCCTGGCGCGGTCTGGTTGATTATATAACAGCAATTTAACTTATTAAATGACTTTAACCCCATTCATCAGAAAAAAGTCTTATAATAGGTGTTTACCATGCAGATGAAAAGCTCAAGAAAAATAATTGGATAATATTTTCTACTTTTATGGCTAAGTAATAGCTCCCTAGCGAAGAAAATAATTTTCTTGTAAGTGACTAATATATAAGGGAGGAATCATTAAAAAAAAAATTTAAAAAAAATATTGTTTTCTCTGACTGTGACTCCATCTGTATCACAGAAAGGTGCCGCAGAGAGTGAGTGGGTGGGTATGGATGCATGGATACACAGAGAGAATACAGTTATACTACAAGGAAGGCACAGACAGCAGGAGACATAGAGCAAAGCAGAGACCAAAAAAAAAGAAAAAAAAATGGTAGATCAAACAGAATACTGATTGGGTGCCTCTACAAGTTGCTGTCTGCAGCATTGTGGCACACAACTGTGGAGCCCTGCATCAGCACAAAAGATCCCTGAAATCCCACCCAAACTCCAAAGCTCCAAAAATTGCTCGACTCTGCACATACGAGTGCATGCACAAAAACAAAAAGTAGAGGGGGATGACAAGAGAAAGAGAGAGCGAGAGGGAGAGAAAAGGGCACTAGTGTGAGAACACGAGTAGAGCATAGTTACATAACAGATAGAGGCACCATGGGAGCTACCGAAGGGGAGCTCCTGGGCTTCTGCAAGTCGCAGAATGACGCATTGCCCTCACACATTTTTCACACACGCACGTACACACATCGCCCTCAATGCAGTAAATGGCACACATTCACACTGATGTGCTCTATGCTCTATCCAAACATTTATGACAATCTCGCTCACGACAGCGGGGTGTGCATTTACTACAACACTACTTAGGAGCAGAACGGCAGAAATTGCAACATTTAGAATCAAGGCGATCCATAAACTATGTGGAAACCGTGAGCTACTGCAGTTATGAGCCGCTGAAATGACAAATAGCCTTAGATCAACTTAACTCTTCTAGCACAGACTTAAACTGACATTTTGGCTTTTTTTTTTTCTTTTTTTTATGCCTCTGCATTCAGTTTGACTGATGCTCAGTGGTGAGATTTGGCAAGTTTAGCTCAAGCGCTAAATGTCGGATTTTGAGCCTCTGCAGAAATGGACAGCTGGTGGAACTAACCTACAGGTATTAAAAGATTTATATAGCTGCAAATTTTGCTATCAACAAAGAAATAAAACCGCATCAAGCTTGCTATGCACTTACTGATTGCACATGCCAATAGTGCGGATGAGCACATGTATTTAAAAAGCGGTGAATTCCAAACATTGATGCATTTGTAAAAAAACATTATATTTAAGACTTTTCCTTACTGTAATTTATAAAACGCCGACTGCAATGGTAAGTACTATGACCTCATGTTTTTATAGCCTATCTAGAGGAAGAGTGCTGAAACAAGGCTAACAGCCAAATCCTTTTTAAACGCCATCCATCTCGCCCGTCTTTCTATCGAGCTGCCTCTTAACATAAAACATGCCTCTCTGGCAATCAATCTGCGTTGGTTGCTATTTTTACATCGAGGAATGACTGCAGGCACACAAAAATCACACGCACCAACACAGAGCGCAGCTGCCCTGAGCCGAGGCGGGATCGATTGATGAGCTATGAGGAAAGCAACCTGCATTCCTCCCATCTGGGAACGTAGAAGCAGGCTGCTGCAGAGCGCTTTGCTCTAAACACAGGAAATCAATATCCTGCAAGTTAATGAGATAGACCCCCCCTAACCTCAGCATCTTATTAGATAAACAGATTAGCGGCAAAACACAACACTGCCATTAGGTGAAAGCAGTGCAGACTCATACTGCTCACGATAGGCCCATTACACAAACTGGCAGCCTTACAGTAAGTGAGGAACATAAAAATAAAATGCGGCTGATGGCTGAAAGATCCCTTATGCGTTTTTATTACTCTCTATTATGTATAAAAGATCACTGCCTGTAGTTGTAATAAATGCACTAGAGGAAATAGTAATGTGATACTGCTGATGGTATAACCGGGGTTAAGTTTTCATGTTTTTGACTCCCGTGGAAATATTCAGGCTGAAACCACTAAAAAAAGAAAAAGAAAATCAACAAAAACATTACCTTTTGAGGCATCGTATGTTCAGACACAATCTCTGCTGTTTTGTCACTTACCTAGAAAGAGAAAAGAAATGGAGGGAGGGAGAGGGAGGAAGACAAAGAGAGAAAGTTATTAGGATAATCTATTGACTGCTGCAGCGAGATGTAATTTGCGTCTAAACAAGCATCAGGGGCATATTGTATGTAACTCCTTCTGCTTTATGGACACTCGCACTCACACACACACACACACACACACACACACACACACACCGGAATAATGAGAATGTCTGAGCGCGTATATCAATATACTGCAGTGGTGAGAAAACTGCTCTCTCTTTATCTCTCGTATCTCTCTCCATCCCAATGCCAGCCTATTGATCTGAGTCGAGCCTCCCATATTCAGCTCCCGTCTCCTCTCCCCACACCCGCAACCCTTTGTAAAGCTCTCAGTCCTTCTCCATTAAAAAAAAAAAGGAAAAATGCCTGCAAAATTATAATGATGTCACAGATGATGTCAAATGATGATATTGAGGAGGGTGCTTGATGTCGGGGGTGGGGGTGGGTGGGAGGGGGATTGTGATAGAAATAGCTACTCCAATGAGAGCTTATCTCGTTTGAAATGTAGTGGCTCAAGAACCTTGCCCAGAGGAACTTCTTTTGTAGAACATCATATGGGCAGATCCCATACATGCGGGTGGGGACCTCCTCTTCCAGCTCGCCTTGAATGTTGCTAAGGTAAGGATACAGGATGCCTGGGATGGCCTCCCTCCGTCTCCAGGACAAATAGCATAAAGATGAATGGCTGAATAAATGGAATTTCGCTTGTTTTTTGTTTTTTTTATAAGGTCACAAAAATGATAAATTCTGATAACACTTCAGTTTCGTTCCAAGTCGATACTGAATTCAGAAAAGTGCTGATGAAATGGATACCTGGGGCAAAACACGGACCTATTTCACAAACAGTGCTGATAAGACAGGCACCAAACTATACATCAAAGTCTCTTCACAAAAGTCTGCACAGGGCTGTTCCCCTGAAGCATGGTATCAAATGAAAACATGCTGGCCGCTTTGCACACACATGCATGCATCGATTTCCGTACCGCACATTGGACGTGTTATACAGACATGTTGACACAGCAGGACTGAGGGCACAGCAGGGTGATAAGACAACATCGACTGTGAAATGATACAAATGTGATAACTGTCAAAAGATTTTGCCGTACCATTTATACTGTCGTAGCTGTAACTTCAATATCTGTGGAAGCATTTCGGTCTGGTTACTTTATCATTAAAATTTCTGGAATGATAATGTTTTTTTTTTCCTTATTGTCATACTGTTGATTTAATATAAAACTCAATATTGGTACCAAAGTCTGAATTATGTTATAGAGACAACACATAACACACCACTTTACCTGTCACCTTTCATTTCCATCCATCAAACCCCCCCCCCCCCCATCCCCCCACCTGTCTGTCTTTCCTGTCTCTTTCTTTGTCAGTTCTGTCTTGGTCCAAAAGGTTTATAGCACATTCAGACTGAAATGTCAAGCTGGCAGACCTACTGGATGGAGTGACAATTTAAAAAGGCAGACTCAAAGAAAATGCAACTAAAATGCATCTTCTGCAGTTTTGTTTATAAAAATGTGAGAGAAACAGTGATGTAGACCGAGAGGGAAAGCCAGACGCAGAAATATGACAACAACTAGTGCCTTAATAAAAAAGGGCAGAGACACAGGTAGATCGATGGATGGAAAATGACACCCTTTCGCCACAGGCTCACAGCCACAGTAACCACATGTGTTCATTAAATCTATATTCCATACTAATCTTAAACACTTACTGTGAAACTATGCCCCATCCAAGGTTATAGGAAAGTGCCTCGCAAATTCCTAATTGAATATTGGACTATGGAAATATACAGGACATTAAAACACATTTATTATTTTGGCTGTTGATATTCAATACATGTTTTTTTCTTTCCTTTCAATATTGTATTACAATGTTTTGTTTTTACACTGGCAAACAGTCTGCATTTATATAGCGCCTTTTTTAACTTACCAGTTTACAAAGCGCTCAACAATTTTTGCCTCTCATTCACCCACATAGGCTACTCCCAGACCAATGGCGACAGCGCAGTGATGTAAGGTGCTCACCTGCCATCAGGAGCAACAGTGCCTTGCCCATGGACACTTTGTCATGTAAACAGGAGGAGCCTGATTGAACATCCAACCTGCTACATGCGCCACGGTCACCCAAACTACATATAATTACAGTCTTTTCTGTCTTTAGAGTGTGCACGGTAGATTCTGGTGACAAATGACTCAAAAAGACATAATTGGAACATCAGTGATGCTTTTATAACCATCTCAGTCCACTCTGTCAGTCTTCATTCAGAAATGTCTTTGAATTGTCTTGCTCAAGGGGCAAAGAGCCTTTTAATGGAACATGTCACATCGTCCATTCGCAAATTGTCAGGGGTGACATTTATGGAGAGGCAGTAGGTTTACGAGCAGCAAAGACGTCAGCTGTGAAGATATTAGGGAAACACAAGCTCTCAGAAACATTTCTCAATGTGGCAAGCCAGGGCTAACTGCATGTATATTACTTGTACTGCAAAATAAAATGGAAAATAGCACCTGGCATAGAACCGGGCCAAATCCTTTTATTTCATACCAATTTATGTGCATGCTTGACTGCATCGGGAGAATTATCATATTTATTCTCATGTCAGCCATGCTTAAAGCAGCGGTGTGCGGGATTTAGTGGCATCTAACTGAGGTTGCAGGGTGCAACCACCCCTCGCCTCATCCTCCCCTTTGAATCGAACAGGTAACAAAAACACAACGATTCTTAGTTTCATAATTGTGAATATTATGTTCCATTTCTGCCAATAATTTCCCCCAAAATCCTACACACTGAACCTTTAAGTCGATATCTAACCTCTGCAAAAGGTCCATAACTCATGAAGCCCGGCACCGCTACGGCCTTTGACTGCTCACATGATGAGCTCATGCTATACTTGTCCTGCATGGCGTCAGGGCCAAAGGCTACGCCGAGAGCTACGGTGACTGAAAGCCATTCTGCTCCAGGACTTTGAGTGAACAACTAAAGGACAACTCTCTTCAGTTAGCAGATCCTAACGAGGCATGTCTCCGTGGTGACTAGATTCTCAGCAGGTGATTTATGGCATCACATAGCCATCACCTCCAAAGCTTCTGGTCCTAGAGTGAAGGACGACAGCTTGTGATTGGGAACAGCTGTGGAAAACAGGTGTGAGCTTCTCATTACGGACATAGCGAGATAATGATGGCTTTTAATCACGAGCCCGAGATAGGAAACCGTGTGTGAGAGTGTGGAGATTCTTTGTCCATGTGTGTATTTTATGTGCATGCGTGCGCACAATTTTGGCACTTTTCATGATAGATCTGTATACAGGTGATTTGCACGTTTGCATGTCTATGTAAGTATATTTCTGCATAAAAGTATTTGTGTTCTGTGTGTGTTTGTGTGAAAGAGGATGGATAATGAGACAGAAAAAAAATAACAGGGAAATAGGGTGTGTTCAGAAGCGTCCTCTCCCCACAAAACACTTGGGTGTTTCATGGGCAATTCCACAATGAATACACCAAGCAAGAAAGCAGTGACGCAAATAGTTCTAGCACATCCCACTCTACCACAAACTGAAAAACATTGTCTCTGCTTTCTAACGTGGATTGGAACCCTCTTATCACGTCTTTTCACTCCTTTCTTCAGCATAAGAAGAAGAAAAATGGAAAATACAATCGAGGGGGAGGGCGGTATAAAGAAAATAAAGGCAGGAAACGAGGGGAATACAAGTGTGAGGCCTCACCTCTAAGCAGTGCTCACTTAAGAATTTAAGCTCCACAACAAACAAAGATACCAGACCGGAGCTCTGCCTAATCGTAGCAGCTTATTCCCCATGACTCGGTCCACAATTGGGAACCCACCAATAGCTGCTTTCCCACCCTTGGCAAGCGTTGCAGATGCCTCCACCCGCTCATAACATACTGCGGGCTTGTACGCAGTACATGCATAATCAGACAACAACAAAAATACTGCGCAAGCATCAGCAGCCATGTATGTGCACTCATGCATACATTGAAAACGTACATGCAGACGTTCATACACTGACGCACAATTGCAAAATCATGTCATTACATCACAGTCTGACCACCTCATATGGCAACATAAATGTAAAGGCACTGCATGCAACACACATAAGTCTCAATTCAAGAAGGGTGTCACTAAATATCGAAAAGGAGAGATGTGTGTAATTTACAGATCAATAGAAAGTGCTATAGTTGAAGCGGAGCCTTCATGTTTCATAGTTATGAAAAATGCCTTCAATTAACTGCAAACCCCTGAACTTCATCTGCAATTTCTTCACCAAGCTGTTTTTCAGTCTTTCTCTGGGTGAAACTAAAGCAGAAATGATCTGCTGTTATACAGAATAAGGTGCAAAGGTGGAGAAAGGAGATGTATGCATTGATGTCACTCTTTCACATTATGCTACCCCTCTCATCACCACCACCACCACCACTGGGAGGCCAATCAAACCCGCAGTTCGCTGTTATAATTGTGAGGCAAAGAAAATTAATATCCAGAAAAGGTACAAGCCGTCAGAATTGATGATGAGTTCAGTGACGCACCGGGCATGTCCATCTGTACTGGCTGAAATGTGAACATGCTGGATCAAACTTTGTCAATTAATCCGCCAGTTGATTGACAAAAAAGAAAATCACTCATCGGCAATTACTTTAAATGATTCAAATGTTTTCAAAAAAAAAGTTTTCTGCTTCTCAAATACAAGGATTCGCAGTCTATTTTAGTCATCTCTAATTGTACAAATAACAAAAATAATTCAAATGAACAAAATGTTTATAAAAAATGTAATGTATTCCAATAAAATAATAGCTGTCACTTATCCCTTCTACTCATACATACAGTATATAAAATATAATACCATGGAAAACATCTCCTGTTATAACTATCTCATGAAGTAAGAACTGTTTTCTCCCCTTTTCTCTGGA
Source organism: Embiotoca jacksoni (assembly GCF_022577435.1). NCBI lineage: Eukaryota > Metazoa > Chordata > Actinopteri > Embiotocidae > Embiotoca > Embiotoca jacksoni. The sequence goes on along the minus strand of NW_027185436.1, from coordinate 9,350,951 downwards.
AATGTTTTTGATAACAATTGAATTGTATGATTAATTTCTAATTAGGAAGGGATTCATATTTTGATTGACCCAGCGCATTTTTGAAGCGCACAACACGGGGTGCTGTAGGCCGTACAGGCTGCCTGAGCCTCACAGAAACCACGCTGGGGATATTCTGTGCCCGTCAGTGTACATTAGCAACCGGTTAAATATTAATAAATTACTTGTATGGCTGGCTGTTGGTTCATGTGTAGTTATACCGTTGTTTGTTTTGTAATGTTATATGTCACCTGACAAGCTGCCACAAGCAATTACTTTCACCCAACGGACAAAAAAGGTATCATCGTCCTCTTCATCAAATTAATCCCATATCTTATTACAGCATTTTCTGTCCCTATGAATAATGTAGGCTTCCTCTCTTCATGTGGTATCACTTTGTGAATACCATTATTATAAATTAGGTCCATGAAAATGAAAATGTAAGTTCTGTCTCATGGAATTCAAAAACTATGAAGCACTTTCAGATTTCATAGATTATCTTCCATTCTTTTAAGTAAGTGTTTTAAGTATACAATATGTACAGTATAAAAAACATCATACAGTTTATTTTTTTAATATAACATAGGGAAAAAAACAAGGATATGGCAGAACTTCTCCAACTCCTACATCAAATTACATGGCTCGAGGTAAAAAGCTTTTTGCTGAATCATACCAAAACGTACTGGTCAGCAAAATGGTCTATTGCAGCACAATTTGCTGATGCATGCACAAATCAACTGTCTGATTTATGGTAGATCCTCCATCACTTGCCTCCGCAGCCCCTATGGGGGATAAATGAGCATGGCTGTCTTGTTTATGTCTCAGCTTATGATTGACTACTGAATGGATCTTTGCATAATATTGGTATTTATGAAATTATGTCTCCTGTGAGACTCAGAAAAATACCAGATTAATGTTCTATTCTGCTCTAACAGCCCTCTAATATTTATTATATCACTGGTTGCATCATACAGCATCCGACCAGAAAAAAAAAAAAAAAAGCCTTTAAGGAAAAATCAGACCAACTGTACATAAACTGTCTGGTCTATCCCAATCACAAAGCAACCCAGGAAACAGAGATGAGAGGGGAAATGAAATGCTGCTCTGTTCTCGGATAGAAAAAGAAATAGACCACAGAAAGAGAAAGCTATTTCAATTTCATGTTAGAGAAATACCAACAATTCTTTTTGGAGGAGAAAAAAAACTCATGTAGTGCATCGTTGTCACTGAACCCCAAGTTGCTCCTGCTTGACCGGCAATGGCTCTGTCACCATCGGTGTGGTAAAAAGGTAGAAAGGCATAATATACTTTAAATGCAGACCATGCATTTTACATATTTCTTCAGTAATTTCTTTGTATTGTCATAAGTAGTAAGGAGTGTTTCATTCAGTGTGCCATGTTGTGGTTAGGATTCTTATAGTCCCTTCATTTTCAGGCACTTGACTATGCTGCAGTGGAAGAAGGCTGCACAAAGTAGTCCAGACAACCTTTTCCCCAGCCATGTCTACCAGCTTCCTGTGTGGGATTGCAAGACATTTCCAGGCCAAATTCAGGGTGTTCTGGGTTTTCACAAGGCTCTGCCCTTTAACCTCTGCAGAAGACATCCTTGAGATTAATAGCTTCCTTCGAAGCGAAGGTGCTGCAGAGCTTCTTTGTGTCTACAGGTAAACTTTAACCACCAGGTGAGGGACATTTATATTGGCTGCTTGAAACATCCCAGATTTGTTTTACACTCAACAACAGTAATATGTCACTGTATTGGAGAAAAATAAAACCTGTATATTGGATGGATATGTTTTAGTACTGCAGAATCCTAATCTAATTAAGAGCTCTTGTTTCAATATACAGTGCATGCCTCTGTGAAGAGTAGACGGAGAGGAACATCAGCTGTCTAACAGTGAGTACAGTCCTGAGAATGGCTTTTTGGCTGGCTCTTCTCCAAAAACACATTATATTTCCCTGGATGAAATCCTATGCCTCATCCAGAGGAAACAAGTTAAGTCAAAACAAAGAAGTCAAAGCAGAATCAGGCCACTGACGCAAAAGACATCAATCCCAAGCTTGTTTTTTTTGTTTTTTTCTTCCTCCTCTCCTTTTTTCTCTCTCTCCTCCATCTCTTCTTCTCTGGCTTGTGAGATAAGCTTTCTGTCGAATACCAATTTTAAAAGAAGATTACGTAGTTCTGGCTCTCAAATCAATTTTACCCCCCACTGCAACATGAAGACACTGCACATGAGGTGAATACACATTCACACCGACATACAAGTGCCTGCATATCAACGCACATCTCATTCCTCAGAGAAGACAAAACATTGCCACACCTTAATCAAACACAACAGAAGTAATTGAGAGACACAGTAGCCACTATTTCTTCAGACAAATACTGAGGTACATTAGATCTTGAAATTAGATCCTTATTTCCAGCTTGTTATCAATATTAAACACATAGAGTGGTTGGAGTCAAGCACATGATCTGCCTGTTTATATGTGCTGGCTGGTGTCACATGTGCAACACTGGAAATCTGAGCTCAGATGAATCCAGTTACAGAAAAATCCTCCCAACAGGTCAGCAAATAAACTAGGCGAAGCCTAATATAATATCCTTAGTGAACCTTTAGAAAACAGATGCAATTAAGGTCCACAGAAAGTGTAGGTGAGCACTAAAATTGAGGTGTAAGCACCCTCGATTGGATAATGTCCACAAGACACGCAATCAAACCTCACGCCAGCAACAAAAACACACAGCGATATCGAAAGGTCATCTCTCCACAAATGATGGGAAAGCAGAGGGGGTTTGATCACCAAGCCTTCCAACATCCTTAGACACACAGCACTCCCTCAACGCCTGTTCGCATGAAGAGTTCATTTCCAAGTTAGCCAGCTGTTGTCACGGAAACCAATGAGTATGTTTTTTTAGTGGCCAGTGGCTGAAAGCGCCTTTTCTGGGAAATCAATGAGCAATCCAGATGTGACAGGGTCCTCGGACAGTTAAAAATCAACAGCTCTATCCACTTAGAGGTTCAATGGATCCTGAAGTGTACATACAGGATGCGTGTGTGTGTGTGTGTGTGTGTGTGTGTGTGTGTGTGTGTGTGTGTGTGTGTGTGTGTGTGTGTGTGTGTGTTTTCTGTAATACTGTGAGACCCAAGGGAGCGCACACAGTCAGGAGCATACATCTACTTGTAGTGGATATATAAAATGACATAAACTGTTTTAACGCAGGCTGCTTGAAGTGCAGGAGATTTTCTGCCAGACCGGGTCATTCAGAGTTCACACTGTGTGCACAGTTCTTCCTCACCTCTCCCTCATCCTGTGGCAAAGTTAAATTACTGGACAGTCTGTGTTCAGGATGGAAAAGATGTGCAGTATTGTCACATTAATTAATTGTGAAGGTTTGACATGACAAGGTCACTGGAAACACCTTTTGACAGAAGTATTATAGACCATTCATTTGGTAGGTGTACACACAAAGCAGGAGTTCTGAAAACTATCCAAAGCCATCAGCATCTGTACGCTATTTGTGTGAACAATGAAAAAACAATATTGTGACAGCTGTCATCAGTAATCAATTGTTTTGTGGTGATGGGGGTTGGGCAGTTAATGAAGAGCCTGGTAAGAGTTAAAAAGATAGAAAAAAAACCAAGAAAAAAAATACCGTGAGATGAGCTATCATCGGTTACCTGTATTTACCGCTTATATCTGCGTAATTTATATGAAGCTATAAAACCAGTCTGTTAGGTAAAAAATGGAGGTGGAAACGGGTAGTTTGGCTCAGTTTGAAGGTAACAAACTCCAGCTAACTCCCACCACTCACTCCATAAACCCCCAAGAATGTTTGAAATACATTTTTTGACAGTAATAATTCATGGCCCCTGGAGTGGACTGAGAATTTGCACTCTAACTTGTCATCACCCCGTGCTAACTAGCCTTCTGCAATGAAAAACAACAGCATCAGTCATCATGAACAAAGTAGATTAATATAAAGTCACACTGATGGTGCCCAGCAGCTGCAAGATATTGTTTAAAACCACTGTTTTGAAGACGCAAACACAGCTGCCTAAAGTGACAGCATAATCAAACATTAAATGGAGCAGCACAACCAGGGAGATTTTGCCACAAACTATTTGGTAACCTGCAACATGCAGCAGCTAAATCTGCTGTATATATATATTTTTTTTTTAATATTATAGCAGTATATTTTCTTAATCTGAACTGCCTTTGCCCCTTTTTTTCTGATGGTCTACAAAATGAGCTGCAGCTCTAGCAGGGGCAACAAAAGGATAATGGAGGTTTAAAGGCAAAACTGTTGAGAGAAACATGTAGAGCTGCTTTGGAGGACGACTGCATCCAGTGAAAAGGGACACCACAAAAAAAAAAATCGCAAGGACTGCATCATCCAACGCCAGAGGTGGATGTTTGGAACGGTTTCCTGTTCCGCTGCTGCAGCTTGTTGTACCGAATGAGTAACTACAAAATGTAGAGACAGCTGACTAAGCTTCTCGTCCAGAATGTATTTTGTCCTTTCCTGGCTCAGAGCTGAAATAGAACACTGTGTTGACCACACTATACAGATATTTAAAGCTTCTGATTCAGAGGAGACATTTTTTTTTGTATCTACATTATGGAACAGCAACAACTCAGTGCATTGGCCTTTGTAATTACACTGGCCACTTCAACAGTGGTAATCTGTTATTCTCTTGTCATTCAGGAGTCTGACGTGCTTCTTGCCCCAACATTTTCCACCTACAAACAGCTCTGCAATAATGAAGCCCTTTAAAAATCCCACTGGATAAACTGACATCAAGATACATTAAAAGCTAGACTACATTTCTTCATTTTTTTTTTTTTTGCCAGCAACAAAAGTTTACATCACAAATATACTGCATCTCCTATTAGTGTGAGATACTTTACATATATTGGGTTACAAGAGCTTGTAAACATGAGACTGACAGTTAAGGATAAGAAGTAAATTTGGATGCATGTCTGCAGATTTTGGAGTTTGTGCACGTGTGTGTGTGTGTGTGTGTGTGTGTGTGTGTGTGTGTGTGTGTGTGTGTGTGTGTGTGTGTCTGTGTGTGTTGTGGGGGACGCGTGATATAACTGTTTTCCTGCGTTTTTTCCTGTTTCCCTGTTTACACTGTGTGTGGGCATTACTGCAGTGCATGTTGCCAAGCTATTGAGCCTTTGGGATTGAAGAGCAGACATTTTTAAGTTTGCTGCAAAAACAATTCAAGATAGGTATATTCAGCAATTAAGGACAATATCACAACGTAAACTTATTCATTACCTGTGTGAAAATATCCCTGAAAACAATACTGCGCTGAGTGAGTGAACCTGTTTTGATGGTTTTTCATTTGGTGTAACGAGTATCAAGTGTAAAATTTGTGCATTGTTTGCCTTTAAAATAAACAAATAATTTGGGAAATGGGGAGGGAAATATCTATGATTTGTGTTGTCAAAGCCACTCAGCGGATCGTGATTTACTCGTACTCATGTCTTGAATCCATAGCCTATCTTTTCACTCTCTTACGGTTTGACAGTTAATCTGGCCAAGAAACATCCATTTAAAGCCAGGAGAGGTGGTCTAAGGCAGTGATCTGTTTTAAGCAACTGCACTAATCCTTCCTCTCCAGCTCAAAGACCAGACACTCCCTGAAAGCTTGCGAAAAAGACCTTGTTAGTGCACACAGACACAGTACACATTTACGAATGTGCTGCTTGATGAAATCTTGTTAATTGATTAATTTGGCAGATTGCAAATATGTTAATAATAGGCGCACCAGTAAGATGTTCAGATACAACATATTTCCACCATAATATTTGATTTTGCAGATCAGTATCAATCTGTAGTCGCTCTACAATTACCAAACTTTGTTCATGGTTTTGTTGAGTCACTGGCAGCAGCTTGATTAATGTGAGCAGAAGATTGCAGTCAGGTTTGATACTTAACACATTTCCAGTTACTTGCATACAGAACATGTTTGCTTTTAACACAAACCAAGCTTTATTCTTAATCTTAACCAAAGTGCTTTGTTGCCTAAACTTAATCAGGAGTCTGGATGCAAAGCCCGGGCATTGCAGAGCAAATACCAGCTTCTCTATGTGGTGGTGATCTAAGGGTCTTCCAGTGAATACGAAGAACCAGCTAAAACTAATACAGTTTACTACAAAAGTCTTACAATCTGACCATTCGGAAATTTCTAATATTTATTTTGGAGGATGCCTCACTAAAAAAAAACAAGTGGACAAATAACTGAAACAACGTTGTCCGTTATGTAATAAGAGTTCAAAAGCACAGCATCCTCCAAAATGATCCTTCAGTTGATTCACCTCGTTAGGTTACATTACAACTTTCATGAAGTTAGGATATATTGGAGGAGTGTTGTATTAGACTACATTAGTTCTAGTCCAGTGTAATAACTGCAAGGTTGGTGCTAAGCATTACCTTGACCTTCCTTTAACTTAACAACCAATTGGAGGCAGCGTGTCCTTCCCGTTGATCCAGTCTATTATGAGCTTTACTACAAAACTCTGCGATCAACAGTTTTAGTGGAAACTAAGTGTACTTCACCTGAAAATATTGCTGTCGATGGGAAATCAATTGTGGCATTGCATTAGCAATATAATGACACAAAACAGGAACATGAGTAATCAGCAGACTTTTAAGTTTAACTGGCAGAGACGATTTTGCGCCTAACATCACACGTGATTTTAATATCACACCGGAGCTTTGAATACTGTCTATCATCCAAAAAAAAACCACAAAAAAAAACGTATACTAGACCGAGACACTCAGTAGTGATTGCGTGGATTCCCCCACTAAATTTCTTCCATCTTTCTCACCCTCTGACTCCTGAGAACCATGAGAAACTAGGTGCGGACCAATTACCTCATAGTCAGAGCATGCTGTTCATTTTTCATCTTTCATTACCGCGTTCAGCGGCACTAAATCAATGCAATCAAAGGAGACAGCCCCAGTGGTCAGACGGACAGCAGAAGACTGGTAATCAGGATGGATACTGACGCCGACAAGAACACACATGCTTGTAAAAACATAACACGCAGACGTGCGCACACACGCATGTGCATCCACAATTATGTGTGTGTATATACACATAATGCGCACACACACACACACACACACAGAGGCACCGCTGAATTCACCAGATGTATTTGCACAGTCTATGTTTGCACACACGTACGCACACAAACGCGTAAAAGATGAAAACACGCTCCCATAAAGAGCAGGATATTGGAAGCAGCTGTGAAAAATGATCAAGGGATGACATCAATAACAGGATGGCTCTCACAACACACGAGGCAGCTGCATCTTAATTGGACATGCACCTCATTAGAACTGCTAGAGGTGGACGCTGCCTCTGTATGTACCGAGGCCCAATTCAGGCAAACTACACAAGGTCGGCAGAAGGAGCCGGGTGGGTTGTAAAAGTGAATGAGAAACAAAGACATACTGACCATTTAAAAAAAAAAATGCAGATAGCTTTTCCCTTGATGACGTATGTCTGTCAACATTTCCCCTCCACCCTGCGAATTTGAGAAGCAGCCAAGTCCCCCAACATCCCCACCCTACCTGACCACCAGGAGTCACGAAAGTCTAAGAGTCCTTTAGTCCTTCCACTGCCTCTTTCTGTCCTACATCATCTTCGCAATTGCAGAATGCATGAGAAGATGCAGCTTTCTATGTCCTTACCTATCTAGCCCAAGACCACTAAAATCAAGAGTAAAGTGAACGGACTGAATTCAAAGGGATCAAACGGGGGATCTTTTTAGATGATTGAAGATTAACCGATGTCAAAGGAGCCGTACGTTGTCCCGTGCTCTTGTATTCTCCTATTTAATAAATGACAAAGCCTTGAAAATCTGATAGAGGATGCAGACAGAATAGCTGTTGAGCGAGTCGTAAGCCTGAGGAAAACAAAAAGTGAAAGGGCAGCGGAGAGCGTTTTCATGACTTTCTGTGCAAGGACAGACTTTTCTTTCCTCTGTTTTTTCTACAGAGAAATTCTTCAGGGCATCATTACTTGTTGAGGAATCTAGCATATATACTTTAACAGATATCTCCCACACATGTTTGTGATAAACACAAGTCTGCAATATTCAAGCTTGTAATCTTTGGAACATACGGTGTCAAACCTAAATAGCTGAATCTCAGATGTTCATCAATGTTTTCATTAACTCGTAAGGAAATTATTATACATATACAGACTGTATTTAACCCTTTTCATGGGCTGTTTAAAGTTTTCCATCTGCCAGCTTAACAAATACTCTGTATCTCTGTAGACTCTGCAGCTTTTCTGCTTCCCAAATCAAAAGAATGGAAAACTCTTCTGTTGATAAGAAACCAATTCTACCCCAGTGCTGCAAGTTTCATGTCTTTCTTGTGTGCGAGTTTACGTGAACCTAAATGGACATTAAACTAATGATGTCTAAGTAGAGAAAAATGGGCATCATGACTCGAGAGGGTTATACTTTCAATTATTGTTTAATGAGCTGAGCCTGCCAACTATAATCACACATGACCAATGGATTTACCACAGCCATGCATCTCTAATGGATCTCACCTCAGGCTAATAAGGCTCTCTCAGAGAAAACGATAATGAAAGCTTTAGGCCACGTTCAAGCATCATTTTGTGTCGCGAACATTTTCTTTTTTTACTCGTCTTGCAAATTAGGAGGATCTTCACTGCGGTGAGAATGGAGCATTGAAAGGGGACAGAAATAAAGCCAGTACCGCTCAACCTCCACAGTGGCTGTATCACATATGCACAAAAGAGTACATGGCCATCTGCAGTCCATTACAAAGATACTCATAGCCATTAACAACTTCCCCTCACGTTGGCACTCCTCTTCTCAACTCTCTCCATCCTCAGGCTATTCTGCTGAGGCTCTGGTGCAGCTGCATTTAGCGGAGCAGCCCGCTAATCAGTATGTGAATTCTCCCTCAGCAATCAAGTCAAAGTTCTGGTGGAGAAACCAGCTGAAATACAACACAGCTGAAAGTAATGAAGGTCCAAGCGAGTCAATTAAAAAGAAATGTGTGGAGGTGGGAAAAAGGCAACAAAACAGTCGAACATTCATGCATCATTGATAGACATATAGAGACAGTTGGATGTGAATCACACAAACAAGATGAAAACAAAAGTGCACGAATGGCTGACATGCTGGATCGAACACAGGCAGAATCTTTTCCGTCATTCGGATGAATCAAAAAAGATATCAACATATCAAAAGGCCTTTGATGAGGCCCTGCAGCTGTGGCCTCTTCAATGCACATTAATTCTGGTCGTCATTTAATTAAATCTGGTGGTGCACTAACCACTGCTAACACACCTTTACGTGTCCGGACCTGTTAGAGGCAAGTGATTATCAATATGCACATAACCTTATATTTGAGATCACCGTAGACCTGTTGACGTGAACGGAGCCGATTGTCACACATATCAATGGGCATCAGGAAAATTACAACGTTAAGACTGGGCGGTATCATAACTTTTAAAAGGTTAAAAACACATATCTGCAAGCTGGACCAGAGGCGGTGTCAGTGTCGCCGCTGCTTTCAAACGGGTTATAGAATTTGACACGTAAAGGATATGAGCCTGACTAATTCTGGCACTGCACGAGGCTCGACGATCACAATGTGAAGAAAATGAAGAGCAGAGGAAGGAGAATGAGGGAAACGGAGAGTCACAGGAGCCTGGACAGACTCAGATGCACAAATTTGGAAACATCCACTTATAGCACTCTCCAAATCATAGAGTGCAAGGGCTGTTGTGTGACTATTTCTCCTTCTGTCTGACAGCACATTCAGCACTCATGGTAAATACGTGATCTGTCCATGCGTGTGTTAAGATCAGGACATTTAGATAACTCATGTCAGCAAATATTAACATTTACCTCAACTTGAACCTGAAGTTTGTGAACACACATTTTTTTTTTACCTTTTATTTTACTGGTATGCGGATGGCTAATATATGTACAAAAACAATTTATACCAAACACCTGGTCGCATATAAATATTTATAATCATGACCGACTTCTCTCATGGCTTTGGCAATTGCAATTTGTTCAGTGGTTTTATTGTGAATGATTGAAGAATCCACACTTTGGAGATAAAAAAAAAAATGCAGCAAAAATCAATATATTGTATTAGTTTATTTGACATACAATGCTCATTTGTAAAACCAGTAAGTTCATACATTTATTTGTATGAAAAAAAAAATATTAGTATTTTTAGATTTCCAACCTCAGACTGTTGAATCAGGTAATTTGGACCCAAACTTTAGTTTTTTACTTTCAGTACAGATGAACTGATTCAACTCTGGGATTTCCTAGCCAGATGTTCGAGCATTCATCAGGATTTATTTACTTCCAAATATTTTGCTTTTATTATATTTACTATTAACGCAGAAGACAGAGCAGTCGCAGTTCTAATTATAATGAGGCAACGTGCCAATGATGTAATCATAATTTCCAAAATAATCCAGTTATGTCTCATAACTGCATAATAAATGGGATGATTGTATTATAGAAGTAATTCCAGAGGGCTTCTTCCTTGTCATAAGTGAAATATTACAGTTGGTGAGATATGAAATACTCTTCCAGTGTATAAAACAAAACAAAAACAAAAATCCTCTCACTTATCCTCCTTCTCTCTTTCACAGTCTTTCTCTGTCACACTGTTATATAATCTTAGCTTTCTTATTCATCTCAGCCAACACTGACTCGGCCACTAGCTCAGAATACAAAATCAAAGCTGAGTCATATCACCAGGGTCTCGTCTAATCTCTAATAGTGAGAAAATGACACAGAGTGAGTGTACGTATCTGTTGGTGTGAAATGTTTGTACATGTATGCAAGATCATGTGCACGCTATCGATTAGTCTGAGTCTGCCTGTCCTTGCAAATGAAAAAGCCTGGACTGATGTAGCATACAGACAGCACTGTTAGAACAGCAGCAGCAGCAGCAGCAGCACTGCTCAAATGCTCATATGTATGCAAATCACAGGCGTTCTGTTCTCCCCGGTGGAAAGCAGTGTTTGGGCTGATAAAACCTGAAGAATCCTCCTTACAGCACAGCAGGATGACAGCTGCAGCTCAATGCCACCACACATGAATGCAAGGTAATTACTTAAACAAATGTACTCCCTTAAAACAAAAGAAAATGTGAGGGAAGGTATGAGCCGGGAACTGGGAGGCTGGGAATACAGCAGAACAACTGGCAAAATGGCACCGACTATAAATAGAAAAGATTTCCAAATAGAAAAGAGTCTTATTTCACCTGGAATACCCACCTAGCAATGGCTGACAACTCACTGTGGACACTCTTGCTGAGCATGCCGTAAGAGGGCTTCAGCTGGAAAGGGTGAACCCATGATGGTTCAAGGTAAAAACAAACAGACATATTTCTGGTAGCCATTGCTGAATCTAACCACCTGAGCCGCCTCATATTTAATATGTATAAACGGAAATGTTGACAGGTAAAAGCATCTTGTATTTGGACCACTTAGGATTTCAGGGCTTTGCTGAAGGGCATTTTGCGACACAGCTGTCTTACAAATGTGTAAACACACTTGTACTGCTAAATATTTCAAACTAATGTGATGAGAATCTGCCATTTTAGCCTTTAAACTGAAACATCCTACCGGTTCAGGCTGTATTTAATGTTTTTGTCATTATTCATCAATAAATAATCGTTGTGCCTATAAACTATTTGGTATAATACAAATTACCCAGAAACCGAAGTTACATACCTAACTTTCAAATTTCATCTGACCCACAGATATTCAGATAAGCATGACAAATAAAAGCCACAACACTCAGTGAGCATTGCATCGTTAACAGTTTGCTTTGATCTGATTTTTTTTGTCGATCAAGTAATGAAGTTATTAGCGAGGCATTACACTGCTAATATGGATGATAAATCAAACACAGCTAACAAAATAATTAAGTCTTGCACATGCATTATAACATTTTAAGAACTTAAAGGAATAGTTTCGTGTTTTCTGTTAGAATATCTGCCTACCAACAGCTCACTAATTAACACATTACACAGTCTCTCGTTTGTTCAGTCCATACAAAAACAGAACGGCCAACCATGAGTCACAGGACTATTGAGATTTCGCAGATTTGTGAAACAAATGTGAGACCTTGACCAACAATTACTGTCGGAAGTTGATCAGCTGCCTTAAAAACATAGCAAAAAGAAATGAGAGACAAAGCAAATAAGACATACAAAAGAGAGATGATATAACCAAGTGAAAAGAGCTGTGCTCTGCCTAGATTAGCACCGCTGTTGTTTAGCTTCAGGTCCTCTACTCCCACACTCTCCCTCTCTTCCACCTTGCCTTCTTCCCACCCATCCCGCATTTATCCACCCATCAGTCATCAATCATTCATCCAGAAATCCATCAATCAAACGTTCATCTCTCAACATCCTTCCAGCCATCCCCACCAAAACTCCCCGGTCGGACCACTCAGCCAGAGGCGAAGCACTGGCATCAGCACCACCAGTCGGAGCCACCTGTTCTCCACTCCGCTTGAAACCCCCCCCCCTCTCCTCTTACATAAAGAGACACTTGCACTGTTGCAATGCAGCATCAGACGCTGTTGTGCAACAGCATTAAAAATACCTCAGGGTCAGTGAGGAGGAAAGTTGAAAACAGGATATCAACCGAGTTATTCTGGTGGAGAGAGTACAAAAAAAAACAGTCGTGAGTGTCGGTCTGTCTGTCACTTAAAGACAGACCTCGCTTTGTATACACTGCGCTGCTGTGAAGCTGAGAGACTGATCCACGCTCAACTTTGTGAGAGGCCATTTTTCAATCACATCTTCTCATACAAGTGCATGCAGGGGTATTATTCAATGTGTCAGCACACTGTCATTATGAAGCAGACATGACTCTTGAAAGCAATTAACATCCTGTCATACTGCAGCACAAGCCCAAACGTGTACACAAGGTGAAGAAGGTGCTCTATGTTAGTAATCAATGTGTCAGAATAGCTGAAAGATAGTCACCCATTTTGTACAAATAAAAGTCACACACAAAAAAAAAATAAAAACACAAATATTTAAGGCATTATTAGCTGCCGTGCCTTCTTTTGCTAACATCAACTCTAGAGGCTCTCAAATTAGTGACTCAATCTTTCCAACTATGGCAATGCTGATTTACATTAGCTTTTGTTAACAGTAACCCAAATCATAAATATATCCCTTCTTAGCACGGCACAATGTCATACTGAGCCTTAAGTCTGTTGTAAGCACACCCAGTTTTGCAGATACCTCCTAATTCCATAAATATAGCCACCCTAAAGCCTCTGCTGCTGTTGGAGGTAGTTCTGCAGCTTAGGTTATAATGACACCGGCAACAATTGTATAAGAACTACCACACTCACTTAAAACCCTCCCAGCTCAAATATTTACTGCCTTCAAAATTCCATTGTGCCATCATCTTACTTTTTTAACAATTGGGACTTTTTGGAGTTGAAATGCCCCTGTCGTAAAGAACTTAGCGAATCATTACATTCAATAAAATCCACGAAAGGAAACCTTCCTCATGTCTTTGGGAATAATTACGACCAATTAAAATTAATTCAGAGCAAAGTAGCCAATCAGCGTTTGAGACGCATCCTCCAAAGTATTCTCAAAGTGATTGTAAAACTATTTTTGAATGGTTTCCACAGTGTCGAGCCCATAGGAACAGCGACGCTGTACATCAGGCCAATCGGTCCAAGGAGAGGAATTGTCTCGTTAATGTAGTGTGGAGTGGAGCCACTGAGGGCAGTGTATGTCACAGGATTTACACCACCGCGGTCCTGTGATTCCCTGCAGCTGTAAAACAATGAGGAGGTGATTGGAGTAAATAAAACTATCGTCAACCTCCGGACCGCTCACAGCCATTTCGTGGCGTCTCTCTCTCTCTTACAAACAAATTGTTTCTCTCCCATCCCCTGGCTCACACACGTACACACAAACAGCATTTTTTTTTTGTTTTTGTTTTACTCCTAACCTCCCACACTTTCTTTATCTCTGTCTGATATTCTGTCTGCCACTGTTTTTCAAATGTCAAGACACAACACTGGTAAAAAGAACAACAAGTTACACAGTGATTAAGTGGTCATTTCTCTTTCTTGTTACCGTCTTTTCCTACAATTGCTCACCTGTCACCTTAAATGTCATGATCCAGAGACGAGCGTCTTACACGTTTTAACCCACGTTACCCAGATTCACACAGACTCATGGCAATCACAGCAGAAACCAGAAAAGTGTTCTATTCCAATGCCATGAGGATAAATATCAGAATGGGTGTTAGCTATTAGATTTCAAAAACTTACAACTGACACTTTAAATAGACGTTTAAAGATTAGGGTTGTATTATTTTAGCTCGAGATATTTAACAAGAAATCCCTTCAAAAGGCATAAACCAACAAGGAAATTATCCTTCTAACATTTGCTGTTTGTGAAGCTGAAGTCTGATGATCCACAGGATCGTGCCGTAATCCCAATTTTTGTCCCACAGTTCCCAGTCGGTGCAGCTGGTGTAGTTCATGCTGAAACAATTCTGTGATGGCATTTTGGATCACTTAAGAGTAACTGGGTGTCAGGATTTCCCTCAACATCTTTGCAGGATGCATTTCCAGTATGGTTCTTTAATGTGCATTCGAAGGATGGCAGGTGCAAGCTATAGGAAGGGGACATGAGCGTTGTCAAGGTGTGGCTAAACAGACCATACTGGTCTTTGCATAGGATTTTTCAATAACAATAACATGAAATAATACCAGCATTGCTCTGTTTTTACCAGGACTATAAGCTTATAGGTCCTCATAAATTATTGATGGCACTGGGTACAACAATGTCATGCTAAAAGTCAAATGACAGAAGGTCACGGAGCATATGTGAATCTTTAATTTAACACTAATCCAAATCACTAGACTACATTCAAACTCCTCCCAATTAAATAATGACCAGAAGGCAATTCACATCCTGAACATTGTAACAGAATCTTATGAGCAGCTTTTTTTCATTCAAATATAGAAGCTAACTTTTTGCCTTTTTGTTAATACCACAGCTATTTGCTCATCTGCAACAAATGACTTCTAATGCTATCCAATGCTTTTCTGCACCCCTATGTGTTTTCATCAGATACAGATATTTAACAAATGATGCTTTCATGAAAATTAGGCTTGACTTGCTGGACCGTCACGCTGATAACAAGGCTGCGCGTCACACAGTAGCAGAAAGGGGAAAAAAATATTTTTCCGAGAAAGAAAGTGCCCCTGCTTCTCAATGTGGAGCTGTGTGTGAAATAGCTTTCTATTTAAAGTGGCACATGGGAGAGCGATGGCGGTGGCGTCTTATATTACATAATCTGAATTAACAACCACATACATCCACATTTGCAAGTACGCACACAGACATGGTATAATTTGGCACGCAGATAATTCATTCATAAAATCTAAATTATACAAACATGCAGGACGCAGTGCCTCTAAAATAGCAAGAAGCTATAGGAGCTGTGAGATACTGTATACCTCTGTGAGCTATTAATGCCAAAAGTACAAGAACAGAGGAATGGTGGATGAAAGAAAAAAGAAAAAAAACCGTATTATAAATGGAGAATGCATGAGAGAGGAGTACTACACGAATATAAAAGAAAACTGTCTGTAATCAAAACTGAGATCCATCACACCTCGAGGTAGAAACAAAGGACCAAATACCCGGGTAAAAAATGTTCAATGTAAATTTGCTTCTTTTTTTATTTTTTTAATGACATCATCGTAGCCCGATCCTGACATCAGTTGGGAGATGTCTCATGGAAGAAATTGGAAGTAGAGGAAGTGGGGCACAAGACGAATAGAGAAAGAGGGAGCGGGACAGAGGGAAAAAAATTGACAGGCTAGTGAAAGAGAGATGAGTCGTAAAAAATGGAGAAGGAGATGAAAATACTCGGTGGAGGGGGAAGGGAAATGGGATGGAATAAAAGGGGAGGGGGGGGGGGGGACTAAATTGGTGAAAGGGGAGAGAGTAAAAAGAAGAATGGGTAGGAGGCAAGAGGTTCAGGGGTATACCAGAATGGAGAATGAAGATATGACTCTATGGGAAGGGATGAGGCGTGGGCGAATGCAACAGAGGCTGATAGACAGCCAGGAATAGATGACTAATTAATAGTCAAAAACTGCAGGCAGGCAGGTGTGGAGAGAACCACAGCGGGAGAGAATAAATGCAGTGATGGATGGTTTCCTACCCAAACTAACAAGACAGGCAGCTTTGGGGTGTATCTCGTCACATATTGCATCATTGCATCACATAGAGGTAAAAGAGGAGACGGTATGGGAAGGGGATCGGGGGGCAGAGGGAGATTAGTAGTGCAGGAAGTAGGCAGGGAGAGACACAGGAATAGAGACTGAGCTAGACATTGAGGAAGAGCGACACAGAAACCCATCTAATGTGACAAGAGGGTTTCCTAGGAGATTTAACAAGGATAACCACACACGCTCCTGCCATTTCTGCAAGAGGAAAGCATTCAAGTTGAACTGCAAACAAAGTTAAATTACTCAAATGGCTTATCACACGGACACTTCCCTCCCACACAACGCTCGACAAACAGTTTTGACCTTGAAAGTTTGCCACGACTGCGGTTTAGACCACATGTTGTGTGACAAAAACACAAGCACTACGCAGCTCCCCAGTTACAGCCACCAACACAACGAACGTATGTAAGGCCATGTCTCACCATGTGTGTGCGACAGTGAAGCGCCTCTGTTTGTGGGTGTTGTTGTTGAGCAACATGCGGCGGAGCAGTCGTGGCGAGTTGCGCGGGGAGAGGCGGGGGGAGATGGAGGAGGGGGACCGCCGGTGTCCTCGTGGCCTCTCCGGCTGCAGCAGGTTCTCCCGCAGGATCTTCACCAGGTCTTCATTCAGGCCGGAGTGTTTGGGCATGGGGGGCACTGCCAGGGTGTCCTGGTGGGTCACCCCCATGCCTGCCTGCTGGGCCATGCCTGCCCCGGCTTCACCACCACAACCACCAGCACCAGCCAAAATGAACGAACAGCAAAGGCAGCCGAGATGTAGCAGAGATAAACCAAAGCACACACTAAATGTATGCTGCTTCTTTGTCAGAGTCAAAGTTTAGGAATCTGTACAACAACAAAAAAAAAGACATCCAAATATCCTCTGAATGATAAAAAAAAAATAAAAAATTAAAATTAAAAAAAATAAGCTGCTGGTAATTTCTCACACCAGCAATTCCCTCTGTGCAAAAGTGGGGGAAATAAAAGAGAGAGAAAAAAAAAATAATCCCTTTTTCCCCTTCTGTCTTTAAAGAAGCCGGTAGAAGAACTGAAGCACTGAGGGCTGCTGTCTTTGTCTGCTCTGCAACACTGGATGTCTGCTGTGAAAGTGCAAGGGAGAAGATGAGGGTAGCATGAAAGGAGGAGAGCGGGAGGGCGGGATGCAAAAAAAATGGAAAAAAACAGGGAATTCCATTCCAGCCCTTTCTACCCAAGATCTGCTGGCAGACTCAACACAGTCCAGGGAAATCAAACGCAGCAAGAGTTTACCTGAACCAAATTCAGCCTATTCGAGCCCAGAACAGGGAACCTGCGCTGGTTCACCAGTAAAAAGCCCCCAGCCCAGTATGACTCAATCCAGTAAGGCTTGGTTGAGTTCAGTTCCATCCAGTGGACGTAATTTATCCTTCCTTCCTCTCCCCACATAGAGAGACTGACTGCTGACTGCAGCCAGTTTATAAGCTACTGATCCTTTAGAGCTGAGTGCTGCTTGAGCATGTGTGAGAGAGTGTTTGAGAGAAAGAGAGAGAGTGTGTATGTGTACACAACACAAGAGAGAAAAACAGGGAGGTATAAAAAAAAGAGAGAGAGAGAGAGAGAGAGTCAGAGAGGGAGAGGGAGGGAGAGATGAGCTAGACTACAGCTGCGAAAAAATGTTGCATGCATGCGCTGGAGAGTGGAGGCACATGCATCTTTGAGGGTGCATTTCTCGATGCTGCAGAACGCACTAATGACACACTTTAGTTACTGGGTAACCCTTAATGCCGACTCGGCTTCAGAGGACATCCCCAGGAACCGCAGACGATGCAAAGTGTATACCTATACTTGCACGATTTGGCATTTTCATTTAAAAAACCATTTAAACAAATGCCAGATAAAACTAGGAAGGAGTTTCAACCAACCTCATCTAGCCTTAATCTTCCACCACTCCCTTTCACTGTTAGTTTATAAAATGAGGGTAGACTTACTGGTAAACATGTCAGCATTGTCAACTGAGTCTCACATGCTTCCTTACATGCTTTTATCCTCCTCCGCCTGGCAATCAGCATCGTATCCTGAACACAGAGCGTCCCTGCCTCTAGCCAGCTTTTAGTCGTTCTGCTTTCAACAACTACACACCCTTAAAAACTTCCCTCTGGGTGTCAACAATCTTACAGTACTATTTTAGATATCCAGCTCCTACAAATACGCCGAAGCACACACACACCACCTAATTCAATCACCTATAAGCTGACAGGAGTAGCTTTAACCTTTGCCCAGCAGCAACCCTAAAGCAACACAGGTGCAGTGTTTTCTTATTCAGACTACTGATTGCTGAATCATTCCCAATGCACATGCACAAATACAAAATGAAATGCATTATTAGTTTGGCTTTAGCAGTATGCAGATATGCAAGAAGGGAAAATAAAGAGCAAACCCTAATCCCAGGATATCGCTGTGGCAACAGTTCACATTTCTGAGATTTAGGGAAACCACACTAATGTGCTCCTGACCTACAAAGCAGTCGTAGTATAATCTAAAAGCTGGCATCACAGCATTGATGTTCACGTGATCAAAAGGACAATGGTAACATGCCGTTTAGTCGTTATAATGTTTCTGTTCATCATTGTACTTTAGTGAGTTGAAATGCTAACATTGGCTAGCCTGACTGTGCCAACTGTCACTCACAGCTTTGGTTGTCTTCACTGTGATAACAGTCTAGGAACTCGGCTCGTATTAGTGTTTGCTCAGCCACTCTGAAGGGCAGACCAATCGGTGACAAGTGTCAGTGGTTAACCGTGTTTGTTCCGCCCTTCCTTTACTGTGATTGGACAGCTGGTGACAGTGAGGAGCTCAGTGTTGTCAGGATTCCTGTCTGCTCCTACTGTTTGCTCCTCTGTTTTGTCCCCAATCACCTCTCCTGGTGTTTTCTGTCTTTCCCCTGTCTGTTATTGTGTCTCCATGTGTTGTGTGTCCTCCTCTCCCCGCCTCCTGTCACCTCCCATGGCCACACCCCTCACCGGTCTCAGCAGCTGCCACCACTCTCCCCAAATCACCACCTGCAGGTGGCTCATTTCCCTGATCACCTCCCCGGACTATATGTACCCTGCCCCTGCAGTCATCTAGTGTCGGTCCATACAGCTAGATACTGCCAGTCCTCCTGCTCCTGCTCCCTGTTTCTGCTTCTAGTCCGTGCGATCAGTCAGTGCTCCCAATCTCGGCTGATCGCCGAAGCTAAGCAGGGTCGGGCCTGATTAGTATTTGGATGGGAGACCACCTGGGAGTACCAGGTGCTGCAGAGCTACCCGGTCACTCCAGTACCAGAGTCTATTGCCGCTCGCTGTGGAGGACCTCGGGATTCCCCCTGGCCTCTGGTGAGAGTTGGTGGAGTTTCACTGGGGAATCAGACATTGACTTTAGGTACCGGCCTTTGTTGATCAATAAAGACTGTTTTGAACTTGTACCCGAGTCCGTTTGCCTGCGTTTGGGTCCTGTTACACCTCACCTCATAACAAGCGTTAACATTTTTCAACCCTCTTTGCCCAGAAAACAACCCGCAGAAAGTTCATTGCTCAGCACAGAATCACCGTTCAGCTCCTTGTCAAACTCCTGGTATTTATTAAAACAATTAAAAAAATATGCAGTACTATGGTGGTGTAAGTAGTTGCAGCAATGGCACGACTACAAACGATTCCGTGTGGAGCTAGGCCAGAACCATATATTCACGCAGTAAAATTGGATCTGGTTAACAACAGGCTAAACATTGGTTAGAGCTAAACACAAAGATCAGCTGAGGAAAAAAGTTCTGGTAATACTATACTTCTACCTGTTGGTGGTACAAATTGAGAAGTCAGAGGATCACCAAAAGTCTTTACAACGTGTCATCCAGAAACCACCAATATTTGTTCCAAATTTTGCATCAATTCATCTCATAGGCGAGGAGAGATTTTACCGCTTTAATTTAGAACTTTAACCCACGTGTGGTCTAGATGAACAAAGTCGATGAGAATCTTCCTTAGGGCACAATTAATGTATGTATTGGCAATCCATGCAATATCTACTAAGACTGCAGTCTGAATATGTGCTAAATTGGGCAACTAGACAAAACAGTGACATTTCTGTCATTGTTGGCCAAAAATGCTGGCATTTAATTACTTGTTAACATATTTTACATTAAAATACTACATCTGATTTAGTTAGTTAAGTAAGTTGTACAAAAAAAAAATAGAGTACAAACCGGAAACATATTCTAAAAAAGCAAGACACACAGGAATCGGATGACCCTTGTTTGTGCAGAGTCACTGTAGTTACGAGTTAGCTAACCTTGATTGGTTGTATTTCTGAAGATTCTCATTCATCCCAGTAATGGTCAGTTTAAGGGTTATCTAAAGGCAACTTGACTTGCTCTAATTTCACCTCTCAATCCAAAAGGCTTTTTCAGTTCTGTTTAGTTCTGAGTGGTTGTTTGATTCATGCCAGGTCCACTTTTTAAAGCAAAAGGACAGAAAAATCTTTAAAGGAACGCTTCTATTAAATGTTGTTAGTAACGGGCATTAGTCATTTCAAGCAAAGTTTTAATGAATTAACATTGCCGACTGCAGCTTTGAGGAAATGGGCTGTCATACTTATCATAGATTTTAATGGGAAAATGTTTGGCCTATTGCTGTAGCAGTAAAATATGTGAAGAAAAAAAATACTGTGGGTGAAAAAGAGCTCACCAGACTGGATCATGGTCAACTAGATATACTAGATATAGGCACTTGGAGAGTGTAAACCTGCACCAAGGGCATTAGTCCACTCTTCTATGATCCCAGAGGGTTACTGGTCCCTGTGAATGTGGATTGTAAAACAGAGTCACCATATATTTCTAGAATTGCCTGTCTTGTCACAATTTAGTAAGACAAATGCTCTATCTCAAAATGTTAATGAAAGTGAAAAATAGTTTGTTGACATGCCTCGTGGCTCGGATCCGATTCAAAATATAATGTGTTCTTCCTTGACCCATTCTACATGCTTCCGACAAGTTTCATGGAAATCACAATTGTAGTTTTTTTTTTATAATCCTGCTGACAAATAGATACAAAAAAAAAAAGCATTGAAAAGATTACCTCCCTGACGGTGGTAATAAACACTGGTGTAACCCGTCCCCTGACTGCAGCCTGGTAAGGCTTTAAATAAATACCTTCAGCTTTGTATCCATGTTGCCACAGTAACAGATCATACTAGTAGGTTTGGGCTCCGTACTAACAAGTTAAGGAAATCGCTTTGAAAGTAATTAGGAAAACGAACTTCCTAAAAATGTAAAATTTTTGAAGGCATAATGTTTGGTGCATTTTGCCTGTCAACATCATCACAGTGCAACCCTCACTCAAAGGCAGGCTGTGCCAGTCACAAAGACACTTTCAGCCGTAATGGCAGTGGAGAGCTGTTGGCCTTCATTTGACGGCTTGCAATTTATCGTCACCTTACAACAGTCAAAGAAGATGAATACCGTTCTTCAAGAAAATGTTATATTTGTTTTTCTATCACATGATAAGCTCACATCATTGCTTTCCATCTGTCTCGTGCTTCCTCTCTTCTGCTACCTGTCTTACTGTCTGTCTCTTTTTCTCCCAAGCTTTGTTAAACATTTTTTCTCATGACCACTCCCCGTTAGTGTGCATGACGTCTATGTGCATTTCCCCCTGGTTACCAAGGGCAACATGGATGGAGAGGGACAAGTGGGTTTGTCAAGACCTAAAGGCTGGAGAACAAAAGCAAGAAAAGGAAAGACAATCTGCAGGGCAAAACTGAAGGATATTCAGACACTCAAACAGACCTACACCCTGAAAACACTACAACAGATATAAGCACACAACACTGTCATGCACTCAAAGGAAAGGGAAAGCAAGGAGTTAATACAGCACACAGGTGGCCATCTTTTGTTGGGGCATACAGCAAAGAAATGATCCTCGAACCAAAAGACCGTGCAAACAAACCTCAGACTTCTCCTATGTTCTTTCATATACAGGGAGTGGGCACAAAGGGATGAACATCTTAAAGTGAAATGTAACCCAATAGCCCTCTAAAAAGTTACTTAATTTAATGTAATACAGCACTAATGCAATCTGACAAAAACACATCCAAAGGCCTACAATTATAAATATAAAGATTAACAGCTCTAAGAGTCTCAACACAAACTCAACATTCTTAGTGTGCAGGAGATGATGGAGTCTGAAGCTTTGGACATTATATATCAGCCTTCAGGATAACAGATGTATGATTGATACGTCAGATAATAGAGCAGATGCAGCTGTGACTCAGTTTGGTCTAAGCACATTCATTTCCCATTCCTCTTGCTTGTAAAACAAAATCCTGAGTGAAAAATGGGGAGAACACTCAAATAATGCATCAAACCAGTGTGTAAATCGCATTACCCACAAGTTCCTTGCAAAAATACTGTTTAGTCTTGACAGACTGGACGCCGTTCTTCTGGCGGTACACAGCATGCCGTCACCTCGCAAAGCACAGTGTGGGATCTGGTGTTGTTGCTGGCAAAGGGTTGCCTGCGTGACACTTGACTATCAAATCAGTGCACTTTATTTCATTTTATGTCTAAGGACATCTATTATGACTAAGATTTATTACACGTACCTGTTGCTATAGTTACCACTTGCATAAATTTGATGGTCAAGCAGATGTATGTATGATTGGTGAAGGAGCAGTGCTGAAATACTATTAAAATAGTATTAGGTGTGAGGAGTTGGGGTGGCCGGTGGTTAAAAACCAATCAGGAGGACCTGAATCACCAAAACAATTCTCTGCAGTTCAACAGAAATCTAAGTCATTACAAACTACAATATTACTAACAAACCCAACACAGCCAAAACCTTCATGCAGCTCTGCCTCCCTCAGGTGGCCATGTTCTGTCATTGTGAGATGCAGCAACTGGCCCAGGAAACAGGAAAAGTGTCAGAGCTGCTACCACCTGACCAAATACATAGGAACGTTTGGACCCGAACTCATTTCCCAGTGATTGGCTGACCATAAATGTTCAGAAGGTACTGGAGACAGAAATATGTTGCCGAGCAAAGAAGCTTCGACTCACTGATGTGCAGTTTTCCATTTTAAAGAGCTAACTGAGTTTTCTGTCGTTGCAGATATGTCAAAATCTCTGTGCACTTGTGTGTTTTCGGGAAGATGTCCCTGTTACCTTCCATAAACTGTTCTTTAATGTATTAGCCAATCTCTAATCTTGTTTTATATCCTTGGGAGCTGGAATCTTTCACAAATTATTCAGAAATCAGCCACTGAAAATTGAGATCCACTCTCTATTTCTGCCACAGTACATTGGGTGCAAAGAATATTGAATAAAACCTATTTAAACATATCAGACTGTCACAGAGTACTACATCCACCAGGAGCAATCCGGTCACCACAACTGTTCAAAGTGTTTACGTGTAAATATTTTTTTACAAACACAAATTCATTTGTAGGCAGCCGCAGACATTTTGGTACAGATTAAAAAAAAATAATCCCACAATAAAAACATTCTCGGTTCTACTGTTATGGTTTTCATCAAGTAAGATGAGTGTCAAATTTGGTACAGTCAGTAAAGAGCCAGGCAACATCTTAGCAATGCTAAATATGATCTTTCATGCACTAGATATCTACCCTATGTAAAGAGATATCATGAAAACAGGTCCGGTAGAGAGTCCGACAGAAAACTCAGAGTTAATTTTGCGTATTTGACCAATAGATGGCAGCATTTGTTTAGTTTCTACAGCTCTAACTCTGAAGAGCTCAGAAATACTGTCTTTTTCAGCATGACCATGGGGTTTTACATTGTTCTCCTTTTAGTACCGTGACATTTTTCTTCATAGTTTTAACATTTAAGGAGCTCTTTCTTCACATGACTCAGCCTGCGGTGAAAGCTGTCAGCCTTGAGAGGGCAAAATGGAGCCACTCTTCAGTGGGAAACAAACTGCAGACTAAGAGTGAACTATGAACTACACGCCTCTCACGGGTTTTACAAAAGACAGTTTGGTGCAACAAAATGACACGAGATATGGCAACACTATTCAAAAGAACTATGGTTCTGCACCCCTCCTCTACTCCAGTGTACATCCCCAACACTCCCTCACAAAAGAAACACGAATACTGAAAGCAGCGAAACTAAAAACGCATGTGAGTATATCATCAAATCAAAACACTTTGAAACACAATGGAAGAACACTTCACTTGGAGACATAATATTTATTTCTATAGCAAACAGCTTTTTTTTCTTATTTTAATTTACGCAACCTACAAATCTTATTTGTTTCAGTTTCATATTTCTATTGATTATGCATACCCTCTGTATTTTCCAAATCCATCTTCCTGCTGTCCTGTGTAGCTGGTCTCTCAGGCACAGTGTGAATATCTCATAGTTGATTAGCACAGCCGTAAGAGGACTGTGGTCTAATTCCCTCACTCCCACTGACAGTAAAAGGTTACACCCTATCCCATCCTAGACTACAAGCACACACACACACACACACACGCACAGACATAATGGCAGATACACAAAGATAATTTATAACCAACTGTGACAGAACTGGGTTGTTCACCTGTTTCCAAACTCTGTAGATATTAGGCAGCCAATGTTTCAGTTTTGCATGAACACGAGATTGTTAATTAATGCTGTTCTGCCTGCAAGCACCAAATAAGTTATGAGATGTGTTTTTAAATGTGTCATGAGCAAATCAGGTGCTTTGATGTGTTCTAATGCTTGGAACAACATTTTAAATGTCTGCTATCCAACAGCAGCCCCAATGGGCCAAATTACCTCAAATCCCATTTACAATAGAGCCAGGAGAGAGGGAAAATAATGGAACAAGAATAAATATTGAAACAGCATCTACTATTATGTTATTATGCATCTGAAACTGCCCATTCTCTAAGCATCATGAGTCAAAATAAATGCGTGTCGAGACAGAATAATAACCCAGTAAGCCAAAACTTCAGGGATTCCGTTATTACCGGGTTCACTGCCAGGGAAAGTAATACAGACGCCGGCCAGGGTCCATTAGAATACTCTGCTGGAACGTTTGATTAAATGTGTGCATGAGAGCGTGCATGGCGTTGAATGGTAACCTTCGTGTATACGGTTAGATTGCGCTTATTTTGGAGCATGGTAATAGTTATTTATTGAGCAGCTCTTTGGCTTGCATGCCGCCTGCCATGATGAGAGATAATGGTCAGAGGAAGGAAGGGGGCAGAACTGAGGGATTGAGAAGAGTGAGGGAGGGAAACTAGCAGAACAGCTTGCCAAGTGAGAGAGGAGCTCAGAGCAGGCTGTGACTGACACAGGGTGACAGTAAATGAAAGTGGATGAATACAAATGACCACAGGGATAAAGAAGAAGGGTTGAGAGGGAACGAGGTGGGGGTAGAGAAGGACACGGAAATCAGGTTGGCTCCAGAAACAGCCCACGGTTGTAAACATGGTGTGTCCCAGCAAGGTTCAACGTCCTATGAGTCTCTCTGTGTGTATGAGTAATACAATAGACGCGCAGGTTCAGTTAATGTGTTAATTTACAGAAAATATAGGTGTGTTGAAGGAAGTCCAAAGGGTAAAATCAGGTACTATCACAAATTTTAGGGGTTTTACGATGGTGTAACACTAATTATTTTCTCCTATAAGACATTTCAATAAGGGTAAGCATGTCTCACACCTCATTGGCATACCACTCATAGTACATAGGTTAGACCTCACACATCCATTCCTCTCATCTAGACAGGAGAGAGAGCATTTCACGTCAGCACAAACAAATAATTACTTTAAGGCAAAATAATGAGTTAAGAGTGGACTTTAATGTGGCTCAAAATAAGCGGGGAATAATGGGGTGATGATGCCGGGATTTTAAAACTTAGGCGTGAAGTGCTCACTGATATGTGGAGAGTAGAATTACTCCTCAAAATTGACAATGAATAATTAATAAGGAAATGAATACTTTTCAAAAATATACCCCTGGGTGAGAAATGATCGCCAGAATTAAAAAAAAAAGAAAACAACTTTTGAAGTGATCGCAACTTTGTTGAGTGTTTCTAAACAACACGGTCGAATTAATGACAGAGACGTCATAAGAAAGGCCCAAAAGGTAGCAGTTACATCATGTGAGCACTCTGCTGCATCATGGAGGACCTGGACACTTCAGAGATCCATGAACCTGATGGCAGGTCTTGAGCACGTAGTAGGTTCCAGCAGAGGTGTTCAATACAAACAATAAATAAGTGCTCCACTGATTTAGCAGTGCACTCCTCCAACGCGAATATATTCAAAACCTGACACCTACATTAACTGTGATGTAACCCAACGCTGGCAGAACGATCTGGGATTCAGGTGTATTATGCAAATAGCAGGTACTGTAGCCTTGACACCCGCTGGCCTAGAGCTTACCTCAAACAGAAATGTCCACAGGTGACATCACAATTCATCAGAGTCCACAGAGCTAGCTTTGGGGCCACAAAAGCTGTAAATAATGAAATAGTTATGGATGAATTCCATTCCATTTCGGCTCGAGGTCGAACACTTAACCAGAGTCATTTTTAAGGTTATTAGTAATACCTGCGCTTTATCCATAATGACAAGTCAAAGTTTAATCTGTATTCTATTCAGCAGACGCTTCTGTTAGGAATTTTGAACAAGGGGGCTACAGTGAAACCAGGCGGATCACATTCATGTCTTGATTTTTAAAAAGTCATTCATTTTCATCTTGTAATTGATCCTTATCCTGGCTGAATAAAACATCTTTGTTTAAAGTTAAAGTTGTTCACCCGGGCGGTAAAATAAACCCAAAGTGCCGTTTCCAAACTCAGAGCCTTTCAGTGTTAAGTCTGTTTGAGATGGTCGATGCTGATACTCATCAGATTTCTCAAACACACAAACACAGGCACAATACGATAAGAAGCAAGAACTTAGCACAGCATGAATAATCATTATCATTCCCCAGTAACAAGAAAAGAAGAAGCCAAGAGCCTCTTTAAACATGGGTTGTTTCCATGATGTGATTTCACAATAAAGACATTTTATGCAGAACTTTTGATGAGAGAAAATAATGGAAATGAATACCAACTGAAAAAAGGAACAGCACAAAAGAAAATAAGGCATTTTAACCAATTCACTTGTTTTGAGAAAACCCGGGGAGTAATGAGTGTTCAAACAAGGCAAAAATACCAAAAACTATACAACAGGCAGTAATGTAACATGAGAGGACTAAAAGGCTCATCACAATATTGTCAACCACTTTCTATGTATATCCGTGTTAATTAAATTGCACTTGAAAGATAACAGACAACCTGTTCTGCTTATTCTAAATTAGCCATTATGGTAACTGCATTGCAGAGGAGAGTGTGGACTGTCCAGTTCAGCTTCTTCGTGTCTTTACCTCCACAGTAAAGCTACACGGAAAATCTTGAATCAACAGCAAAACAAGTTCTTCTTTCACACACCAACGCACCGATGTGGCACATGTTTTACCGCCAGCCAAAGCAAAGCACTCACATCGACAGTTTCCGAGCCACGCTGGCATAACAAAGAGCGCCGTTGAAGACCGAGTGAACTACCGACTGATGGAAATGAAAGTGAGGCACACTGGAAAATTAAAGTTCAAGGATACTTTATTCTTGTGATCTCACCACAGTGTAGAAAATAAGGGCAGTCAAAAAGACCAATTCACTGGTTCCCTGAAGAATTCCTTATTGCTCATTTTGAATACAGAAACACTATAAACGGCTTAAATTCTAAGTTCAGTTTATTTACAACTGCAGAAATACCTTTAATGTTAAGAATTCCAACTATATTTATGTTATTTAGTGAAAACATTATATTGTAATCACTGTAATTACAGAAAATAAAAATCAAATAACTTCTTCTTCCCTCACGCACCAATGCGCACATTTTCAAGTCTCTTAACAATATAATAGGGATGAAACCATGACATTGTTGGCTGAGGTGAATACTGCCTACAGTACTTCTTTCACCGTCAATATCTCTATTTTAATTACATACAATTTGTTATTAAGGGTAATGTGACCCTGTGACTTTGACCCAAAAAATGTCAAGTTCCGTAAATCGTATAACTCAGTGAACACAAAGCGCAAATGAATGCAGAGTGATTTGAATCAGTAAATCTGTATCAGTGCTTCTAATATAAAGCATATATATGTACGTACCTATATCATCATTTCAGATTCAACTGAGCATTTTGACATGGAAATATATTTGTGAGTTTCCAACTGTTCCTTTTGAGACTCTTGTACCGCGCTGGGAGCGTCCACAAATGCCGGACAGACCGAGTGCTCTCCAGTAGATGGCCAGTTGGCATTCATGCAAGTACTTTGGCAAGTTATATGTATGTAAGTCTATTTACTCTTTAACCGCAGTTGGAAACCAAGCGTTTGCTGGCTGTCATTCGTTGCCCGCTTGTGAAGTGAAGTGAAGGAGCGGCAGCGGCACGGTTAGCTAACTAGCTGCTAGAGTATGCTCCGTCCTCGATCATGTCATTTTTATCTTGAAGATGTTTTTTTTTTTTTTTTTTTTTTTCAGTCACACCTTATTATAAAGTCACTCAAACGCTTGCTTCTGAAGAAACATTTCGAAACAAACAATACAGCATCCGACAATTTCAAACGGTACAGTCGCAGGATGTAAACAGTCATGGATTGTTTGTCCAGGCAACACGGGAATACTTCTGTGTTGTTTCCACTGACAGGTTGCCTGTTACAGAGACATACACCATCCTGTGTTTGGGCGGCATTGTGCCGAGTTCTGCCTGACTGCTTCCAACTCGTGGAGCCGCACACTGAAGCTGAAACTAACCTACACATTGAAATTTATAAGGCAAAGAATGGCTTGAAAACGATGCAATATTCTTTGGTTCATCAATGACGATGAAATTATCTAGACTCTATGGTTTATGGACCAGAAGTACAATGATACAAACTCCCTACTTACACTGCAGGTAACCCATATGGAGTAGATACGTAGTGTACAAATGTGCATATTAATGAGGTCAAATATATATATATATTTTTTTTTTTTTAACTTCTGTCAGCATTCTTAATGACAAACAAAACCAATTGACAAAATTCAGAATGTGTGTCAGAATAAGTATTATTCACTATTGATTAGCTTCCATTAATGAATGAGAAAATGTCAATATATTACTTAATAAACATACTACCATATTATTCAAGATCTGAGTGTTTGAAAACCCAGACCAATCCAAAACATGGCTGTGCACTTTGGCCGCCCGAATTATTTGAGTGTACAGTGAAGACACACAGCTAGATGTCACCAGGGACATCTGCAGTAAAAAAGCTTATTAGATTTACGTACACATAACCTGCCAAAGTACGTGCCTGCATGCTAACTGTTGTGGTTCAGTGTAATTTTCTGTAGGTAAAAAGTGACCGGAGGGTGAAATCAAAGAGTATGTAAGTGTCATGTAGGTGTCACTCAATGTGTAAATTCTTTGGCAAAATACTAGCTACAGTGGCCTGATAAAAAAATTTAAAAAAAATACTGTGTATAAATGCAGGCAGTGTCGCTCTATTCTGACATGTTACCAACTTAAAAACAAGAAAAGAACCAACCACAAAAAAAACAGTTTCCTTTTGGTTTATAATTTAAAACAAACCGAAAACTGCACGGAAATCAAGAAGCATCACACGGGAATGGCCTTTATGCAAGCAAATCATGTCTCACCTGGAGAGAAGCTGTCTCGCTGCTGTGAAAAACAGCACTGAAATTTATGTAAAATACACTTTAGTGTAGTCAGGTGTCTCTTGTGATAGTGTTCTGGCAATACTTGAAAGGCATGCACGTATAAAATTTGGGAATTATATTAAACCCTGGGGCAACATATAGCCACACCCAATAACATAAATGAAAAAAAAAAACAATTAAATATTAATGCTTTTACTGCTGTGCAAAATAAACTGTATGACACTAAAATATTTCTATTGGGACTACTACCTCTCTGAGTAATAATAAATCAACTTTGCAAAAATTGTTCATTTAAAATTATTTTCACCATCAGTGTTTAGAAATGAACATACATGTTGTGTGACGGAAATGGGAGTTAATGTTCTAATTTAAAAAAAACACTGGAAATGTGAGTGTTCCCAATTAATTAATGTTCCTCTTGTTTACCGACTGCATTTTAATTGTGTTTTTCAAGCGGGAGATGTATGCTGTGATGGTAGGGCACTTGTTTACTGTAATTATGAATTATTGTAATGACATATCTTTTTTTTTTTTCCTCCGGGGTAAACTGTACTGTACTGTTTTATATTTACTTGGGTTTAACCAAGATGGCAGTGTGCAGTTTAACAGAGAGCAGTTTGAGCTGTGTTTGGAAAGTTCACAGCTATCATCACAGCTCCAATTTATTGTGTTATATATGTTACGCTGCTGATAGCAATTGCTTTATGTTATACTCACAGAGCAACGTGTTCATTTTAAGAATCTGTGAATGGAGAAAAAGACTTGAAAGACTACGACGGACAAGTATATGTGTTCGTGCATGTAAAAAAGATTAAATAGACCATGCCATGAAGTGGGGGGAGGAGTGGGGGGGCTCATGGTAGCCGATTGCTACGCCTGAGGATCATCTATAAAAATGAATTGGCCGGCTAGGATGCCAAGAAGAAAACAGGTTTTCTTCCACCCACTTTAGATCATCATATTTCCCCCGGGGCAGAAATATGATACCATACGTAATGTTTATCTGCAAAAAGGTTTGAGCATTAACTCTTCTAGGACACTCTATACTGGATTTCGTGTTTGATAACATCTTAGCGGTTTTAATGATATTCTAACCGCACACGTGCTCACTACGCTGATAGCTTTGTGGACGTTATCCTCACATGATTATGTTTCTTTTCTAGATACAGCTCCCCTGCTCTTTTTGCTTGACCACAGAGCGCTACGACGTCTCCTTTAGCCTCCTTGGAGCCTCAGAGAGCAGCATCATCCACTCTACCTCCCACTGATCCTCTTTCCCCTATCCTTGTCCCCCCCCCCAACATGTGCTCTGTTGCTCCTGTGGCCCCAGCGGACATGGCTGGTATGACCCTGTCTCAGCCTGATGATGGTGGTGGTGGTGGTGGAGGAGGAGGAGGAGGAGGAGGAGGAGTGGGGTGGGGGATGGGACTTTTTGTCCTCTCTGCTGCTGTCCCTCTTCACTCCTCTGTACTCCCTTTAGGCAGAATCGTGTTCAGTGACTCCATGCACGTGCCGCTTCTTCTCTCACACGTGCACGAGCCATCCACAACCACACAGTAATTACTGTCCATGCCGACCGTGTCCTTTAACTTTTTTTTTTAACTTTTGAGCTGGACTAGCGTCAGCAGTAGTATGACAGTTGGTAACAATGACTTGTAAAAATCCTCTTTTAACCGTTGTGGTATGTTAATTATAGTTGATGAAGTTGAATTTACAATTCAACTTCATCAACTTGAATTTTGAAATTGGAAGAAATTCTAAAAACACGCCGAAATGATCACGCCTAAGCATGTAATACACCCGTCAGTCCACTAGGGAATATGATGCCACGTTTTGCCTCGCCTGTGCGCAAAAGATACCGATTGACAAAGAAGGAGGTCATGTGACACGGTACAAAACTGTGATAGAGTCTGCATTAGGTGGAGGTTGAGGGTCGGTAGGTCGAGCTGTCACGATCCTGAAATTTTAGTTGACGAATAAATGTCATACAAATAATTGCAATTAACGATTCAATTGTCTTTTTCTGTTCATTTTATGCCACTATTATAGCACATGTTAAATAATACACACATATCTTATGAAGGAGAAGACTGCATGGTATTGGCTTTGCAACTATATCCACAATGTTAATGTCAATTGATGCTCATCAAATTGTGGTCGTTTGACCATTAGAAGTTCAGCCCTTCAAGGTTAACGGTTGGTAGCACTAACTCTCCACTCGTGCCTTTAAACGATACCAGAAGAAGGGAGCGAGACGAGATGACACCATTTAAAGGAAGCCAGTCAAACGATAGAGATGATGTTGAAATAGTCATGTAAATATGCCATTTCTGTTAGTTTCGTCCCTCGTTTTGTTTTTTTTTATACACATGAATGGAAGAGATTATAATGATAATGATTACGCCCAAATAATTGTGATCAGGGCGGTTATGTATTAATTGTGAAAGGCCGAGTGGCTGAATGAAACGCACACAGGACTTTCCCTTGGAAGACCTGTGCTTGAGTTCAAGTCAATGTGGATTTCTTTTAAGTAATGTAATTAAGCTACATACATAATGTAACGTATTTAACGTATGTAATGTAGGTTAAGTACCTTACATGATGCATGCAACCATAATTACGTAAAATTGCTTATTTTAACCCAAACCATGATCTTTTCCTAAACCTAACTATATTGCTTTTCAAACTTGAACTATAGTCTGTATATAAAAGTGGACGGAGCTTCAGGGTCTGAAAAGTGAGGCCAATGCGGAAGTGCCATAACTTGCAATCGTACTGAGGCCCGTTAGGTGCTGGCTCCAAAAAGGCTCTGCCTCCATAGACTCTCATTCAACTTCTCTCCTGAAATACAAAGTCAACCATTTTTTTTTTTCCAACAAATCATTATGGTGTCATTTGCTAAAGTAACTTCATCTCTTTCTGGTGGTCCTTCTGAAAATAATCCCATCATTAATTAGATATTAGGCCTCAAAAAGAAGAATGTTTGGGGGAGTGTCTGTTTGATTGACAGGCCTGTGGTGCAGTTAGGTTTCCGCTATAGATGAGTAGGACATAAAGTCCTCAGGTTCCCAGTCAGATCGTGTCAGATCCACCACTCCAACATAGCAAAACGCCAGTGGCCGAAAAGCCAAACCTGAGGCTTCAGAACGGCAGCTCACAGACTGAAGGGTGCATCAGGGTTGGTTACAAGTTGGCCAAAGCATGCCAAAGCATGCCAAAGCATGCCAAATGTGACACTGACACAGTATCCACTAACAAACTGACCGCTGTACATGCTTTGGCATTATATGACCGACGGTATAGGTTAGACTTTAAAACAGGTACAATCACCTTATTGTAAAGACACTTTCTGGAGCAATCAGTGGTCTTTACAATACGTATCCCTCCTGTGGCACAGAGACTCCCTTCTCAAAACACGAATCCTCTTAAGGTCTTCTCTCGACCACATTTATTGAGAGCTGTCTCACTTGACCTTTGAGTGGTCATGTTGTACCACCTAGCATGAAAAGTTCTCTATTCCCTCTCTCGAGACGTCTGAGTGGTCACTACGAGATACAGAAAAATGTTAAGATTTACCCTCCCAAGACTTCATTTGAGATTCAAAAGCCCAACCTGAAAACTCTTTTGAAAATGACCAGTGCAGTTTAAGATAAAACAGTGACAGGTGCCAAACGCTTTATGCATTTTTTTTTTGTTGTACTTATATTTTACATAGCACAAGTTGAAATTAAAAATTTTAAAAGTATTAAATTGCTTAAATTGTACGTGATACACTGAAATAAAAGACCTCGGAGGAAAAGTCAGTGATTTTGACTTTAAAGAGAGGGGAAATTGAGTGCTCACACTCATGTTGCATAGAGAAACACAAGAGCTCCTTACTGCCTGCTCAAATGTACCATGCTCTTTCTCTGTGCTTGTTACTCAAGAGTCACTTAAGACTCTGAGATCTGCTCCACTTTCATCTCTTCTGGTGTAAAGCTATCAGGCATTTTGCTGTCTCTCTCCACTTCAAATAACGACCACATCTCTCACTAAGCGTCTCCCTGCCTCTCTGATGTATGGCCTGTTAGTACATTCATGAACAGTATGTGAGTTATTGCAGGGTCATAACTTATTCATGTTATTTGCTCTGATGCCCTGATGTGAATATGGTGTGCAAGCGGACATCGTCCATACATATACGAATATTTTCTTCTGATTGATTCTCTCATTTAGCATTGGGTCATTACATCAAACACGGCAAATCAAATTTTACATGGATTAAATGAAAGTACAAAGTCATTAACCAACTTTACTCAGTGCATTTGGCTGTTAACTGCCTTGCTCAAAAGCATGTCGGCAATATGTGTTGAGAAAAGGCAAGGGATCTACTGTTTCACTCTTCTCCATTCAGAGACACTCAAGTGTCTGGGATTTATCTCCAATATATTTGTCCAATCTCTCGGCTAGACTCTGGTCTCTTCCCCCGGTCACATTCATACATCAAAAGCAATACAGACAGAAGCATAAAAGCTGCAGTACCTAAACACATGTGCGGCAGTGGGAAAATAGTAAAGGGGGTTTTAGCATGCAAAAACATGGGCATGGTTGCCAAGCTCAGGAAAAAAAGCACAAACGTGGCTCCTTGTGTCGTGTTTTAATGTATCCAAGCCAAAACCAACAGAAAGAAATGTTTCCTTTCCTTATCCAAAGAAAGAGTGAGGAAGAACACCACTCGGACTGGTGACTGACTGAATGTGTAGGTGCCTGGCAGATGGCAGCTTGCTTTGAATGCCTGTTTGGTTGGGTGGCTGGCTGTTGTTTTTGCCCGCTTCATGGCTTGGGAATTGGTGGCTGTCCGTCTGATTGGCTTACTGGTTGGCTGGTCCACCTTCTGTTACCAAGAGGACAAAGTCCCAGAGCGCACACACAATTTAACCTTCTTTCTCCTTTACTACACTCTGTGCATACATCCGCTCCCCAGGGTGTTCTTAATGAGCGCCTTAGAGACATTTTGCAGAGGATATATTCACTCTATAATAAACTACATTTGATGAGAAATATGCTATACTGTATGTAGAATGAATCACTTTCTTCATGTTAGTGGTTCTACTTTCAGGGCTGAAGACTGAGACAGATTGGTTGGATTTTTGCCACAAATTTGATTTACGCTTATTGTGTTCGTTTTTTGTTGTTGTTGTTTTTTGTCCAGGGTCAAACACTGCTGTGTGGTCTGTAGTATACCATCACTTTAGAAATGGCAATCAGAAATAAAGCCATCGGTAAGCAGGAAACTATGGACAAGCAATCTTGGCAAGTAAAGTTTGCACAGGTAATACTAGCAGCAAGTACTGTAAGGCTGCTGGTCACGTTCAGTAATATGGTCAGTGATGAAACATAATATCAGGTATTACTTGCTTAACGCCACAGGCTGCGACATGGTCCGCCTTACAGGGCTGAATATTTTACTGCCATGTGGCATTTTTCATACCAAACCCCAATTACAGGAACCGATGTGCCAAGCACTGATGGAACAGAAGCCAGAGCCCCTTCTTTTCCTGTGCAGACCCTTTAGTCGTCCCAACAGCGGCATTGTGGACACTTGCAGCTGTCATGTCTTCAAAGACGTGCCACTAACATAAAGAAAGTAACGTAAACACCAATGCATGACTTTAGAAAGTGCTCAGTCAGTTGCATTTTTTGTGCACACATTCTGTGTCGACAAAAACATGCAGACTGGTTCTAAAATATAAGACAGCAAGTACTCGACAGTAAAATCAGAAAGCTGAAGGATGTAACAGACGTTGCCTTGTCTCTGGTAATTATAATGATGATGAAACTGAAGTGTTGAGGTCGCCTGCAGCCTCAGCTCTCCTGCCCAGTCCGAGTCCAACTTACTTGACTTGGCCCCTTCCCTGCATCACACACACGACAACAAACGCCACCGAATGGCTGAGCCCTGCAGGTGTGCCTTAATACAGCTTCATCCAATTCATTCTTATGGTGGCAGCTGATAATTACTATTGATTCAGCTCTTATTTTAAAAATAGAGCGGATGGAATATTCATCAAAAAGGCCCAGAGTTTGAGAGATGCCAATCTTAGGCTTTAAAATGTGGATCTTGGTGTTTTTCTGAAAAGCACACCACCTGAAATGTTACAGTGAATTAAAATGAAGGCCAGAATGACTTTCTCATACATTGTAAGAAATACATTTAGATAGACTGTTTAAAATGTTTTAATTAGTTTAATACAAAAAATATAATGTGGCCGTACACCTGTAAAAAGTAATCCTATACAACTCTTTGTCCATAAATTCTACCTTTACTACCACTTAGATTGACACTGTGCTGTAGCCAGTGCCTACAACCTCAATAATAAACATGTAGGTGAACTTACACAGACTGAAATGACCGTTACAATTTTCCGACTGCCCATAATAATGTATTTTTATTTTTCCCAGGGGTATGACTCCTATCTGTTCTTGACTGCCTGTCTGTGATCGACACACAAAAGTGTTGCACTTTATCTAATAATAGTCTCTCGCTCCTCATCTCTTATCATAAATACACATGGTTGATGTCGGTGGCATTTTAGTCTGGACACACGAATTGCCATGTTTAGCAACGATGGAGAGCAAATCCATTTAGCTGGAATCAAATCAGAGGTCTAAGTGCTCAAGCAGCCCTAACATAATCAATGACCACAATTGATCTGTGTTGGTCAGAAAAAAAACACACTATTAAATGTCACACTGCTTTAATATACATCACCTATAAACACAAAGCTGGATGACCTCTGAAATTACCTCAACACTGCAAGCTCCCACTATATATAATACCCGCTTTGTGTGCGGAAGCCACATTTTCACCTCTGAGTCAACCTGCATAGGACAACCTCGAATGAACAAAACTATTCTCCCCCTTCTACTCATCCCTCCGTTCATCTTTATCATTCAACATTTGAGAATGTCACCTTCTCCCTCCAACAAAAGTAAAGCCATGTGATAAGCGTGAATACGGTAAAGTCTTGCCTCTTTCAATACAATTATAATTTCATCCATGTTTATGAGAGAATATGTCTATAAAACAAAGTATTCAGGGTGGTAGATATGGCCTTAAATCAATATCACAATATTTCTGGGTATTTCTGCAATGACAATATTCTTGACGATATGACAAAATACTGAAAAATATTTCATAAGTCATTTTTAGAGCATACAGTTGCAAGAAATGAAGTGTTAACAGATTTATATATCAGAGTAACAATTTGCCTTCAAATATTCAGTAAAAATTACAGTATTATCAGTAGAAATTACTGATTTTAATGCATTTCCTTTTTTTAATTATGGTCAAAGGAAACAGAGACTAATTACACTGCTGCGTTTGTTAGCAGAGCAAAGCCGAATCAGCTTTCACTTCCACAGCTGCCTGATGACAACATTTAACAACTGGATCCCAGTGGGGTTTTAATCTATAACTGAAGGCCCAAGGTATCCATCATGCTTACAACAGAATCAACAATATCAGTCAGTAACAAAGCAAATGACGGACAGCTGAGTTCACCAGCAGCAGCCTGTTTATGTGGGCCTACAATTAAATCAATTAAATCAGGAACTCGGTTTGCATCTGTGTGGTTACTGTAAACAAATATATGCAACATTACTCGACTGCTGCACTCTGCTCGAGTGTGCACAATCAAATTATCCACTAAAGAAAGAACTAACTCACTGTATGATATCAAAATGTTCAGTAATTTGGCTGCACAGTACAGTGTTCAGAGTTTTAAAACTTTAAACTCATTAAGCTCTAATTTCCAGTATTATCCATTAGACTTGAACAAATCCCAGTGCCATATTTCAATTCTGCTCAATTCAGGAATCTTCCTTGTTCCAGGACAAAGCAGGTTATCAAGCTTTGGAAGGATCTAGAGGCTGTTCATTTAGGAAACCCTCTCATCGGACCAGCATAAATCAGGTAACAGACATCTGCAGAGGAGTGGACCTCGTAATACTTCCACTACTCAAGCCAGATGGTAGAGACAGGACGAACCCCACAGAGACCACTTGGAAACACAAATATGTCATATGTAAAGACACAAACCTGTCAAGTTTTACTAGCCCCACAGTGAACTTAGAAAACACAAAATGTTGAGCAGTGTAATCTGCGTGTATGTTTTTCATTACAGGGACAATATAATTCCTGCCATTCAAACCACCGAAATTATATGAAATGTCAAAACACTAAATTGTAAATTTCATTAGAATACCTAAAGTATTTAATATGGTATTTAACTGATGAACCAAATGAGCATAATACATGTATTTAAAAGGGCCTAGTAAATGTTTAAACATTTTACCAGGAGGTTTTTGTGAAATTTTAAATGCCATTAGGTAATTTGTCCTTTTATCCAGCTAAAACTAAAAAGCTTAACTATTAACCTAAGTCTCAGCATTTGACTGAGGGGATTCACCTAAAATGAATCTTGTGTGGAATAAAATCCCAATAATGTTTCAGTCCTGTTAGCGGTGATGTCTGGCTCCTTTGACATTCTTTGCTGCAGGTATCCAAAAACAAACACAGTGACCACTAACTGCAGAGAGCCAAGGCAGAAAGAGACAGTGGCTCCCTGTGGGAGGTAAGTAAAGCACCAGCCATGGCCATCAATTGAAAACAATCCTTTAAAAAAAAATTTTTTTTTTTAAATCAATGAAAGAAAACCATATTGAGCAACCAATCATCATACTCAATCATCAATCTATTAAAACAAGAAAATAAAAACTAGTTAATCACTGTCAAAGTCAAAATGAAATTTGAATAAATGACTGACATTGTTTTAATTATCTATGTGTCTCTAAATAACATCATTTGGACTTTGCTGACATCTTTATAAAAATTCTGGCTTTTCACAAAATTCACAGGGACAGTTTGTTTATATTCACGCAAAAAAAAAAAAAAAAAGAATATTGATCTGGTTCAAATTGTATATATTCTTTATTCCTATTTATTGATTAAAATGGAAGGCAAATTCTTCATTTTAAATAATGGATCTGGAATTCTGCCTCTCAGATCGATCTCAGTGCTTTCCATCTCCTCCCATCACCAGGAGGTAGGAAGCACAAGTCTGTCTCAGGATTCAGATGAGAATAGGTTCACCAGCAGCATCTAGACACCAAGGTGGTATCCTATCCTAACTCGCATCTTCTTGGGTGTGAAAGATGCTTTTAATTGAGTCAGAGCCGCCAAAACCGCGTGTCCTATTCTTCTACTAATGTTGTGCACACCAAAGGGATTCAATCAACTTTTACCAACATCCACACAGACACTGAACTATGCATATCCAGATTGTGCTTTTTACACTCTTCTCTTCAGTTTATCTAAACTTTTTCAGCCTCTAATCGTTACATACCTCATCATAAAAAGCAGTCATGTTCCTGTCTTCGTCTCTGATGCCATGTATAAGTTGCTAATTGGCATTTTAAATGTGCAATTCATAGTGCTCTTTGTGCACAAGAAAGCAAAGATTTACCAACAGCAATTCTGTCCTTTGCCGGGTCTGTCGACTTGCCTCTGTGAAACAGCACCACCAACAAAACAGTGTCCAATTATAGAAGCCAGACACTCATCAAGAGGAGCCAGTTCCCTGGACCCCTCCAGCAACACCTTCACTTTGCCAGCACAAATCCACCCATTTATTTGATATCCGACCAGTTCGTCTTCTTAATTTGTAGAACAGTTTGGCTCTCTGAGGTTGGGATCCATTTGCTGCTGCCCAGACCGGCTACCAGTTAATTTCTTCTCTTACTGAATCAAGCAATGCAGTCTGCGTGGCCTCAACCTTCAAAACAATCATGTCTACTTTACAGAGAGCTTTCTATCTTTAGATTGGTTGTTCCATTTCCTCTTCTTTTTTTTTCTTGTGCAGTATTGCTGCCTGTCCTCGTATTTTCTTGGCCAGACTCGAGTCGCAGCCTGGGAATGGCAGTGTCATTCTGCCAGCTGGTCGGGCTACCATTTGGTATCGATTGAAATATCTCAAAAATGTTTCCATAAGTTTCAATGAAATTTGGTAGAGGTACTCACATCCCCCTAGGGAATGAAATTGACATGAAATCTGTTCCACACAGATATCCAAAATCACTCAAGGGTACATTTGTTATCAAGAGATCAAGTCAAGTATCCAACTGTTCTGTAAAACAGTTTGCTTGCTCGGTGATCACTTCTCTTTTTCCCTAGCACCACCATGAGCTTGAATGTTTTGGTTTTAAGTGAAATATCTTTTTTAAAAAATCAGACAAATTACAATTCCTTATCCAGCACCACCAACAGGTTAAAATTCCTATTCGCCTGAACTGAAATATAGGAAACGAAGTGAAAAAATGTATTTGACCTGATGCCAGTTATGTTTCAGACGAGTTCATTAATTAATGACTTAATTAATTTGTTGATTGTTTGGTATATGAATTATTTTGAAATACTAAAAAGGACACCTAACTTCCCAGAGCTCAAGGAAACATCTTCAAATTGATTTGGTCTGTCCAGCAGCCCAAGATCAAAGATCATAACATTAGATCTTGACAAGCAGACAGTTGAGAAGCTAGATGTAGGGAAAGTTTGATATTTTTGGTTAACCAACAAATTGTTTCAGTTAGAATGTAAACAGGTTCAAACTTTTGACTGCAAAAAAATACTGTGAGAACATATTTAAATTAAATTAAGAGATTATATTTGAAAGTCGAAAGACACATGACAGTTTATTATGGGGT
Organism: Embiotoca jacksoni; assembly: GCF_022577435.1. Classification (NCBI taxonomy): domain Eukaryota; kingdom Metazoa; phylum Chordata; class Actinopteri; family Embiotocidae; genus Embiotoca; species Embiotoca jacksoni. The sequence goes on along the minus strand of NW_027185436.1, from coordinate 9,310,154 downwards.
TTAGGAGAGGTCTGTGTTTTCTTGTGTCTTTACTATGAAATGTTAGAGGTATCATAAGCAGCTGGAAGCACAATTTCAAGCCAAAGAAGGCTCCCAAACCACACTGAATCAATACATTTTTAAAAAGACGGAAGCACTCCCATTCCACCCACCGGTTCATTTAAAGATTACCAAACAGACACAGCAGAAAATAGAGCTGTACATGTATTTGTACAAACTCTGGTTCAAGTATAAGTCAAGTAAACTTCTTCCCCTTCAGTCAGGCCCATGCTGCTATTCTACTCTGTAGCAGAAGACATATTCTTAACCTCCAGCTTATTCAATATATCTTAGTTATGTGGCAGCAAAGGGACGGTGGTTTATAGCCACTGGGTATTTGGTGCAGTTGAAATCTTGACCACTCAGATTTACGGAGCTCAGCTCATCACCGGAGAACACACCAGGGAGTAGAGACGCAAGTATACCGGGTGAAGGGTTATGTATACACAACTCCTCTCTAAGAAGGACAAGAGGCACTCGGAGAGCGCAGGAGATGAGGAGACAGAGCCCCTGGAGAAAGAGAGGTTAGTTGTTGAGAGAAAGGAAGAGCATAAGGGATTCAGCAAATATTAGTGAATGAAACAGTGAGGGTGATCTACAGGACCAGAGGAGGAATGTATTATAGCCAGGTGAAGTCCACGGTAAGAAAGACAAGAGTTAAACTGACTGTGTTGACTTGCAATAACTTTTGCCAGGCTCAACACAACACAAGACAAGCAAAGCACTCAGCAAACTGCGCTTTTGGAATCATCAAAAAGGGAAAGATAATTTACAAAAATATCGACGAAACAAAATATGCTCATTAATCCCAAAACGAGATTAAATCTCAAAGGCAGATAAGTACAAACAGGCATTTATGAAACCCTGCTTATGTGTCATTCATATTTTAACAAGGTCAATAAATCTAAACTGTCTGCAAATGCTGCTTCATGTCCACTTTAGCAGTTAGCCATTAGTGTTCCGCACATTGGGTTTTTTTCTCTCCCATTTCCGAATGTAATTTGGACCACAACGACTATTTACGTGGAACAAAGAAAATGTCCAATTTAAGAGGAAGAAAAACATAATACACGCTAGACTTGTGTCTGCATTGCACCAAAATAGTCTTCCTGCAATATAAAAAAGCTTTATTTCTCCATAGTATAAAGTGTTATCACGCCCTTCAAAGCAAAATAAATCAAGCAGTGCTGTGTTCTGTATCTCACTACACAGCCTCCACTTCTCACGTCTCTACTTTTTTTTTTTATGTCACGGCTGAGCTTCATCTGCGGAGTGAAAAGCAGAAAACGAGATACTTCCTTCATGGTCATACTTATTGTAAAAAAGGTGATAAACAGTTCATGGCTTTAATAGTAATTTACATATATATGAATCACTGTCTCCCTGCAACAATATATCCTTGTATAGGGTAGTTACAGAGTACATTGACAGTACAGACTAGAGTCATCATCTTATCCTCTGAACTTAATAAAAAATATAATTCATTCAGTGATTCTATCAGCCTCTTTCATATGTCGCATTCAGACTCAACATCGTCTGTGTAGGCTTGATTAAATGGCACTAACATTCATTCTCTGAGTAAAATGTTTTTAAAATGGTAAACTCCACTTTTCTGAAGTGTTTACATGTGCTTTGAAAAGGGGAACTGCATCATGTCATGTCCTTGTGATAAGGACACCAATCTCAAACCAGGCAAGGACAAACTCCAGAAACAAAATTAAAGTGGGAGAAAAGACCAGCTTTTCTTTGAAAAGTACACCCAACAAATGTAAATGCAACAGTTTTATTTTTGCTCCCATATTTACCGAGTTAATGTAAAAGTTGTATTATTTTTTTTTTTTTGTACTGGTCACACAAAAAAAGGCCACTCTAAAATGTGTAGTTTTATCTTTATATCTTACTGTATTTTCCACAATTACACATATAGCTACAAATGTGCATTTTCTCTTGAAGTGGGGGCGAGGTGACAGAAAACCAGTCAGTATCTGATGTGACCACCATTTGCCTCATGCAGGGCGCCACGACGCCTTCTCGTAGAGTCGATCAGGTTGTTGATTGTGGCCTGTGGAGTGCTCCTCTTCAATAGCTCTGCAGTTGCTGGATATTGGCAGGAATTAGATAAATGCTGTCTTATGAGCCGATCCAGTCCATCCCAAACATGCCAAATGGGTGACATGTCTCGAGAACATGCGGGCCGCGCAAGAGCTGGGGCTTTTTCAGCTTCCAGGAATTCTGTACAGATCATTGCAACATGGGGCCGTGCACCATCATGCTGCAACGAGGCAACGGATGAATGGCACAAAAGCGGGCCTCAGGATCTCATCATGACACGAGGGGAGATCAATAAGATCCGGGACGACTGCTCGTGCACGTCACGGTGCTGTGCTCCGTGCCTAATGAGTAACTGGCGCCCTGTCATGTTGGGAGAACCTAAATGCTATAGCCACAGCTTGGGTCATTTGAACTCAATGTTTTTACTAGAGTTTGACTGATTGATCTACCCTTGTATTTGTGCTTTCAAAATGTCATCAATTAAATGAACCTATATTCGATGTCCCTAAAAACGGGAGCAAAAACGAGAAAGTGTTGTGTTTATATTTTTGTTGAGTGTATCAGCTTTCTTTTTGTTCATACATACCACAGAAGCAACTGGTCACACTGAAGATGAGTTTCACAGCAGCGCTTTAAACACGGTACGTAGACACCGTTACAGCGTCCTTAAGTTCAGGGGTATATCATATCATAGGCTGTATATAAAAGTTGAAGTAGCTTCCGGGTCTGCAAAATGAGGCCAATGCGGAAGTGTCTTAAACTGTAATACCACCGACTGTCACTAGAGGTTGGCTCCGAAAAGCCTCCGGTTCCATAGACTTACATTCAACTTCTCTCATAAAATCCTAAATCAATAAAATGTCTCCACAAGTTTTCTCTGTCATTTGCTAATCCCACCCTTCCAGATTAGTTTGATTATAATTATAAAATAAAGCTGATAAAATAAGCTTCAAAAAGATGGCTTGATTGACAGGCCTGTGATGCAGTCTGGTTACAGCTATCGGTGGGCGTTTCCAATCGGATCGAGTCAGGACCCCACCCCCCACCCCCCGCTCGCTCCCGCCTAGCACGCCCAAATATGGTCACTACCTGCTCCAAACCGCTCGGACCAGCAAGATGCTGCCGGCCAAATTCCGAACTCCAGGCTTCATAACGGCCGTTCACAAACCAATGGGTGACATCACCACTGGTTGCCGCTTGGGTATGACCCAGTTTACAGAGTGTGCTGCATGAGAAAATCTCTGATGATGGCAAGAAGACAAAAAATGATTCAATATGATGGACAGACTTGCAGTCTCATTAAATACTGACTCAGGGGAAATATGCTAGCGGACATACCACGATCATAATGGCATTCACGTCCAATGTTTGAAACTGTGCGGCTCGTGATTATAAACCCACACTACAGTGCACACAGGGTAGGTGCAGAATTAAAGCAGGTGAGAGTAGTGGATTCACCTTATTAGATACTTAACTATAGCATCATTGATTCAAAAGTAGCGGATTTTCAACAATGTGATGGAAATAATAAATAGTTTCCCCTCTCTCTCAACTCTGCTTCCTCTTTACCTTTAACACCCCTTCTTTGCAGCTGGTGCAAGTCATGACAGCGGCGTATGATAATAACAAGAGGGGACAAAGTGGGTTAAGATGCCAGTGAGATTTCTTTGTGCTATGGACCACCCACTGAAAGGTCAGTGGTATGGTTTCAGAGTCTTAACGTCAAGCAAGGACGAGCATGTCGCACGAGTGGAGGAAAGGGAAGACAAATTGTGACGGTGCTTTCAAGTCATACGCCACTGCACGTTGAAATATATATTTAAGAATGTTTAGCTGAATTATGAATTTAGGGTCCAAAAATATAGAAAAAAATAACCCAAACTAGATCAATAATCATATTAATTAAGGTTTCACATTTGACTTTATGAGCAGATAAAAAAAATTCAGCAGTGTCTCAACTGGTAAAGATTCGTTAAGCTTTTCTTTTTTTTTTTCTTTTTTTTTTTTTTCATATTTCCAAACCCTCGCAGCCTCAGAAATATGAATATGAGATATGTTACAGCTGAGCCTTGAGTCATCTTGCAATAAATGATGCAAATGCACACAGGCAGGTAGGGCATTCCAGAGGGAGAGGATGGAAGTAGGGCACAGTCATCCAGTGCTCCAACATGCCCAGCAGACACATCGCACTTTTCTTACTGCTGCTGCATCTGGAAGAAAATAGATCAATTGTAAGTAACTACCACACGTTCCCCAGCCCTGCCTCACTCTGTCAATGTACATCAAACCCAAATAAGTGTGGCAGAAATAGCAGGGCCACTACAACTCCTGTAGTCACAATGTGAGCTGTTTTCCGTGACTCCTTTCTTGCATGAAAACCACTGCCAGGCAAACTTCTTAATAAAAATAACACGTGTGTTATAACGAGTGGCAAATGTCAGGCTGAGGGCTAACCAAGTCTTTTATTAGTGATTCTAATAACCTTAACCCTATTAAAGAAGGTGGTTGTTTGTTAAAACTGCCTTTAAGTTTTCATACATTTTCTTTATTGCTTTGTCGTGATGACATAATGGTGATATTATTTCCTCCTACACCTAATTCCAAGTGACCGCATACATGCGGTAAATGGTTGAGCTTGAATCATGTTAAATTAGTGTTTTTTTTTGTGTGCATTTCTTTTCTCTGCTGTAATAACAGCACACTTAATGATGACCAAAAAGGCCAGATATGGACTGAAATACCAAATTTTGTGTACTGTTAACAAAGCAGCAGACTTAAAAAAAAAATACCTTATATCTATTCTGCCTTGTATGTATGCATTTAGTGCATTAACTCAGCGAATTAAAGATGCAGACAGGCAATATATACAGCTGTGGAAAAAATTAAGAGACCACTTCAAAATGATCAGTTTCTCCGGATTTACAACATTTCTCCCAAATTTCAAATAAAAATATTGTCATTTAGAGCATTTATTTGCAGAAAATGACAACTGGTCAAAATAACTAAAAAGATGCCGTGTTTTCAGATCTCTAATCATGCAAAGAAAACAAGTTCATATTCATTTTTAAACAACACAATAATAATGGTTTAACAGAAATCAATATTTGGTGGAATAACCTTGATTTACAATCACTGCATCTCTTCTTTTGAAGAAGTTCCTCATAGAACTTTTTAGCATCTTCTGTTTGTACCGTAGCATCTAATTTTGCAGCACCACATACATTATACTGGTAGAAACAACTTCCACTCCTTTTTTTTGTTTACTGGCAGTTGGTGAAACGCTTTTAGGTGAATTGCTGCACCCTTCTGGTGGAAGTGGCGCATTACTACCAGGCACCAGTAAAAAAAGACAAGTTTCTTTAACCATGACCCATCCCTACCACATACATTAAAATGATTAAATCTATCATCCCCATCAGGCCTGCAAGTTTTAAAAAAAAATATGTGGAGCACCAAGTTAGAAAATGAAAACTGCTTTAAACAAGAACTTTTCCATCTTCTTCTACTCTCCACAAATAATCTCCCCATATTCTTATTTCCTGCTCACTGTCCTCAAAGCATCCTCATGAGATCTCATCACTAATGAAATCAGTGCACCCCTCTAACTAATGTAGCCATGGAGATTATTTCCCAAATGAGCAAGGTGACCTTCTGTGAATGCATTCAGGGAGAATGCAACCTCAAACAGGACGGATCTTATTTCATATTTCTACCACTAAATCTAATTTAATGTATAATTGGCCTTAATGTTGAGCATTACAGATTAACAGTACAAATTGAGGCATGGAATTTTTGAAGGAAAATCATTGTCAACAATATGTAGAACGGGAGCAGCGCTGGTTTCTACTGGTTTTCCATACAGATTCGCATCACTTCCGTTCTGTGAGACAGATAGGAACGAATGTTCTGTACGTCTCTGAACAGCTGCTGATGTGTGCTGTCAAGTGTCAAAGTCTGTGAAAGGTGAACGCTAAAGGCCTTCCTTTGTAGTTTTTATTCACTCTGTGTGGCAGTGACACTTCCGATTTTTTGTGCCGTTTACAGCAAAATATCTCTCTTTAGAGTTTGCCTTCAAAAAGCATGATTCTCACTGATGTAATGAAGGTCATAGTGACATGACAAATAAATGCTAGGACAGAAATGAGTATTTGTAAAGGTGGCCAAGACTTGAAGAAATACTCCACAATCCACAATATTCTTTTCCATAAAATACTTACCTTAGTACTTGTTATTAAAAAGGCAGACTTCAGATAGAGTATCACTTTAATGCTACTAGCATAGTTTACTCACTGCCAGTTGGGGTTTAGCAGTATTTCTGGTTCATTTACAGAGACATATAGCCATCATTCATTTGTCCTGTGTTATAAAAGTCTGTTCAATGTTATGGTGTACTTCTATGATCATATGTTTAAGGCAATATGTAGTTGTTCAAACTTATTAGCAATTGTGGCTGAGCATAGAGGATGGATTGGATCCTAAACTGCATTGTTTGAAATGAAAAATGGTGTTTTCTCAGTTACTCTACAACTTTTTGGATCTTTTAATATTGGCAACAGTAAAGCTTTATAATACACTTACAATCACGATGTAAAAATGTTCTTTTAGTTTTGGACATGCAAAGAATAAATTACTGGAAATAACTGTAGAAGGATTTGTTTTGTTTTCAGGTAGCTCACCATCATTATAAAAGTGATAAATCAAGCAAAGCTGGATAATCCCTGTGGGTTACATGAGGTCAAACTAAAACTATGTTCAGACTCGCAGTCAAAATCCGATTTCAGTGCATATTAGACTGGAATCTGCTCGGATGTAGCAGGTCTGAACAACTAAAGATCACAAAAGATTTTATTTTTATGAATCCATTCTAAACCACATGTGGTCTGAAATTCGACTCATTAAATATTTTCAAATCTGTTTAGGTCTGACTGCTCTGATCTGATTTCAGGTGTTTATGTTTTTTTTTTTGTCTTTTGACGCCAAAGTTTGCGTGTACATCACACAGTCACAGCTGGTCTTTTTGGACTACAATTCTCACTGGACAGTGATACCAGTGGCAACAGCTGCATGAAAAACGGAAAGCAAAAGCAGGCGAGCCGCTTCTTCTGCCTCCTCGTATCTCTTTATTGTCATAAAACCTGCACCATGGCTCCACATTACATGCGGTTAATAAGCAAGCCCATTTATATGAACTACTTCTACTTCCAGGTGCAATATCATTAGTACATCAACTAATGTGGATGAGACCAAGATGAGGATTGCTGCCCGGACACACAATGTCAGATGATCACTTGCAGTATGGGATGCAGAGAGTCAATCAAGCCAATAGGATTCTGATTGGATATGCAAAGAAACAAATTTGGACTCTCTCTGGTCACGTGTAAATATAGATATTGATACACAATGTCACTTAGTCTACTAATGGCTCTGTAATAGGAGGCTTTAAGAGCAGCCTCTTCATTCTTCCCCACAGACTCGTACGAAATCCATCTCCTGTTAATAAGGATATGGTCCTGGGCCGATTTATTAGACAGTCAAATCCCCAGAGTGACATAAATTCAACTCATGAGTCATGGTCTTAAACTGCTACTCTACCAAAAAGCTTTTCAATATTAAACATACACACCCTGTAGGCTGTAAAAGCCAGAAGCATCCTTCTCAGAGAGCATGAATTAATTTATTCAGCTCCATCACAGTGGTCACAGAAACTTCACGTTGACTGCTGCGTTACAATCCAATTTTCCACTGTCCATCATTATGTTATGTATCGGACTAAAAACACACTTATGGCTTGCACATGAGTTGCCTCATCACTTTTCCTGCATTTTTTTTTTTTTTTGTGGACAACAGCACATCCCCAGCAGAGACAAGCAAATTATTTCAGCTGTCCAACGCTTCAAGGCTAAATGGGAAATCTGAAAACGAACGCCTCAGCCCTCTGTGGAATATTACTTTAGAGGTGATTGCCGTAATAGAGAAAATTATACAAATTTAAGAAAACAAGAACATAGCAGACGTTTCTGTGGCGTAGGTCATTTCACTGCAACGTCTACCAAGTTATGACTAATAAAGTCACAAGTTAAAAAAAAACAGGGTATTTTAAGTTTGGGTCCAAATCCTATGAATCATGTTTTGAATGAATTTCCTTCAAAGCACAGTACCTCTACGTAACTGATAAACCATGAATTATGCATGCACTGTCAGATGGGCTGCAGCTTTTTTTTTCTTATCCGTCTCAAGGAAACAAAAATGCAAATTACAGATGACCTTGTGTTTCTCCAGGGATGTTTTACTGTACAGCACAAAAGCTGTTGCATTACTGCAGCAAGCCTTGGCATTCAGTTATTTGCAAATTAGTGTCACCATCATCACCATCAACTTATTTTTTTTTCTCTTAAAAAAAACCAGAAGAACCAATTGGATTGTCATTGACATTAAAATCGCTAAAATATAGCTCAATCTTGTCTCATCTTTATGTTATGTCTTTATCAAAAAAAATTGTACCACTGTAGAGTAGTATCGATAAGAGTATATATACATTTTGGTACCGATAAGCAGTATTGCTATTGATACCAAATATTCAAATAGTCATTATGATGAAAAATCTAATCAAATAGAAGGACAATTGGTCCTCCGTATTTGTCGTTTTTAGGTGCATCTGGCTGTAACGCGTTACTGCCAACAGAAGGTAGCTGTAATGAACCTAAAAGCTTTCTGCCAGCCACCTTTGAACAACAAAAGGACGAGTAGAACACGTTGCTGTTGGGCTGCTGCACTTTGCCAAATATAATAGTGGCATTGTGAGATTAGATGCCACAGTGCAAACAGCAGAAACATGCAAATATTATACCCATTAAAAAGCTCTGTGTGGAACTTTGAAATATGAATAAAGATGAGGTGCGGTGCAAATTCTGCCCGGTAAATTTATCAGATCATCAATCTACCACAGCTATGCACAGTAATTAGAGTGCAGACGGGTGGGGGTCAAATAATAGTAAATAGTTCGGAGCTAATATTAAATAGCGTTTTTGCTTGAATAGGTATGGTAACCATCCCAACACAATACGCATGTCACTTCCCATCTCTCCCTCTAACTCCTCATTTCCGGTCCTCTCAAAATATTTGATGAAATCCATAAAAGTACCTCAACATTACTGGTTATGATGAAACTGGTTACATTCAAAGGAAAACTCGACTTTTTAATGCAAAATTGAATGGTAATAGCCACAATGTTCTGAATAGCAATGGAAATTCTCCATGATACCGATGGAGAAAAAAGAAAACTGTGGCTAATTTCTTTAGCTTTTGATAACATTAAAGAAGAGCTGGAGGAAGGTAGTCATTCAGGAGGATGAAGATCCACTGCAGGGGTTACTTTCATGATTCATGACTGGAGCGTGCTACATTTCAAATGCGTGTGTGGCAAGACTTCAGATGAGAGATGACAGATGCGACAGGAGACACGTGGGCCTCGGAGGTGAACCATTCAGGACCAAGATGCTGAAAGAGGAAGCGGAATCAATAGATGTAAGTCGCAGGTGTGAGAGACAAAGAGAGACAATAGCAGAGAAGGAAGATAAAGATGAAATCCGGGGAGGGACTTTATGTTCGTTTGAGCTGATGCGCACAAACCAAACTTATATTTGTGAGCGTGCCCATGTCTGCGTCAGTGAATCAGGAGACGGAGAAAATATATCTCAGGAGAGCAAACTGATTGAAAGAGCTGAAAAGAAAATTGGCGAAGGGAAAAAAAAATTATTAATCAAAAGCTGAGGGAAATAATCTGAGAAACCAAGCACCATGCATGGTGTATTGAACCCTAGCATGACTGACAGTTATCACAACAGCCTCCTTCATTCCGGGGTGGTGTATGAAATGGTGACCAGGGAGACATACAGCTCGCTGCCAGGTTGTTTATTGTTGGTTCATTTCTGCACCACTACTATCTGTTGCTGCTTAGCGGCTCTATTCCCACCACAGGGTGAGATCATATGTATTCACCATGACATCACCAGATATGAGGGAGTATAGCACTCCCTGTGCCGTCTACTTAATCACCATGCCACTGAAAGAACATGGTGTACATTAGAGAACTGCACAAGGCTGTTTTTAAAACTCACTCCTTCCCACCCACGAAGATAAGAATCCTACTTTCACCCGCTTCCACAGAGAATCAATCACTTCTGGAAACATTGTTAATTGATGAAAATGTTTCCTCCCACTCCTGTATTTTTAAAGCAATTATGAATACATTCACTTGGCTATTTATTAGCTCTCTTAACAAGATACTTACTGAAAACATTAACCTATCCCCGAAAAACCTTGGCTGCACCCTGAGTCAAAGATTTATCAAATAAAAATACATTTTCCACTGCATTTAAAGACCTACAGTGAACTGTAAGACAATGAATTTCCTGATTCCTTACAGAAATAACAAATAACCGATAACACTGAATTGTCTGTTTTAAAGCAATCAGCAGACGCTCGACCAGACCAGTGGCTCGCCCAGTGAAAGTCTTTTATCGCCCTGTTGAGTGCAATATGATCAGTACAGCACAGCCTGCCAAGAGCTCAGGGAATCACCCGGTATCAGTTTCAGCCCCTTACAAGGCTGTACTTCATGCATTTTATTAGCCTCGCAGATGACCAGCGAGGAAAAGTAAGCCGCACGGGGGGTCTATGAAAAACAAATGCCTGTTCCTGGTAGTAAAAATTAGATGACAAGTCCTCTCTGATACGCTGTTAGAGCTCTGTTTCTATTTGAGATTTCAGCAGAGCTTTTATGAAGCAATAATACTTCCTCAGAGTCAGTCACACACAATGTCCTGTGTTTTTTTTTTGTGGGACAGTGGATAAATATGTCCCCCCCCCCAAGCAAGACGCCACTGGACCTGCCTTTAAGCAGTGCTGTACAATAATGGATGTGTGTATTAAACGTTCATTTTCCCAAGATCATTTTTAAGTGTTATTTGCTTTGGTAAAGAAAATGACTTATTCAGTGTACAATTCCATTTCTCTTATAAAACTGCAGTTTGTGCCTTTATATAGAAGTTGAATTGGACATAGATGGAATATTTAATACTCACACAGAATTGTTGGTCTTAACCTTATAAAAAAGACAGCAATTCGTGCTACCACTCTCTTAACTGTGACACCATAATTGCAGGTATTAAATGGAACAGATGTGTTGTCCCTTCAAGCTGTACTGCAGAGCATCAGAGGCGGCTAAGCTGTATTTGTGTGCTTGAGAGTTCCCAACTTACAATAAAGTACAGCACCTACTGTACTGTAGTGTCAACATACAGTATGCTTGTATCACCACACCATTTAGGGATTTATTGAAGTCCGTTACAAAGAACATATATTCAAAAAATCCAGTAGAATAGAAACAGCCACCCCCACTTGCAAAAAAAAAAAAAAATATATATATATATATGAAACGCATCCACATATAATGGTAATAGAATTTACAGGAATTGTTAATGTAAGGGTAAACCCTTTTCACAGACTGTATTGTCCTTCACAGCTCTGTAAGATGTCCCCTCAAAGATAGTATAACAGGATAAAATAAGCCCTTTACAACGCAAAACCTTCATATAACCCAGGCATCAAATGCCATTGCTTATTTCTAAGGAACAACGAACAATGGAGACATGCACTGAGGTCAGTGTGAAAGAGTGTAAACTGATACTTAGAGAGAGACGGGATAACGTATTTTTGTCGTCGCTATAATTTACTGATGTTCCCTAAATGCCTCACATTGAAGCAATTGCTATATCCTACAATTTACCAATGTTCCATATGTGCGTCACATGCTATCTATAGACACCAGCTAGTTGGCTGTGCACAGAAAAGCCTCCAGTTACTGCAGCGCACACAACTCAAACCAAAACTGTGTTTGAAAAAGGTGAAATAAGGCATCCTAATACAAGATTTACCTGAGTTGAAACGGAGATTTTAACCACTTCGGCAAGCTTCCCAAGTAAAGCCTGCTGATGGTAAACGCACAGTTATTCTTGGGTACAGAGTAAAAAGTTGTGGCTTTTTGAAAGAATGTGTGTCAGTGTGGATGTAGAAATGGATGTTGAAAATTAGTACCAAATGAAAAGGTATTTTTTTCAATAGTAGATGCCTTTGTTCAGCACCCATCCCTAAAAATGATTAATAAGAGAAATCATTCCATGAATTCACACTCGGTATGCAAACATTTGACCAATCAGATGAAGCTCTGGATACATGCGGCATGCCATTCATATTTGAATTGATTGGTTAGGTATTAATGTGCATTTTTATCAATAAAATATGTTCTTTACTTAGTAAGCACAGGTTATCAAGTGTTTGAGGTCTATTTTAGCAAGGTACCTATGAGTGAAAAAGAACAGAGAAACTGTACAACTGATAGTCACACCTTAATACTTGTATATTTTTCATATTTCCATTGCAATGTTGAACAATGTTTTTGCACATTGCACATTTTTCTCTTATCTTGCAGGCCTACTTTGTAACATACAAGACTGACGAAAACACTGAATACAAATGAGAGAGACTTGCTAATGGATTCTGAATAGCTGCCAAGTGGCCTGGACTTTTATGGTTCACCATGAGTGTTTTATTTATTTTTTTATTTTATACACTTTATTAATCCCCGAGGGGAAATTTCTTCACTACAGCAGGGGGGCTCTCAGGGGGGAGCTGCTGCAGCAGGCTGCCACTAGCGCGGCGCCAGGTAACCTGACCCGAGGTGCATGTTTTTGGATGATGGGAGGAAGCCGGAGAACCCGGAGAGAACCCACGCAAGCACAGGGAGAACATGCAAACTCCGCACAGAAAGGCCCAGGACCGGATTCGAACCCGGAACCTTTTTTGCTGTGAGGTGACAGTGCCCCTAGTTGTGTTCCATACTGATACCACTTCTAAGAATGCATGTTATTTTACTAGTTGTATACTATATGTTTGGAAACACATTCTATATGCACAAAGTACTATCTATTTATTTAATAAGGGCATATACTGTGGATGAGGGTATATCTGAACTTTTTTTTTCTTTTTTTTCTTTTTTTTCACAAGAATTCACAATCTATAGCTGCATTACAAGGTTATGTTCCTGGATTGAATACAAGACAATAATCCATTGGAAATAATGTATATATTTACAATATATTCATTACGATAGTTCTTTTATAACATAACTAAAAGGATTAACTATCAATTGCGAATCTAGCACATCCCATACAATAAGTGACCAAGTAGGTGTGGCTTCACTTTACGTTTAATGGGCAAAAATTGACTTCTCACTCCAATATGTGTGCATCAGTAACTTCCTAATGCTCAGCTCTCAGAGCCCGGGTAAGTCAGAGCTCATCTAAAGAGCAAGCTCAATACTCCTTCCATTCTGCCTGAATGAGAAGGTCAATAAGACCCTGACAACCAGTCGGCGTTCACATAATTATCAGCTCTGCCTGCCTTTCATTCTGTGACACTACACACAGCAGAAAAAAAACAAGTCAGAAATGATCACTCCTGACCCATTTCATTAGCCAAGCTGCATGATGTTTGATACTGATCAATGCTCATGAAAAGTTTAGTACCATGTTTGCAATATGTTCATTAGCACATTTTGGACATTTTTCCCCATTCCTGGGAGTCCAGCCATACAGTAGATGTTTACTGGGACAGTGCTACAGAAGCCGATGCGGTATGGCCATTATTATGTCCATAACTGGGGTTATATATAGCCGTGTACCCAATAGCACTCCCTGTCTCGCTCACTAAATCTAATCTAATGGCATAGCCAGGGTAGGTTACTCTTCATATTGGCTAAAAAAAAAAATCTCACTATGGCAATGCCATTCACAGTAGGACTGGCTGGAGGAAAACCAACAGCTATTAACTACAACGCAGAGACAGAGAAAGAGAGCGAGCAAAGGGTACGGATTCCAATCTGTCACCGATGAGGGGACAAAGTATCCAGATGGAGCACCTCCTCTCCTTTCTCCCTTCCTTCTTTACATGTATTACCGTCTTTTCTTTTGACATTTCCTTTTCCACGCACTGCACAGCCAAAACTTGATTGTGATTGGACAGAGCGAAGAGAACTCGTGATCGTCCTCTTCGCTGACATCTCCAAAGATAAAGACCCCCCCACCCCTCCCCCCTCTCAGCGTCCCCATGGCAGGGACGGCAGCAAGAGAGGGATGGGAAAAATGCCATCTCCCCGTCATCAAAGATTGCTCCAGATTTTCGCTGAGGTCTCACAGAAGCCTTGAGCAGTTTCCAAGCCCTGCCTGCATAGTGACACATCCGGGTGATGTGTTCTACCTCGGGGCTGCTGGACTTTGCGCCAAACCGGCCACTCAGACACAGGCACCGCCATCAACAGTGCTCTCAGGGAGAGATTCGCTGTCTCTCTCTATACACGAGATTGATTTCAACTGTATGTGTAGAGAAAGTAGCTGGCACTTCCTATTAGTTTTCCACTGGGGCACTGCCGCAGAAGTTCTTTATACGTGTCTGATACAATCAGGAAATATGTCTTCTTTGCCCGACTTGCAGCAACAACTTGATTGCCGGGTTTTTCCATGTAAAGATATGTGAACTTCTGCAGCAGCCTTGTTAATTAGAAAAGGCGATCAAACGCGTGGCTCAAATGTAAACAACACGTGCATCCCACAGAAGTACTGTGTAGGCTGAGGAGAATCTGAAAGCTTAAAAGCTTTGCAGCCTTGAGGAGAAGTTAGCTGTCTTCCTTGACAAGCAGACCTAGCTTGGCTGCATGTTCATAATGGCTGTTGAAGGACTCTTGAATACAGAAATTCAAGTAAATTCCACGAAGGCAACTTACTGGTGGTTTGAATGAGCGACCCGTTAGCCAGAATGCCAGGCGAGGTCATTTTTATGAAACAAAGGAATATGGATTTTACATTACTCGTCTTTTTTTTCCTGCTAAGGTGCTATTGTTCGGTTTAAGGTAAAGCTAATTTACACAAAATGAAAAGAGGTGAGTCACTTTGAGGCAGAGATGGCTCCCTTCACTACACACATTTTAATGCAACTGCAGCTGTTCTGCTTTTCACAATGGTTGCTCTTCTGGTCGTCTTGAAATATGTTGTGCATCGCGTAATCACCTGCACTATATTTGAGAACAATGTCTCATGATAGGGTTTAACGATTTTCACCCTGAAGTTATTGACACCCACGTCAGATGAAACAACCCTCCCCCCCCCCCCCCTCTCCCACCGCATGTGGCAGTGGCAGAAGACATTGAAACGAAGATAATGGACACATGCAAGATAAAATACACAACCAATCACTCGCCACTATTGACCATCTGCAAATAACAGCGCGCTGGGCTGCGGTGTGGAAGGGCCATCATTTGATTTGGCCTGGCGTTAGTATACTGTATGTGCTGGAGTGCAACGTGCCTCTTATGTAATTAGCCTTCTGTATGAAATTTGATTTGTTTGGGTGAATCTAATTAAAATGTCTCTCCTTGAAGGAAACGTAAAAAGAGCTCGAAAGATCTTGGATGCAGCGTACCTGCATGGGGATCTCCTTCTACATTTAGGAATCAATAAGGTTTGATTATAATATTTTAACATCTGATTGGTGTTTTTAAATCAGCGCACCACTTTCTCACCACTCCCTCCCTCCTTTCTTCTCCTTGTTGTGACTGTTCTGCCACCGTGACAGGGGGCCATTCCCTGTGTGTCGGCCAGACAGGCCGGTGTACTTCCTACAGCCGACTGGTGACTGGACCTGTAGGCGAGTGTCACTCATATCTGAACCAACATTCATAAAGAAGAGATGACAGAAAGGAAACAGCGAGCCATTTGACAGAACCCTAAATCCGCAACGGTCACTTAAGCCAGGGACCTGAGGTGACCTTCTCAGATTTCATTTCATTTCATTTCATTTGGTCGTGTTTTTTTTTTTTTTTTTTTTTTTTACCTCCCTCTTTCCCAGAACAAGTGAGTAATTAGAGCAGAAACATTTCCCCACACACCCGGACTGTCTGAATGCAGAGCTGCTCTTGTGTCTGTCTCTCTGCAGGCGGGCTTCACTAAAACTGTTGTTTTTGCACAAAAAAAATTACTGCCGTCATTTTTACAGTAGCTGATTTGGTTAAATTATCATGCGCAAGCAACCTCTTAAGACCCTGCACTTGTCATACATGCGCTGTGATTTTTAATATTATTATATTTAGTGAGTCAGATTTTTGTGTCATTTCAGCGAATGTGGTCACCATCAGTAAAGGTGTCCTACTTTATCTCCTTCCCTCACAGAGAGCAGACTGTAACACTTACAAACATGAACACTTGGCTACCTACAGATAATAAAACTAAGTGGTATAATCCCTCATAATCACTAAACACTATCTTACGGATACAAAAGAGGCTGCTTGGATGTGATGTGTGCAGGGTACGGCACTTGTGAATATTTCCTGTGACCTTCCTTTGGTCTAAGCCTGTCTTTGACTTACATCATTCTTTTTTTGTCATTGTACACAAAATAGGTCTCTGCCTGCCCGGTGTGCCAGATGTAGCCTACCTAAAGGCTATGAACATCTGCACAAATGCCTGTGACAACTCCCTACATGACTCCTTTTCACTTTGCCTCATTATCTTTCTTGTTTGAGAAATTAACCCATCCTTTCCAGGTTGACACATCACCCTGACCTAGATTAAACTGCCAACTGAGAGACACTGTAATACTGTCTACTATTGAAAATAATAAAACAAATGGAAGTTGTGTGGGATAGTGTGTTTTTAATTGTCAAAAAAGAAGCAGCAAAGGCAGCGCTGTTATGATGATAATATGTCCATATATTTATTTTCAACCCTTCAGTTCTCGACTGCACACAGCCTATAGTTTATCCGTCCTTTCTTTAGCATCACAGCATAGTAAATGCTTTGAACAGTGTGGAACAAAAAAGTGATGTAAAACAGAGGTCGGGCATAGGCAAAGCGACAAAAAAAAATGCACTGTAACCTCCTCAAAGTTGGGACCTAAATACGAGCCGAAAGACTTCTCCGCTTTCGCTCGTCAGTCAGGCACACAACGCCCATCCTCATCGAGGGGAATTTAAAAAAAGAAAGAAGCAGTTTCCCTTTTGCCCTTACCGTCGAAGACCTTGAAAGGACGACGGCCACGACATCCTGGATTTCTTCAGCCCGGGTCGGTGCCCCGTGTCCACTGCGTAAGTCCGGTCCATGTTCCTCGGGTTGAGGTATCGCTCGGTGTCCGAAAAGCCTCTTTGTTTCACTCGGTCGTTCTTGCGCACTACGAGCGCGTGGTGGAACGGGGAGAGCGTCGCCTGGTTCTGCTGCCTCCACAGATGTTTGGGCGCCTTTGCACTCACGCCGGTTCCGCCGCCGGCGACCAAAGACGCCGTCCCCACTTTCCCGCAGGCGGGGTCCATCCTCCTCGCCACGTTACTTTTTTTTTTTTATAAATATTTGTTATAAAGAAATTGTACACTTAGGAAGCATTCAAATGTAATGGCCCCGGGAACGGGTGATGGGAGGGGATTGATAACACTGCGAGTTCAGGTGTTTTTTGAAAAAAAAAAAAAAATATATATATATATATATATATATATATATATATAACCCTCGACGTATTTGAGACAACTTTTTATTTACTCTGGGTGCTTTACGTCCAGTTTGTTTTTTTGGAGCTCACGTTGTGAGTTTAACTCCATCAACTTTATCGACAACACCATGCACGAGCACAATGAACGGAGCCAAAATTGAATCCATTTACGCATGACGAGGTCGACTTCTATAATTGCAGTTTTGACGGGAAAAGTGTTCCTGACTACGAGGAGGAACTCCCTCAGTTGGTTTCCAAGCGCTCCCAGCTTTCTTCGTCCACGCCCATCTCAGCAAGGTGCTTCTCTTCCTGCGACAGTGCAAGGTGTTCAGTCCAGGACAGTCCAAACGAGGGGATAGTCTCCCCACAACGTGCAAACTTCTGTAAACCGTCGGGTTAACTTGATGCATAGAGTGCGTAAAAAAAAAAAAAAAGGTCCAGACGTGACAACTGATCTTCCTTTCTCAAGTCCCCTGCAGGAACAAGCGGCGACGGGATATAGGGAACAGGCTAATACATTAAACATGAGGCACTCACCCAGAGCACCTCCCCCGAAATCCTTCCCTGAGTGAAAAGCAGGATGTGGGAGTGGGCAGACAGCCAGGTGGCCAAATCATATAACAACACTGAACCACTTTTATGACCCAACAGTCCAAATGAGATCCATCTCTCAAAAATATCCGTTTTTGTAGTGCTGGAGGAGTGGACATACACTGTGAAGAATTTACCAAATTAGTAACCTCTTTATAACGGCACACATTCAACACACTGCTGGTAAAATAATCTCACCTACATAGTAATCAATTAAGCTGGGAGCCATCACAGGTCGTGTGTCATCACAGGCAGTTGTGACGTCCACAGGGTACAGAGAAGAGCAAACATCCAGCCACCTTGGTAAGTCTCTCCTCCTCTCTTCCGTTTCCCATCATTTCCAGGGGAAAGGGGACTACTACTTACTTTCCTTCCTCTCCCTACACTTCCCTCAAAGCTCAAGCCCATTACTCTGGAAACTAACCATGTGGGGAATGTAATCTCTCCTGCTTTACCGGCAGAAATGTAATCTTCACAGAAAGAAGGTGACTGGAAGTTGAAGTGGCAGGTAAGTGTAATGGCGGCAGGAGCACACAGAGCAAAAGAGGAATACGAGCACAGGCATGCGATGCAGGCGCACATCCCACGTGCGTGGACTTGGAATTGGTCCACACTTATCTGGTAAAATTAACCATAATTCACCGCTTGGATGCTCGATGCTCGAATAACAACACGTGCTGCAGAACTGCACTCCTAAACAAGGTCATGCGGAAGGCGGTATCCCGACATGCAGTGGGAGTCACCTTCACCGAACGACACGCTGGCCACTTTTCATATCCACGCACCTTGCATAATTTTTGTCACTGGATTTAATAACTTTGTAGACACGAAGCATCTGTCGACACATAAATCTGTCAGTGATCAATATAACGCGAGTGTTTAAAGCCATAAAATGCTTTTAATAAGCATGATTAAATATTCTTAGTGTATTCTATATGTAATTTTAGTTTTATTCCCTTGTGTGTGTTCTCTTATTATTATGTTGAATTAGACTGTTTAGAAATAATGTGATAGTGACTCAGATAACTATAGTGCAGTCAATGATTCGTGATTCCACCTGACTGATTCAATAATGAACTAAAACAGAGCAGGTTATCAGCCTGGCTTGACTGATTCATCACATTAAGTGCGCTCTTAGTCGCAACACAATTTTATAAAACTTCCGGAATATAATTACACTTGGCACAAGCCGGAAAACTATCTTTGTATAAGTGTTTCTACTTGTAGTGAAGAGGTAATGTCCGGGTGCCGCCTCAGGTTCCCTTACACATCGGAGAATGAACCCGATCAGTTCCACACAGTGAGCGGTACAGTGTTTTAATGAAGAAAGACAAAACAGCAGAGGTACTGGATTGGGATCAGGGGAGAAAAGTGAGATCCGTACATCTGTATATGTAATCTGCGCGTATTTGTGTGTGAAAACTTTCATTTCAGAACTCATCTCTGACATAACGCAAAAGGACTTCTTGGATGAAATCCCAAGTGCCTGGGAAATCAATATACTGATACCAATACTGTTAAGGATGTCGGTTCCAGCTTTTGTCAGTTAATTTGTAACTTGACGGTTTGTTGTTTTATACTGTTAACATCTGCGGGTGTTCAGTTAGCTAATTTGTTGATCTGTCGGTAACGTGTTGCGCTCATCTCTGAGCCTTGTCTGTGATGCAATTTTAAAGTTAGCCTTAAAAATTTTTTTTTTTTTTTAAATAAAACAGTTGTGTGTATGTGAACAGAGCAACATTTCACCCACTATCTACCACTTTAATATTATTTATATACTTACGTACTTTCTTGGGACGTCTATCCGCCAGCAAAATCAGTATCTGTTTGTGTATTTTTTTTTTTTTGGTACTAAGAGCTAGGAATGATGTCAAAATCTCTTGCCTTTCTCATACTGTAGATTCAACAAAAGCTTTCATACTGTTGGTAGATACTAGGTGTTCTCTAGTCACTGAGGACAGGCAAAAACAACTTCTCTGGTAGGCTACCGTTCAATGGGGAAAAAAAACATTGTTTTGTATTCACTAAATGAGAACAACTAATGGAAGCAGTGCGCTACTTCGTGCCACTTTTTGGCACTTCCATTAATACTGCAGTCAGTCTCATTTAGCTGCGTGCGAAGTTAATGTCACTAAATTCACTCAGCAGTTGCAGCTGGAGCAGTTTAAGTGGCACGTCTTCCATCCTTAAAGCTTCACAACTGTACGTCTCCTCCTCGCCGCTGTGCTGAATTATAGATGAATCGAGCCTGAAGCAAAGTTAAGATGTATGGCCTTTGTTAATACTCTTCTTATCACCTATTTTCCTCCCTGCAGTCCATTTATTTCCCTTTAATTGATCACACTTACGACGCTCTGTTATGAAAGCAGTCAGATTTGCTCGATGAGGGGTTTTAACATGATGAAACGTGACTCAGGGTTTAATGGATAAGCTTTTTTGGAGTCAGAAATGACTGAGTGGATTAAAATCAATAAACAGTTACATATTCACAGCCAAAAATGTTGTCAAGCACACGGTATATTACACAACAACACACTGTGATTTCATACTGGATTGTGTTTTGTTTTTGTTTTTTTTAATAGTGCAGGCAGTAGTTTTGAAAAGGAAGATAATAAAAGTAATTGTGATTGTATATTGCCTATGATGATACCCAGGTGCTTTTTTTTTTTTTTTAGCTCTAAAAACAATCTGAGAACATTATGCAATGTTGTAGTTATATTTTCAGGAGGAAGTTTTTTTTTTTTTTTTCACGGAATGTTCTTTTTAAAAGGCAGGATAACATTGTGTAAAAACATTCTCAAAATATTTGCGTTAAAATTCTTAAAATGTTGTTCATAACATTGTCAGTACATTAGGCCCCAATTCTTCAAATGTTTTCAGTTTGTTTTTGAAATACACAGAGAATTTTATTATTTTTGTGCAGGATAACATCACTTTAAAACATTATACAAATGTTTTGCGGTGACAATCAAAACATGTTTTAGAATGTTTTTACATGACGTTACACCTATTAAGAAGAACAAAAAAAATGTTTGAAGGATTTTCGAGCTGACATAATGGAGTACGTCACTGAAAAACATTCACAAACGAGCCTTGAGAGTCCACGTATTGACGGCTGCATACAGACTAGTGGGGTTAACCACTGTGCGTGTGCATTCAGAGTACATTCAGAGTGCTGGTAGAGGTGCGCATGGTCACCACATCACAAGTTAAGTTAATATAGCTGCCTTAAAAAAAAAACGCATTAGTGTAGTTAAAAATGAATAAATAAACAGCGCCAGGAGACACAACACCGACACCGCGAGCCTCGCAATCTACTTGGTTAACTTAAATCGCGAGACGTGGATCGTCCTCGCTCACAAGGAGGCGGTTTGGCTCTGAAAAGACGGAGGTTGCTCACAACATGGCAGTATGCAAACTATGTTGGCATTAAAAACAGCTGAAAAACAAACGGGTTTCATTATCTGTCGACTAACCACCGAAAATATGAAGAACAAAAACAAAACAAATCTTTGGGAGTCAGCTATCCATGACAACAATACAACTTGCACGGGTGATTTCAGTGTTCAAATAAGAAATGTCCCTTTTATTAATGTTATTAATAAACAACAATTATCACCCCATGTTGTATCACCACGCGCAAGCTAGTCCTATACAAGACTTTTATCATCAACAAAATCCCAGATAATATTGAGATATCATTTTTTTTTTTTTTTGTCAATATTACACCTCCATTAGCTTTTCAATTTCTCCTTCAAGAAAAACAATAGAAAAGAAACAGCTATGACACCATTGAAAATAGCCAATACAAGCGTCTGAAGTAGTGGAGACTGTGACAGGCCTGTTTTGCCTTTTTACAAATAATCACTCAGCTCACCTTTCAAACCGCAAACTCTTTGCCCAGCCTGCGTAGCACAATTGCCAAAGAGCGGTCAGTGGTGCACACTTGGGAATAGTTTGGTCTTTTCTGAAGTTCACGTAAAAGTTTGCTGACAATTATTCACAGAAGTCTCTGCTGTACATCTCATGTCTGACACTTTTTGACATTATCACAGTGCCATAATAAATTATTCAGTATTGACTGTTTCTTCAGTTTCTGTCAGTGATAAAGTTGATACCGTGTAGATGTGAGATGCTTTCAGCTGCAGACAAAAATGTCCAAAACAAAGAAAATAATATGCTGTATGTATGAGAATGAACCTGCCCTTGATATTTAAGCAGGAATGCTGAAGAAGAGGGGGAGGGGGGGGGGGAGATGTCAGTTCGACCGTGGATGGGAGCTGCTGTGAAAATTGCACTGTCTGCCTGAAAATGTAATTTAGAACTGACAACAGCTTTTCTTGTGTCTCTGTAAAGACGTCTACAAGTCAATAACACTTTTGTCTTGTCTAGTTTGTTCTCAACACCAAATAACATATTCTCAAATTAAAGCCACAATAACAAGCACGGGTCTCGTTAGTAAGCTGTACTTCACTGCTCATCTATCTAGTGTTCATTCCTTCTGAGAGACAGTGAACGTTATCCTCAGAAAAAAAAAAAAAAGAGAAAGATGGAAAGTAAAAAAAGAGGAGTAAGAAGGGGGGAAAATTAGAAAGCTGATCCATTTTCTTTGTCATATGGCACAAGCTGATCCATTGAACAGTGTTATGCAAGTAGCACGATGGGTATGAGTGTCATAAAGAGCCTTTTAAAGCATGCCATTGTGATCAAAGGCAAGTCAGAGGAGCACCACTTTCCCTTGGGTTGATGCAGGATTCTGTCACGTTTCCATGTCCGATAATAACTCGGGACAAAAGGAATTTTTCTCTTGACGGATACGTTTGACTACCGAATTTATATGCCACTTCAAACTGGTTATGTCTCATTCCCCAAGTCAAATTATGACTTCTCCATTGGCTCACAATCTCTGATACAGAATGCTGTTTGGCACATTTTTTGTTTCTGTTCACCTCAGAGAACCGAGCTGGATGGAGACTCGGTGTCTGTTTCTGCCAAACCTCATTTCATCTAAATGGCTCCGATACATTCTCCAGCATTCTCTGGAGAGGGCGTGCTTCTTCTCTCAGCAGTTGTAGCTGTGCTTGGAGAGACTCGCACAATCTCCAGGTACGGAGAGACAGTGAGTCGACACTGTTGGTGTCATTCATTTGTCATACATTTGTTATTAAACTCTGAGAATAATAAATGCTACCGCTTCTCTAAAACTGAGAGTTTAAGGTCTACAGTCTGGACGATATGTTAAACGAAATGTCACACAAACGCTTACATCATTATGGCTAGAAAACCAATTAAATATATATATGGTGACTGTGTACTGTACATTAGACTAATCAAATCCACACAGCAAAACGTTGTATTCTTTGTAACAAGAATGGACAGATTTTAGCTGTAGTTTTCTGTGAGAGTTTTCTCTTAACTTATTATTATGTTTCAGTTTACGGTTTAGTGAGGGACATGGTGACCAACAGAAACGTATTAGGCTTTGATATTTTATGAGTCAACCTCTTTAAAAGCATGGAGCCAGAAAGGAAGAGCTTAAATACAAATGGTTTCTGTGTTTTTCGACCACATAGCAAGCATATTTTCCGTCACTGCCAACCAATTTCCAAATCATGCCGTATTTGATTTCTTTTCAGGCTGCGTTTGGTTTCTCATTACTTCACTAAAATACAAAACTTAATTTGAAGAGACTTGAAAGTTACATGGGTTGGGTAATCTATCATAATAAAAAATTCTGCCGTGTGTATTTCTATTTTCGGTTTAAAAATGAGTTCTTTTTAGGTAAAGTTGGGATAGAGTGTCAGCAGAAAACAGGGACTGATCTGAAAGCCGTCTTTGTTCTTGTGTTAAGTATGGACAGCATTGCAAGGTGGGTTGGTTGTGATGAATTTCACCTTTCAAGCTAGTTTTAGGTTTATTTTACATTGCATTGACATGAACTGAGACAAATGTACAAAATCTGAGTGAGCGGCAGGCTTCGGCAAATGGCTGCAATCGTGTACACCAGACACAGGGCGGCTGTGACTCAAATTGTGGAGCATGTTGCCCACTAATCGTAAGGTTAGCGGTTCAATCCTCAGTTGTGCTGTGTGTGTAAATAGGTGAATGAAAAGCAAATGTTTAAACACGTTGGGTTCAGCCTGTAAACACAGTGACAGGTACTTAGTGTGTGTCTGCTTCAGCTTCTTTAAACAGTTACTGCTGATCCATCAAACCACTCCACCTGTCTCACTCATAACTCTCATAATCCAATGAATAAATAGACACACACACACACACACACACACACACACACACACACACACACACACACACACACACACACACACACAGTCCTACCTGATAGTGTCAGCAGAGGTGATGGCGATGAGTGGCGGAGTACGTAGTGGCAGTGTCGTGGGCCGTGGTGGAACTGTGACAGTGTCTGGCTCCGGCTTACGCTCATAGTAGTACTGCTCTGCCTGTCTGAAGGCCAGAGGGGGCAACTGGATCGTCCGGCAAGAAAGCCTCCTCACCATGAAGGGCTCAAAGCACAGGACGGGCCCCGGCTCTGGGGAGTCGGACGAATCATTGGACAGCTAGAGGAAGAGGAAAGAAGGCAAGGTGAATTCTGAACTCAAGGAAGAGGTACATCAGATTAGACTCAGAATAAGAAAGCATTCAGAGATTCTTCACAGAAGACAGAAAATATCCAAACAGTGATGAGAAAAGGAGATCAGAAACAGGACTGACATTAGAGAGAGTTTGTGGTCATACTAGTAGCTCGGTGTAACAATAATATGCTAAATAGAAAGAGTTCCCCTTTGGATTGTTTAAGGATCTTGTTGGATTTCCATATGAATAACACGCTGCGGCTCGCTCCAATGAGGCTCAAAAGTAAGCCAGTAAACCCCTAAAGCAGGGGTCTTCAACAGGGGGTCCGCGACCCCTAGGGGGTCCGCAGAGTTACTGCAGGGGGGTGTGAAATTTTTAGGTTGATTAGACAATTTTTCATATTTTTTTTATATTTTCTTCCCCCATTTTTTCCCCCACAAATTTAAATGTCTTTAAATACACATTAACATGAATCCAACATATTGTAGCGAATGGATAAATGGAGGCAGAAGATGTTTATCTTTCAGTCAGAAATGCACACATTCAGCGACACACAGGAGCTCTCTCAAGCTGGACACCGGTTCACTCGCAGCGCGAGATTCGCCTGGACATGTCCCTCCAAGCCTCCTGCACTCCTCCAGTTTAATATAAAACACAATTTTATACAATATATATAGTAGGGGGTCCCTGCTCCATCTCTCTATCAGTTTGGGGGTCCTTGGCCTGAAAAACGTTGAAGACCCCTGCACTAAAGCAAACATGCTTGTTGCTGTATAGTGTTTACTTGATGTAAATTATCTGTTTATATGAACAACAGACCTTTTTCAAACAAGACATTTTGGCTTGTCACAGCAGGCAAAACAGGTGTATTCATGATTGCCGTGTTCCACTTTTTAAACTTGTTTTGGTTTATAATGTTCAGTCCAATCCTCACTCCTTGATAAAGGACCCTCCGATATTTGTTTTTCGTAGTTAATGAATGAATGAATTTTTGCTTTATTAACCTGGATTTGTCGTGCCTCTCTGCCTGAGTCTCTATCACAGTTTGCGAAACTTTTTTTTTTTCTACACAAAGATATTAGTCTTTGTTCAGCCTACTAGCCCAAATCCTTTTTTTTGGTCATAATTGTTTACATTCTGGCCAGCAAAAAAACAAAACATTAATTGGTTAATCCGATCCAAACCACATTTTGAGGTGGTTTGAAATGTGGTTCATATCTGATTTATACATATGCATCTCAGTCTGGATGCTCTGGTGGCTCAGATCAGATTTCTTGTGTCACTTGCAATGTGACACACAATGGCGACAGGCTACGCTACCACTATTAGAGAGTGGAGATTATGAAATATAAAGAGTCAAGTAAGAAGGATTAAATACAATGAGAAAAGTCACTCACTTGAGGAAAAAGGGGAAGCCCAAAGTGAAAATGACACAGCACACTGGGTTAGGAAAGGGGGGGGGGGGGGGGGTATCGAATGATAAGAAGTTCAGCGGGGGGCTGGAGTCATCTGATAACTGAGACTGTGTACATCTGAGGTGAGAGCATATAGTGAGAGGACAGAAAGCCATTCTGCAGTGCCAAGTTAACCTGGAAGAAACACATCAGGTGGTCAATGTGCCATTAAGTGTTTATCAGAAAAGTTGATTGTGCTGCGGTGATGGCAGCAGCAGAGCCTTTCCTTTAAAAACAGCACCGCTTCAAGGCAATGTCTTCTACATTATCCTCTAACGTCTTCTAAACGTTCACACCTGAAGCCTCAGTGGCAGACAGTTATCCCTTTTTAAGAATGACCAAACAAATACTTTATGCAAAATACTTTGAATACACAAACTGCTATTTTGCTTCCTTTGAGGCTATTTTTCTGCTCTTACTGAACACAAAGTCTGTTGAACAGCAGATAGAAAAAGTTCAATTATGTGCTGTTTTTTTTTTTTTTTTGGTACACTGTCCTTATAGGTACGGCAAGGAGGTAATCAGTTATTTGTGTATTGAGTGGGTCCAGGACGATCTTTGATTCAGGACACACTTGAGTACACAAGCACACACATATGGAGTGAGCTGGTGAGACAGCATGATAAATTGAGGCTGATTCTGTGCCATTAATCTTACTGTAAACCACTAGGAGTTTTTGTTCTGCATGAATAAACAAGGCCTCTCGGTCAAAGTAAGGGTCAGCCATTAACATTTACATTCCGCGCAGCTCTTATACGGGCGATCACCTCTACATTATAGACTTGTTCAATGAGTATAGCTATAGGGTCTCCCACTTCTACATACAAGACAGAGATACAGATAGGACAGTTAAAAGCCCTGAGGTGCCTGAGCATCACGTTAAGAGGTAAGAGGTCTGATGAAAAACACAAATTGTTCTTGGTCTCTTTTGAAGACAGTGTACATACTCTGTTGCCGGGGCAACCAGTACTCCTGAGCTGGAAAGATACTTTATGTTCATTTGTGGTATTTTCATTAAACATGACTTCATTGGGAACATGCTTTATGTGAGTACAACACAAACTAACATAATAAAGCTCTTAAAAATGTAATTTAGACGTAGATTATTAGCCACAAAATTAGCTATTGTTGAAGGACTCTTATTCACTGACTTTGTACATCTGATGTGGACCTGGTGCACCTGGCCCTCGGGGTCTGAGACCTCAGGCAGATGCCTACTTTTCTAGTCAGCAATTCAGCCTTACTTAGTCCAGCGACAACAGCAAGCTGAAATAAAAATCTGTTTTTCTTCTTTTGCCCGACTGAGTGTGCATTGCAGAATTTCATACACTATTGATTTCCTGTGCTCCGGTGCTCAATGGTGCATGCATGGCCTGGGGCAACCTGCTGCATAAAAACACCTGTTCGGCTTCCAACTGCAAACAAATGGATTATCTTGGCAGTTAGCACAATACGCTGCCCCTTACAGCATTATATGTCTCTATTAGCCCAGAGGAACTTCTCGAAGCGCTGATCTGTGTGTGCGTGTGGATACTTTTTAGTTCTCCCCTCTCCCCCCTTTGTCGTGACTGTTCTGCATCACCCTCCATTGTATAGCTGAACCATTTCACCCCTCTACCCGTCCACCCCTGCATCAATCAAGATGCCAATCTTCATCCATGAAGCCATTGAGCCTTTCATTCCGACATAATTACCAATATTAGACTCTTTGCAAACGGTGGCTTACAGAGGGGAATGGGGGAGCCGACATTATTAACCCTCACTTTTCAGCAGGCTGAAGATAAAGCGGGTGGATAATTAATCTGATGAGTCAATGAGGTTCAGTCGGTGTTATCTGTAAACACCTCTGACAGTATTTTCAGAGACGACCACAATTTATCAATGAGCCTATTGTTCTTTCTTACCGTGATATAGGGCACTGATAGGTCATGCATTTTAGCCCTAATGAGTCGCTCTCTGAAAGGTTAATACACCTAAATTCATTATGGTTTTCCTCTCTGTTTTGTGCCCAATTTTCTGTTGATATACATTCTCTAGTAAAAATGAAATAAGATATTCATAGTAAAAAAAAAAGAGCTGCTAAATAACCGTTTGTCAATGAGAAAAGTTTTAGTCGTCATTAGTCGTTTTGTCGCAGTTGGAAAGAAAAGCTCAAACTGCGCCTTGTAAGAGACTTTATTATTAAATAAGAAACATTTGTCACAAGCTGATCTTTCCCCTTTAGGAAGGTGGCCTTGTGGGTAACCTGGGGGTGACGTCGGGCCAGTGAGATGTAAGGTTAACAGCACATAGCCACAGCCACTGTGACGTGCACACCGACAGCTATGATTAAGTTACTCGAATCAGTCATAAAGTGTCCAGATAAGCCCAACTGTCAGTATAACAGCTCTACAAATATTTTTTTTTTTTTTTTTTTTTTTTTTTATTGTGTTTGCTGACCCAGAAAACAAAATAAAGGCCCGGTTCAGACAATGCCACCACAGTGTGCTGGCCTCTCCTCATCACTGCAGAGTTGGTCTGGACAGTAAAGGCTAGTTACCAAACACACACCAAAGGGTGCGTGTTCTCTGATGCCCTGGTCGTCACTAATCTGTTAGCCTCGAGACAGACACCGTTAAGCTAAGATACAGTGTTTTGAAATAAATCAAAATGTTCAGTCTCCTCGGCTGTTTTCGTCGTTAACAGGCGGCTCGCTTCATGTGTGACTGTAAAAGTTATTTTACAAGTGAAAGCTCATGTTAACAGTCTTGCATTTCTCTGTAAGGTAGCACAATGCTAACAATGATTAAAAGAAAACTCTGACCTGAAACTTAAACGGTTTTCTAATGCACGAAAAAAAAAAAAAATCTTGACTAGACACATATTATTATACTAGGAGACTCTTTAGTCGAGGGCAGACTAACAAAAATGTACCAAAAAGAGTGCTCCCATTCATCTTGAACAATAAATCTACCAAATGTTTATTAAGAGAAATTGTTGAAAGTAAAGGCTTCAAATTTCAGTTTGTGTTCTTTTGTGGTTTTTGCTACATGTATAAAGTACAATATAATAAAGGAATAAGCAAATTATAAATTGACAAAAAAAAACATGGAAGGCATGTGAAAGTGCCATAAAAGACCATGAGACGTGGGACAAAAAGAAACTGCTGAGGGTAGGAATGTTGGCAGCGTGCCTCTGTGTGTGTGTGTGTGTGTGTGTGTGTGTGTGTGTGTGTGTGTGTGTGTGTGTGTGTGTGTGTGTGTGTGTGTGTGTGTGTGTGTGTGTGTGTGTGTTCCCACTGTACTGTGATTATGCACACAGTCCTTCATTTTCACTCACTTGTGCTGTCTCTCTTCTAACGCTTGAAGTGGCTCTTTATGATAAGTGGAATCAGTGAAAGGTTAATTAGTCTGCTGTGACTGTCCTGTGCTCCCTTCGCACTTTATATGCCAATCCACTGGTGGTCAAGTCGAACTGTTTGTGTGTGATTTTAGGAAATCAATATATGGGTTTCTGGTGAAAGGCCAACATGTGGCAACTTTTTTTTCGTAACATTCTATTTTGTTAGAGAATCTCAGTTCAATTAAGGACGACATTGTGTGTGAGTTTACTATCAAACCAAACTGAAACGGAGGGTTTCAGTAAATGGTTAACATTGACCATTCACTAAACCCGCCCCCTCAGTTACACGTGTCAAGCTTTCAGTTCTTGCATGGCAGATATGAACATAACGATGATAACAGAGGTGGGCGGCAGGTTTGCACACGATTCATAGTAATTTTTAAACAATGGGACACAAACAGACGGGAGCGTTTTCTCACGTGCAGCTGAAAGGTGACTGTCAATTTTGCTGGCTGGAACAGATGCTTTCATTGACAGACTTTATCAGATTAGTTGTTGGCGTTCTACCTCGCCACTGAAGTAATGCTTGGTTACTATTGTGGGCTGTAAACCTCGGGTTCATTTTGAAACTATTGGAGAACCCTGAAACCAATCGGCATTGACCACCGTGTTATATTTTGCGCCAAAACTAACAGAATTTAGCGTAGCCGACTAGACACCCAAACATCGTTGTACAATCGGTAAATGGTCAACTGTTCCAATCTTGGCATTAGTGATTTCAGCGGGTTGTACATTGGTCTCAAATTGGGGAGGGAGGCTGTAGCTCAGTCGGTAGACCGGGTTGCACACCAATCGGAAGGCTGGTGGCTCGGTCCCCAGCTCCCCCCGCCCACACGCCCAAGCGTCCCCGAGCAAGATGCCGAACCCTAAATTGCTCCCGATGGTGTACCATCGATATGTTGTAAGTCGCTTTGGATAAAAGCGTCAGCTAAATGAAATGTAATGTAATGTTTAGCAAATGAAAGAAAAAAAAATGTCATACCTAATCAGCATTCCTTCAGAGATGGATTTCATGGCGTGGACAGAAGGACACTTCAGGTCTTTAAGTGAGCCTTGTGACACAGTGATATCCTCTAATTTCACAATGAAAAAGTACGTAATTCCCCTAATTTGGTTTAGGTGGGTGAGGGAGTAGAAAAGTCAATGCAAAATGGGTCATGGTCTGACTTGAGCTCACATGTGTTTGCACGGCCCTGTGAGGAAATCTGACAGAAGAGTGTTACTGTGAGGACAGACAAGTAGAACCGTGGTCGATAAAAAGTTTGTTTTAAGCAGTCTGAGGATACTTTAATCACATCAGCACATCAGTATGTATTACCACTTGATATATCTGTAAAACAGGTATTGGGGGGGGAGGGGGCAACCAACATACAGCAGTGGAGAAAACAGCTCACACTGTGCTTTGATTTATCCTTATAAAATGAGAGTGATTAATAATTAACGTCAGTTGGAATTTATTTGAGAAAAAGAAAAAATAATTCACTCCCTCTTCTGCCGGGGTGTTGCAGCCGTTAATGAAGACTCGAGATTCGAGGCTTCTTAGATACGTGTCGGTTCAATAGTGGCTCTATTTAGGTATTTTTTTTCCAATTCGACCTCATTTATTTTTGTCATGCCTGAGAGGTGGACACATTTTCATCATTTCATGACGTTGCCTTCGCGCTAATTCAGTCCTTTTCTTGTCTTCTCCAACCACTTAAGTGATTAAGCCAGATGATATGAACTCCTTTTCACTGTTCCACGTTTTTAATGGCCCTCAAACATTAGACATCCCGGTTTACCATCAAGTTCCATTTCCAAGCCACATCACTGGGGATCAAACTGTAACACATGGGGGGGATCTTTTAGAGCTACTCCACACTCATGTGCATGACTTGTGAATTAATGCATGACAATTAGACAGCAAACAGGAACCCATCCCTTTTTCATAAACTGAATTTTTCATTAGCACCTTTTTTTTTTTTCTGTTGACCTTTTGAGAGATTAGGATGGCACCAAAAATCTTAAGGGGTTGCTTGGCTTTAAAATTTCTCTACGACTACACAGTGGAAACAGTAAAAACAGCATCTGGACAAGACCTCAGTCCTCCACTTCTTTTCGTGTGATATCAATTATGTACATATAGAAATCATTTCAGAGGAAAAATAGAAGTACACACGGAGAGCACAGACCTTCATCAATGCCAATAGCCCACTCTTCTATGATATGCAAACCTGCACCTGCAACCACTACATATGCCTGCATACATTTCCAAACATATTATAATGATAGGTTATAACCTATCAAAAGGTCTCGATAAGGTCAAAATAGGGTTTGGATAAGGTTTACATAAAGTCTAGATTAGGTCCGGATAAGGTCTAAATTAGGTCCAGATAAAGTCTAAATTAGGTCCAGATAAGGTCCAGATAAAGTCTAAATTAGGTACGGATAAGGTCAAGATAAGCTCTATGAAACTATGCATAATGTTGTTAATCATCAGTATGCACGACTCAATAGTGGTGCAGCTTTTCTTTACCTTTCTGCAGAGTGTCTGAGCGCTACCTGAGGCAAGCCGAGATGTGTTCCCTCACTTCCCTTTCTTAGAAAATATGTGATCCCCTTTCAGTTTCTGATTACAGTATATTAATAGATGCTACATCATTTCATATTCAAAGACTAAAGAAAATTATCTAGGATGTGATCATTTCAAGAAGTTGCTGTCAAGGGCCTCTAAGACCTCATAATCTCAGCAGAGTGGTTTTGCTATAAGATACTTAACAAAATGGCTGTGATCATGAAATGCTTCTAGGGTAAGATTAAAATACAGAAACACACTATTATAATTTCAAGCCAGGAGGGCAGTCTGCATTTCATCATCAGTACCATCATTTATCTCTCTCCTCTCAATTCAGCAATTGATTTGATCAAAGAATAATTTTTAAATGGATTCTGGTCAAGGAGAAAAGTGAAAAGAAGTTAACAATAAAGAAGAGAGGGATAGAGAGGAGATGAAAAATAAGATTGCTATTGGAGGAGATGCAGTAAATCACCTGGTTGAAAAAACAATTTAGTCCTCCATTTATCTCACAGTAAAGGCAGCTGTCAGCGTTCTGGAAGCCAACACAAGATTCTAAACAAAGCAGCGAGAAGGAGGTTTTATCTACAGGCTCATTTTATTGATTAGCTCCTTTTCTGCCTCCTTGGCCTCCTCTGCCTGAGTAGCCCCCACTCTTAAGACTATACAAGCTGATTTAGGAAAATGTGATATCCATGGCTTTGCTTGGTATATGGTATTTTAGTAGAAAGGTCGCTGAAACAATACAGGTTTCTCTTTCACTCCATGGTGAGAGTCACCGGTATTTACGACCAGTGTGTTGTTTTTACTGCTTGATCTAATGGTTCATGTAGCTGTAAAACACAGCATCCTGTAGGGTAATAAAAATGAACTCATCCTCCACACCACTGCGCTCAGAGCTTCACAGCATGTGCTACGGCCAGAGAATAAAGAATTTTGGAATATTCTACTCTCTTTTTGCCTCGGCTCATCCACTATTGAGTCAGTACATGGTTTCCATACATTGGGAAATGTGTTGAGAGATAATATACTCTATTATTTAAAAAAAAAAAAAATCCTCATTATTTATGTATATAATGTATGAATGTAAGAAGGGCCCGCACAAGAACAAAAAACAAAAGAAAAAAACATACAGGAACTCCTTTTAGACATGGACAACAGTAACTTTACCACATGTGTGTGTTGCGCTTCTTTTTAATGACTACATGCTGGGTTTTTTTGTTGTTGTTTTTTATTGCACACCATGTACAACAGAGAAGTTATTAATAAAAGTGGTAGTAAATAGTTTAAATCTTCAGGGATTGATTCTACATCGATCATCACAAAACATCCACATCTTCACACATTTACTGTGAAATCTGAAATACACAGTGTGAAATAGGCTGCAGCTGCACCACATGTGGCACTCATGGTACATTCAGACATGCTTCCTGCTTTCCATACCTTCAGTTGAGGGGGGGCTATCAAAACGCCTCCTTGCCTCTGCTGCTGCTCGTACTATGTTATGCAAATTGTGATTCTATTCCAAGACATTCGCAGCACGCATAAAGCCATGAAATTCCCCCTCCCCTTTTTCTATCTCAAGAAAATATGATATTACATTTCTGTTTATATTTACATCACTGCTGGGGCTGCTTAATTTGAATAATACTGTATGTGGCACTGCATGTATTTGACCAAATGCATGTTTTTAACAAGGTTGCAAAAGGTCAGATTTTGCAGCATGATTGCATTATACTGCAGGCTAACGGCAAAACAAACACAAAGGACACGACGGAGGTATATTCTCTTGTTCCCTATTTATCACAGCTCCAGCAGAAGTAAGAAAAATGAGACGTGAGAAAAGATTAGAGAGAAAAGTAGACAGACAGGTGATAAAGAAGCAACCGCAGTGTTCTGATGTGTCACATTGGAGGTGAGGGAGATGAATCAATTTGTTTCAAAGAGCCCCTATCTAGGAGCCTGAGGCGGGAGAACAAATGTCTAGCAGGGACGAGACCTGGAGTCTTCCTCGGCTGCACTGGGCTGTGCACAGCGAAATGAGATGAAATACCTTGGAAGTGCCCCAAACCTACAAGGAAGGGGAAACTTTGCAGCAAATGCAGAAGGAAACGCTCGACAACACTGATAGCTGGTTCCTTAAAACTCATAACACACTTTCTGTATTTTCCCTCATCTGGGCAAAGGGTCAGGGTCACAGCAGTGCAATATGGAGACATAAAGTGGAGTCCAATCGTGGTGTTTTCCAATAAAGCTGTTCTGAAGATAAAGCAATAGTGTCTAGATTGTTTTGTAAGAGGGAAACATGCAGCATGCGTCATCCATGAATTGAATCCATGCGAACTTTGACATGAACCAGGTAGCAGATTCATCATCCCATGCAACCTCGTAGTCGACCTGCCCTGGCGGAGTTTACACACCATTCTTCATGCATCAACTCCACATCCAGAACTAGCACACTGCCAAACATCTTATGCAAGATTAATCACACTTTAAACGCGGTCAACAGGCTGTGAAATGAGAACGGTGAGAGGGTGGTGTTGTTTCTTTACACACGGTGTGGAAGACCACATAAATATCAAGCCCGCCTAACTCACTGCGTGAGGACGATAACGGTACATTTAAGTGCAGGCTCTGCATAGACAAGAGAAAAGGTTCCCAGAACCTGAAAAGTACTTGGAGACCAGATAGATAAAACAAATTTGCCCGTCAAGTTTTGGCAGGCTTGAGAGGAAAAACAGATACAATTTCCCTGAGTGCCTGTGTCTGTCCCTAATCTAATAACATGTTACAAATATGCAGTATATTGCTCCACGTACTCATAAATAAATAAACATCGTAGATAAGCAGGGGCTCAAAAACAATTAACATTGTTTTCACTCGGCCAGATAAAGCAGTGATAATAAGACTGCAATTATCAGGTTTATCAGATCAATGACCTCTGCTGTGTATAATGCAGCAAAATGTTCATTTCAGTGAAAAATTAGTTAATAAGAAAGACAAAGCACCCTTCCTCCTTTAGCTGAGATATTAAAAACAGTCTGATTCCTGTTGTAGATAACTGGTACCTATGTTCAATGAGTCTCGTAAATGACGTTGAAGTCAAGTGCTCGTTTTAAAAATGTGGTTTGAATAATGGCGACAGCGGTAGAGCTGCAGGAGGAAATGCGCACAGTTGTATTAAAGCTGGCCTCTGTCTCCTGTCAATGGATTGTGTCTTTCCTTCTGCTTCCCCTTTTCCCTCCTGCTCAGTGTCAGATGTTTAGTTTTTTTTTGACAATGGTATTTGCAGTAAATGTAGTTCTTTTCCAGCATCGGCTAACTGAATTGGAAGCGCAGCTCCACCCAATAGAAAACAACCTGTTAGTTTTGGTAGCTAACTTTCTCCAAAAGACTCCTCCAGCTCCGCTGTCACAAGGACCGACGCAGGAGATCGTTCCTGCCCACTGCAATAAGACTATACAATTTATCACCTCTGGTCAAATCCATCACCGAACAATAATACCGTTGGTTGTATGTTTGCTGCTTAAATCTTTGCACTATTGTTTAGTTCGTTTATTTTAATATTATTCTATTTTATTGTATATATTGTGCATTTTCATATTTAATATTTTTTACTCTGTTATTTTTAATTCTTTACCTGTGTCTATAATGCTGCTGTTACGAAAAACAAATTCCCCTTGTGGGATTAATAAAGTAACTATCTATCTATCTATCTAGTCAGACCCAAGTAGCCGGTCAGGCAAACCCAACAAAACCCCTGTTAACTGTCCCTCGGCAGGTTTAGAGCAGCTGTGAAGCCAGGCCTGTCTGGACGACAGTATGAAGGAAGCATAGGCCTAAACAGAAGCTTGTGTAACCGGCCGAGACAGATGGAAGTCCATCTCTATGTCTGGTTCCGTCTAAGGGTTTCTTCCCATCTAGTTTTTCCCGCCATTTTTCCTTTTTGGGTTTCTCTCAATAATATTGTAAGTCCTTCACCTTCCTATGCAACGTGTGCTAAGATGATTTATGTTGTGATTTGGCGCTGTATAAATAGAATGGAATTGAACTGAAAAATCCATTAGACCGAAGTTCAATCGTGAGAAAACGTGAATTCATATCCCAATCCACATTCACTGGTACCAGTAATCCTCTGGGATGCAAATGTAAGTGCTCAAACTAAATACAGCAAGCAGTCGTGATGGCGCACTCAGGGTCAGTGGTTTCATTGGGGGGGAATCGGAACCGGTACAAGAGCAGAAATGTGGTGCCTCATCAGGGCAACGTGTTTTGACATCATGAAAAGGTTTTGAAATACATCCAGACATATATTGGGGTTGCAGGTGCAGATTTGCATATAATAAGCAAGTACTATTGGCCCTGGCAGAGGTCTACGCTCTTTGAGTGCCCTTCTATTTTCATTATATTGTTGTCCATGTTCTTAATTTCATCTCCTACCATTGTCTCTTGTCCTGCTCATCCTTCAGTAACTTTTTTGCTTTTGTAATTATATTCCCCTCCTCTGATCCAGCTCAATCTAATTTCCCTGCTCTTTTCATTAAATATCTTGTCATCCCCTTCCCCTCTCCTCAGCCTGCCAGCCATCACCTGTAGGTGCTGTGTGTCAACCAGCTTTAACAGTAAGTAATGTGATTTTAAGTCCTCAAACCATTCAAGCCGAATCAAAAGCTGCCTCCTCCTCCCTTTAAGCACTCTTTCGCGTGCACTACGTCTCTAACCATCAGCTTTACCATCTCCCTCTGTCCCTTCACCTCCCTCAAAACCCGTTCAACTTATCCTCAAAACAAACACATGGTCGGGATGCTCCCCTGCTGGACTCTAATTGGTGATCAAAATGGGTACG
The DNA here is from genome assembly GCF_022577435.1 of Embiotoca jacksoni. Classification (NCBI taxonomy): domain Eukaryota; kingdom Metazoa; phylum Chordata; class Actinopteri; family Embiotocidae; genus Embiotoca; species Embiotoca jacksoni. The sequence goes on along the minus strand of NW_027185436.1, from coordinate 9,273,055 downwards.
GGAAGGAGACGGAGCAGCGTTTGGCCCACTTCTATTCCCTCGTCACATTCGCAGGGCCACAGTCACATCTGCGTAACCATGGTGATGCTGATAAGGTGACTCATGACTATTCATCAATGGCCCTGCCTGATTGGACAGCCCCTTCCCGAGAGCCTTGCGAAACGTATTCATCAGCGCAGCCTGTGTCCCCACTCCACCTGAATATGGCCCTCAGGATGATGAGAGATAATCGCTGCCGCTGTCTGTTTGTTTTTTACATTCACTTCTAGTCTTAACCTCACCTCCCACCTCTCCTCTCTAATTACCTGTTCTCTCTTGATGTCCCACCCATTCTCTCCCAACACTCGTCTCTCCCCTGTAACCCATTGACCTACTCCTTTCACTCTATCTTAATTGATGAAGACAATCAAAGGCACATCTGACATGCACTACTGCTCATTTTGCCATATCCACTACTGCTACCTGGTTACATATCTCGCACGTATCTCAGTTAACATTTTCAGTGTTTTCCCACTACTAACAAAAGGGGGGGGGGAGTAACAATTCAATATATATATTTTTAGAACAGTTTTACAGACCCCTCAGGAGACACAACATGTAAATCATCAATCAGCTTCTGTTCCATTAGAAGTGGTTTCATTCCACTTCAAAGGTTATTTTCTCCGATTGCTGAGCGGATTAAAATAACCCTTTATATTTATCCAGCTCTTTATAGTATTGTGCCAATGGGACTACATTCTTTTTGTTTTAATGCAATGTTATGAATCAGTCTGAACAGCCCATCTTGCAGGCAACCGTGTCTTTGGATGTGTTTTCAATGGTGACCTCTGGCTTTATTTTTTTCCCCCATGGAAGACACAAACAATTTAAGAGCATGGACGTCATGTTCATATAGAAATACCCATTCAATAGAGAAATACTTGCCAAGTGCATTTATATTCCACAGAATTGCATTTGAGCTGTAGAATAACATACAATACACGCCTAATAATAAAGTACTGTACACACCAAGACAGATAGGGATGTGTGGGAACCTGTTAGCACCCCGCTATAATACCATTTTGACATTCCTGTCTCATCTTTCACAATGATTCACATAGAAATGTAAAGCATGTTTTAAATTAACAGCAGGAAAGGAAGGATTTTTTTTTTTTTTTTTTTTTTTCTTTGTTGAAATCTGTCATCTGCATGTTAACTTTTCTCCTCACTGGAATCTCTATCTGCACTTTCAATTTATTTCCTCTCGCATGTCATCCCAAAACTGGTGGAGCGACACCACGTTTGAACCTCAACTCAGGGTCAACGGCCAGAGATTATGATTGAATATCTTATTCACGCATGGGACGATAAGTTTGTCAGTGTCTGCCGCTGCTCTATCCAAACTCCTTCTCTAGCTGAACACAGCAACTCCGACCTGTCTTGTTTGGTTGGATTTCCAGGAACCTTCCGATGACATCCAGACAGATAGTGGTGGGTGACAGACAGCTTGCACACAACTGTGACAACATCAAGTGAGAGCGCAGATACAGTCGGTTTCGATGGCCATGTCGCTGTTGTGGGGGATGGGTGACGAAGAAGATATGCAATGAAATCGACTTACTTGTTTTGAGCCTCCTGTACGGTTTGCGTGATACGGTGCTATAAATACTTCAGCTGCAATGATTTTACACTCGATAGCGAAAAGATCATTCAAAATATTTGTTATGTAAAGATGAAAGACAAAACTTATAAATAATACAAATACAAGAGGAAAAAAAAAACTAGCGTTCACTTACACTGTCCCGCTGGCTGTCGTCCCTGGACCGGTCATTCTTTTGCATGATGCAGGCCACCTCTGGCAGGCCTCCGTCACACACTTAATCAGCTCGGGGAGTGGGGGCTAAAAAACAATAAAAAGAAAATGGGAAAAAACATTTGTACGCATCCGCATTCATTCTTAACCTGGTAAAGTAAAAGTTTAGCTTTAAAAACGTATAGTTACTACCTGTAAAGGAAAAAAACACAACAAACAACTATCTGTGAATAATTTATATGCACAGGATGGAGGTTTTTTTAATTTGTTGTTTATTATTATCAAGTTAGATAGCAGTATTTCGACAAGCTGAGGCTCTTCCACCTCACAGGGGCTTTGTGGTCTGAGAAGATGAAAGCTTTGATCTCCTAGACAACCAGGCACTTGTGTGTACATGTGTATGTATGTGTATGTGGCGTGAATGGGGAACATAATGCATCTCACTGTTGATGAGAAAGGAGACATGCTGGGATCCACTGGGCTATTAGAATGCATTAGAGTGCAACAGGCAAAAGGTCAGTGAATTATCAGCCAGAGTTACACAACCCTATTCTGTTTACCGAGCCTAATAACCCAGAGTTTACATCTGCCTCTTTCTTTCTGTTTCACACACACTTATCCAATACCAATTGTGCTGAAATGGGTGTCCAAAGCCATTCACCTGCTGTCGAACTTCAAAGAAATAAATAATACATTTCCGGTGGTTTGATTGGTGGATAAAGGGAGTCCATTTGTGTTTTAGCATTCTGGTCACTTCCTGTTGTTATCAACCTGCTAAGAGGCATCGGGAGGGTAAGCAGGTGACTATGGAATCCTTATTTTGCTCTTCTTTTTATAACTCCAACCGGTCCTGTATATATATATATATATATATATATATATATATATATATCAAGTTTTGTGTAAATGAATATGTGCTGTTCCTGAATAATATTTTCCCTACAGCAACTTCCTTTGTCTGTAATCCACAGCGATACCCAGGAAAAACTTGTGGGTTTTTTTTCAGACCATAAAGCAACACATCGCCTATAACTGTGTCACTTCCCATCTATACATGATCCTTCGTTTCTATGGTCAATGAGCCCAGAAACAACACCAACTCCAATTTGTCCACATTTGCCAGGAGGGGGGAGGGGAGGAGAGGAGAGGAGAGGAGAGGAGAGGAGAGGAGAGGAGAGGAGAGGAGTCATGACATGATGCATGTGCTTTGCATGATGTTGCCTTTGAGATAGATAAACAGCATTTCATCCTGAAAATGAAATGTACTAACGAGCATAACACTGTACATATGCCAAACAAATGCACAGCATGCACATATTGGTAATATTGTTGTCTGCAAGTAATAAATAATTCCTGTTGTCAGAGATTTTAAACATATTCATATTTCCATCTGTTTATCTGTTATGTGGCATTTAACGGGGAAATTTCGGTGTTCTTTCCTGTCACATTTATCACTTTTGCTGCAGTTTATTAGAAAGAAGAAAAAAAAGATTTATCCCTTTACCTTTGTTAATTTAGGCTGATGACAAACCAAATAATTATGGCATTGTAACGTGATTAAAGGCCTCAGGAAACAAATCTCAAAACATTTTATGGCATTGGACGCACAAGGCGGATAATCATGCACTCAGAGCACCTCAGGGCTGACCACAGCCTTGACCTACAGTATGCTCATCGGTCAGCTACTTTCTATAACCAGCGCCACCCACAATGCTTAACCACAGTTAAAGGGTCTGGATCCAAAGCTGGTGTACAGTGTATAGTGACGTAATGATGCATCTCTCGACCATGGAAAAGGTTGGTTTTTTTAGATTGTAAGTGGAACCAACTGTGAAACAGCACGAGCATCATCTCGGAGCCAGCAGCAACTTAGCTTTGGTGGAAAAACGGGCATAAGCTAACTAAAAGGTCTCTTGGCATTAATTAAACAAAAGAAGCTGTTAAAATAAACGAAATGAGATTCATTCTTTCGATCTCTCGCGTTCTCGCTGGCGTGGCCGTGGGCCCGGAGCCCAACTTTAACGACCCTCCAAATTAACGCGGAGCTTTTCAGCTTTGAAAGCACGAGGCTAATTTAGCAGAAAACTGAATCAACAGGAGACCTGCCTCGGATATAAAGTACACAAAGAGAGAACGAGATGGACAAACAACATCCCGCTCCTCATCTCAGCCAGCTATTATTATTCGAGTTGTTATGCATGATCTTGAAATCTGCGCTAAGAGGAAACAAAAGTATTCCAACACGCAAATCCTTAATCTAAACTACAGCCATTGATTGGCACAACAGGGAACTTTACTGGGCTGTACAGACCTGTTCACGCATGAGAGCACTCTCCCTGATACAAACTGACAGTCACATGACGCACTCTCTTCCAGACATGGCAACACTTCACTGACAATTTAGTTGTCTCGCTGATGCGTCAAAGACCTGGCAGTTAGCAACACAGTGTTTGTACATTACACCTGATTTTTTTTTTTTTTTTTTTTTTTTTTTAACGATGCTTTGAAGACAAAAAGCTCATCCTGTTTGTGTGTTTCGCTGTGCGTGCGTGTGTGTGTGTGTGTGTGTGTGCGTGCGTGTGTGCGTGCGTGTGCGCGTGCGTGTGCGTGTTTGCCTCGATTGGTGCAGCTGGGCGTGTGCCTACAGTGCAACCACAGGGGGTTGATTTCTGTCTGGGCTCTAGCTTTAGCTCCACGAGGTACAATTACACCGACAACCCTTCCCCAACCAGAGATTCAGATATGAAAACTGTCCCTTTGATGCATCCTCGGATGGCTTTTTCAATTAACTTCCTGCCATCTTTAGGAGAGCGATGTGAGTTTATCCTGCGTGATCGCATTAGGCGAGAGAGTGCAAAATGAGCGGAGCCATGGCTTCCCCTCGCCCTGTCGCAGAAGGTCATGGCTGTCTTGTGTGCTCTAAATGCTGCTGTGTGAAACGTCTCTTTTGTCTTGTTGAGCTCCCACAGCTGCTTATTGAATAATCGCTCAAAAGTATCTCGGCCTTTTATTGTCAGCATTCAATCAGAGATAAGCCGCCGCTGTGGCTTTGTTGAAGTAGCCAGTTACTTTTATTCTCTTTGTAGGCAGATCTGCGAAGACCGTATTAATCAAATGTGCTTTTTGTTCGATTTGTCAAGCGAGTATTTAGTAGACAAGCCAGTGGAAGATTACACATTAATATTCGAGCTTACACGGTAAATGGGGCAATCAAATCAGTCAAAGCCACTGCAAAGCAGCATCTTAAGATTCTTCAAATGAAAATAAATTAGACTCTATTATACGGTACATCACAGAGTAAATAGGTAGTGACAGTTGTTTGTTGCACACTGAAAGCTCCCTGTGTACCATCCACTTATCAGTCTCCTTTCTGAAAGTGGATTTTTCCACCTCATCAAGTTCTTTCACTTATCTGAAGATGAGAACACAAATCATTATCCTATTGATTTAGTAATTGTTTTTTGGTCACTGATTGCAGCTTTAAGATGACTGTTGAACCACTTCTGCAGGCCTCTCGCATGGAGGCATACATGAATAGAAAAGAAGTGCGTTGGTTCTCATCAGGCAGCGCTCTCACCCACCCACTGACTCAAAGCACGAGCTGAAACATAGCAGTGGCTCCTCCAAGTGGTGCTGCGATTACTAGACGTGGTGGTGAAAAAAAAAAAAAGAAAAAAAAATAGGAAGGATGAGTTTCCAACTTATATGATGACACAATCCACTCGTGTTCCAAACCCCCCCACCCTCTCCGGTAGCTGATGCCTTTGTTTGGCTGACCTTGTCCTGTCCTTTACACCGAGGACAAGTCCTCGCTGCCGCAGCAATCCATTTATCACGCAAATCGGATAGGATCAAACCACGGGGAGGGATGTCACCTCCTGTAATACAATCACACACAGTCGTGCACTAAAACTAAGAAGGCATGCTCACGTATATGTTGTGCACATCACGCTCTTGAAACAACCCCCCCCCCCCTGTAATTGATAGATGTGCGCTGTCACTTCACACGGACTCTCCATTTCATTACAACAGGTCTTATTCTGTACTTCAAAATACACTCGATCCAATGCGGAGCTCCAATTCATTTTGAGTACGAACAAATTAAAAGTTGCTGTAATAAAGCCGTACGTGGCGAAACAACTCAATTTTCTTTGGGTTGATTCCTGTGGCACTTTGTTGACAGCGATGAGCCTTTGCAGCGCTCGAAACAATTTCGCCAGCAAGTGAATAACGGTTGCTTGAAATGTAAATTAGCTCTCGCACCTCAAGATCCTTGAAAATAATCATCTCAAGTCCACCTATTGTGCGGCAGACCCGAGTGTGAGTCACACATTTTACTGTTTTCTTTTTTGTGTCGTGAAATTGAGGTCATCAGATGTGGGAGTACTTTTGACAATGAAGCTCTATCTGACTGAAATGACCTTAATTAGCAGGACGTCTTGAGAATGTATTGGATCACTTTCCACTTAAGGATGGATTACTTTTCTATATGTAGCCCACCTTCTCCATTTCTATTCTATCTCAGGGTCTTCATAGCATAACCCCGGCGCATGGGAGGTGTATTGGAGAGGGTCTAGGAAAACTACAGATTTTAAAGAACTTGTCTAAACTAGCCCCCAATTAATGGTACGATTGGGACTAACGTACAGAGAGGCCTGGTTCTCTTAAAATATAGATATACCATCAGTGTGAGCTCAACTCCCACGCAGCTATATGTAGCCCTGTTTAAACCCTTACTTTCTTAAGTACAAATAGCATTCTTTTACCACAATAATGGTTCAACTACACCCACTGAATGCAACACAGTTAACATGTATTTACAACACAAACAGTGTGTGTAGATAATAAAAACCCACAATAATACCCGGGAATTAATAGTCTGTGCTGATGGTACCATACGTTGGCGCGCTTGTTGGAGCTCGTTTAAATCCTCCACCAGAAAAGAGTGGTCGGTACTCACTGTTCCTCAGATACAGTCTTCCCAAACCCTGGTGTCAAGCAGGAAAGGGGCTGTTGATGACAGGAGAGACCGTCCTCTGTGTCTCTGTCCCTCGCAGGCAGCGCAGTCCTCAGTGAAGCCGCGAGCGTGTTAGCCTATCCACGCGTAACAAGTGCTTTTGTATCTCTTAATGGGAGATAAGGTGTCACACCGTCTTGTCTCTCCGTCGTTTCATTTATATTTGGTGTCTGGGTGTCTGTGTCGGCTTCAACACTTCTTTCAGCAGCCCTGTCTTGAACTGGGAGTTCCTCCTCAGTCTCCACAGCTTCTGCTCCAGGTTCCTGAGCTGCGGTCTCCTCCGTTTGTGAGTGACGTGGGAAGACGGCTAAATCCAAATCCGGACAGACAGGCTCGGAGTGTTCATTGCTCTGAGGTTTGGGTTCCTGTGACTCTCGTGGTGGATTATAGTCAAACCAAACACCTCCTTTCATCATCTTCAGAGTCAGATGCAAACTCCATTCTGTCCTCATGCTCAGGGGCCGGGAAAGAAAAGAGATCACGGTTCTCAGCTGTCTTGGCCTGAAGCCTTTTGCTGACTCTCCTTTTAGGTTTGGGTGTCTCTTCCTTCCGTTTAGGTTGTAACTGCACTTCCTTTCCGACAGGCAAAATGTGATTTCGGTGCAATACCTTTTCAGGGCCCCGCCCACTTTCTGGTTTTAATTTGAACACGGGCAAACCAGGCAGTTGACTGTCCACAATTGTAAGGCACCGCCTTCCAACGATCAGCAAGCTTGTTTTTCCCTTGTAGTCCGAGGTTTCGGATAAAAACCCTGTCCCCGGAGACCAGCGGACAGAAACGAACTCTCTGGTCATGGCGTTGCTTATTCCATTCATTCTTCTTCTCTGACAAACTCAGCCCAACTGATAGGCAGCTTGCAGATCACGTTTCATGTTTTTAACATACCTCGGATAGGATTTGATGGAAGTGCCATCACTTCAGACTCCAAATGTCACATCTACAGGCAGTCTGGCTTCTCGCCCAAACATGAGGAAGTACGGAGTATGTTGTATCATTCAGCGTGCAATTGTACGCGTGGACAAGATGGCTTATGCGTTTACTCCGCTTGCTTTTGTCTGGCGTTTCAAGGGTTCCGAGCATATCCAGAAGAGTTCTGCTGAACCGCTCAGGCTGTGGATCACCTCCGAGGGCGGTAGGGTGTGGTTCTGGATTTCTTTATAACCAAGCATGCTCAACAGTTCATGGATTAGGCGACTTTCAAAATCTGTGCCCTGATCTGCGTGTACTCTCCGTGGCAGACCACAGTGGACAAAGTACCGTTCCCACAGAACTTTGGAGACCGTTACTGCCTTTTGATCTTTAGTTGCAAAAGCTTCAGCATATCGTGTGCAGTGATCCGTAACAACAAGCACATTGCAAATGTTCCTGGAGTCACGTTCCATCTTCAGAAAATCTATGCAGACGAGATCCATCGGCTCATCACTTTCAAGGTTGTGACAACTCAGCAGCTCTCTTGGGCAGTGTCTTCCTCTGAATACACCCGGGACAGTTTTTACAGTGCTCTTCAATTTGTACTTTCATGCGAGGCCAATAAAACCTCTCTCTTATAAAGGCCATAGGTCTTGTCAAACCCAAGGTGGCCCGGCTGGTCATGCAAGGACTGAAGTACCGTCTTTATGAACTCTTTGGGAAGTAACAGTTGTTGGCGACATGGTTTGTTTGGTGGCTTACTCACTCTGCACAATACAGAGTCTTTGACCTTCAGTTTTTCCCCACTGTTTAAGCAGCAGTGACACATCAGGGTGCTCGTCTTTGCTGGCGCGGTCTTTATCACATCCACCGGAAAAAGGTGAGCAATTTGCATTCCACGTCTCAATGTCACACGATGACCAGACATATTTCTCAGCGCAACCGTGATGCGACGACAATGGACAGCAATTTGGCTTTTCGACCGCAGCCATCGCCAGAAGCTCTCCTGGGAAACAACCCTCCTCTGGGCGGTCGACGAGAACCGCTTGACCAGAGCTGCTTCCAGCAAACGTTGAAATGCCGGTGACTGTGGCGACCTCACCAGAGGGCAGGGTGACAGGCGTGTCTTGTGTGAACCAGACTGTCCCTCTATTTATCTTAGCTGTGTCCACAGGAGTTACCTGAAACTTCTCATAAGCTTCTTTTATAGCTGGGTGAACAGAGCGGGCGTGAAGAAAATGATCTCCTCCCTGGTTTTGACAAGAACTGAAAAGTCTCCTAACCACAGAGGTGTTTGTACCAAACCGAAACAGAAAGCCTCACCTTTCGTGGCCGGATCTGGACACACAAGCACAAGTGTTTCTGTGGTCTCAGCTACTCCAACTACATCTTCATTGAACTCAAGTTTCAAGCACACTGTAGCCTTCATGTGGATCTTCATCCACACTGAGGCCCCAAATCTACGAAAACTACAGATTTTAAAGAACTTGTCTAAACTAGCCCCCAATTAATGGTACGATTGGGACTAAAGTACAGAGAGGCCTGGTTCTCTTAACACATAGATATACCGTCAGTGTGAGCTCAACTCCTGTAATGTAACTATACATTATAACAAATCAGGGATTACATGCAGCCGGGACAAGGCAGAGCGATGACGTCACACACACACATCACAGGTAGTTACATTAATGCTCAACTGATGTCACTTATGGTTCCAACTGTGAACATTCGAACAACGTCTAAGCATTCTGGGAAAAAAAAAAAACCGTTACCATCCCAACGCTACGTTACGTAAACTACTCTTATTTAAACCCTTACTTTCTTCAGTACAAATAGCAATTATTTTACCGCAATAATGGTTCAACTACACCCATTGAATGCAAACACAGAGTTAACATGTATTTACAACACAAACAGTAACAGTAGATAATAAAAAAAATAATACCCGGGAATTAATAGTCTGTGCTGATGGTACCATACGTTGGCGCGCTTGTTGGAGCTCGTTTAAATCCTCCACCAGAAAAGAGTGGTCGGTACTCACTGTTCCTCAGATACAGTCTTCCCAAACCCTGGTGTCAAGCAGGAAAGGCGCTGTTGATTGACAGGAGAGACTGTCCTCTGTGTCTCTGTCCCTCGCAGGCAGCGCTGTCCTCAGTGAAGCCGCGAGCGTGTTAGCCGTTTGCTCGTCCGTCACTGACCGGTTGGCCGCCAGTTTGTCCGCCCCTCTCTGATTGGCTGAGCCCCTGACCAATCAACAGGTGAGGACGCGAGCGGTTCAAGGGCAACTTCAAACAGTAGGACACTTCAGTACTTTGTTCACCTCTCCTGCTCTGATCCACGAACACAAAGACAAATTTACTCTTTAACAGAAATGACAAAGAAACACCCGTAAATCAAATTAGCGGGGCGCTGCATATCATTTTCGCTAGAAGAAAGAAAATACCAATTTTGTCTGAAACATTTCTAGAAGCGCCTGAACATCAATTTTAGAACTGCTGATGTACAATGCATCCAGAAAGTATTCACAGCGCTTCACTTTTTACACATTTTGTTGTTACAGCTTTATTCCAAAATGAACTAAATTCATTTTTTTCCTCAACATTCTAAACACAATACCCCATAATGATAATGTGAAAAAAGTTTGTTACATTTTATTTCAAATCTATTACAAATAAAGAATGAAAATATAACGTGTACATAAGTATTCACAGCCTTTGCTCAATACTTTGTTGAAGCACCTTTGGCAGCAATTACAGCCTCAAGTTTTTTTGAGTATGGTGCTATAAGCTTGGCACCTATTTTTGGACAGTTTCTCCCATTCTTCTTTGCAGGACCTCTCAAGCTCCATCAGGTCGGATGGGGAGAGTCAGTGCACAGCCATTTTCAGATCTCTCCAGAGATGTTTAATTGGGTTCAAATCTGGGCTCTGGCTGGGCCACTCAAGGACATTTACAGAGTTGTCCTGAAGCCATTCCTTTGTTAACTTGGCTGTGTGCTTCGGGTCGTTGTCCTGTTGGAAGATGAACCTTCGCCCCAGTCTGAGGTCCAGAGTGCTCTGGAGAAGGTTTTCATCAAGGATGTCTTTTTACATTGCTGCATTCATCTTTTCCTCGATCCTGACTAGTCTCCCAGTTCCTGCCGCTGAAAAACATCCCCACAGCATGATGCTGCCACCACCATGCTTCACTGTAGGGATGGTATTGGCCAGGTGATGAGCAGTGCCTGGTTTCCTCCAGACATGACGCTTGGCATTGAGGCCAAAGAGTTCAATCTTTGTTTCATCAGACCAGAGAATTTAGTTTCTCATGGTCTGACAGTCCTTCAGGTGCCTTTTGGCAAACTCCAGGTGGGCTGTCATGTGCCTTTTACTGAGGAGTGACTTCCGTCTGGCCGCTCTACCATACAGGCCTGCTTGGTGGAGTGCTGCAGAGATGGTTGTCCTTCTGGAAGGTTCTCCTCTCTTCACAGAGTAACACTGGAGCTCTGTCAGAGTGACCATCGGGTTCTTGGTCACCTCCCTGACTGAGGCCCTTCTCCCCTGATCGCTCAGTTTGGCCGGGTGGCCGACTCTAGGAAGAGTCCTGGTGGTTCCAAACTTCTTCCATTTACGGATGATGGAGGCCACTGTGCTCATTGGGACCTTCAATGCTGCAGAAGTTTTTCTGTACCCTTCCCCAGATCTGTGCCTCGATACAATCCTGTCTCGGAGGTCTACAGACAATTCCTTGGACTTCATGGCTTGGTTTGTGCTCAGACATGCACTGTCAACTGTGGGACCTTATATAGACGGTGTGTGTCTTTCCAAATCATGTCCAATCAACTGAATTTACCACAGATGGACTCCAATCAAGTTGTAGAAACATCTCAAGGATGATCAGTGGAAGCAGGATGCACCTGAGCTCAATTTTGAGTGTCATAGCAAAGGCTGTGAATACTTATGTATGTGATTTTTTTTTTTTTATTATTATTTTTTTTATTTTTAATAGATTTACAAAAATTTCAAAAAAACTGTTTTCACATTATCATTATGGGGTATTGTGTGTAGAATTTTGAGGAAAAAAATAATTTAATCCATTTTGGAATAATGATGTAACAACAAAATGTGGAAAAATTTAAGCGCTGCGAATACTTTCAGGATGCACTGTATAATATATAATATGACAGTTTAATTATTCATTGTGGAATAAATGTGATAGAAAGGAGGGGGAATGGGGGGGAAGGGGGTTGGTTAAAAAAAAAAAAAAAAACTTGTGTGTGTGTATATATATATATATATATATATACCAATAATCACCTCCTCAATCCTTGTTTGTGATGTCAAGTCCTTTCATATTTTATCATTACCAAACTACCTCACAACTGTTCTCTCATTTAAATCTAGTACCTACAGTACACTCTACTAGATATCTCTCTTGTACGTACTAATGTTGGCACAAAATGCACTATGCACTTTTTTAATCAATTAATTATTGGACATTTATTATGATTGTTTTAATATTTATTGTATTGTATTGTGTTGTGTTCTTGTGAATGTTTCTTGTTCTCAGGTATCTCTTGGAAAAGAGATTTTAATCTGAGAGTAGCTCATAAATAAAGGTTAAATAAAGTAAAACCTGCTGCTAACCAGTCTAACAATTAATTTATCATAATCAAGCCCATTTATTAAAGGATCATTGCCCCCACAACGTTTTACACATGAACTTCAGTTTGCCTGTTATGGAGAATACTACACGTCCTGTGAAATCAGTTGTATAATATATGCTGTGGCTCTGAAGGGAGCTTTCTCATTCTGGGTTCGACAGATGGGTACGTTTACCAGGCAGGGAGACACTATCGAGTTCAATTATAAGGTGTATGGTCAAGCAGTTTTGGAGTTTAACATCAACTGGAAACTGAAATTCAGGATATGTCACATAGTTTAATGATAGATAGATTAATGTAAGTGCAATACTACCTCTCTGGATAACCTATTTATAGTATTATGCTCATGACTTATTAAATGTTTCAAGAAAATGTTAAACATCTCTAAGTACGTGTTATCAAAGGCAATGATTCCTGATTTTGTTGTTGTTTTTTTGTTTTGTATTTTACAAATGTTCACTTATCTTCAATCCCAGTGAATGCCACTATGAATGGTGCAGGTGTTTCAGCTCACTTTTTGGATTTTACAGTTTGCAACTTTCCTGCTTGATTCACCCGCTGCCTTCATCAGCCTCACCTCCAGTCACAGAACTCATCTGTTTTCAGAATAAATGCTCAGATCAACCCAGTGTACACTATTTTTTTTCTGCATTTACATTGAATGCATATACAAGCAAATTTTTTTTTTTAGGTCTTTTGGGGGGAGTTGTATAGTTTCTGTGAAGACAGACAGGAAATGTGGGAAAGAGAGTGGAATGACATTCAGCAAATGTCCAGCAGGTCAGACCAAGGACTGTGCTGCTGTAGACATTTCCACCCATGTGGTATGCGCCCTAACAACTCAACCATCAAGTCAGCCCAAAAAAACATAGCCATTTACTGACACTTTTGCTAACATCTCCATAAGGTGAATGTGTCTTGTGTGTTTACAGCTTGTTTTGCTGCCACCAAGTGGCCAACTGATGCTGCTTTAACACAGGATCAACATCAGACCCAAATACTGTCACACTGACCATAACAATATGATATCATTGGCTAATGATACCAAACCGCTCTTTAATTCTACTGTAATGTAATTAGTGTTACTATTGGCCATAAGCAGTGGTCTATCAAGTAGGAATAAATATTTAATAATAATTGTACGATAATTAGTCTTAAAAGCCAATTTAGCTTACTGGAGTAAAGAGATTGTTGTCTGTGGTCTCTGAAACTATATTATTTCTTTCTTCTTACTGCTGACTGATAATCAAGGAAGTCTTTGTCAGGAACAGTTTATAACTCACTGTGGACCAGTTAAAGTAAAGAATGGGTTGTAAAAAGCCTGCAGTGTCTCAGTCAGCAGCAGCTACAACCCACATCGGTGATATTCAACAAAACAGCATTAAAAATGTAAATCAAACTGGATTTGAAGAGTTCCTTAAATTAAATTCAGATCACATGATGCATGAAAACAGTGTGCTGCTTTGCATTAAATTGACAGCAGGGGCTCCCAGAGAGCTGTACAGTAGATGTCTGAGTGTCTCTCGTCAACCTTTCACTTGTTTTCCGTCCTCCACTCTAACCCTGTTACAGAACAGTTTCAAAATCTGCAGCAACTTTGTAAATTTAACTTCGATACTGTTTCCACAGCAGGTGTCACAATACAACACGTCTACCATATGGGTGTGGAGAAATAAAATTGTCCAATCTGAAGCATTTCTGGTGTCTTTTTCTTTTCATCCTGAACTATGACATCTTTACACACAAAAAACATTGTCCACTGTCCCACTTCTTTCAGACACATGGCACTACAGCTTAATGACATCACTGACCGAGGGCATGAGCAGGCCCTGCATAGCTGGTGATGAGTCACTCGTATCCATACAGCCCAGCAGAAAACAGCAGGCACGCCGTGCTGAACCCAATCTCATCCTCCATCTCTCTCATCAGATGTGATTTATTACGCAGGATGATGACTGACTGAACACAGCAATGCCACTTAATGTCAAGGTCACGAAACCCAGCCCTCGTGGTTTTCGTCCCGTTTAATGATCCAGCTCTTTTGAGAATGAGTGGCAGCATAATTTATGGTGGGCTCTCTGTGTGTCCTTTTCAATACATTAATATGGGCTTAGATTGATATATTTAGCAAACGAGAGGTGAGACAGGTGTATTTATGAAGGGAAGTAGCCTCTCTTATAAATGTATTTAACGTATATCAAACTTAACCTGAAGTACTGAAAATGATTTTAATGAGCAATAATCCAGACCAAAATCAAATGTACTTTACAAATATATATTTGGTTATTGTGAAGCTCGCAGTACAATCACAGGAATGCTACACACACACACAGAGCGGGAAAGAAAATCCCAACGCGACGTCCAAGCACATTAGAACATTTTCACCCAAAGCCTGACGTGGTTTTTCCCTTAGCATAATAGCTTCAGCTTCTGTGAAGGTCTGCTGTGTCAGTGTTGCACCTTTTCTACACCACAATATTTTAACATGCAGAATTTCGTCCATCTGAATGCACACAGCTTTGTAGAGCTCCCAGACTTTCACAAAGAGTCAATTTAAATATAGAAACCTACTGTAACTGTCCACACGACTGCACAATTTTTTTTTTTTAAATGATCTAACATTATATCCCCCCCAGTCATTCCACAGCCTCATGCTGTTTGTGCAGGGGTATTGTGCTTTGGGTTCAGCTCGCTGTTCTGTTCGTAGTGCAGCCTCTAATGGCTTCAGTTGTGTCTGGTGTTTTGTCAAATCTGTCGTCAGGCAAATATTAGCATATACACGGATCAGCCATAACATTTAAACCGCTGTCAGGTGAAGCATTGAGTATAATACAACAGCCCAGCATCATACCCTTCCTTGGTAAGGACCCAAATTGTAATTTTGTTTGATTGAGAGAGCTGCTGATTCATTCAAATGCTCATTGTGGAGACTGTAATTTTGTGGTACTGGTGAAGGTCACTGGGTCATACTGAGAGGTCTTTCTAATATTTAGTCCCCTTTATACAAATAAATTGGGTTGACAAAAGTATAAGGGACACCTCACAGTATAATCCAGTGCAGTTCAACTGCGACACAAATTATGATCTCCAAAATGATCACTGAAACGTACGATTTATTGGGAGATTTAATAACCGGGCTGTTGGATGAATAATGCTTGTGCCACTAGTTTTAATGGCATGATGGCTCGGTGTATATTAAAATTACTGAAGTATCTTTTAATCATAGTTGTTTTCTAGCTATGGATTTGTTATTTGTTAACTTACTTTTTCTGCATTTAGCTTTGTGCTAAACAAGCTGGCTATTGTTAGGATAAAGGAGTTGCTAATTTAATAGCTTATTCTAAATGACTTTATTTATTCTCAGGATAACTGTTAATGCTTTACATTTTTTTTTTCTCTTTTATTTTTTTTAGCCTTGTGGGCTCTAGTGTCAGTGTTTTGGGGTTTTTTTGTTTGTTTTTAGCATTTCACTGTCAAATAGCTTTACTATCAATAATATAAGCAAATTAAACATTACAGTTACTAATCTCAGTAGAATAATTTGTGACTTCAATACTTTGGTGGTGTGTTGTTGTGCAGCTTTACCAGTAGTTTGATGAAGAATTCAACTTTATCATCTGTGCACACAGAGGAGGGACACTGATCCCAGACAGAGCCATGCTTACCAAGGAAGGGTATGCATACTGTACTGTATATACTGTATATACGGTGCATTTTATATTTAATATTTTATATTTAAATTTGTTTTTTTTTACTGCTATTTTATTGCTTTTTATTATTCTATTATTATCTTATTGCTTCCTGTATGCTGCTGTAGCGAAAAAAAAAAAGTCCCCTTGGGGATTAATAAAGTAACTACCTAACCTAACCTAACCTTTGCAGACACACATGCTCCACGGTGCAGGTCCCAGATGTGCAAACTTGCCACAGGGGCTGCAGATGTAGGCAAATCAGCCTCCACCTAAAGAGCAGGAATGCACCTCATACTAACACCAAAGTTGCCAAAAAATAAACAACAACCTGTATTAGCCAGTAACTAAGCAGTAAGCCGACATTCAGAACCATCTTCTGTCAGAGTTGGAGGGAGTGTGAACCCTGCAGGTCCACTGTGAAGAGGCGCGACAGATGTGCATTTGCAGACAGGGTTCAATTAAGCTACATTTAATAGGCTAAATTCTCGAACCCGGAACTAAGTTTTTATGAAACTGAAAAACAGGCCTCTGAGAAGACTAAGAAGGAAGTGTGCACAGGCAATTAGATGTTACACATCATAGGGAAAATGGAGTACCTATGGGATCCTGACACTGCTTCATGTGCAAGCATTTTGTTACTGGTAAGTTAAACGAAAAGTCAGTTTCTATATAAATTAAGCTGAAGCATTTTGACCGTATTCTACTTGTCATAGTCATAGTGTCTGTGTGGATAAAAACGTGTTGTACGTTTGCAACTACAAAATCTTATGTTTGTAGCTAGCTTCAGGCATTTTGTTTGTGTTTCAGCCTCGAGTTGCATGTTATGATGCTGATTTGCTTTCCTCTCTGGTGCGCATGTTTTTCAGCATGTGACGCATTTGACATTTATTGTGCTTCATTTCAAATGCATCAGATTTATGAAAGACGCAGTCGAGAAGCTTTGGAAGAGGTTTAATACTATCAACAACACTACGTCATTGTAATAAGACTGGTTGGTATTTGCCCTCTAATTTAAAGAGGTAGACGTCAAAATGTCAATTAAATATTTTTTAATTTTTTTTAATTTTTTTCAAATCTTAATCAGACCTAGTGGTAGGGACATAAAGTTATTTAAAGAAAGACATTGATGTAATCTGTTCTTTTTGTGGGGAGTTTAGAGACACACAGTTTCACTTCCTCTGCTCCTGCCCACATACTAAACAACAGTGGAGTACATTGTCATGATTTATTGCTCAAATAACATGACATGGTCATTTTTTTTTTTTTTTTTTTTTTGGCTGGTTTCACTGCTTGCTTATGAAATGAATTCCTGTTATTTTATTTCGTCAATTATTTAGTCATTTAGTCAATTTGTACATCAAAACCAGCAAAAAAGAAGGCCAACATTTTAGCATGATAATTACACCAAGCAATACCATTCGTCCATAGCCAAATGTTGTAAGAGAAAAGCTGCGAAAACATTTAACACCTGTAAGGTTTTAATTTTCTTTATCTTGCTTTCTTTTTTTCTGCCTTTACAATGTTAGCTCCCCTACTTGACGTATTCAGTGCAGTGACAGCTTGTTTGGAGCGGCGGGACATTTCCTGAACTCAGGCTAGTTTCAGCCTGCACTGCTCTGACTGCTCGTCCGTACTTTTGTGAGTCCAATTTTTTTGTTATGGTATTAACTCATTTTTATTTTTTGAGTTCCGGCATCCCAGCTTTCAATGATCACTATGATTGGTTTGTTGCGTGATGCTGTCTTCAACCTTTAAAGCAAGTGTGTTTTGTTTGTTGCTGTGTACCTATTTGTGTAGTGAGGACAAAAGAGGTTGTTTTTTTCTTTCTTGTTTTTATTTTGTTGTTGTTGTTGTTGTTTTTGTGGTCAAAGACCCTCACACAATATCAATGCTACATTCAGAACCTGCTCTCTGGCTTGAGTTTTAGCAACATCCACCTATTGAAAATTTGACTCCAGCTATAAAACAACCTGCATCCGATTGCAGATGATACTCCTGCAAACTTCATTCCATGTAAATGTATTCCATCTCACAGGGTGGGTCATACTGATGCAGTTGAGCTGTCCAGAAACATACAGTTCACAGAAATTGTGGCCGGTGTAGTGAAAGGGCTTTGCAGGAGCTCCCTTCTCTGGGCAGATAGTGTGAGGGTTATAACGGGTTAAGTAAACCAGACAAACCAATCAGCTGAGAAGAGGACTGCCAAAACTCTGCTGCTCCGAGGTGATTTGTCGTTTCCGATTTCTTGTCATGTTATGTAACGGAGACCTACCCAGTGAGGCTTAGTTTGGCCTTGGATTATATGAGGAGAGACAGAAAGCTGATTACATATCTGTAATCTTATTTTTATAAAAACATTTCCAGTGGCAGAAATACAGAGCAGTGCTGATTACTCCAGTGAAACCCTGATTTGAAAGTTTGAAGCGCCACAAAAAACACAGACTAATGTTGCAAGTTGTCGATGTAATACCATACAGCCACAAAACCAACTATTTTCCAGCAATTGTGCTTACGCAACGAGAAAACGCTTCCCATTGATAATTAGAGCTGAACATGATTGTGACTTTTTGATTATTTAAAGTCAAAGTGAAATAGAACAGATTTATCACAATCTCTTGATTCCCCTTGAAAGTTTAACCCTTCGAAATGTTCTATATTTCTGCATGAATATGACCTTAACATTTTTTGGACTTTCACACAAGTCCCAAAGGTAGATAAGGAGAACCCATTTAAACAAATGCGACAAAATATGAAACTTAGTCATTTATTTATTGAGGAAAACGATACAATATTACATATCAGTGAGGGGCAAAAGTATCTGAACCTTTGCTTTTATATATTTGGTGCGACTCCCTTGTGCATCAATAACTAAAACTAAACGTATCCAGTAACCGTTGATCATTCCTGAATATCGGTTTAGAGGAATTTCAACCTCTTCCCCTGTACAGCACAGCTTCAGCTCTGGGATAGTGGTGGGTTTCCTCACATGAACTCCTCGCTTCAGGTCCTTCCACAACTTTTCTATCGGATTGAGGTCAAGACTTTGACTTTGCAATTACAAAAACGTAACTTTATACTATTGTTCCATCAATGATGACAAACTGTCTTGGTCTAGATGTAGCAAAACAGGCCCCACCCATGATACTACTACCACCACCACGTTTCACAGATGGGATAGAGTTCTTTTACTGGAATGCAGTGGCTTTCTCCTGGAAAGCCTCCATTTCTCATCATTTTTGTTAAATTAATCTGTCTGACTGTGGATAGGTGAAGTCCAAACTCTTAAAAGATGGCTCTCTAAACAATTCCAGTTTGATGAGCATCAACAAGTGTTTTCCTGAGGTCCACAGACATTTCTTTTTTGTACAATGATACACTTCCACTGACCTTTGTTGTGAAGCTGAGACTTTTATATATCCCTGTTCTTTTAATAAAACAGGCCACTAACCCCTGATTATTTTCACATGAACTGAAAACACCCAACAACAATTTCTCCTTCAAAGTAACGGCTAATGCTTGAGGTTCACATACTGTTGCCACTCACAGATATGTAACATTGGATCATTTTTCTCAATAAATAAATGACCAAGTAAAATAATTTTGTATTATTAGTTTAACTTGGTTTTCTTTATCTACATTTAGGATTTGTGTGAAAATCCAGTGAGGTTTTAGGTCATATTTATGGAAAAATATCGAAAATTCTGAAGGGTTCATTAACGTTTAAGCACCACCGTATGTGCATTTAACATATAAAGACAACCAATATTTCACTTTGTGCTTTGTCAACAAGCTAATGGTGTGGTGCAGTAGGCTTCACAAAGCTCATTTTGCGTGGGTACATCACCAACTCTGTGACAGAGCTGACCTGACTTCTGTGTGCAGCAAACCACACAGTGCACATATGCATTCAGTATAATAATGCATCCATTAAATGATATTCGGTACAACTCATTGTTCAAACTGTATAACATTGCATGACTGGTTTATTCGACATAGCCAAGTGCAAAGCCATCTTTTATGTTACAGATCAACATCTTATCTGATATTAAATTAATTTAGGTCTGCCTGAGGCTTGTGAGCCGACGACGTTCTTTGATGGTCACATGAAATTAAACCGATAGACTTTACAGAATATTCTTGCACCCGCTGTGGTGAGGCAAATAAGAATGTGGGAGTGAGAACTCAAAATCGAGAGTGACATTTGTAGTTTGAACCAGAAGACAAATGAAATCAGGCCTCAAGGTTAAACGGCTGAAAAACAATTTACCCATTTACTTTACACAAGGGTCCATGTTGTTGTAAGTATTTGAGTTCAGAGAAACATTTTGTGTTATGATATGTGGTGAGAGTGGACCCAAATGCAGCACGGACAACAGTTGGATTACAGGTAAGAAGATTTATTTCCAAACAACAGGTTATCCGGTGGGTTGACTGAATGGTTCCCTGGGAATAATTCAGCACGTCAGGGAGGGTCGACTGTGTGGCGCCCGTGGCCCGACACCGGACAGCAGACAGGATCGACTGTGTGGCACCCGTGGTCCGACACAAACAGGGGAGAGAGACAGGAACATGAGGAAAAGGAGATAGGGGAGAACAAAGGGACAGACAGGGATCCTGACACATTTAGTGTATCTGTGTGCGGTCCCATCTCGTGTATATAACTGGCTATACAACAGATAAAGGAGATTGTGAGGCCGATAAGAATGTGATGACACATGTAGATATCTGTAAGTGACCGTGTGATGTTATTGGAACTGTACCAGCCAATCATGTGGAACAGATTTATAATATGAATACACAATGCAATTAAAGCTTGATTTTTGGCATTTAGGCTCTGACCCAATGACTCACACACCCTACTCAAGATAAGATGAGCGCAGGGAGTGATGGCACCCTCGTAGGATGAAAACATCCAGATAAGAGCAGCTTGCTGCATGTCGCCATATGTCGGCGCCATCTTTAGGGTTCTCAGAACTTGTACCATAAAAAATGTCTCCCTCAAAACGTATTAAATTAGATACAGATCTGAACATGGGTGGATTCGATTAAAGTGAACAAAGCACCCCCAAACCCTGCAGAGATGCGGTGGATTGAGATGGTTTCATCTATTTCCATTAATCCATTTGATACGTACTAATATGTACCGCTGGCTAAGACGTGACTATACAGCAGATAAATGTTAATCCATGTTTAGACTCACAAAAACACACGTTCAACCACCACTTGTGACATGCAATCCTAAAATGACTATTAATACATACGGCATAGATTTGTGGATGGCAATGAGTGTACCAGCAGCATATATGAAAAAGCTCATTTGACGTCCTGATGGCGTGAAACAGAACAGAAGCCACTACGTTTTGCTTTTGCGCTAAAACGTTTGTCACATGGTTCGAGGAACGTGATGTGCTTGAAAAAAAATACGACATTGTCTGATACAAGCTATGTTGTGTTCCCCATGAAGCTGATATAACAAGAAAATGATTATGTATGTATAATTTACAGTATTATAGTGTATTAAGCGTAGTGTGGACCCTAGTCTGCAGTGACTCAACAGGAACCTCCCCCCCCAACAACAACAACAAGGAAACAGCCTCAGGAGAAAAAGGCTCCTTATTTTTGTTTGTTTGTTTATTTATTTGTGTTTTAGTCATAAGCTCCATGAAAGGCACATTATTAAGGCAATAGTATTCTATAAGCATGAAAACATTGTATTGTAACCCGCAAAATGAAGACTTAATTATCTTAGTCTTTATAATACATAAATTATGAAATGTTACTCATAACCATGCCATTATTTGGTGGATGTCAACAGTTAAGCAGAAGCTATAGCAGCCAATAGATGCAAAAGTATCAAAATAAATAACAAAAATTAAAACAATGCATGCACATATCTGAAGGGTTCCTGTTGTCTGAAGATCTTTACACAACCATTTCTGTCACTTTTAATATGAACAGTACAGTAACACTATGAATGCCTTCCAGGTCTGAAAGTGTGTGATGTTACCCTCATAGTGACACGGGCAGGCAAATATTATATAAATTAGATTTATCCTAGCATGCAAGGATGTTAATTCAGGAGATTCAAAAGCAGCAACTGTCAAGATTCACATGATCAAGGACCCGAACGCACAACTTCAGACACAAGGATTTACTGCAAACAAAGAAAACTTAACTTGCCACGAGGGCTGAGGCAAAATCCAAGACCCAGGGAAGCACGGGGGAACAGAGGAGTCCAAACACGAGGGAACACGCACAGGTACAAAAGGACGAGGCAGAGACTTTAATTTACTGAAAACTGACAACTAACAAAACGATCCAACCACCAGTTGTACATAGTGTCCGGGATGACGGGCAAGTAAATGCAGCTGGGGCTGATTGGGGAACAAGGAGCAGGTAAGGTGGGTGTGGGAGGCAAGAGATCAATCACGGAGAGGGAGTGAGAAAGAGAGAGACCCACACAGAGCCACACAGGCAACCTCTGGTGGGTCGGAAGAGATGGACAAGGAACAAAAAGGAACAACAACAAAAAAAACCTGACAGCAACAGTAAAGAATCACAGTGAACAGTAAAACTGCCCTGATGAGACATGACTGAACTGTTTTCAGGACAGTTTGGCAGAGGTAGTTTCAATTGACCCCATTAGTGAAAAAAGTTGCATTATCTATGTGTTGAAGTGAGGAGTGTTGTAATTCAAAGAAAGTGTTCCTGAACTTAATGTTAGCTTACTGGCTTCCCTCCAGTCCCAGTGTCCTGGACCAGGCGGGGTTCTTCTCAGGGCCTTGGCCTAATAAATAATATAGGACACCTGACGAAATGCTGTTGCTTCAATATAACTCGCTAGCCAGCTGGCAAGAAAGCACAGCAGATGTAATTTAGGAGAGGGTGGAGGCTTTGTGCCATTATCTGCAGTAAGCAAAAACCTTTTGGTTCAGTGACAGGACCAAAATGTCAAATACTCGGTGTGCCACCCCTGATGTTTATTCATCCCCTCCTTGCACAAACACAAGTTGTCAGAGGCACTTAACCCTACTTACTCTGCGGTTTGCGCTCCCTCCAGGCAATGCAATCAGTCCTCAGCGTGAGACGAGTTGATATGTTGCAGCGCAACTCTAGCTAGTTGTTTGACTCTTTGTTTGAGAAATTGCGGCCGGAATGATCATTAAATGCTGAATGCACTTATTTTTATTGTTAATCTTGGACGGACACTCTCTGTTTGTGTGTGCAGATTGGTGGGACCGGCGTTCAGTTTCAAGGAAAACTTTGCCCCAGTTTGCAGAAGCACAAAGCTTTTCTGGTCCTCTGTGTACATGTCGTGTTTTCAAGAGCAACATTGCAATGCCCCGGTCCAAACATGGAAAATGTCAACGGGTGTATATGGAAAGTTTTCTGTGGCGTATGAAAACAAAGTATTTTTTTTGATTTGTTAAACAAAGCGCCAGGATGTGATGCGCATGGGAAGAACATAACCTACATACCAACACTCTCTCTCTCTCTCGAGACATTATGAAGCCATCCCTCCTCCTGTACCCCCCATTAGGAAGTGAAGCTTATTTTTTTTTTATTTTAATTTTTTTAAAAGCTACCAAACACAATGACAGGACTTCCAGCGTAACAAATGCAAGAGGAAGTGCAAGAGAGCTCCCGGCCCCAGCTGTTTCTCTACTCCTCTCCCGTGTCCCTTGGAGGTCATTCTTCCTGCCTAACGTAACAAAGTCATCACGCGCAGATGCTGCTGCGGAGGTAGAGAGCCTCTCAAGGATCTGTTTCGTCAGCTCCTGCTCGTGTTTTTGTGCAGTATATGAAAGGCTAAATCAGCTCCTCTCCCGGTCATAACATTGTGGCTTCGTATTTAGATGTAATGTTGTGGTTGTCTTGATACCATCCAGCTGTGCTGAAGGTCAGTGTTTATTGGGCGCCACTGCGGAGTAAGAGCGAGACGGAGAGGGACGCATTTATCTTCTTCTATCTGTTTTCTCTGTGCTGTTTTGAACATGTCTGTGTTACTCATTATGCGTCATGGGATACTCTCAAGGCATGCCCATGGTGCAGCCTTTTACGGGTGTACGGTGGGAAAAGACTCCATTAAAGGTTCAAAAATCGCATTTGTCCTCTGATTTTTTATCTCAGACAGCACATTCTGTACTGGATTCATGACAATATTGCAAAACAGCTGGAGACAGGGAACATCTTTTCGCTCAACAACACACCATTCATGACTCTAACAACCATTGAAGGGAATAACAGATGTAAGACTAATTGATGAAAATGCTTTTGGGTGATCTCTTTAAAAGGATCAGACGAAAGAACAGGACCTGACTTTTTACAGTTAATCCACCAGCCCAGTAAAAATGACTGAAGCTGGATAGTCCCAGAACGACCTCCAAAAGCACACCGAGATTTTCCTGCTCATTATGGGAACAAAGTTTCCAATAAAAAGATACTTAAATGCCTTTGGTGTTGCGTGCTTATATGTGTTTGTGTGTGCCTGTCATGTGTGTGTGTGTATGCATATTGCAGGGCCCCTGACTGCGAGCTTTAGAGGACTTTTGCATGCTCTCCTTTGCCAGGAAAACAGAGGAAAACAAACACTGCCTTTATTACAGTAATGAATATGCTTTGGGAAGCAAATGATATAATTTTCCATTCACTCCCACACATAAAATGCCAAGAGTGGCCCAGAGAAACCTGTGACATTTGACTTTGTTGGCACCAAACACTGCAGTCCCCCCACTGTTCTTTTACCCATGACCCCTCACCTCTGGAAATTCAAGAGCTGCATCACTCACTATATAAATCATAGCTTCTCCTGGTACAAAAAAAGTCTGATAAACACTTGAGTTGACATTGTCACTTGAAGTTAAGGTCTGACCGATCAGATCAGATTCGTGAACATGCAGACATACACAAACAGCTGCAGAAATCCCGCTTTAGAAGACTGACACAAAGACATCAGCAGCAGTGCAGAGGCTTTTCATCCCTGCACACGACACAGACAGTACAGTAAGCCAAGCTCATTACTCTGCGGTCCTATTCGCTCACACTGACACATAGCAACACTCAGGTCAACACAAGAAGAATAAAAATTCCATGTGTGCTCCATAAGCATTTTCCCTGATGCTGTGAGGTTTTACAGCAGTCTTTGTTGAGTCAGCACAACTATTCATCATTCAGCCTCATCTGACTGGGTCTGATCTCTGCACAGTGGGGGAGGTGAGCACCAGCACTCCTGTCACATAGGTCAGAGTCTCAGCCTGCAGCTACAGCCTCTATCTCAGCACTCAGGTGACGCACAGGTGAAACAATGGGCTTAGTGTGTCGCTCGCATCTGATTCAACCACGTGGAGCAGGAGAGCAGCACTGTCTGGTAGACTGCTGGCATATATTTGCATTGTAGAGGTCAGGTACATTACAAGGCTCCCTGTGTTCTACACTGCAATAATAGAGCTGTGGCTGACGGACAGGTAGATATTAAAGACTGCAGGCTAGAAGCGTACACATAAGTGTGTAATGTTGTGTGTGCATGATGTAACTTTTTAAACTCACTCCTCATGTGTTCTTGTAAGTGAGTACACATCATCCCAAGACAAAAGCCCTGCGCCTTGTGTGGGCTCCAACATTTGCAAAGACATCCACTTCACCTTAAAGCGAGCTGCTTTAACTTCACATCGATGGAAATCAAGCGAGCAGAGGTAATAACAATCTTAACGGGGGACTGTTGCTCTGTCACATGTGGCCACATGTGACAGTTTAACAAGACACACTGTTGACACTTGGAAACACTTTTCGCACCCACGTACATCTGCACGTACAGCACATCCTGACAAAAACACACACACTGACAGACACATGCTACAACTTCTGTCTCCATCTGTTGTTTCTGCCTTTCTCACTCCAACCCTTCTCTTGTTATGGCTGTTACTGTTACATATGATATGAAAGCCAAACGGAGTCTTAAGTTATTCTCTAATTTGTCTGAAAAATAGAAAGCGAAGAGGATCAAAGTGTTCCCAACTCTCATATAAACAATGACTGTGTCATTCCTTGTTCCCTGTGAATTTATGTGTGACTGCAGCACAATTTGGAGCTGGACTATTTATAGCCGACTACTGCCACCGCCGTCGCTGCCTCCGCTACCCTGCAGCCTGAAAGTCACACCAGGAGATTTTGGGAGGGGAGTCCTTGAGCTCCTCTGTCAATGCTAAGCATTGCAGTGACAGGTTTGCTGATGAGTTTGGTCACTGTGAAGTCGCACTGCACCGGTCCCTCCCTTGAAGCACAAGGCCGCTTTCTATGCATTTTTCAAACACGCACAATGCAAGTGGATCTACTACAGGGCGTGCACAGCGTTGCACATGCATGTGCACAACTTATAATTTCTAAAATACAAACTGTGATGAAGAGTTGATGATGGTGATGATGCACCTCTGTGTGTGCGCATCTGTTTTCACATTATATCAGTTTTTGTGCCGTAGTCATGTCACAAGTACACAGTGTCACTTTTGCTCCACCAGCATAGAAAGAAACGCTACTGTACTACTGCTATCAATATGGTGACACACAGCAAAACAGTGTCTGTACTTACTTTATGTCCTGGTCAGAAAGTTCCAGAAAGAGATTATTTATCCACTTTGGGCTATTGTACAGTGTCTTCTGTCTGCTCTGTGAAAGTCCCAATCAAAGAAAAGAAAAAAAAACAAAAGTATCTGGTGTGCATCTCAGACGCAGCAAGTCCCACTCCGCCGCTCACTGATGCTCTCTGAAATGAAGAGGGAACTCTGCTTGCAGCTCCCAGGCTCACAGCCAATCATGTTAGAGTGCTCTCTGCCTCTTGGCCAATTACTAATCTGTCATACTCCAGCCTCTCTCCCGCTCCTCCTCCTGCTTAAAGTTCTCATGGTTGTGGACAAACTCCTGCTTGTGGAGTATGACAGAGTGGGAGGAATCGCTGTTGTATTTACAGTCTGAGGGAACAAGAATAGAGCAGTTGTGGAAACATTTCCATGACAAAAGAACAGCGGACGGAGGAAGAGTAGGAAGCTGTTGTTTAATCTGCCAAAGATTAATTGTACTGGTAAGGATTTACTGTGTCAAGATGCTTTTTAAAAAGATCATTTATCAGATCGGCTTAACTTAAAGTACTAAAATGCTGCTCTGCTTACGCAGAGGTGCTGACATATCCCTGTTGACCGTGCTTTACCACTGTCTGGATCAGTCAAATTAATATCGGATTATATACTCAAGGAAGCATGATGGAGGTTTACTTCGGGAGACACTGGAGATGAATAACAGTTCATTGAATCCTCCAACATTTTAGGGTCTTTTAATGAGGAAATAACTTATATATAACTATATAAATAAAGACTGTGACATATTTTACTACGTAGCTCGCCTATTGATGCACTAGCATTTCCCAGAGGTGATGTGACTCTCTTGCTTCAGCGACCACAGGAAACCCAGCATGCCCTGAAAGACATTAGCTGCAAATGCTCGTAATGACACGTTGACAGATATAGCTTGTGTTTCAGAATAGATGAGCAGCTGCTCTGCTTGTATACATCTGAAACAAGCTCTGTCATATTTACTTAACCTCCAGAGCTGTCAATTTGCACCAATAACAGCACAGATGCTTGCATGCGCACTCAAGACATTTTTTTCTTTTTCCCCTTGAGAAACTGGAGTGTTTGATCAAGAGAGATTCTCACCTCAGTCAAGAGGTGAATTTGGTGAGACGGGACATTAAGTTGCCTTTTTTATGACAAGTCTTTGCGCAAGTTGCAGTATATTATTGTTGGCTGATCCCTTTAAACTGATCAGTAAGCGCAGCATGTGGATCTCTGCAGGTAATAAGGACATAACGGTTATAGTACCTCTGCACTTAAAAATGTGAGCATATGTGCCACAATAAGATACATGAAAAATGTAAGTGTGCACCTTACGTGAGGCCGCCCTGGACGACTGTTGCCATTTCTGCCTGCCTGCCGTCCTTACTTTTATGTCTGGAACACGTTCGGCTTAGGGCTGACCGCTCGCATACTTTTTGTACTCAACACTGCGTCCGTGTCCAAATTGTTGATCTGAAAATGATTGTCAACAACAACTATGACAACAAAATTGAACAAGGCACAGAGAGTCCATAAACCTCACGGGAACATACGCCCAGGTCAGATTAGATTGCATGGTAACTAAGTTATTGATACTCTGAGAAAGCATTTTAAGGTAATGTTCCCTCCACTCCCCGGGGGGAAGAGAGCCTTTCACATAAATACGCATTGAAGTTATTTGCTGCGAAAACAGACTGGGAGCTTGGACAGCTGTAAGAGCCAGCCGTTTTTCACACAGCAGATAATAGTGATGATATCTCAATCAGATTACCTTTTCAGCGGGTCTCATATAACTCCGGCTCAAGTTAGAAGTGCAGTTTTATATATAAAACTTAAATCGACCTACTAGCACCATTAAAGCTTGACGATAAACACATTTGTTTATGTGATTTCGTTGAAGACGTTTTAACCAGGAACAGTGACTTCCTGGAGTTCTGTGAAATAGAAATAGTCCCACGAAAAAACGACATCGCATCGAAACAAACACATCGAAACAAACTGCATCGCAACTTGTCAGTTTTACTCTTTAGTTTTTGTATTGCTTAAAAAAAAACAAGAATATTTTGGTTTGTCAAGTTTAAAGATGCAGGTAGAAGGATTTTCCTTTACCTGAGGATGGAGACTTGCTCTTTCTCCCATTTGTCATTAGACAGATATCCACGTTTTCATCTAACACTCAGAAAGAGAGGAAATAATAATAAGCTATTCCTTTGAGGTGCAACTTAACAATGAATATCGAACTTCAGTTTCATGACAGGAAAACATGCAAGGAAGGAGCAAAACAGGCAGACAGGGATACAGGCCTCAGAGTTGGCAGGCCCTCAGGGAACAGCCAGGCACAGGCATGCAGGCTGGGCTCAAGCAAAGCAAGCAAGCAGACTGCTACGATACAAAGCTGCCTGGCCCCAAGGTTCGTCAAACTCACGAGAGTGGAAGGGTTATGCTAATACTATGCAAAGGGTGCACACTTTGTTTCTCTCCCGTTATGTTGCTTCAAAACATCGTACACATGGATAAACACCAGGATACGAAGTCAAATTTACATCTGTGATTTGTCAGAGCAAAGTCTTTCATCTGAAGGACCCTAAAGGATCTAATGGTCAAAATTCCTGAAAGAAAGGAAAACTGGCTACACAAATAGCTTCTCTGCTGCCTTTCCCTAAGCAGATTTGACAGGTTAGAGCCACAGAGGCAGCAGCTGACACACACACACACACGCACACACACACGCACACACACACACGCACACACATACACACACACACATGCGAAGGCTGTTGGCTGCAAAGAGGTGTTCTTCACGGTGTGAGGTGTAGGGACTCGGTACTCTGTTTGCCCAAAGGGCAGCAGAAGTTATGCAATAAGAGCTGTAAAAGTGCAGCTGATCAGAAAATGCACTTAGCCTGTAGTGTTGAGTCCAACCTAAATGCAACTGCCCATTAATGACAAACAACTATGTTTAACGTGTTAAGGAAAAGCCCCCCCCCCCCCCCCCCCCCCCCCCAGATTTGTTTTCCTAAATCGGCCTTAATTGATTGACAAAGTTGATATTCTTTTAAAAAAATTCCCAAAATAAGCTGAACATTGACAGAATGTGAAGAACACCTTGCACCGTGGCCTTATACTTTGACCGTTTTGACAAATATGGATTTGCGCTTTAAGTATTGTAAAGAGAATTATAAAATTCCGCTGTGGATATTAATTTGATGAGAGGATTTGCTGCTTTAAGCTGACGTATCTTTTAGGTTTGTACCGTAGGCCACACACAACAACAAAAAAAGAGCGTCTCAAATAACACGTCACAGCACATTATCTGTGTGGTGACTGACATTAAAAACAGAAACATGATCACAAGTTGCACATTCAGAAAATCATGTCTCCCTGTAGAGCAGTACCTCTGCCAGCTGTATTATTAACAAACAAAAAAAAATAGACAGAAAGCTTTGCTTTTAATGAGCATATCAAAGTCGATTTCACAAAGCGACAAATCTTCTATTTGAAGGCATTACAAATGAAAGCAGACTCTGTTTGGGACGAACAATGACAGCAGCACGCTGGCAGAACATTACTATCTGTTACTTAAATTTTAATGAGTCAAATCATCATTATCTTTACTTTCTACATAGAGGAGACGTCAAGAGGAAGTAAGAAACAGACATAGACAGGGACAGAGGGAGATTAGGTTATTATTAGGGCAACCAAATACAGCAATTATCTAAAACACCTATAATTACAGAGAACCATCTGCTCTCTGCTGACAGCAGTAGACACACAAATGTCTCTTGGTGACATTTTAGTTTAATTTGCCCTCATTAAATGAGTCACTACACATAAACTGATATCACAGAAGTATACGTCAAAGATATAGAGTTTTTGTCTCCTCTTTTGTTTACTTTTTTGTGGACTCCTTGTCCCCACCAGCAGCCTCCTTTTCTCTCAGTACCTGTCATTGCTGTCCTTGACTGGAAAGTTTCCAGGGTCCTGTCACCTCTCCTCAAGATAGAGGATCAGGAGAAAACACTGCTAACCTTGCTAAACTTTCTCTCCTCCTCTCTACACTGACTCTGCTTTTTTTTTTTTTTTTTTTTAAAGTCCCTCGAGTTTGCCCGACACGGTAGTGGACAAAGACCACCCTTTGTGATCTAGATTACGTCATATATGATTATGTCAAAGTGCTATATCTTCCCATCTCAGCCCTGTGGAGTTTTCCATCATTTTTTAAAGCTCTTTGTTTTAATTTTACAATGTGCAGCTTCACTGTTTTAATTCAATCTCACAGCCCTCGTAGTGTCTTGCAGGCTGTCAAGCTCTAAAGGTCAACTGCACACTCCCGGCTCAGCACCAAACCGCAGGCAAGCAAACCTCGAAGGAAAAAGAATATCAGACTTTCATCCACCAGGTGGACAGAAGCACAACTCCAGTACTGATATTGCTCTGAGATGAAAGGCCACAGTACGTTTGCCATATTGGCTTTACAGGTGGTTTCTGCTGCCCCCAAGTGGTCAAAGGCCAGTTGTTGCGGCTTTAAATAGTCATGACTGACCTTAAGAATGAATTATTAATGTTAAGAATCAGCACTTTATGGGTGTGGTTTTACATTAACAGGAGCACATCGCTTGTGGTTTTCTGTTGCCCTTAAGATAGAGTTGATGCAAGAATTTATAGTGTGTTTTATAGTATTTCTTCATTTAAATCATTTCATTTTTATCCATCAGGACTACATAGTTAGTTGATAATTATGTATTTCTTCTCGGTGCCTAACATGGAAATGAATTGCAACACAGTGACTGCATCGCCACATCCAATGATCCGTTTAAAATCTAAAACAATTACAAAGAAATGTCACTGAGCAAATACAATTAGAGCTTGTAAAACTTATTTATGGCATCAGTCTGACAGACACAGAAAATAATGTCGGGATAATGTGTGTATTTCCGCTATGAGACCTAATTAAGACTCAGTTAATGATTCACATGTTATTGGACAATTTCTTTCAAACACAAGGCTCTAAAATATGGGGAATGCGTAAGTTGACACTTAGTCTGCTTCTCATTTTGAAATTTGAGTAATATGTTCTTTGTAACACAAAAGCGATTAAATGATCAAATTGAAATGTTTCTCACAACTATATTGTCGCGTTTCTTGTGGTGAAAGGCAGGAACAAATCGGGCCCACTGACTCACTTCATTTGTGTTACACATATTTGAAATGATGAGTCGTCTCACACATTCAGCCTGATAGTGACCTAGTTACCGCAGCCTCTCCCACCCCGAGACCAGGGGAGGACCTGCGAGGGTGGCTCGGAGACAGACAGGGGTCGTTGGAACTCATCATGGCGTAGAGCGATCGTCCGTGCCCTCCGAGAGCCGGGCGGTCCTGCTGCAAGTCCTCATCTCTCCGTTCAACACAGTCAGCTTCAGCACTCATATGTTACACGTTGATGCATATTTATATGGGGAACAAAACTTTGAATAATCTTCTAAATGATTTCTGTAGAGCGTTGCTGTATCGTGATGTCAATTTCCTTGGTGCTAGAAAAGCTCTTGTGTTTGTCATTTGGTGGTCGGCAGCAGTCACTTGCATCATTATGTACCCCTCAAGTTAAGATGGAGACTGATATCTAATAGACAAGTTCGTGTGCTGTGTGTGTGTGTGTGTGTGTGCGCGCATATGCAGTAGGTACAGGCAGAAAGAAGGGTTGAATTATTTCTCCAGTGGATATACAGTTAGAAATATTCACTCAAACCAAAATGTTTTCATGTTTGACATGGACACTGACCAAAAAAAAAGAAGATTAAATAAATTAAATTAAATTAAATAAAACTGCAACACCGATCAAAACTTTTGAAAATACCGATTTATGTTCTTTGTCCTTCCCAAGTCAGCGTAGAAGTACAGCCTGTGGGAATTGTTCTTATCTTTGCACATCTGGATTTTCTCCATTCTTCTCTGAAAACAATACTCAACCTCTGTCAGGTTGGAAGCAGACACAGTGAACGGTCTCTTTCAAGTGCCGCGCCATCTCAGCTGAAACCTTTTGATCATGAATGTGTCCGTTTTCAAGGCATTCCTGTGTGGATTTGGCTCCATGCCAAATTACATTTGACTCCTTTAAATAAACTAAACAATGCATGTTGGATAAAATTTTTTTTTTTTTTATTCCTTTCACCCTACAACGCAATGCAATTCTTCATTATCCTGCAGATGACGAACTACACGGAGGTACAGTCAACAGGAGATTAAAACGGATTTTGGCTCAACATCGAACCATTCTTCTTCGTGAATGTGAAAATGATTTTATCTACATTGTGGTGATCTATTTTTACCATAATGCACTGAGAACAGTCTCTAGTCGCGGGTCAACAGCACTTCCTCCTGGTAAAAACAGATCATTACAGTCAGATGTAACCAAAACCTAAAGCAAATGGAACGTCACTAAGCCAGCATGGAGTCTAGATGGGACCGTGTCCTTACAACCACATTTCCTAGAGAGCTCCACGTTATTGCGAACATAATGAACAACTACAAGCAACACCCGCCTTAGTTTCAGTCTACCGATTAGCGATGTGAAGCCCTGCTATGAAGTCGTATTTTACATCTTGCGTCAGTCATTTTCTGTCAAGTAGACAAAAGCCAAGGCCTTTTTGGAGTACGGCGATCATTTATTTTTTTTATATAAATACATATAAAATACAGTATAAACATTTTCACAGATATTTTACAGATTTATCCATTAGTACGAGAAGGGATTGGACAAAAAGAAAAAGTTCACTCACATTTGTATACGTTAAAAAAAAACCAACATGTAAATCTTTAGCGTAGGTTTGCACCTGGATAAAAAAAAAAAAGGTGGAACTCTTTCCACGCAAAGCTCGATCCTGTGTCCTCACTCACCAGAGGAGCAGCGTTACGTTCACTTCTCATTTTAAAAAGATCATCATAACGAGATACAAAACTACTCGATAGAGCCGAGTCCAAAGGCACTGCCTCCCCACCACGTGAAGACCCTCGTTAGCCGCAGTGCTTCAACACATTAAGCAAAATACTTCAAAAGCAGGCAAGCAATCTGCTCATGTTCCGCCTGACTGGCTAAATTGTTAAATACATGCAAGTGTGGGTACAGTTTCCTGAAAATGTTATTTTTGCAATATGCCTCAGTAAGGAAGTAGTAAGACTGTAGCTAAAACTCTGCATCCTACAAGAACGACAGCGGCTTCCTCCGTCACAACAATCGCTTCATAGGACAACTTTCAAAAGTCAGGAGAGGAAATAATGCTTTTCCCCTAAAATGTCTGTACCATCAGCAGCAGTTGTGACTCGAACCATATAGAAGTGGGCGTGAATGTGTGCTCAAAACTAAACTCAAAGCCCTGTTTAGCGTGCATGGTGGAACCATTTAACGAGGACTTGAACAACAGGACATGTGTGGCCTAAACGCAGTCTTAAAAACTGTCAACTCAGAACAGTAAACACTATGTCCGGCCAAGTGAAATAAACAACCCTTAACTTTTCAGTGCACAACTTTAAAAAAACAAACAAAAAAAAAAACTAAACTCAGCTTCCTAAAAATCTTGTAATTAAGATCAAGCTGCAAAAAAGGTAAAAAAAAAAAAAAAAAAAAAAAAAAAAGATCTCGGCATTAGAAGATTTTTGAGGAGGCCCGGTGTGACTGTGCAGCTGAGGGCCCTGCAGTCGTTCCGTCGGTGAAGCCCTGCAGTCAGTGTGAACGCTGGAGTCAATTTCTGAGGCTTAAAATTGCATCAGAAAAAGGATGAATATTTAGAAATCCACTTGGCAAAACCTGGGTTTTACCTTCAGTATAAAAAAAAACAAAACAAACAACAAAAAAAACTCATCAGTTTGGTTCAATAATAAAGATTTGGTCAATATGTTTAGATTGTCTTTGCAGTTGCAAGTGGAAAAGACAAGAAATTGAAAATAAATACAGTCAAAAAAACAAGTTGGGGTGGAATCTCAAGACTACCACAGTGGTTTGCTTGCGTAAAAAAAGGTGGTCAACCCTGAATTCCCCCTCCCCTCCCTCGATAAGCCAGAGTCCGTCGTCACTCGTCTTTTTCATGATTGGCGTTCCCGTTCATAACGCCGTTGGTGTGGTGCGCCCACGTCCGAGCCTGCAGCACTTTCGGCAGCCTCTTGCCCTTGGTGTAGGCGTGGTACCAGAAGTTGAGGAAGAGAAACAGGAAAATCAGGCCGTACAGGCCAATGATGTAGACGAAGATAGGGAACTGGTAGGCGCAGTCCTTGATGAAGAAATACTGGGAGATGTGGCTGGTCACCATAACAAACTGGATCTAGGGAGCAACAGACAAACAAAAAAGGAAGGGTTGACTTCTGCTGCTAAAAGTGTCAACGCGGGTCTTTCCGAGGAACACTTTGAACAACACAAGATGCAAAAACAAAAAGGCAAGCAGGGTCGCAACGGACTACTTCAAATATACCAGCTGAATGGTTGTGAGGTATTTCTTCCACCACAGGTACTTCTGGTAGTTGGGGCCCAAGGCAGTCAGCCCGTAGTACGAGTACATGATGACGTGAACGACACAGTTCAGCAGGGCGTGGAATGTCCCCAGTCCGCCTGAAATGGAGAGTGCAGCAGCGACAGCGTCGGAAAATGAAAAAACACCCCGAAATTAAGGCAAACGCTGCTTGCACGTTGCGGAGGAGCGGGGGGAGTTTTACCTGCAGCAAAACGAACACCGAACCACCAGGTGAAGGGCATGATGGAGTGGTGGTAGACATGAAGGAAGGTCACCTGGCTGTTTTTTTTCCTCAGCACAAAGAAAATCTGGAAAGGGACAGGTTTTTTTTTTTTTTTTTTTTTTTGGGGGGGGGGGGGGGGGTATAACTCAGTAACACATAAATGTAATTAAATCTGCACCACAAGACAGATTCTGTCACTTACCGTGTCCAACATCTCAATGAATTTTGAAAAGTAGTAAAGCCAGCATGTTGCCGCCATCTAGAGAAAGGGGGGAAAAAAAAAATACAAAACTTCTATCACGTGTTCAGTGCAAAAATTCAGATGATACAACAGAGCCCCATCTGCAAAAAAAAAAGAGCAGCTTACCCTCAAAGCCTGCGGTGAATCAGAGTAGTCAATCGGGTCACAGCGAAAAGAGTATCCCGTTCCCCATCCCGACATCACAAACTGAGAGAGACAGTGAAAATGAAAGTTACACGAGAAAACGAGGTTGTGAAGTAAAAAAAAAAAAAATGAAACCCAAAAACTAAAATCTGGCATAACAGGTTTAACAGCGTAATTTACAAAGAAGAAAAAAAAAAAAAAAAAATGCTGTGATTTTGATTTACGACATGGGAACGCAATGCTTAGACGAAAGGAAGTGCGTCCCAACAACGCAGAGGTGAGATACAAGTCTGGAGGCAGCAGTCGAAGGTTCCAGTGAACAGGAAGCAGAAATCACACCTGCTGATCTGGTTTTAACCTTAGATCAATAGTCCACGGAGGGGGAAACAACAAAAAACAACAACAAAAAGTGGGTATTTCACAAGCATATCTAAAAGGTATGAGTCACAGCTCTGAAACAATGCAAGTAATACAGATGTTCGCTCCCTCGGGGCCTCGCGGTGGGAAATCGTGCGTTAAAAAGAACGAGTGTCGGCTCCGCTCTCGCTGAAGCGGAAGGGGGGGGGGAGAGAGGACAGCTCACCTCGTAGCACATGTAGAGCGAGAGCGCCACCACGCTGAAGTTGTAGACGATGAGAACCCCTCTGAGGTCGAAGGCCTTGCGGTTCTCCATTAGTCGAGGCCCCAGCGACGTGACGAAGTAAATGTACGCTACGATCATGATCGTTTGGGGGAGAGGGGACGACATGAGCAGCCAATTCTCCGTCCGCAAGTCTGCAGCAGAAGGACGGGGGGGGAGGAGGGGGGGGGGGAGGGGGTTTGCGAGACCAACAAATGTTCAGGTGCAAAGGAAAGCGTAGAATCGTGCACGGAAACCGAAGCGGAAGTGACATCGTGGAGGGTTTTTAAATTACAAGCGTGACCATTGAAGCGTTTAAAAAAAAAAAAAAAAAAAAGATGATGACCCCGATGGCAAAAGACTCACCTGCTCTTTGGATGAACTCGTCATAAATGAGAGCAGCGGAGGACTTGATTTGATCAAACTCCATTTTGTGACCTTGTAATTCCTGAGAAGCGAAAGGCAGCGGTTAGGATGTCGGTTAGATACGAGTTCACTGGCGTTTGGATAAAAAAAAAAAAAAAAAAAAAAAAAAAAAGTCCAACACAGAATTAAGAGTCATTGATATTTGTGTTCACGAATGGAAAGCCTCTGTATTTTAGGAGCTAAACACTTTCGTCGACTCAAACTCAGAAATCTAAACATAAAGCCTCTATTAAAAGGCGAGGTATTGTAGCAGATCCTCAAAGTTCATTACAAATGCCAAACAGGAAGTAAATCACACCAAAGAACTGGTGCACAGGTTAGGGGGAGGGAGGGGGGGGGGGGGGACAAAAAAAAAAACAAGTTGGACCCGAGCTGTTCACTGAAACAGGTCAGTACACACTGTAATTTCCTCTATATACAAATAGCGTTTCATCTCAGGATGTAATAAGATCTGAACCGTGTTACAGCAACCGGCTGAATATGGCCCCCCCCCCCAAAACACTGGGACGGTCTAAAAGACTCGACTATACGAGGGGGGGGCGGGGGGGGGGGGCACCGAGCCATTCTGAGGAGGACAAAGCCAAGAGTGTGACGAGAGTACAAAGAGTAGCAGCCTGTGTCTCCCTCTTATCAGACAAGGAACACCAGTGTGATCAGAATATATTCAGGAAGAATTGAAAACCAGTTAGAGTTGTCAATGTTTTAAAAAAAAAAAAAAAAAGGACCAATGTGCCTCGAGAAAACCAGGATTCTTGTCAGGCATCTTTCACGATCATAGAAACATTAGTACAAAAAAAAAAAGTGGCCTTGATGGCTCGTGAACGAGAAACGCTTTTCAGAACTAACAGTGTGGACGAGGACGGACGGGACGCTGGAGAATGTGGCAACTGTGGGAGGGGGAATTGAAGTAAGCCTTCACAATGACTGGCCCGACTGGTTTACAAAAACATGTCAAGGGACACCTCTCAAAACACACTTCGCCAATCCAGAAAGTCAAACAAAAATCACAACGATGTGTCATGTTATTTTTTTTTTTTTTTTTTTTTTCACCCCACCAAGAAAACCTTTGTGCAATTTGGGTAAATAACTGGAAAGACTAAAACACCTCCCGTGTAGTAGGTGTACATGGGACTTAATCCGACATGACAGGTTTTCAAGGTGTGTCTACCCGCAAAAAAAAAAAAAAAAAAAAAAGGAACTTGACCGGTGAACAGACTAAAAAAAAAAAAAAAAAGAAATAAAAAAAAAAAAAGGCAAGGCTGTCCTGGAGTCTCTTCCCTAATGAAGACAAACAAGCCTCGACACGCCAATTAACGCGATAAAACGAGGGATCGTGACGTAAAAGGCTGCTCACTCCCGCGGCGCACCTCCTCGCAGCGCGTCAAAAACGTCTGAAATGTCTCCTTTCCACAGTTTATAGAAACAAAAACAAACAAAAAAACCCCCCCGCACGTTCGTGTGTAAATGTGGCTCTAAAATAGCAAAACGGGGTCACGGTTCAAATCCAAACACGGACGTGTCACCAGGAAAAATACCGACGGACCTTTTTAAACACCGGTAAGTTATTCACGTTACCAGACACGAAGAGAAATGACCATTTATCGTCCAGACGAACTGATTCATTTTGTCAGCAACCAATAATTTAGAAAAAAAATAATAATAATAATAAAAAAAAAATGTATAGACTACTTAATTAACCACACCTAATATACAACCTTTTTTTTTTTTAAATTTAATTGTGAATGGAGGGCTTTTTAAAAAAAAAAAAAAAAAAAGTTTAGGGTCGCGTTACCCTCGAAAAAGTAGCCTACATTCTTACATAATATTCAAGTACGCCACTCAGCCTGACATTCAAAGTTATCAAGTCATAATTATTTCCAGACCACCGCGCTGTAATTCTCAAATGAGGAACAGGTGATGAAAACAAGACCACCCATCTTACGCCAGGAAACGCTCGCGATAAATGACAAGGCACAGGTGCTTTTCAAGTTTTTTTTTTTTTTTTTAACTGTCCTGGTTTTTTTTTGTTTTGTTTCCCCCCCTTGACTAAAACACATGAAAAAAAAAACCAAAGTTAATTGACTAACCTTTAGTGCTGTCATTCAACGGAAAATCCCTTCGGTCCGTCCAGACTGTATCCTCACTTCTGAGCCACCTGCTACTTTCACACAGGTGCGCCTCTGGCTCTGCTGCTCACGGGCTGAAGGAAGGCACGCTCTCCTCGGATCTTATGACAGCTGGCGGGGGGGGGGGGGGGGGGGGGCTGGGCTGGGCCTGAGCTCCGGAGCCACGCCAGTTCGCCCGCTGATTGGCCACTTCCCGGTTAAACGCGACGGGACTCGATCCCAGGTCTTTTTTTTTTTTTTTTTTTTTTTGAGGGACGCCTCGTCAAAAACTATGCACATATTTGTAACAATAGAGTACATCCTGTTCAGGTGTGATTCATAAATACTTCCAGTACACAAATATTTTTACAATTAGTATTGGGTTTTTTTTTTTTGTTGTTTTTTTCCATTGCTTCCCTGTAAATCCCAGTGGGTGTTTTAAAGTAAATTAAGGTTGCATTTCCAGTGTTGTTTTTTTTTTTTTAATTATAAAACACAGTTAAACACATAAAAAAAAAAAAAAACTACAATAATGAAAGACACTTCAGGTAATTTGGGGGGGGGGGGGGGGTAGATCTCTCACATTTTAAATCAGTACATGAGGACAGAGAAACATAATCCAGAATATACAGTAAATATTCTTCATTTGAAATATTGATATGAAAGACTATATGTGCAATAACGGCCACTGTAAAACAGGACAATCGACAAGTGTTGATCAGAGTAATGTTTCACATGTTTATGTGGCAGCAGGGCCAATGTGTAAAACGGCGAGGGGGGTTGCGTCGAAGAGAAAGAGGTTCACGCCTCATTGGTAAGTTTCAACGAGGGCTGACGGCAGAACCGGGAATGACAACACGACAATCTGTGTTTTTGAATGCCCGGCTACTCCCATGTGAGGATTATAAACAAGCTTTTCCCCAACTCGGCTGCAGAAACACCCAAACCGAAAGACTTTGTGACACCACGCCTCTTCAAAAAGCTTACAAATCCCGCTGCAAGATCAGCTCGAGCCCGAAGCCTGCCATCAATATTACAAAGATGTCGTGTCGGCGTCACAACGTGTGCGCGAGCTCTGTGTGAAACGACGGCAAAGGTGCATGAAGTTTATTTCATGTTTGGAATCTGCACCAACTTTGGCAAAATATCCCTCGCGACCACCACGGATGATTTGAAATGGCAAAACTGGTTTGGAACAAGAATTAACATGAATCTCATTATGCCGACCGAGGCTTTACTTTCCAATTTAAAAAAACAAAACAAAACAAAAATTAAAATAACAATACTGTATCAAATGTACAAAAACAAACGTTATTCATAACAGTGCGCGCATTTCCAGTCAGACAAATATTTAACACTTAAGGCGCTCGTCTGTCGGTTTCCCCTGAACCCACAATTATCTTCACCGGCGTCCATCGGACCGGGTTTCCTTTTGCGACGCGGCAATTGCGAAGGAAGGAAGGCGAGCTCATTTGCACGCTCAGACACCTTCATCGGCACGCGCGTGGGAAACGCCTGCGTCAGTCTTCATCACTGCTCCACGCGTCTTGAAAGGCAGGTCGCGCCGAGGACTGGCCACCGGCAGCCTGCGAGGATGAGAGACAAAATCGGCTCAGCTTCAAGCCCGAGGAGGATGTGCAGATGTGCGCGGATGTGCCGACGCTCGCTTGTTTCCTCGAGTGTAACACCTCGTCGGCGGTTACGATTGGTGCTCGTGTGTTTTTCATTAAAAAAAAAAAAAAAAAAA
The DNA here is from genome assembly GCF_022577435.1 of Embiotoca jacksoni. Taxonomy (NCBI): domain Eukaryota; kingdom Metazoa; phylum Chordata; class Actinopteri; family Embiotocidae; genus Embiotoca; species Embiotoca jacksoni. The sequence continues at coordinate 9,232,396 of NW_027185436.1, read as the reverse complement.
ATTTGGCGAGACGACAATTTGTACGCGATTGATGACGATGACGCGCCAACTGGTTTGACTGGAAAAAAAAACACCTGTAATAAAATAAAAACTGCCTTGAACCAGAAGCGGCGTCGCACGGCCGAGTAAAGGTAACTCTGGTCTCGTGAACCAGTTGACTCCTCTCGTCATAATCTACATTTCCTGGAAGTATGCGCGCTCATCTGTGATTTTATTTCTGCCACAAAGAAATTAAATCCTATTAAATCATTATTTATACATATATATTCATATAAATAAATGATGATTTAATTTCCAGGAAAACTTAAGATATGAGATATTTCCCTCTCCGGTATTGTTTCCTGTCATTACGGCCTTTACTTCGTTTGGACGGCCGGACTCTTCTTCCACATCCGAGGCACGGACGACGGGGACCCACGCCAGGATGTTGCAGTCTTTACCTCCGCTGTACAGCTCCTACGTGCAAACAACAAGGAAACCCTCACACGGTGTCACGGGATACAACTTCCTCGGCAAAGCATCCCCCCGCCCCCCCCCCAAAAAAAAAAACATCCCGCGCCCCATCCCGAAGCTCGCCAAAGAGCGACGAGCCGCCCGACCGCATTCCCGCGCGTTGTCGCACACCATAAATCGACCTGTACGTGCGAAACCGGACGCCGAAAATGGGCAAAGCGAGGAGGGCCGCGGGTCGGACGTCCCCTCTGCCTTCGGGACGCTCGCGTGCAGTTCAGGAGCCGCTCGGCTCAAAAGATGAAAAACGCTTAGAAAGATGAAGACGCTTGAAAAGCGAAGACGGAGAACTACCGCGTCGGGTTGTTATTATTAAAGGACACGCGAGTAGAAATGCACATACGAGCGTGCTTATATCTGCTTCAAAGAAAAAAAAAAAAAGCATTTAGTAGTAATCGTATACAAATCTATAAAAAGCAGTTCAATAGAGCACGTTGAAGCTCACAGCGCTCATTATTTCAAAGTAATCTCCTTAAACTTCGAGAGCTTCAGTGCCATTTTTACTTATTTACTTCAGCACGTTGCTTTTATTCATTTCTAATTTACATTTTTTTTTTTTTTTTTTTTAATCCACTATCAATGTTTATTTCATCTCAATTTGCACCTGCCCGGCCTGTGAAGCTGCCAACGGTGAACCTCGCCCGCGTGTTTGTTCTGTCGCCGTATTGCAGTAAAGCCCGTTGAAACATTAACCGCGCAGCCTCGATCAAGTCGTTTACTGTAAAGCAAGTTAAGGTTACTGAAATAGTTTCCTTTTACAACACGTCTGAAAAACAAAAACAAAACAAAACAAACAGCATTTTCAGCGATTTAACTCGTCACCAAATGAAACGGTTATCAGAAGCGCTTCTGAAAGTAACGCAGCCGGCCGTTGAGGCCCGGGGGGGGGGGGGGGCGGTAGGAGGGGGGGGGACACCCGCATTTGCATTTACGGCAGCAAATGTTGAAAAAAACCCCCAAACAAACAAACAAAAACAAAAACGAGGGCGGCGCCTGCGGAGCGACGGGGGGGGGGGGGTTCAGGGACCGTGTCTCTCACCTGGCGGTCTGGGTGGAACTCGCAGCAGTCCACGTTGTTGTAGTGACCCCTGAGCGTCGCGACCAGCTCCCCCGAGTGGAGGGCGTACACCGCCACCGAGCTGCCGCACGGCACGAACACGAACTCGGGGCTGCAGCCGCGCGACACGCTGAACTGCAGCCTTTTACGGCTCTCGTTGCAGACCTTCCCGTAGTTTACCTGAGGGGGGAAAAGGCCGCGGGACACGGGGTGGGGAGGGGGGGGGGTTTCAGAGGACGTGCGTATACGTCCCAGTGTAAACTGCATAATTGTACTGCACTGGTGGGCCTGATTTTACTAAAAGGTTAAACTCCACATCACACGCTAAAAAAAAAAAAAAAAAAAAAAAACATGTCCAGCAGATCTGAACTGAATGATGATTGACAGCCAACAACAAGGAGGAGGAGCCACGAAATACCAGCAATTTAAAAAAAAAAGCTTCTTACGACTCGGCATTTGTCCCGCCTCCGGGTCGTTCCGGCGTTATCTCTGCTCGGATGTCCCGCCCAGTCTCGATATTCAGGTGAGCCGTCACGGGTACCGAATGCGTCCCGCAGGATTCGCGGGACGAAAAGTCACCTGCTCATCAAAGATGCCGATCGGTGTTCGTTAAAGGGATCTCATCCACCGTCCCTCCTTGTTTTATTTGCCGACCTTTTACTTTTTTTTTTTTTCCTCGCCTTTTTGTTTTTACCACAGTATTGACTTTATTGCTAATAATACCCTATACAGCGTTTTGTTCTTGTTACATTTACATTTATTCATTTCAATGGGATCAGATTTCCTTTTGCGGTCGCATTCAACATGGGAGCAATATAGCAAAAGACTAATATTTTAAGGTTTTATAACGATGCATTTTAAAGGCATTCCAAACCATTAAAGGCTCTTTAATTGATATAGTATCATTTGAGACATCGTAATTGATTTTTTTTTTTTTCCTGGACTTGCAGAGCCCCTGAAATCAAGACTGGCAAATAGCACTCAGGATATTACCTCACCTCGGAGGTACATCATCACCAGGCGTGACTCCTGCGCGTGAAACAAGTTGTAATTGTGTCATGCGGTCCTTTCACATCTCCCTAATGTTCACCAGAAATACCCACCACATCATCATAATCCCAGTCTGATTTTTTTTTTTTTTTTTTTTTTTTGCTCATCAGAGTAAGTGATCTACCCTTGAAGTAACTGGTAGTCTCGGCTGGACTACAGCCTGAACATGGAAAATGCCTCCCGTGGCAATTTGTCAATTGGGATCCAAAAACACCCATTTATGCTATTTTGTTGATCCTCAAACACTGAAACATTCGGTCCCAGAGGGCCTTAAAGAGCTGTGTTGTAAACGTGGTTTTCAAATTAGGTTATCGGTGGCTGATTGTTGGCTGTCAATGACGTCCAATCCTGTTTCAGCTGTTTGCATAGTGACGCTGCAATTTTATCATTTCAGGCTAAATCATTTGGTTACACACACACACACACATTCTTGACTGATTAAAATTAATTAGGACTCGGGTAAAAGCTTCTAGGATTCCAACTCCAATGGTCTGTTTACCTTCGATGTTCCTGGCTTTTGGGACAAAGACGACACAAGACTGCCCGCTAGTGCCAAGAATAATTTTCCACTAATAAGTAGATAGAAGTTCATACATTAATGTCCTCGATTCAATATACACCCATATTTGTCAATATTTTCAAAAACCTAAACGGATAATCCACAAAACAACTCGTCAAATTACAAATTCAGACACAACTGGATGGCAGCTGTATTTCAGGGATATCTGCTGAACCCACCAGAAACAGCTTCTGCGGGTTCTAACGCTGCAGTGGAAGATATCTACTGGGCTGTTTTTGGATGTATATTCACTTATTGTTCATACTTTTCTTAAGAGTCTGTTTATTAAATGACTCGGCCCAGTGTCTTTTTTTTTTTTTTTTGGCTCAGTTAAAGTTGATTTTATTTAAGTTTTGAATGCATCTTCATGGGTATTTTTTTTTGGGGGGGGGGTTTCAAGACTTGTGCAGTTGTATACGAGTGGGATGTTCAGCGGGTTGTACAATTACTTTTTGCGTAGTGCGACTACACTACTCAAAGTGTTCGTTTCGGTTGGCTACGAGGACAGAGCCTTCAATCAAACAACTGACCAGTGTGTTTTCCCCTGTGGCGCTGTTCCATAGCCTCATACGGTCATCAGTTCCAGTCGTGAGGAGGTAGAGGCCGTCACCGGTGAAGCACAGGCCGTTCACTCTGCCATTATGAGCTGTGTTTACTGGTTTAGAGACAGGTAAGACATGGCAACAGTGCATTTGGCATCTATTTCCTCCATCAGAGCACCGGTGTAACAAAACACATTTTTTTTCTGCCTAATGAGCTGTCATACTTAGCCATCAATCTCAGGCTCTAGGTGTGTTTGTTGTTAAAACTACTTATCTCAACCGTTTACAGAGTCTTGATGAGATTCAGTTACAAACTGGTTCCTTTTCAGTAACTAGACCCTTCAGTAGAACACCAAGAGAACGGCAGAAAAAAAAAAAAAACCAGATACTGTATGTGCAGAATGTTGGCTTTCCTCCAGAGAAACAAACTTTGAGAAAATATTTACCCTGAATAATCTGAACATCATTAGACATCCCAGCTGAGAGAAAACAATGTTGTTGGGGGTACACATAACGTTCAAATAGATAATCAGTAAGTATCAGTTAATCGGGAAGCTCAATTCTGTGGCTCTACAGTAATGGGTTGCCCCCACAATTTATCCCTTGTTACTTATTTGGGGGTTTGCATGCACCTCAGCTCCTATTATATCAACCGGATACAGTAGGTCTGCGCGGCACCATAGCAGTTTACAACTTGTCTCAGGACCCACATTTTCCTTATTCATTAAGTCTTGACCCCTTTTTTTTTTTTTTTTTTTTTTTTTTTTTTACATTTCAGAGGCAGATTCAAATTCATTTCACAGAAAAATAGGACAGTAATACAACATGCCTTTGTGCAATGTTAAAAACGTGAAAAAAAAACCCAACAAAAATGCAACTAGGGCTAAAAATCTGATGAAATCTAAATACTTTTTTTTGAATTAAATAAGAAGTCAGATGTGTGTGTTATCCTAAGCCTGTTTACAAATGCTCAAATGAGAGAAAACTTCTGATGTGACAACGCTGTTAGCAAACAGCTACTGCATGCGCTGCGTCATTGGAAACATATGTCCTTCACATTAAAAGTCCAACATCAAAAATTTTAACTTTGACTTTTTTCCCCTCGACACCCACACATCCCTCTAACTGGTCCTGTGACCCACCAGTTGAGAACCTGAATTGTAACTTTTATCGTGGTGGTTAAAGGTACAATTTGGTCACTAAACGGAAGTTGAAGTTGATTTTTTTTTTTTACCCAGCGAACCACACGGCATGACAAAAAAAAAAAAAAAAAAAAAAAATCCTGTCCCAATGTCCTTCAATGTCTGTGCTCCCATTTTTAACGTCAAACTAAGTAAGTAAAAGAAGATGCAGGAAAAGAAAGAAAGAAGTAGTAGATAGGTAACGGTACCTGCCTCAGCGGAGGCTTTCGACTTGTCTCCATTGTGCTGGTCCAGAGTGAAGAGACTGCCTGAAGCACGACGAACATCCCATACCTTCACCTTGCTGTCTGCACTAGAGGGGGCGAATATGGAGGTATTATTTGTTTGTTTTATTTTCTCCTGGTTAACGAATAAAAGGCAGAGTCCTATAAACTATCCAAAAAAAAAGCTTCGTGTTTAATTCTTCCACCGGCAAGTGCAATACATAGTATACGTTCAGCCCGATGTGTTTCATATACAGCTGTGTGTGTGTGTGTGTGTGTGTGTGTGTGTGTGTGTGTGTGTGTGTAACCTAGTGTTTGTTTCTAAAGCATGTTAATTCCCAATAGAAAATTGGGAATTAACATGCTGGTCCATAATAGAATATCATATACATTTCTCTGCTTGCCTCACTGTGCCAGTTGTTTTCAAAATCACTTACAGTCCAAAGGGACGGGAGTGCACCGATCCCAATGGGTTAATTAGCAGGTCTAATGTGGCATAAAACAGGTGGGGACTGTATCTACCATATGCCAGACTGACAGGGCTACTCAAGTGCCACAGCGCCTATCTAGTAGCGATGTGGCGCCATTATCCTTGACTCGGGGTTGCAATGTGGCCAGATGGCTGGGAAGTGAGATGACAAGAACAACTGGGACAACACATGGTGGGAATTGTCCTGTACCTGGATTTCACGTGGCTCTGAGGGCAAACCGGGTTACGGTTTCAGAGGCTGAATCTCCCCGGAAAAGAATGGCAGCTAACAGCTTACCTGGCAGAGGCTAGGATATGCTCATATTTGGGCGACCACCGCACAGACAGGACCTCAGCTATGTGACCTGGAATGGCAAATAAGTTCTTGATTATCACTTCGGTATGTGTGTGCAACCATAATTACGTGTATTTGGAGAAAAACAGCAGGAAAAGCACTGTAGACCATTAACCTTGTAGAACATGAATCCGTGAACCAGACTTCAAGTCACAAAGTTGGATTTTGGGGGTTTTGGTGCCAACTGGAAACAGAGATACAGAGAAAAGTCAGATAGTAAGACTTCCTTTCTTGGTTGAAAACACTGAAAACAAAGAACTATGAGGATCATTTAAAGCTGGAGTATACAGTTATCAAGGGGGCGGCAAAAACAATTGCCAGAATTTGAAAATTGGGAACTCCTCCTGCAGCTCTCCCCTCACCCCTCTGTGCCCTGAGCCTCTCCTACCAGACGACCACCGACATATGCACACGCTCCATGTGCACAACACAATGGTTGCCCGCCTTCTCGGGCCTAGTGAAGCAGCTGTGCGCTCCTCTGTCCGTCTCCAGATCGCCAAGGGTCTTTTGCTTGGCCGGCTTTTGGCCACATAACTGTTGGCCCCAACATCGGGGTCGGGGAGGGGGGCTTGGCCCTTCACCCTCCCTGTGGCACACAACATCCGCTGCTGCCAAGACCTCTTGTCGCCTGCAGAGGTACCCCTGGTAAAGGCTGCAAGCCCGCTGCTGGGGCTGATGGACTTGACGTCAGTATGTGTAAAGAGGCCGGTGTGGGGTCCCCCCTCTGGCGAGACCCGGTTCTGGCTAGCCACCAAAGAGTCGTTGGTGGTTCTATGTCTCCTAGTTGTTGACTAAGCTGGAATTATCTCTAGGATTTTCTCCCACTGATCCGGACTTAGTATCTGATGGGACGTGCACTAGATTCGTAAAAGAGCCAACAGGAACGCCGGGATTGGTCTGAAGTCTCCATCACGGGCTAGATTTTCTAAAGCCTGAATACACAGGAGTTGCGGAAGACTAATTTCCTCTCGGACTACTTGAATTACAATATGTTGAAAGGTTATTATGGAATTATCACCAAGGATGCCAAAAAAAAAACAAAAAAAAACTGCCTACCCTGGCTTTGAACACTGAATATTACCATCCCAGTCAACTATACAATTTCAATGTGGCATGCCTACTGATCAATATTGTCACATTTTACATTTATCTTAATAAATGTGTGAGTATAATCTGCTACAATAAAGGAATGGTAAAAAACTGGAAACCTGCGTTCCCACAGATAAGGTGTGTTAAATATGAAAACGCACTGATACAAACTTCTGATAAACATGAGCTAAGACACCTGACATGATTACAGGGGAGGAGGCCAAGGTAGTTGGTGAAAATGAAAAAAAACATAGAAGATGATTAGACAGCTGTTAAAATCTAAACAACCCAAATTATCCAGAATTAATAAGATAATTGTAAAGTCTTGCTGTAAGGACTTTAATGTGTTAAGTGCCATGAAATAACCTACGTTGCGATTTGGCGCTATATAAATAAAGTTGAATTGAATTGAATAATGGTGCATTTTAGGAACAGAGTCCTTAAAAGCGCCTTCCCAGATAAAAGAGAAGACACCGGGGACGTTTTCGACCTGTTTGTCCTTATCTTCACTCCTCTGAGAGGGAAGGACGTGTTAAGAGAAAACAAAATAGACAGAGACTGTGACTGTCTCCGGCTTGGGAAGAGGCGTGTCAAATGGGCTGGCTTGTGTGACAGAGAGCAGTAGTCAGCACAACACTCAGTCAGTAACCTGTTGGTCCTGCTTAGTGACATGAGGAGATTCCTTGGATGTTTCCCCACAGAAATCTGCCCATGTGTAAACAGCTTCTGGCCCACTTCTGTCCCCTCCAGGTGCACGTCACTTTACATCCCGGGGTACAACGCACTGACACTGTGGAGGAACAAACTACTAACTAATTAACTAATCCGATTTTTGTCTTAAGTTCAATGCTTTTCACCGGACAAAGAGAGAAACGCGAGCAGCTGGTTTGTTCTGCTTCTTCGACATCAGCATAAATTGTGACGACATTCTCACTCTCACCCACACACACACACACACACACACACACACACACACACACACACACACAGACAGACAGACAGACAGACAGACACACAGACAGACACACAGACACACACACATACCTGCAATGAGACTGTGCTTCCTGGCGATGGGGGACAGGTGGTGACTGTAGACATTGCCTTCGAACTCAAACACTTCAGCAGGCTGAGTGATCACCAAGTGAGATAAGGAGAGGGAGAGACATGGAGGGTCAGTTTGGGGAGGAATTCTGATAATATTTAGGTCATATTTTTGTACGTACGCTGAAGGAAAAATATAATCTTATAATAACATATAAAAACATGGCCAAAGATAAAGCCACGGCCTTACAGTTTAACGTTGGTTAAACAGAGTTCAGTGACACAGTTCACAGAATGAATTTAGATGAAAAACAAACAAAAAAAAGAGTAGAGAGGGAGGTCACAGCAGCTCAGAGCTCAGAAGGCAGCTCACCGGAGCAGCAGTGGCAGTTACAATGCAAATTCTTCAGCAAACATAAAAAGCCTCTCTGTGCTCCATCTGTCACTGTGTGCCAGCACCAGCATGGACTTAGCCAATGGGTGCATACACACCCACACACACCCACACACCCACACACACACACACACACACACACAGAGGAGGCTCTGTTTGCATAAAAATGTCCCACATAGCCATACACTAAGTGCAAAACAATGCAAAACACACACTGAGGCAAATACACAACCACAATAAATAATTTAGTAGGTAGGAGTGTGGGACAGAACGGCACAGAGTAAACCAATTGAAAGGTCCGTGGGTTCTTTTCTGTCCTTTCCCTGACCTTTTGAGGTAACCGTGGTGCAAGTGTAACTCTAGCACAGCTCTGGGCCGGCCATATGGGACCGTGTGGCATAGAAAGGTAGAAAGCATGAAGCAGAAAATAAGAAAGAGAGGGGAAGACAAAGTGAAAACAGCTCCACATTTTGCTTAAAAGTGTGGACCCATATACTAGAATTAGATAAAGTACTGCAATGCAATCCCTGCGCTCTATTTTAAATTCTATCTTTGTGAAATTTATATCACAACAGTGAATATTTGTTGACACTGTGTCAGAGGTGACGATTTAGCTCTGCATTAACTAAGCTTATACTAAACTGCATTAATATTAGTGTACTTTCAATGTTGCCCATACCACTTTACCTACAGCACAGTGGGAACTAATTGTACAGACGTCCCAAATAAAACTCAACGGATGCATATAATATGGAATAAACCTGGTAATTAAGTGTCCAGGTGACATGCCTTACCTTTAATGTCTCAGTGTCCCAGACTTTCATGGTCTTGTCAAAAGAACTGGAGACAAACATCCCTGTGTCATAAGGATACCACTGAACTGTCTCTACACTGAATTTGTGGACATACCGGCTAGACCTAAAAAAAAAAAAAAAAAAGAGAAAAAAGACAACGCTGCATAAAGCAAGAGCAAATATATGTATAGATATTACTTTTTAGACTAAAGCTATATTGCCACAAATCAAATACACTTCTGATTTATATTTTAATGTTGACAAAACCAGATTTAATAGGGTACTCTCTGTTTACACTGAAACAAATGAGAGAAGAAAAACAATCATTCAGATCACCTTATTTGTTCAAGCTTTATAGCACGTTGAGAGCGACATAATACTGAGATAATAATAGAATGCTGCCATCAAGTGGATGAAATGAGTAACTGGAGAAACACTTACCTGCCGACTGTGCAGACTGCCTTGCAGGTGTACTGTAATTTTCCACTGTAGTTCTCCAGGTCATAGATGACTATGACTCCATCTGCACCTGCAGACAACATGCTAAACAAGGAAAAATGTTAACTTCAAATGTTGCTTTACTTTGTCCTACACACTTTATGAATCCTACAGAGAATCACCGAGCCCACAATCGATTCCTACAATTATGTACTGTTTTTAGGGGGTCGAATAGTGCCCGATTTAAAATAAATTATTGTCTGCCTGTTTGTCAGAAGACAGCTCACATTTTAACACCAGTAAAGACTTTTGTAAAAAAAAAAAAAAAATCAAAAAAAAATCTCTGTGGAAGAACACAGCTAGGAAAAAAAACATTTTGATGTCCGCATTAAAACTCTGATATAACACTGTATTGGTATCAACATATTTTGAACAATTCCCAGCTGCAGGCCAAACTCGCTTATTTGACTATTTGCAATAACCCAATCACTGCAAAACTAAATTTAACAGTATTACAAATCCATAAGGTAAAGTAATGCAAAATCAAGCCTGAGTGGACTTACTATCTTCCATCGATAGATTCAATGTCAATGGAGTTAATGCCATTTCCATGGATTCGATCCACATCTCTGTCAGGATTTAACTTCAGACCGAGGACCCTGTGGAGATACAGAAAGGTGAACCTCTACGTCACTGGACTTCTGAAGTGACTCACACAGTTGTTAAAATATTGGATAATATTTTAGTTTTTTAATGCCTCTGAGGAGACGGGAGTGTCCTGACAGGAAGCAGAAAGTAGTTCACACGTTTTAATGCAAAATCTGGTCAGGTCAAGTTTCTAAGAGCTAAAGTTTGGCTTTGTGTTCTCTTTATTTGGAGAATAAAGAATAATTGCGGCGATTCCTCAAACAAAATAGGCAATCTTACTCGACAGACTCGATTAAAATAAGGAGGATAAAACGTGGGCTCCATTGAAAGGTCTCCAGAAAGCTTTATACGCAATGGAGTTCGTTTGCTTGTAACATAAAAATGTAACTTCCGATATTTAAGATAAAAAGCAGGTATGTTAACGTGAACTATACCGCATGCTGTTAACTTACATAACTTTCATATAATACAGGCTATGATTTAAGTGATATAGTTTACTAGGTCAACAAACCACACAACATGAATGAGATCACATTTGTTTTGACTCGTTATGAAACGCTTCTCACCTTCTCGTTGACTCCGCACGCCTCAACCGCAGAGGGTCATCCAGACCGGCCTGCCTTGCTGCCAGAAACCCCAACATCGCTTCAACCGGAAGATAAACTGCTTTTAATGTTGAAGCAGAGTTTTAGTATTTAACCTGCGCTGCCATTATCTAACCGAGCTGTAAACCTAACATGTTACAGTGAAGTGGGTTTTTTTTTTTAATCCAGATTGAATCTCCGGGTGTCCGACCAAGCATTATGTTGTACCCGCAGCTCCGCAACACTGAACTACGCTTTTTAAATCTCACCAGGGTGCCGTTTATCATGATGTATTGTTTATTTTTATTTTGCTTTATTTTCGCCTAGCTCTGTAGTATCTCCAGACGACGAGACGCCATGTTGGATTATAACGCTCGTTCTATTACAACCGCGCTGATTGGCTGGTCGCGTACCAGCCGTCCAATCACAAAAGGGTTTATTAATTCTTCTTCCGGTCCCACGAACACTTCCATAAACAACCAAGTGACGAGGAGCGGGGAGACACCGCGGAGATGAGCAGGATTTCTGGCGTTCTTCGGCGTACCTTCGGGATAGTACGCGAGCACGTTGGTACCGATCATCTGGGCAATAAATACTACTTAATCCCAGAGCAGAAGTCATGGACAGGTAAATAAAGACGGTGGACAGTCGTAAACATCCGTTTAGCGGCGAAGATGACGACAAAGAGCGGCTATTAAACATGACGTCATAGTGAGACACTTATTGGGTCTTTGACGACATTTCTTCGGGTTGTGGCTGTATTCACGACCACAAACTAATCTGTTGCAGCCTCTTTTTTTTTTTTTTTTTTTTTTTTTAGCATCTGATACCGAGTTCTGTAACACTTCACAATACGGCTTTTCTAGTAATTATTTTTGCATCGATGTGCCACCGCTTTTCTTCCTACAACATGCTGCTCTGTATACGACTTTACCTTTCAACCCTTTCACCCTTGTAGTGTTATAAAATTGCCAGTAGATGGAGCATCAGTCTCAATAACAACACTTTAAGGAGTTTAAAAAAAAAAAAAAGATTTCTTCGCATACATGCAAGTCACTGCTTTGAGGTTTCAGTGATTTTTAGGAGGCAGAAGGCGGTTATGACATCTCCACTGTCCCAGACTGTCAATGACAAGAGTCATTGACAGTCTCCTGTTGGAGATGAAATGATTTCTTGTCCGTGATGAGGATTAGTAAGGAGGTCATACCTACTGAGACGTGGCGGTGCTACAGTACGTAATGCTCAAGCCAAGCAGTCGAACTGTGTCAGGCTAATCCACGGTGGGATGCCAGTCACACCGTCTCTGGTTTAGAAGGCCAAGGACGTGCTTGTTGGCTTGGGAGACTCAAATGGACAGGCTTACCTACTGCGAGTCCTTCAGTTGTCCTGTCTTTCTAACAGTAAATTAGAGGTGCACCTTGAACAGGAGGAAGGCGGAGGCCGTGATAATGACTACTATCATGGAGGCTTTTCATACTTGATTTTTGTGAGAGGGGGAAATTCTGCAAAATTGACTTTCACTTTTACCAAATGACAACAAAAGTGCATTGTGGAAGTTTCTAGATATTGTGTGATACCTGCACATTAGATAGATGCATGCATAGATGGATGGATGGCTACTTTTATTAATCCAAAGGGAAATGTTTTCACTACAGCATTACATTGTTTTTTTTAGGTAAAATATGTTGATAAATTAAGTGTGCAGAAGGCCTGTTTTTCCCTCGCCTAACACATTCGCTGTTCCAGGCTACGAATCCCACGTTCCCCTCTCTTTACCGCCTTAAATCATCATCTGCAGACGATAGGTCACAGGTCAGGGATCACAGGTCAAAGAGCAAGACCTTTGTCTGCGTAAGACAGGATACTGCTGCTTAACAGCCTCGGCCGTTTGGGTTTTGCTAGAATTACTGTACCCCCCCCCCCCCTTTCCAGATATTGTGTGTCTGTAATCTACAGAAATCTGTCGACGGCAGTGCTTTGGGAATCCTTTTATCCCATGCTTGTGTTTGTCTCCCTCTCTTGGTCCCACATTATACAAGCTGGATCAAGTTTATCTTTCACTAGCATAGGGTGAATAGATATCATACAGTGAATACACCCAGTGCTACTTTTCTCAGCGAGTGCAACCAAGCTGTTGAGTTTTTTTTTTCTGTTTTGCTGAAGAGGGACCGACCTCTGGCAGGTTGCAAGCCGGCTTTCTTCCTGACTGAACTTGACTTTGTGCTTCACCTTTTCTCAGCAGTTTGTGTGGAAACTCGCACCCACCTCGTATTTATAATTCATTACAAGGCTGCTCCTCCACCCCCTGGCTGTCAGACTATTCAAATGAGACATCACAGAAGCCCATTTTCTCGCACGCTACAGGCTACCGTATTCACTTTCTCGTCACAATGACTGACAATGCAGAGAGGCTAGTTTGCTTGTGGAGGAACTGGTTCCAAACAAACACAGTTATGACCGCCAGAAAGGCACGTACATAGACTCACATATGCATACATAACAAACATGAAGAAATACATGGGGCACAAATTTGCGTCTACCGCTCACCTCGTCCAGCCTTGTGGAAATAAAGCAGATGCATTATTCAGTCCATATGTCTTGCTAAAGCGAGTTCTTTTTGATCTTAAACTGATAGGCCAAGCGTGGGCTCCGGGCCTTAAGGCATGGACCGCAGGGCTTTCCACTGCAGCAGGAGTAGTGGTTGAAGTGGATGAGGAGTCTCTCTCTCTCTGCCTACTTCATCTATTCATTTGTCCATCCCCAGCACTCAGTCCATCCCTCTCTACCTTTATCCATGCTTTGCTGCTCCCATTTTCTACCTCTCTCAATCTGTTAACTCTAGAAAACTGGGGCGTGAGCAATTCTGACAGCCCGTGGTAGGCTGCATACAATATAGGATGTTAATGGTGGCTCTGACAGAAAACTAAAAAGGAAATAACTTTTTTGCTTTATGTGGATCTGTCCTATCAGATTCCCACAACCGCTTCTTACCCTTTTTTATTTGCCTTCGCATACTCCTAGCCCTCCCTCGCCCCTCCCCTTTATTGCCGCCTCTGGATTTTCCTCCTTTTGATGTAACTCCAGTGAAGATTTCTATTCAAAACACTGGAGTATTTCAGCAGTGTGGAGGGCGAGACCCAGCAGAGAGCTTTCGAACCCCCCTCTCCTCCGATGCTGCTCCTCATCAAAATGAAAAGGCCTGGGTCTGAAGTACAAGCCTAGAGAGAGAGAGAGAGACACACACAGACAGACAGAGAGAGGGAGAGAATCTCTGTCTCTGTCTTTACAAAAGGTCCAGCAATAAAGGCCTACCGTGAGCTGCGGCCTCATAGAGAGAACTGTGCTATAGGCTGAGGAGGCCCAGCGATTGTTGTCTGTGGCAGGGCTACAAGAGAGCCACTGGCAATCTGGCCACTGGTCTTAGAAGGTCTTTGCCTTGGTGTTGTCTCCATAGAGCTGAATAGAGAATCTATATTCTCCTCTCCTTCTATGTCCCCGAGGCCCAGCTCTGCCTCACACTGCATGGGGCGCCGTGTCATGCTGCCCAGATGAAAGCAAAGCATTCTGTGGATGGGCCCATTCGTCTTCAGCAGCGGGCCCGCAGCTTTGACGCCTGCCTTCCCTCCCTTTATTTAGGAAGAGAGGCGCGCTGACATTATCGGCCGCTGCAGGCACATTTGAAAATAATTGCCTGTATGATTGCTATTTTTCTTACCTCTTTGAGGAGGTGTAGCCTTTGTCTTGGAATCAATGGCTGCTCAATACTGGACAGGGGAAAGGCAGTTTCCTTTCATGTCTCGGTGAAAAGGATGTATTTTTAGCGCTATTCATTTTAGCAGTGTGTGCCATGCAGTTTTAATCTATTGGTCCTCTCCACTGTGTGGAGAATGGAAGAGATTCAGAGGTTCTTCAGAGGTGTGCCACGCTGTTGCAGAGAAAAGACGCATTGACTTGTCGTCCTATCACTATCCCTCTCTCTTTGTCTATTATTTATTTGATTCCCCAGCTCTGTTCTATGAAGTGAAAAACTGAAAAGGCCTCAGTTCTGCTATTTCAGGATGGGCGACTCTGGGGACCGAGTGAGGGATGTGTGTGTGCTTTTGCATTAGTGTGTGCATCTGTGATTGCGTACATGTGTTTATGTGGCATGACAACGACACACTCTTGTGTGTTTGCGTGCACATTTGTATCTGCTTTCTTTTTTCTTTTTCTTTTTTAAGAAAAAAAAAAATCTGCAGTTGTGTGTTTTCTCTCCACTTCATGCCCTAACACACTTAACACAACAACAGATGGCTGTGTGTCATCAGAGCGTTGATTCAAGCCGCATATTTCCACAGAAAAGAGTCGCAGTGGAGAGCGACGAGGGTCCAAATGGCTGTTTATTCTGTCACAAGTCATCCCCAGGGTGTGATGAAGGAAGGTCTATCCTACAGTAGGACACCAAGTTGGTGTTTACCATGGAACGGCTATGTCCAGAGCCGCTACAGTAAATCATGCTAATAGATCAGCAGCTTTGCAATGCATGGGGGTTTAAATGAAGGATTCATTCTAGAATCATTATAGGATTTTGCTCATATTGCTGTTTGCTGGATGCCAAGTGCGTATTTGTATGTGTATCTGCCGGTACATCACGGAGTGCCTTAACTACTTCATTAAAAAGGCATTTGAAAAGATAGATGCTGAAAATGAGAGATGGGCACATTTATTTTCAATGGCAGAAAATTTCAAATGGGCCTGGATCCAATGTCAGTGGTTAGAGCAGTTTGCAGGTCCATTAAACACTGGCTATCCACAGTAGACCCGTGTATACGTTCAGTCTGAATATTAATTTTTGTTGTTTGTTGTTTGACTAGCAATGGTGCACAGTTGATGACGCTAACAGAAGGAAGGAAGACAACAAGTTAATCAAATCCATTTTCCAGTTGGCCTGAGATGTGATTCACGTCCAAGGCGTTTTCTGTTTGGTCAGATAGCAAGAGAGATGTTTTGACACCTCTGGGCTCTTTGTCGGTCAGAAACTGAACCCTGGAAGACTGACAGACAGGCCCAGCACAGGAGCAGACATCTCCTGGAGCCTGCCGCTGCTTATTCAATTCAGAATATTTTAATAAAGCAGACAGGCAGAGAGAAATAAGGCAAGGAATAAGGAAGGATGTGATAAGGCCGAGGGAGACTCACAGAGGGTGGAGAAGAAGGTGGGGTACAGAAAGTGAGTGACAAAGAACAAAGGGGATGCTGACATATGGGGTGAAATTATAGAGTGGGGTGTGTGTGGGGGGGGGGGGGGATAGTAAAAGTGAAAGGAGGGTTTCTGACAGAAAGAGGGTGAAATGAGTGGGTGGATCAGGCAGACAGATAGAGGGGGAGAGAGAGAGAAGGTGGAGATAGGTTAATGGAGAGAGGGGGGGGCTCAAGGTGCAATGGAGGGAAAAGGAAGGGGGTTGTATGGGAGTGATGGAGGTGAATAGAAAGGGGTGGACAGCAAGGTGTATGGTCATCAGATGCGTGGGCCTCAGAGGAGTCTGCTGCTCCACACTGTTCCACAGCCTTATAAAGGACAGTAACTTCCTGGATTACCATGGTCCTCTTCTGAGGGCAGGGTGGAGACTTCAAGATAATGGGTGGTCGTAGGCTCAGGGGGCTGAAGTATCTCCTCCACCCTTAAGTATGCCTGAGTTTTGTTAAAAGTAGCACACTGGAGAAATCAAAGTGTTCATTTCAGCGTGTTATTACTCCGATATGAATTATTCTCCTCTGTTCTGCCGTGAGTCGCTCAAGCCTCAGCGGGATCGACAGCAACAGGGACAAACAGAATGAGGGCTGAATAAAACCGAACAGCAGCAGAAGCAGCAGGCCTACTTTATGCCGAAGCCCCTCCTCTCACCAGAACTGATGCAAAACAACGACTGGCCTTTTCCCTCTAAACCTCATCCTGCATCACCAGGCTCTTGGCTAATGGGTAACCATGGTTACATAGGCCTCACACATCCCCTCCATTTTTTTTTATTTTTTTTTCTCATCTAGGAAAAGAGATTGGAGGGAGAGAGAGGGGGTGGCTGGAGGGAGTGTCCATATCGGTACCTGTTTGCCCTTGTATCACTGATGCTTATCGGATCACTCCATCTTCATAAAGCCGTCCATTACGATGTACGGCATTGGTCCCTCATCCCTCTCCAGCACACAGCTCAGCTGGAGAGGAATAAACCAGGCTCAGTCCAGGCTGATGGACTCGCTGCTTTTCGTTCCACCACCGTGTCGGGCCTAAATCTTGCTGCTTCACCTCGCACAAACATGAAGACGGAGAAGGCTGCTCTCTGCTGAGAGGTGAATGTCATGCTGTTGCAGTTTGGTCTACTTTGCAATCTGTTCAGAGACAAGTGAACATGGGGGGTTTTCTTTTCCTAGACGTCCGTGTTGATGGTCTGAAGCATGAGACCAACAGCTGAGGGTCAGATGCAGAGGGCTCATTCAGTTTGTGTCCTGTCTTGAGTTTTGAGGACTCTCCTTTTCTGGGATGTTGCTAATCAAAGTGTGTTTCCCTCTGACATCTGTGTCGACAAGAAAAAACAGAGTGCAGGAGGAAAATCACACGGAGAAAGAGACGGCACAAGATGCCCGGAATGACATTGTGGAGGTGAAAAACCTCTCAGGTCGCTCTCAGCAGTACTCACCTGGGAGCTGATGTGTGAAGTTGGGGGTTTTGTGAGAGTGTGTGTGTGTGTGCGCGTGTGTGTGTGCGTGTGTGTGTGTGTGTTGAAGCAGGTGATGGAGTTTAGCGGGGTGTGTTCAGGGTTCAAAGAGCAGCCCTTGGAGCGCATCATGTCTTATTTTAACGAATGGTAAGGATTGAAGCGCTGCTGCCACGGGAACCCCTCACCCATCCCTGCTTCTCTGTCTCCTCCCTTCCTTCCTTTCCTCTCCTCACCCCTCCTCTCCCCTCGCCTCCCCAGCCCCCCGCCCCTGGTTCCACAGCTAGGCTCACAGATGAGTCGCGCTCAGACAGGTGAGATGGCTCATGAATATTTATGCACTGGGATTTCATTCCTCCTGCCGCTGGCCCCTCCCCCTCCCCAACGCAGTGCTGCGTTTGTCCTTCACGGTAAGAGGCAGTGTCCTCGCTCCTGTCCCTCAGGTTAATCTGCCTGCTCTCTAGCCAGTTGTGTGTGTGTGTGTGTGTGTGTGTGTGTGTGTGTGTGTGTGTGTGTGTGTGTGTGGTAAGTAGGTTTCCCCTAGTGAGTGATGAGAAGGCCGACCTGTCACAAGGGGGCCCGCTGAGATCGAGAGCTCCCAACACCCTTCATACCTCTCTTTCTCTCTCTCTCAAGGTGGGGGAGAATGAGGGTGCACATCTGAACTGTGAAGTCGAAGGACAGCTTACACCCTGAAGTGTATATGAAGCTACCATTAAGGCCGTATGATTCAGTGAGTGAGTAACTGCAGTGATAATCAGCTTTGTGGCTGAACTTTTTCAAGAAAAATACAAAACATTTGCAGGTTAAATCTTCCCTAATGTGAAGATGTTATTGCATTCCTACATTTCAATTGGAAGCAAACAATTGGGAAGTGAATACTTGTGGCTTTTGACATTTTTAGGTATACAAAGAAACTAACTTTGTTGCACGTTGACTCAAATTTGTGTTTTTCAAGGTACATATAGTAAATAACAAATAAATGAAGTCTGACTTCACTGGACTTTTAAGATGTTGGGATGGACCCCAGTAATGTGCGATAGACCGTTTCATCAACTTTCTTGTTTTGACTTTTGAACATCTGTAATATTTACTTGCAACAGCTGTTACATTTGAAATGCTTATTAGTTTTCCACATTCTATACTGTTGTAGCAAATTACTTTGGATTTATAAATACATGTTAAGGCATCATTATAGGTCTGATAACTTCTGACAGACCTTTGTTATTATTTGTTGTCATTTTAAAGATTAATCAGTTCATTAAAAAATAATCTGTCGGTGCTCTAATGCCTGTCTTTGTGTGCATTTTCTGTGTTTGTGCTCCGTTAGGTTGCTTGTTGATGTGAAAAGTAAGGAACACTTAATTCATACAGTATATATCTATAGATTAACTGGTAATTATGGTAATTGTTAGTTGCAGGCAGCCCCTTGAGGTGAGAAATCACTATGCAAAAAAAATGTGCTTGGCCAGCCAATTCTGTTATGCTACATTAAGTGTAGAGTCGGCCTATGTGGAGTAATTTCATTCTTTAATAAACCCAATTCTTACACTGCCAAGTCTTCCATCAGCTCGTGTGAGGAGATAATTAGCTGCTTTTAGAGAACTTCTGTGTTTCCTTTGTGCTTTTGTTGTAAAAGTATAGCCTTGGCCTGTAGGTTTGTTTTATCCATAGTTGTCCCACATCAGAGATTACCCAGAGAGCCAGATTCACCCCAGTCAGACTGACAAGCCTCCTCCCAATGTGTATGTGGTGGGAGGATCAGTCGTGTTTCATAAATATATGTACATACTGTAGTCGTTATTCAAATCCAAGGATAAAAGCTGTTGTGGAAGGGGTTTAGTCATGCTGCAAAAGCAACAAGACAAGAGGAGAGCCACGTTGGAGTGTGACAGAGAGCAGAAATGCAACCCGAGCAGAGAGAGATGGAGAGAAAAAGTAGGTGCCTCTCTTTATGCTTATTAGCCAGCCATTAGCTGTAGCTAAGCACATTGCTTGTGGGGACTGTAATATAATTGTGCCATTTTAGTCTGCTGCCACCCACACCCAATGCAAATATGGATGTGATCTACTTATAATTAGCATACCTGTTAAATGTATTTGTTAGTATTGCCTAGAGAACGCAGCCTGTTGTTTGCTGGCAGCTGTTTTTGTTGTGCTATCACGAGGGGGGCGGGGGGGTTTCTAGGAAACAATTTCTCTGAAGACATTTTTAAGGCATGGACGCAAACAAATGCGAGGATCATGTCATGTGTTGTACACGTTGATAAGCTGAGAGAATGCGGTGTTTTGTCAGACCTGGATATCGCAAAACTAAAGCTGCAGAGCTGCAGCCTGTGAGGCCCTATAGTGACAATCTAGTGGGAACCAAAGCAGAACCAAAGCAATACTAGCCTAATTAGCTGACCTGATTACTATATAGGCTGGATAAAGTATGGAAAGGAGTCATCCTCACAAGACATAATTACAGAACAGCACATGTATGAAAAATGCTCTTCATTGAAATTAAAAACCCAAACAAATACATTTTCAGTTGGGGGAAACGCGAGCGGAGCAACTGCACAGCCCACACTGAAGCCATTTTTCCAAGTGCCATCACTCATCCATCCCAGTGCCATGCCTATCTGTTATGGCTGAAGTAAACATTAAGGCCATGAGTCTGCAGCGTGCATGGAGGTGGTTGCCTCCATTTGTCCATGTCCAGTCAGCTGCGGCGAAACTGTGATGGAATCCTGACAGATTGTCTGTGTTTTGGAGCGTGTTGTTTTCCTTGCCCATCTATTTCTCTCCTAGCCATGTTTGCCATGCATCATCACTCTCTCTCTCTCTCTCTCTCTCTCTCCCTCTCCCTCTCCCTCCTTGCCTCATCATTTCTCAGAGGGATGGAGGCGATGGATAGACATCCGGCTACCTGTGAGGAGAAACTATGGAAACACAGCACTCGTTATTACTGTATGCAGCTCTGTAGCACCACACAAAGACGCAATTCAACTGGGTCTTTTTTGTTGTTGTTGTTGCTCTCTCTTATTCTGTCTATATCGTCCTCAATCACCCCCCCCCCCTCCCTCTTCTGCCTTGGTCTCCATGTCATTGTGTGCCAGCCAAACTTGTCTAATCAGCAGATTTGACCAAAATAATTGGCGGTGGCCTTGCTGCTAGCGAGCGTCGTGCTGTATACAGATAGGGAAAGGAGCACTTAATATTCCACGCAGCTCGTGCCTCTCCTGTTCTCTGTGATATCTGACCTCTTTTGTCTCCTGCTCGGCTTGATGTTGATTTTGGTGGGCATTGTTAGCCGGAGCACTGTGATTGGAAGAGGTTGTCGGTGAGGGGGGGCTGTGGTTGGTTGGGTTAAAGGGAGCCTGATTTGCATAAAGGCTTAGCCCAGATTTGGAGCCACTCAGCGAGATCTGAGGAGAAGGGCCCGAGGGCCACGAGGTAATCATCCATGGCCTGTCACCGCACTGTCATCCCTCTGTGTATTTGTGTGTCTGTGCGTCTGTCTGTGTCTGTGCGAGCTGGAGACACAGAGCATTGTGTCTGCGCCTCTTTGTGTTTGTTTGTATTCCTTCGAATTTTATATGCATCATTGTTGAGCATCTCTATCTTACTCTCGCTTCCACTTGCTGTCTTTTTTTTTTTTTTTTTTTTTTCCTTTCCCCAGGAAGGCCTGTCCGTGCCAAGCGGATGGTAGTGGCAGCCAATCCGACCGAATACGAATACATGGAAGGCAGCATTCCGATGGAGTGGGATGGTAAGTCTGGGCTGCAGCATCACTGTTACATACTTTAACTATCACTAACATGGATAAATGTCTGTGTAAACAAAAGAGCTATCCAGCAGAGTACACAAAGTGCTGCACAAATAAAATGGAATGACAAATTCACGGCTGTATCTTTTGGGGCCTTGGCTAATCCATCCTTCTTTTTTTTTTTTTTTTTTTTTCATACTGCAAGATGGGATGGGGGCTGGGAAAAGCGTATTCATGAGTTTATCAAAGATGCCTTCTGCTGGTGTTATACAACCGTACCATAAAATAGTGTTTCAAAATTCTTACAACTGGATACAAACTGTTCCCTCTGTCTCAGACCGGCTTTATCCACCTTAAACCCCTCATCCTGCTTCGCCCCATCCCTCATGCATTTTCATCAGGATGCAAATAAGAAGGGGATAAAAGAGGCCCAGAATCCCTGTGCTAGCTGGAGGAAGAGTTAGAAAATCTCTCTCTCTCTCTCTTTCTCTGGCTCCCTTTAACCTGCTCTGCTGTGCAGCCAGCTGAGCCAAAATAGAGCTTCTTAAAAAGAGTTAAAAAAAAAGAAAAAAAGATGACAGACAGATACAGTTCTACTCAGGAGGAAAAAGAAGGACAGAGGTATTGATGAAGAATGATAGAGTGTGTACTTTCAAATTCAAAGATCAGAGCACATCCACACTCTTGTCTTCTGAGACGCAGCACTCGGTGGCACTGCTCTACCTCGACTAAAGCAGTATTAATGTTCCGAGTTTACCGTGTGTATTGCTCTGCATGTTTTCCCTATAGTTTGCTAAGTGAAATGAATCAAAACAACAACAACAACAAAAAAACCTGGATATGCTCCCCTAGCTATCTTGGTTACTCAGTAGTTACACTGAGCTACCGTAGTGCCCTAAAACTCAGTGATGCCATAGCTGCAGCCTTTAAATATGACTGCAGGTTTTGTTTGTGCTGCGTATGTTTGTGTGGGTGTTCTCACTCTTCTTCTTTTTTTTTTTTTTTCCCTCCTCTCTCCTCCAGCTTGGATCCGAGGCAGACGGAAGAAGCCCCCCTCCGTCGAGGTAGGCCCCACCCCCCCGCCCCCCCTCCTCAAACCTCCCTGCTGTGCTGATGGTTGGACTCTGGGGGGCTGGTTACAAGGGAGGGAAAGAAGCAAAGATGGAAAGGCTTTGATTTGTTTTATCTTACAGTTTCGAACTGAATCCAGGAACTTTGGGGGACAGGTGTTAAAATAAACAGCAGCTGAAGCGCATTGATGGCGAGACTGAGAGCAAAAACAGCCTCCGAACAAGGGGGCTCACTGACACCATGTCCTAGTTTACTTTCTTTTTTTTTTTTTTCCAGCAGAAGCCTGCATCTCGGCTTTTTGTGTTTTATTTCTGGCAGTCTCTAAGATGGGAAATGGTGAAGGAGTGCAGTCCCCCCCCCTCCCCGTGTACCTCTCACTGGGTTTATTGCTCTTTAAATGTGAGAATGCTGGAAATTATTTGGCCGGTGAAATTTGGGTCTATAGGAAATCCCTTGGAAGGCCGATACCCAGGCACTCTTTCTATCTCTCTGTCCTCGCTCCCTGCCAGTAGCCAATGCCATCCCCTACCTCCAGTGCCAGAACATTCTCTTCCAATTTTCTGCCTTGCGTCTGCCCAATAGCTGCCATCGACAGCTGGACAGTGTTGATGTGGCCAAGGCTTCACTCCCAGCACATTACCCTACCCCTTGTCACGCTCCCTCTCTTCCTGGTCCAAGCCGACATAAATTGATTGGATTAAATCCTGTCATTAACAGGCTGGAAAAGCAGCTCAGTATGTTTGTCTCCCTCCCCAAAGCAGGGCTTTTTGGCCACTGCTCTCCCCTCTCTTTTCCAGTCCTTCAGTTTTGCCAGCACACAACAGCATTATGCCCAGTCCTCCCTTCCTTTTTGGCTCCCAGTGCGAGGGAGAGGCTAACATCACTGGACACTTGCTGTGGCTCAAGTGGGTAACTGTTCCACCAGTGGACTG
Source organism: Embiotoca jacksoni (assembly GCF_022577435.1). Classification (NCBI taxonomy): domain Eukaryota; kingdom Metazoa; phylum Chordata; class Actinopteri; family Embiotocidae; genus Embiotoca; species Embiotoca jacksoni. Next base: position 9,209,018 of record NW_027185436.1, on the reverse strand, counting down.
AGTTCAGTTTAGAATAGTTTTCACCAGTTGGAACGGTTGTTGATGTTGTGAATGCCTCCTGTCATGTTAGCTTACCAATCTCTTCCAAGTGCTACATTTTTAAACATTGGACCAATATAGGTGAATTGAACACGTTTGTTGTTTTTTCTGGTGAATGCCCTACTTCATACTCGCCAGGTCCACACATTTGTTCCTGGAAGCTCCCCAGCCTCACTTCTTTTCTCCTCTGCTTTTGACTAGTGAGCAGCTGATGCTCGAAGACAAAACAGAGGAGTGGAAATTATCACGGCTTCAGTTTTGCAGCACAGTTTGGAGGTTCAAGCAAGTAATCTTGTGGTCACACTCCATTTTCAAACATTTTCAGGAAACTGCCGCGTTGACCACGCGCCTCAGCAGATGAGCTGAAGTCCAGCAGGGGTGGACATGACTGTGCTGTACTGGCTATACTGTGGTAGTAGTGCCTTTAATATAACCAAGAAGCCATAATGGGAAGTGTTGGAAACTAACAAGCTCATTGAATATCATTGACCGTGAAGATCGTTGAATATTTTATAGGATTTTTACATCTATGTGAATTTGGATTTGTCTGGTATTTACTATAATTGAAAAAAAAAAGTTTTTTTTTTTTTTTTTAAATGCAGAAAAAAATTATCCTTGTTTAAACATCAGGAATGATTTAAAATTATATTTGAGCATGTACAGGACTTCTTTTTTTTTTCATATTACCCGCCCACAATGCTCAATGTTTATATAGATGGTATCACAGACTACAACGTAATATCAGAGTATCTGCAAAAATATTGTTATATATAGCTGAGAAGTAAGAATATGATATGAATGTCCAATACATTAATGTACTTGGAGGCCTTATGGGTTTTCCATCATTCAGTGACAGTAAAAGAAAAGAGTATTGAATTGCGTTCTGTGAGGTCTTGGAAAAACTGCCGAGTTCACTGCAGAAACCCTGAATTGCACGTTTGTCTGTGTATTTTACAGGAGCTGCTGAAGAATGAGGTCAACAGGGACCAGATCAAGGTGAAGGCCAAAGAGCTGGAGGAGAAAGATCTGTCTCTACAGGCTAAGGAGTACGCGGAAGGTCTGGTGGCAACTCCTGCAAAGACTGTGGCCAAAGGCCATGCAGCCACCACCAGCTTCGGCAAGCAGGAGGTCAGCGAAGAGCCGAGCAGCACGGCAAACACGTTCCAGCCTGGCTCCTGGATGCCCACTTCCAAGAAATAGACCGGCACATCCACATAGACTGAGACTGTGGTATAATGTAATACAATCCTCAAGAAAGGCCCTGCAATAGCAACAAAAAAAAAACGGTGTTTGTGAAATGATATCTACCTTTACCTGAAATTTAATATCAGAAACTCCATGTCAACAACTCTATAAACTATGACCTCAGAAATGACTAGTTTGATCCACTCATCTGCAGAGGATGTGTTTATTTCAAGGCTGTTTTATTGGACTTCATCACATTATAAAAAGGTTCCTACTTTCCCTGTCTGTGTATATGATATAAAAATTATATACACAAGACAACATCCATCAGTCATCTTGAAGCTGACTTCTAGCGACGACAATAATCTCATGAGGCTGAAAGGTCCGTTAATGAAGACAAACTGAAATTGTGAATGGTTGTCAGTCAGTACAACTCCACATTTAAAGGATACTGTTTGAAATTGTTTTTTTATTAAATGTAATAAAATGTAACTGTAGTTACATTAATTACTGCGTTAATGCTTTTGTTTATCAGGGAGATGGTGGCCACTATGATTGCTGTTACAGTGAATTGATCCCCAGTAAGAAATCCTTCTTTTGCCAGAGTGCATGATGGTCAGAGTTACTGAAATAAGTTATCAGGCCAGAAACTTGCTAAAAAAGCAGCGTGACCTGGAGTTGAATATACAGTGCATCCGGAAAGTATTCGCGGCACTTCAGTTTTTCCACATTTTGTTGTTACAGCATTATTCCAAAATGGATTAAATTCATTTTTTTTCCTCAAAATTCTACACACAATACCCCATAATGATAATGTGAAAAAAGCTTTTTAGAATTTTTTGCAAATCTATTAAAAATAAAAAATGAAAGAAATCACATGTATATAAGTATTCAGTCTTTGCCATGACACTCAAAATTGAGCTCACGTGCATCCTGTTTCCACTGATCATCCTTGAGATGTTTCTACAACTTGATTGGAGTCCACCTGTGGGAAATTCAGTTGATTGGACATGATTTGGAAAGACACACACCGTCTATATAAGGTCCCAATGAGCACAGTGGCCTCCATCATCTGTAAATGGAAGAAGTTTGGAACCACCAGGACTCTTCCTAGAGTTGGCCGCCCAGCCAGACTGAGCGATCGGGGTAGAAGGGCCTCAGTCAGGGAGGTGACCAAGAACCCGATGGTCACTCTGACAGAGCTCCAACGTTGCTCTGAGAAGAGAGGAGAACCTTCCAGAAGGACAACCATCTCTGCAGCACTCCGCCAAGCAGGCCTGTATGGTAGAGTGACCAGACGGAAGCCACTCCTCAGTAAAAGGCACATGACAGTCCGCCTGGAGTTTGACAAAAGGCACCTGAAGGACTCTCAGACCACGAGAAACAAAATTCTCTGGTCTGATGAAACAAAGATTGAACTCTTTGGCCTCAATGCCAAGCGTCATGTCTGGAGGAAACCAGGCACCGCTCATCACCTGGCCAATACCATCCCTACAGTGAAGCATGGTGGTGGCAGCATCATGCTGTGGGGATGTTTTTCAGCGGCAGGAACTGGAAGACTAGTCAGGATGGAGAGAAAGATGAATGCAGCAATGTACAGAGACATCCTTGATGAAAACCTGCTCCAGAGCGCTCTGGACCTCAGACTGGGGCGAAGGTTCATCTTCCAACAGGACAATGACCCGAAGCACACAGCCAAGATAACAAAGGAGTGGCTTCGGGACAACTCTGTGAATGTCCTTGAGTGGCCCAGCCAGAGCCCAGACTTGAACCTGATTAAACATCTCTGGAGAGATCTGAAAATGGCTGTGCACCGACGCTCCCCATCCGACCTGATGGAGCTTGAGAGGTCCTGCAAAGAAGAATGGGAGAAACTGTCCAAAAATAGGTGCCAAGCTTGTAGCATCATACTCAAAAAGACTTGAGGCTGTAATTGCTGCCAAAGGTGCTTCAACAAAGTATTGAGCAAAGGCTGTGAATACTTATGTACGTGTTATATTTTCGTTCTGTATTTTTAATAGATTTGAAATAAAATTTAACAATTTTTTTTCACTTTGTCATTATGGGGTATTGTGTGTAGAATTTTGAGGAAAAAAATGAATTTAATTAATTTTGGAATAAAGCTGTAACATAACAAAATGTGGAAAAAGTGAAGCGCTGTGAATATTTTCCGGATGCACTGTACATTTTAAAAAATGTTCTCAAGAAATGACAAATCTCAGACCATAGGGTTGAATAAAACTGCATGACAAAGAGAAGGAGAGACAGATATACTAAAGTATTTGTTCACTTTTCACTGTTTCTTTACGGGCTCATAATGTACCTTCACTACCTACCTCAAAGTATTTTTTTAATACTAATAAACAGATAAGACTATTAAACTGAACAAAAATCTTTGCAAATGTATCTAAATAAAGAAAAAATTATGTAAAACCCAATTTAAATATTTGCATAAAATTAAACTGCGACAAATAACCCTGCTTCACGCACTTCAAGTCAATATTTTTCTGTTTTTTATGATTGACCTTCCTCTACTGCAAAGATTACTCTATCATGTTCTTTCATCATTCTGACTTGTTTGGATGTTATTTTGTCTTCATCCTGCATTTTGTTTTCTTAGAAACTGACAGACAAGTGTTTAACCCCAAGTGTTAAATCCACTTGTTGCATCTGCAATTTTGATTTATATGTAGATATTTACGTTACATTAAAGTCTTTTCTGTTGATTAGTACGTAGGAGCCTAATTACAAAGACTGCGGTTCAGTGTTGGTGGGGTGAATACTCTGTGCGTAAATTCAATTAAAAGCACTTGTTATACTTTGTCTAACGGTCTGGTATCAAATGCATGAAGAGAAAGTTTTCTTATCAACCATGAAAACTTTATTGACCAGAAAATAATAATTTGGTTAGCTCGCAAGTGACTGAAAGTTCCATTACGCTCATTACATCGTCACTTCAGCAGAACAGGGATGCTACCAATGGAATGCAAGGTGTTGAAACAGCTGCACAATATAACAGCAGGTCTCTGTATAAAATCATCCTACAGAGGACCACTGTGCTCCTGCTGACCAACGTCCCACTGGGACAAGCCTCCTCCGGGCAGTACTGTCCATCTCAGCACTGTTAGGTCTGCGGGGCCAGCGTCCCTCCTCCTACCCCGGACACGAGGCGTGGTGGCCCTGTGCTGACGGTCGGGCTGGGACAAGGAAGGGCACCGTGTCATTATTTGGAATACGGAGGGCTGTGAGCGTGATGTTAAATCCTCATCCTACCCCTCACAGGCTCAGTCTTTCTTGGTCCTCTTGGCCTTGGCTATGTTCTCCTGACGTTTCTGCTTTTTCTTCTGTTCGCGGTCTCGTGCCTCGATCATCTTGGCCAGTTTCCAGGACAGCAGTGCACTGGCAATGAAGAGAGGAGTGAGAGCCAGGATGACAGTGGTGAGGAAACCGTAGGGGTCTTTGGCAGCCCACTCCACCACATACTCCGCCCATCCCCGAACGTCAATCATCCTGTTCAGCAACGATGGCGCTTAACTGAACCTAAAAGAGTACCACAGAGAAAGCTGTAAATAGCAAGAACTGTACATGTAAAGAAAAAGAAAAAAATCCTAGTACCTTCTACCTATAATTAGAAGAGAAGTAATCTTGATGGATCTACTTTACCAGTGTATGCCATTTCAGAAACGTGTTGTCAATGATGCACAATTGAAAAAGTACATTTACTGGAAAAATGAATGAGAAATAGTTAATAAAATAAACAACCAGACCAGTGATCGAAAAAGCCAAATGCCAGATAATGTATAATCAACAGTTTAAGGAAAAATACTTAAACAATAAAAACAATAACAAACACTGCTTCAAGCTTCTAAGATGTAAGGCTTGGTTGGTCTTTTATATCTTTCTATAGTCTTTGGTTGTTGTTTTTTTTATCTTAAAAAATAAATGGATAGATTATTAGTTGTGACCTCAAACAAGATGTACATAACATTTGTGGCTAATCAGCCATTTTAAATGCCTGACAAGATGAGGTACTTCCTCGCAACGATGCAAGAAGAAAAATCCAGTACTGCCATAAAGCTAACGTCCTCAATGATTTTCAACATTTATGACACTTTGTAAACAGCTTTAGAGTTTGGTCAAATGTTTGACATGATACATTTATGTCCTTTCTAGGTATATATATATAATTTTATGTCTAATTAAAAATCATACCCACAAGAAATTCCTTTTGAGTAAAACCCCTTTATTAAAACTCAGTGCCAGTGCAGGAAATCTAGCAGGGCAAAGGTCGTAAATGCCTCACGTAATCTCAGACTGCGATCGAGGGGCGAAAACTGCCCTCAAAATTATGAAAAATGAATTATATTTACAAGCTAAGGCCACTGTCTTAATCCTACATTAAACCATCATTCAATTTCTATTTCTGTCTCGGTCTCACACACACACACTCACAAACAGCACTGTTGTTTACACTACGTATGCATGTAACTCTGTAATAATACCGGGCAAGAGACCAGAGATTCCTGCACCTGCAGTGATGACGTTTTTAATGTATCTATTAATTTATGCATTACACTCATAAGAAGGTTTTTTTTTTTGAGAGCCTTAATAAAAATGCAAAGAGTTAGAAAAGTTAGAAAACACTTGTCGGTGCTTATTATTTACTCCATGGTGGTGGTCACTGTATGCATTTTAAATCCGGGCTCATTTCACATTAAAAAAACAGCAACAGTATACATTAATTAATTTTACTCTGATCTGCTTGAATAATAATAAAAAAAAAACATCGTCAAAGCCAAGACTAAGGAAAGTCCAACTGTGTGTTTGATACGACTGAAATATAACTGGAGCCATCCGAGGCGATGTTCAAGGTGTACCTCTCAATTATCTCCGACTGGGAAAATACAAATCTGACTCACCAGCTGGTTAATAAAGGTCACAACAACAACACAACAACAACAACAACAACACCGAAAACAAACAACAGTGACAGGATCCATTATACACGTTCAGTCTGGTTAGTTCACTCCAATTGAACTTGCTGAAGTGAACCAAGATATTACATTTCGAAAGGTTTTGACGCGCATTTTAACGTGAGTTATTGTTTGTTTGTTTGTTTGTTTGTTTGTTTGTCTGTCCGTCCATCTGTCCGACCAACGTAAACCGCCAGTGACCACTGGCTAACTAGCATCAGCTCGCTAGCGCACGCTAAACGTTTCCACGGATATATAAATCCTCCTTTATTCGCGCCGCCGCCATTCAACGTAAACCATTTCAGGGAACAACTTGAGCTCGTATTAACATTTGATTGCCGAGATGAAAAGATTTTAGTTATATTTCTGGTAACGCTATAAAAAAAAAAAAAAAAAACCCGCCCATCCATAACGGCCTAACTTTCAGGAGCGGGGAACAAGGACTCTTCGGCTAAACAGGCCGACAACAACCACAGCTGTGAACGCGATCACAACAAAAACAACGAATTTATGTTTTCAAATTAGTTAGTGGTGGTAAAAAAAACAAAAAAACCGCGCTATGAATCGTGATTAATCTTACCACAGTGCAGGTATTTGTGTTTGTATCCGCGATGATAACCAGCAGCTCCTCCCTGTTCCGGGAAGTGTAACTGGTGTGGTCCTAAACAATGACGCATTCAAGTGGAATCGACAAAATGGGAAAAAATAAAATAAAACGCTTTATTTTTTTAAATTTATTTATTTTTATTTTTTTTTAGATTTGGCAGGATTCGTGCGCTCTTCCGAAGCAATTCCCCCCTTAGCACTAATATTTTAGCCAGACTCACGACGCACAAAGAGCCTAAGTTTAGCTGCCTTTGTTGTGTTGTGTATCTGTAGCTGTTCGCTGCCAAATGAAACCGGATATACACAAATTTGAGCTCCTGTAAAATTAGTTGAATCGCTTTCATGCGTATTTGGAGCCATTTTGCCAACAGTGTGTTGACATATCTAAAGTTATTTTTTTTTTTACCAAGTGAAGGTATCGCCGGTGTCGGAAATTCATGAACGTTCTTCCCATTGTAGATGTTCGAAATTACTGTTAGTTCGATGTAACTTGAACGCTGCATAAGTACTTGCGCGTGATTGGATATGACGTATACCTCAACCTACGGGAGATGTAGTCCTTCAGTATTGGACCTTTTTTTTTTTTTAAACCATTGAAATACGGGTGAAAATCAAAAAGCACTGAAAATGATATAAAGTCACACGAGTTTTCCTCTTCGGTGAGTTTCGAAGTACCATTAGTCTTTCTTTTTTTTTTTTTAATGTCAGGTTAATGTGATTGACTTTGTTTTAAAGTAACTGCCTGGATGCTTAAAATTGTGAGGCTCACACAATTTAGGGGTTTTAGCAATGTGACAAATAACCTGCAAGAAAACTTCAAATTACGTAATAGTTCATGTATTTTGATAGTAACCCTAAGGAAGTCCTGTGCGCATCAGTATAACTTTAAACATATTGACAGGAACTGACCAGAGAGTTTTAAAAAAACATCCAAATAATGTTGTAAACATTATACATGCAAAAAAAAACAGTGGTTGAAAGCAGCAGTAATAGGAAACACAAAAGTCTGTGTTTATTGTTGTTGATATTATACTTATTTTATTCTTCTTAGTAGCCCATACGTATGCCTATTATTAAGGGACATGAACATGTGGCAAGGTGAGCTGAAAAACAAATGTAAAATGTGAGTCATACTCTAAATTATTCTGGAGTCAAAGCCAAAGCCCAAAGTTAAAATCCAGTGAAATTAAATAAAACACTTGGTATTTGTAAGTGAAACCATGTGCTTGATAAATGATACAAATTTTTACAAAAGACATGTGACGACATTCCTGCTGGAACAATGAATGACAGATATTGATTGAAGTCAAAGATTGAGTTTATAAGTGAAGAATTAAAGAACACATTGTAGTCTACTTTGTTACTGGATACAGAATCGGATGACATCTAGCTGCAGCTGAAACTTCTGATCATATGTGGAACTGCTCTGTCTGAAGAATAAAGCAAATAATCAGGCAATAACTGTGCAAAAAAAAAAAAAGAAGAAGCACAAGGCTCTTCTGGCCCTCTGAGAAAGATGACTAACATAACAAAGGAGGACCTGCTGGCTTTGTGAACTTCCTGTGGGGAAGTATTGAAACCAAATCAGGTTAGACCACATCTGCTCTGTCCATACGGCATGGATCACTTTCAGAGTAGTTCAAAGGCCAGCCTTTTAGACCTACTCACAGAGGAAGGAGCGGGGCAGCTGGGAACACATGCAGCGGACAAACACATTGCAAACACACACACTCTGGTTTACCAGCATAGTTTTGTTTAACTTGTATAGACAATTTAGAAAAAACATCCACAACCTGATGGTTTTCCTTTTTATGACATGCTTATAATTATTAACTTCTGCTGTGTCTCATCGGGCAGGGAGATCCAGGGGGGTGCATGGGCAAGGCAGCCACACCCTAACCCCTGATGAGTATTTTACTCCTACAGAAGTGGGCCCCCTTCTCATGACACAGCTATGGAACTATCAACAGACAGGGTGGGGGACCATAAAATGACTGCACCACAATTTATAGTTAACCAGCTCCACTGGTTTATGTGTCATAATTGTTATAAGAAAAAAAAAAAAAAAGACTAGGTCTGGCCAGACCATGAGGAATTTCCAACATCTTTTTTCTGTTGCAAATTGATAGAGTCAACTGCTGGAGTGAGTAAAGAGAAGAAAACATGGTGGCATGCAGAGCCCTTAAAGGAGTATTGCAGCCTTTAGGATTCACACTTTCATTAAGACGGAAGCCTAAAAAAAACAAAACTGGACAAACTCAAAGGATCAGGTCTACATATGTGGATTGAAAGTCTAAAGTATGGGTCAAACTACAAAAGCACTAGTCTACATATATGCTCACCCTACACTTTACATAAAGCAACTTTATAGGGACATCAAGCTTTCTAATGAAAAACTGAATGTCTCAATCAAGGCTCCTGTCAGGGTTATTTTCTCATTCATCCCGGAGCTCCCCCCCAAAAGCCACAGAACTGTTTTCCAGGCTGAGTGCCCCACACAATTTCAGCTGACTTGATCTTCATTGTACAAAATCTGCGGCAGGCTCCTTTAAAAAAAAATAAAGAGAGCGAGCTTGTCTGTCAAGACTGTTTTGATTAATCGTCCATAGGCTGTAAGCATCGACAGCCAAACAGCTGACCGAAAATGACTGATGTTGACTACAGAGGACAAGGGTGTCCAGCTTCATATCTTCATATTCCTCCTCCCACGGCCTTTCTCTCTCTTTGACAGCCGAGCGAGTCCTTTTGGACATAAGCAGCGAAAACAACCATCAAGTTGTTATTGAAGAAGCTAGAGCCCGGGGTGGTAGCTCAGGCTCCAAAGGAAGAAAAAAAAAAAAAAGAAAAAAAAAAAAGTCAGTTTTCTTGCCCCCTTTTACCCCTGTGGGAAACTGCGAGGCCGCCCCTGGATTAAGTCCCCGCCTTTAAACTCAAATAAGAAGGAAACTTCAAAGGCCGTCGGCCGCCGGGGCTCCGCCCTCGCGCTCCCGAACGGCTTCACAAAGGATTTGCCGACGTTCGGGAATTCCGCCTCCAGTTCCTTTTATAGCGCCACTCGTGCGCTGGCAGCGCTCCAGAATCCCGCCCATCCCGGTTACTTTGACAACACAAAGGACTTCACGGAACTCGCAGGCGCCGCCTACCTTCCCAAATAAGGGCAGTCTCTCCATGTACGGCAAACAATCGGTGCGAGATTGCCCTTTTCTCTTCCTTATCCCGTTTATATGATCGGAGAGGAACTGCGCTTCAGGTTGGAAGCGGTGCGATCATGGCCGAGCGAGTCCAGCAGCCCCCAGCCAAGCGGCTCTGCTGCCGGCCCGGCTACAACCCGGCGTGCAGGCAGGGGCAGCGGGCTGGAGGAGTCCTGTGTGGCGGTGCGGGGTCCGCTCCGGGAGGGTCGGGGAGTGGGAAAACGCACAACCCGGAGTCGCTGCTCGACATCGCGGCACGCAGAGTCGCGGAGAAGTGGCCGTTCCAGAGGGTGGAGGAGCGGTTCGAGAGGATCCCGGAGCCCGTCCAGCGGAGGATCGTATATTGGTCATTCCCGAGAAGCGAGAAGGAGATCTGTATGTATTCCTCTTTCAACGCCGGGGGAGAGGAAAGTGGAACTAGCGGGGACAATAATGACGAGACCCAGCTGCCTTTCCTACGGGGTGTCACTCTGCTGGAGGGTGGCTGGGTGGACAACGTATTGCAAGTCGGTGAGTGGACTATAAACGTTACAATAATGCAGGAAAAGCAGCCTGTAATCAACAAAACCTCTCGCTCGCTCTGTGGAACCGTGCCAGACTTTTTTAAAGGGCTTGCGCTAGCCGTCCACAGCCCGGTCTATTATAAACAATGCAGGGTATTTCCACACCAGACTACCCTATAGCTGTGTGAGAATAGCCTATTTTCAGATAAGCCCGTAATAGTAGCCCACTTCTCCTTGTTTTTACCCACTGAGCTGCGCGCATTGAATGGCCCACAGCCATCCCAAATGGAAGCTTAGCACTTTGTTCCTATTTTTGTGTCTTTCCAGCTCTCTGTGCCCCCACCAATGGGTACGCAGACAAAAGCCCCCTATATCTTTTCACCGCTGGCTAAATAGACGATATTTAGAAGGGGTGGGAGGGACGGTGATTTAAAGCCACAGTGCTTCTATTTTGTTTGCCAAACACCTTTGTGACACGGACTGAAGCTTTTCTCCTGCCTTCCCAATATTCACTTAAAGCCCAAGCTGTATGCACATTGTAAAGGCGAAGATGTATTCCCTCCCCCCACCCCCCCCATCAGCTGCATTATTTGTGGTAAAGCTTGGAGTAAACAGAGGTGCTGTAGGCTCAGCAACCCCCTGCCTGCCTGCCTGCCTGCTTCCCTGCCTGCCTGCCTGCCTGGCTGGCTGGCTGCCTTTGCCAGAGCCACAATATTTCGCTGCATTCGTCAGTGCAATAGACTCAGCTGTCAATCCGACTCCCCACCCTTGGAAACGGTTCAGGATTCTAATCCCATTACCCTCCCCAGTTCATCTGAATCTTAATGCATTCTGCAAACAAGATTTTATGCATGATCTTCCTCCTCCTCCTCCTCCTCCCTCCCTCCCTCACCCTCTCTCTATTTCTCTCCCTTGTTCCCTCTTCCTCTCTCTCACTTCTTGGCTTACTATCCTTCCAAAGAATCTGTGTGGAGAGATGGCTTCAGCTCTTGTGGGCTCAGAGAATGTGCAGTGCACAATAGTAGCCATGGAGCAGGCAGACAGGCAGGCAGCTCTCCCTCCCTCTCTGGCCTGTTTACCAGATTCCCCAGCATTAGGCTCATTTATGTGCACTCTCTTTTGGGGCTTCAGGAAGCTAAACATTCAGCTCGAGGTAAAATACAAATAAAGTGCGAGGCATCTGTGAGGAAATGTGCGTGTGCTTTGGAAAATAGTCAGAAATAGCGACAAATGGGGGTAAAAGGGTCATTTTCTGTGCCCATGCTTCTGTGTGTGTGAAAGAGATAGAATGTGTGTCAGTGTGTGTGTGTGTGGGGGGGGGGGGGAGGGTGATAAACACAGAGGGGGATTGTACATGGGTCTGAGTATGTGTGCGTGTCTTCGTCGGCATGGGCTGTCAGTCTCATCCTGCATGCTCACAGAGAGTGGGGAATGACAGGCGAGTACACAGCAGGAGGACGGCATGTTATGCTGATTGCAATTTTCGCCCCAGAATTTTTTTTTTTTTTTTTTTTTTTCTAGCTGGAGAAGATAAAGCCAAGGAAGAGAAAATGATAAATAAAAGATGCAATCTACTCCAGGGGACAGGCAGCCACTAGAGGATGAGGGCTTAAAAGCAGGGCAGCATGGGAGGGGGCTGTCAGCCACATCACACACCACATGTGTTGGCCCATCAAACACATACAGTGGGTCTGGCCTGGAAAAAAAAAAAAAAGTGCAGGGTGGCTCGTGAGGGTGTGTGTGCACACAAGCATGCATGCATGGCTTTGTGTCGCTTCTTGCGCATGTGTGTGTCTGCTGTCAGTGGGATGGGATTCAGTGTTGATGATGAAAGACAGTAGTGCAATAGAATAGATGCTGAGGTTATTGTGTATGGGGGGGGGAAAAGCTAATATACTTGAATGGATCTGCTGTCGCTTTATTCCTCTCCTTCCCCTCCCTCCTCCTCCTCCACCTCCCTATCTCTCCCAAGTGAGAAGCTATAAAACTCTCCATATTTACTCCCCTAAGGCCAACTACCAGCCCCCAGTCTCCTGTGATTATTTATCTTTTTCTCAAAGACATTAATCACACGCTTTTTCATTTTTTTCTCCTTCTTCTTCTTCTTCTTCTTCCTCCATCACTTTCCATACATCAGTGCTACGGAGGGAATGGATAGGGGGGACGGCGTTTAAGGGGAAGAGCAATAGATCGGCCGATATCAAGAAAAAGAGGGGAAGCCTTGAGGGAAAATGTGGGTGGAAAATGCAAAAGAGGAAAGAAGCATTGAAATGGTGATTGCAAGAGAAGGAGGATGTACGAAAGTAAAGAATGAAGCGCAGAAAACGGCAGAGAGTGAGATGGATGGGTTGTTCTCTCTCCCATGCGAGCTCATCTGTTCCACTGCCAGACTTCCAGATAAATATTCAGATATGAATGCAAGGATCATCTAGCAGTCCACTGCTCCTCGGGTATGGCGGTGTTATAACCATCCAGCTTCAGCCCTCTTGGACTCTATTTTTCCACTGTCGAATCACAGATGAATTTGTCAGCCGCTGAACACATACCTCACCTCAACCTGCATGAAAAGGTCCTGTGTGTAACAATACATTAAAACCCGCAAATGAAGAAGATTAAATACGCATGCTGATTTGAAAATCAGTCCCATAACAGCAGCTGTCTGTCATAAAAATTACATTGTCACGAGCCGATCACAGAAATATCAGTAAATCTCACCGCCGTGCCAAGTTTCAGTTTTCTTTAGCTTGTCAATCAGACTAGACTATGCAGTGTGGTAATTGAGCATCATTTACTGGTTTCGAAAACTTCCAGACCTGCCTGTCCTGATCACAGCATCTGTTCCCCGGTCCCCTTGTGTAATTTAGACTCTAGCAGCTCATCGTGCTGAAAGAAAGGCTAGTATTATGGTGCCCCGTCCTCTAATTATAGAATTCTAATCCTATGGCTCTAACATGGCATGACAAAGCATGTTTGCACTTCATTACCCTCCTTCCTGTTTTAGTCCTCCAGTCTGGGTCAAGTTCATCCCCTCCTCTCTCATTTATTCATAACATACACTGTCCCACTCCTCCTACTTTTGACCCCCTTGTACTTATATTTCTAAACTTCCCCCACCCTACCACCCTGTCTACCTCCTGGGCTTTGTGCTAGGAGGTAAAAAAAACAACAACAAAAAAAACCAACATAACCACAACACAAACACACACAAACACACACACCACCTCACCTCACTCTTTTACTATCCTGTTACCGTAAGCCCCATGTCCCCAAGGAGTGACATACTGATGCCTGGCATATGTCGCTCTCTGCAATGTCATTAGCATACATGCTACAGCCTATTTATCCAGCTCTCCTTGTTAGGCAAATTTTTCACATGTCATTGTATCATGCTGCTGCTCCAAATCTGAGTGATGAGGCGGACACACTTGAAATTGGACTTGAATGAAAGCAGATACCCAGGAGACTATTTTTGGTGTATTTTCCGTGGTAGTGTCGTTGGACTTGATAGCCTGTAATATTTTGCCTTTCCCCGGCCTAAAATATCACTGAATGTCCGTGGCAGTCATGCCTGTTTGAGTGTGAATGTCATCCTCCTCTGCTCCACCTATTTCAGAGACAAATTGGTGTGTGTTTGCTTGTGCATATGTGTGTGTCTGTCTTTTGCTTCTGCATGCTCATAACTCAGGTTAATTTGTTCACGCTCTGGAGAATCTTAATTAGGTTTCTGCGTCATCTACTCTCTCTCACCCACTTTTTATCATGATGTCAATGAAACGGTGAAACAACAACCAGGCGGGTGGTTCCCTGCTTCTTTTTTTTTGTATTTATTTTTTTTTACCTTTTTGTAACACAGATGGAGAAAATCATAACACAGACTCCTCTAATTCTTATGTATAGCTCCTTAAAGGCTCACTTTGGGTGTGTTAATAGAGTCGCTGTAGAACCACATGTTGTTTCTTAGCGTTTAGGTAGAACTACAGCAATATCAGTCATAATTTACAACAATATACCAACAAAACAAAGGGGCTGGCTGATGGAACAAAAACTGTTTGCGCACAGTAGTGCCAAGGAGAAATCTGTGCCACTTACAAAGTTGAAGTAACCGTGAGCTTGTTTGTGCAAGAACATACTCGTGCATGCACAAATTTGTTCCTCTTCACTTTTTTTTTTTTGAACTGAGAGCTCACAAGGCCTTTCAAAGGGCTTCTTGAGGACCCACATCGACATTTCAAGCATTTAGTCCGTGAAGGTGCAGAATTTAAGATGCGAAACGTAAATCTTGCATGAGCATGTCGTCTGCAAAGACGGCGTCAGACTGAGCTCAGTGTTTTTCAGTGGGTGAGGGCTGATTCTTTCTGCTTGTGTGTGGGCTGTTTCTTTTCATGTGGGTGGCTCTGGTTTTATTTTCCTGTTAGGTTAGAGAGTTCCTTTATCTTTTTACAATGCCCGTCGAGAATGAGCCCACATGCTTACCGCCAAAGACGGAGAGACAGGACGCTTCCGAGTAAGCTGGGAAACCGAGGTGTCGTAAAGAGGCTCAGCTTGTGACTTTGGACTTAAAGAAATGCTGACAAATTACAAATAGTACCCACAAATGTTTCATGTTAGTCCAAATAATTAGCCAAGGAGAACCTGTGACGGTAATTTTTGAGAGGAATCTGTGACGGTAAATCTTAAAGTCAGGTGATCAGGTGTCGTCTTTGCACCAAGCTCCAAGGTGAGAGTGTTGATGGCGCCATGATCCTGGATCCAGTGCCTCGGGTCTACCCCTAGGCATGTGACTAACCCTGGGCTTATATCGTCATGGAAACATGGCTGAGCCTAGAGCTAGTGTAAACATCTGGCTGTCCATGAGGGAGAGAGCGAGAGAACGGGGCAGCGACTGCATCCATGTGAAGAGACATGGAGGCTCTCTGACTGTGTGTATCTGAGAGACTGGGAGAAGCAGATTCCAGGCCTTTGTCCCATTATGTTGGCTGAATGGAAAGACGATAGGATACCTTTCAGCTGGTGTGTAATGGAAACACAGTAGCTTAGTCTCGCTTTGTGTGCGAGTGTGTCCGTGCATATGTGTCGGTGAAAGTGGGATGGTGTAAATGTTTGTATGGAAAAAGGTCGTCTCCTTTAATATTCCCAGTTCATTATTAGTATTTTTATTGCGTAATATTGCTTCTGCGTTGCAAAGAATCGAGAAAAATGATGCTCATTTCTAGTAAAATTGACTGTTCCCCATCTAAAGTGAAAGCCTGTAGCATCCACTGTAAATCTGAAAAGGGTTTACGTGGTAATTACTTTCATTCTGCTCATAATGAGTTTCAGCTTAAGCATTTCCGCCTATGATCACTTGCAAACAGTCGGAGACAGTTTTCAGTCTGGGTGGCCTCATCGAGGACGGGACCCATAAAGTAAACCCTCACAATGCAATGCAGCACCCATTGAGTGATAGATGACCACTGGTTCTTCTGCTAGTTCTGTCGTGTTCCCAGCGCGTCAGATTTTTCCACAAGGTCCCAAAGCTTGACTCGACTCCAAACTCGAACCAACCCCATTCCCAGACGCACATGTGCCTCTAGATAGATTATTCCCACCACAGACCATAACTTCCTGTATCCAGCCATGTTCCATCCTCTACACCAAGCTATAACGGTCCCCTGCTCTTCACATTTCCAGTACTAAACCCAAGATCTGTGTGCCTTATTTCCAGTCCCTCCTCCTCACTGGAGCCAGCTTCTGTCCGAGTCCCACTGCTGGTCCCAGACATAGCTGTCTCCTCCCTGTCCCCCTTAAACCACTACTGCCAGTCCCAGCCTTGCGCCTGCCACACTGCCAGGCCTATCACCAGACAGACCCAAAGACCTCTCTTCAAAATTACCCTGCACACCATGCACACCAGCGCTGGCACATTTTCAGAGAGGTCTCAATGCACGAGATCAGCGTGCATTGGTCCTTGTTAAAATAAACCAGCTAAAGTAATAAAGTTCCAGCATGAGCTCCGTAACGTCTGCCCCAGTCCCCGTTCCAGCCTGACTTGTCTCCTGTCCCAGACTGTGGCTGCTGGGTGTGCGTCAGCACAGCTCCTCGGCTGGCTGACTCTGTCTAGGAATCCAGTCCTCTGTCCACAGAGCTTCTGCCCCTCTCTCCTCTCCGTCAGTACAGGGAATGAAGCACAGGATGCAGGCGATAGAAGGGCTACTAAATCCACAATGACAAGGCCCTATTAAAAGACATTTTTTCTATTTCATTTAATGACTTTTATTACCAGCCGCCCTTCTCTCTTCGATTTGGCAATAATAACAACAGGGGAATGCAGCACTCAGCGTTCTCCTATCTGATTCTCCCTTTCACTTTTTTTTTTTTTTTTTTTTTTTTTAATGAATTCCTCTTTGCACCAATGGGCTGCTGAAATAAGCACAAAGCAGTCCAAGACTCTGCTTACTGCAGTGGAGTGTTCAGTGTATACAAATATATGTATGTGTGTGTGCCTTGTATGTATACACATGAACACAGTATGATAATGTGTGTTATAGACTGCACACATGCTTTCAGTGTTGCCACAGAACAGAGCCTCTCTGTGCAGTTTGGTCAACAGCTGTTTTCCCCCAGAAGCCAAACAGCTTTGGATCAGCCCAGGGGCTACAAACGATTTTTGTGTGTGTGCATGTGCACATTTGTATGTGTAATCACTGTATACTTTGTGTAGAGAGTAGAAGGTTACCTGCTGTTGTCCCAGATTAAGGACAATCGTTTTGGCCTCTCCCAAGCGAAAGCAGTTTATAGCTGAGAATATCTTGACTTTTGCTGGCAGCGCTTGTGTGTTTCATCACAATATGTTGATCAATATTAAACTAACTAGCCGCAGCTTGCTGATCAAACAGACACCGTGGATAATCTTTTGTTTTGACGAACCAACTTTGACTCGGTGCGACTGTGAAAGACTGTTGGGTGGGTTTACCTCGTCAAGCTGCTTCCTGAACATACGCTCCTCCAAATACTTTCACAGCTTTGTGTGTAAAGGCAGATTCTTTTAGCTCGTTTTTATCTGTGTGTGAATGTGAGCTTGTGTGTTTGTGACATTGTGTGTTAATGGCTCGGTGTGAGTGTGTTTATGGCCCTGTGTGTCAGGCTGAATAAAGGTGAGGCATGTTAATGATAAGAGGGTGGATGACATTCCAGTCTGTCATCATTTCCACCCTATCTCATTGCCGCTCTTGCACGCACACACACTTGTACGTATGCTTGAAGACACACACTCGCTTCACAGCGCCGGGGCGCCAGTGACTGAGGCGCCTTAGAATAAACAATGGCAGAAGATGAGGGTTTACCTGCCCCTGACCCCTGCTGCGCAAACACACACTGACAAGAGGTGTTCACTCATTGACTGGTCCCTCCCCCATCATTGAGCTGTCCCAACGCTGACCTCTTTACTTGACCCCTAGGGATTTACGTAAAGTCAGAGGTCAATCTGGTCGGACTGTCCCTCCAGTGGCTGATTGCTCTGCATGAAAGACAGGCTCATGCTCACATTATTGTTTTCCGATAAATAGCACCTGACCAAAGGAAAAGATTGCCTGCTTGATTGAATGAGTGCGTGTGTCCTTTGCACTTCCCAATAAGCAATTTCTCACCTGAGAGATCAGCCTGAGAGAGGACAAAGAATATGCCCAGGCTTGTTGTCCTTTTGTGGAACAATCGGGAATTGGAGCCAGATTGAGAGGGAGGCGGAGGTGAGCCCTCTTCTCCCTTCTTGCCCGTCAGGCTCAAGTGCCATGTGAGCTATGTGGAGGAGGAGGTCCTGAGAGTGCAAGGTGCCTTTGGCTGTGCCCGGCCCAACGATGTCGTGGCTGTGTGGCATGTGAGACATGCATTCATTGCTCTGTGGCAGAGCAGGGCTGAATAGCTCAAGAAAGGCTCTCCAGGCATGAGAGACAGAGACAAACAAAGAGAGAGAATGAGAGAGATTCAAAGGGAAGCAGAGGAAGGCTTTCAACTGACTGTGGAATTTAGTTTGCCCTTCTAAAGAGTGTCGTCTTGAAGGACTTCTTTCGTTCTCTTCCTTGCTCATTTCTTTGCTTGCTTGGTTATTTTCTTGCCTCACTTCTGCCCTTCATCTTTTTGTCATCTTATTTTCTTCACTCCTTGCCCCTGCTTATCCTCTTTCTGTTTCATCCATTCCCTCCTTGTGTTTATTAGCTCTTATGGTCTCTGTCCCCCCCCCCCCTTCTCGATTTTCCAGTTTTATTTCCCAAGCAATAGAAACTCATGCTGTATTTACTCTGCTCCTATCTAGATAGAGCATGTTTCCACGGTGCTTCCTGTGTCCAGACTCCCAAAAGAAGGCTAGCTGGCTACGGCTAACTTCTGCTCCCCGTGTTGTGCTCGGTGCTATAGCAGTCTGCATCCAGACCTCAGGGGCTATCACTGTTTCTACATTTAGAAGCTCTCTATTTATCACTGCCTGGAATAATGAGAGAAACAGGACTTGGCGTATTTGCTGCAGTGTCTTTCTCTCTAATGATCCTCATTTTGATATTTTCCATATAGAGTAACATCCTGAAAAAAATTTTTAGGGTTTGAAATTTCCTCTGCTTTTCAGATATTCACGTGGTATCGTTAGCTTTTATTTATAAGCCACTGATCTCAATTGAGTGCATCAAATATCTTGAACAATGTTCTTTTGGCATGTTTACTACACCGGTGAAGTCACTGGACTGTTTTCCAGTGTTGTACTTGCTGGGTTTCAATTTCAATTTATACTAAATTTGTATTTTTGGGTACTTCATTGTAAGGCCTTCGCTGTAAAAGGTAGTAACCATTTTTTATCGTTAGTGGCGAAAGTGGAAATTACTACCATAAATCAATTGTGTCAGCACCGTGCTCTGCTCACACAGGGCTCGTGTGTATACGCGAACCTACCGTTGTTGTTATTTGTCATTTTTGAGGTTGACCGTCCGCCACTTTCTGTTACTGCCTCCCCTGTCTGTCTGCATTGTCACCCAAAACCCTGCTATCTGTCTCCCTGGCTAGCTCTTAGCTGAGTCGCTGTCCCTGCTGGGTGGCTACATCACCTCACCCCGTCTACCCCCCACCCCCCTCACAGCCAGTGACAGCCCAGCCCAGGGAGACACGGGTAATGGTCCTCTCTGATGTACACCCTGACTCAATTGAACCGGATGGCAGACACACGCCTAAAATAACAAAAGAGGAGAGAGTAAGATAGGGGATGGAGAGGGAGGAAGGGGAGGGAAGGAGCGAAGAGATCGATAAAGCAGGGACACATTGCCTAATAAAGATTTATTCCTTTTTCCCCCCCCCTCGCCGTCCGCCTTGGCAGGGCAGAGAGGGGGAGGAGAGAATGTGATTAGTGGACTTCTTCTCCCAGGCTGCCTCTGATCGTATGTGCGTGTTCATGGCTGTATGTTTGCCCCGGCACGTTGTGTGTATTTTTTTTTTGCATCTCTTGTGTGTTTATCTCACGTGTCTGTCTCTCTGTCTCTCTCTCTCTCCCAGAAGCAAAGGGGGTTAAAAACGGTCTCTGTCGTTTGTTCTGCCGGCAGTGGCACTAGCAGCTGCAGCTGTGTCCCTGCCTCTCTCTCTTCCTGTCAGCTAATATTTAGTTAATCTTTGGTCTGGGACCTACGGGACTGGCCGGAGCTCCTGGTGCCCCATCCATCTCACACTGATCTATATTCCACGCTGGATCCCTGTGCCATTAACCACTACCGAGGGGAGGAGAGGAAGGGGATGGAGCGGCGCGGCGCGGAGGTAGACCGGAGAGGAAAGGGCAAATGGGTGGAGGTGGAGCTGTGGAGAGACAGGAGAGTGATGGAAAGGATGCAAAAGAAGGAGGAGGGGGAAGAGCGGGTGCTGTCTACCATGTCAACACTAAATGAGAGGAAAAGGAAGGAGTGGAGGTGGGACGGCTTTTGCAGCCACGGCAGATGTGCCTCCCTATAATTTTGAGCAAAAGTCACAAAAGAAAATGCAGTCCAAAAAAATGTGCACGGTGATGTATTTGTTAGACTTTTTGTTTATTTTTGAAGCACGCCACTCCCATTCATTCCCCCCCCCCGCCCCTCCTCTTATTTCCTGCTTTATCGGACGCTGTCCCAATCAAGTCACTTCTGTCGGAGAGCAGGTGGAATTAGTTCACTCCAACAATAAACAGCAGAGAGTGTTTCCATAAGGAGGTGGGAAAGGTTGAGGAGGAAAAAGGTGGCGTAGGTGGAGGAGGATGAGGATGAGGAGGAAAAAAAAAAAGAGGCAGAGGCGTGGGAGTGAGTGGGCCACTTCATTGATATGCATTGTGTAGTTATGGGGGGGGTCCACCTGAGAAGGTTTCAAGTGCTGAGTCACTCACTAAGGCACAGACTAAATGCTTTCATCCCAGACGCCTGGTCCATCTGAATGGAATATAATAGGCTGTAAAGTGCTTCGCTAGCAGCGGCGGCTTGCCCCATGGCAAACCCTTGCCCCACGTTCTCAATCACCCGACTCCAAATCTCATTTCGCCTCTTTTATGAAAACAAAGCGTGTACGCGCTCTGCTTTAATTACATCGTTGTTTGTCCTGCTTTCGGTGTTTTCTTTCGTTCCTTGTTGTTCCTCCTGCAGTGCTTCTCGGGCAGCCACAGAGAGCTCTCTCTTCTCACTTCAGCCCTTCTGTCTACACTCCCTGTGTATCCTCCCCCTCCAGTTATGTGCGATCCCTCTGCTGCTGCTGCTGCTGCTGTGTGTGCGTGTGCGTGTGTGTGCGCGTGTGTGTGTGTGTGTGTGTGTGCGTGTGTGTGTGCGTGTGTGTGCGGGGCACCTGTTTGGGATCTCGGTGCGTGTTTAGGGTCATGCCTGCAGGTCGTGCGTAATGAATAGCAGGGCTGTTGGTGAAGCACAAAGTGGTTGAGAAGGAGGTAGCCAGCGAATAGCAAACTAGTGACGGAAGGAGGAGGAGGAGGATGGACGGATGGACGGATGGATGGAGGAAGGGAAGGAGGGAGGGGAGAAAGAAACGAGGGAGCAGGAGGACCAGTAAGGGAGGAAGAGAAGAGTGGTTGCGAAGCCAGTGAGCCATAACCACCTTCTGTCAGTGTGTCTGCTCTCAGCGCTGTTTTCTCTCTCATAGGAATCTAATGGCTTTTCCACTGTCCTCTTTCCAAACCACCACCCTCTCCCCCTTCGCTCTTCTTTCTCCTTTACCTCTCTATCGCTGTGCTGTTTTTTTCCTCTCTTATTCCTCTCCATCTCCTCTCACTTTCCGCTTCCCAGTTCAAATTCTCCCATGAAGTCTCCGTGCTGTCTTCCCTTGCTACGTCCCCTCCCTTTCTCTCTCTGCATCCTTCCAGCTGCTGGCCAGGGGAACAGCTGACTAAATCTAAAGCTGGGGCCCCTGGCTCTGGCCGCGGCCCCGGCCCCGGCTCTGCCACAGCCTCCTCCTATTCTCAGCCCCCACATCTCTCCGTCCCTCCCTCCCTCCCTCCCTCCCTCCCTCCTCTGGCCTCTAGCCCTGGCTCCTCTCTCAGCAGCCCCAGCTCAGCCCTGGCCCTGCCTCTGAGCCTCGGCTCCAGCCCTGCCTGACTCTCAGCGGTTCCCTCCAACCATCCCCCTCCATCCCACTTTGGAGTTGAAAAGCCTCAAAACCCTTCTTTCTCTCTCTGTCCTTCTGTTTTGCCTGCAAGCCTGCCCTCTATCTTTCTCATTTTCTGTTTTTTCACTCTGTATTTCTTGCTAATTCACATTGCTCCCCCCTCCTCCCTGCTCTGACAGGCTGTAGTGGGGCCCCTGGTACTGTCCCAACGTATCTGGACTGAGGCCTCATCCAGGTTGGCTGCAGTTCAGTTCTCTGGCTCCTATACCCAGCCTCTGTAGCCAGGCGTCTCTCTCTCTCTGGCTAGTAACGCTAGTCACTGTAACTCATTGTGGCTCGCTTTACTCCGAGCCACGCTCGGCTCGTACATTCGGCCGTTTCTGGCTCGACACCTGCGACGCTCTCTGACTTCCCGTGTGTCTCTTTGTCTCCTCCACTCCCATTTCTGTGCATCTCTTTAACTTGTGTCGACAGGCTCAGCCTCAGCGCCGACACATAAGCTTGGCACACCAAAGCGTGCGTCGTGCGAGAGTGTGAAGCATATGACACATGATTGGCAGCAGCGGGAGGATGGGGTGGAGGGAAGCAGCGAAAGAGGAAGTGGGCCTTGTCACATCTCCAGGCAAGCCGGGGGCTGGAGTTTGATCGCTGCCCAGGGAAGGGAGACTTTGTCGTCGTCCCCCCCCCCCCCCGCCCAACCCTCCTCCCCTCCCTCTCTGCGGCTGTCAGAGCGAGGATGCATGCTTGTGTGATTTAGGTGCAGGCCCAGGTTCCGCCAGCGCTCTGAACAGACGTTGCCCACAGAAGACACATGTCAGTGCGCTTCCTCCTATCTGACACCCAACGGCTCTGAAAAGAGTGACTGAGGGCTGACAGAGTAAGGTTCAGAGTGCACAGTGGGATGCATATTCCCTTTGAATGGAAGTGGGCCAATGAAGCCGAGGCAGGAAGGAACAGAGTCAGTGTGCACTAGCTGAAACAATCGTCAGAATCGTCTGTGGAGAACCTTGCAACTTTCTATTCACGGATTATTATTCAGCTCATTCCTGCCTGTCTAATGCCCATTACAACCTTTTTCATTCTTGCTTTCTTTGTTGTCATTTTTTTTTGTTGCTGTGTTTTGATTTTGTGTGTATGCGTGAGGAAATTGGGGGGAGTGGGAAGCAGCAAAAGTTTCCTTTAGAGTCACGTTTTCTCTTGTTGACTGACAGATGCGCGACGATGAAAGCGAATCGCAATGTGCCGCAGACTTCAAAGGTCCCTGTGTTCCGCCATTTATCGGCAACAACCCCTTCTCCCGATGTGGGAATCATCAAAATAGGGAGGGGAAAAAAAGCTTGAAGAAACAGAGGCATCTGACAAAGAAGCTACCATCCAAACAGCTAGAGGGGGTAGAGTGCAGGGGAGGAGGGGTGCTAAAATAATCAGACCTAAGCACTGTAACCGAATCGGACTGCTTTTCAGAAACGTTTTCAATCAAAACGGGCTTTTGATGCGCACTGATTCTGATACCAGGGGTGTTTGAGGAGAGAAATAGTGACGGGTTGAAGTTGTAAAGAACTCTCTCATGCTTTTGGGGTAGCTTTGGCTCCTCACTCTGAGGCTCTCTTTTTTTTTTTTTTTTTTTCCCCTCCTATGTGTGTGTTTTGTATGGACCAGCACAGCAGTAATTAACTAAGTGTAAAAGCTAAGAGGAAGTAAGCCGCTTGGTTCTGCTCTCCTGACCTTATAGCCTCTCTCTCTCTCTCTCTCTCACTCTCTCTCCCTCTCTCTTTCTCTGTCCCCCTTTCATTCTTCCTCTTGTTCAGGATGGCACCCATTGACTGCCACTGACCTAATTTGGGCAAATTTCACTGACCTACTTTATGGGTGAATGCTGACTTGCCCACGGGAGGGGATTCTCTCACACATGCACACATATTCTTTTCTATCCTTATGATTAATATTCAGACCCTCAACCTCCTGTGTCCTCACTGTGGTGATGGGCAAGTGCCCCCCTCAGTTGATCCCAACACACCCCCATCCATCCCCAATCAAACCCACCCCCCACCCCATGTCCTTCACCTCCTTCAGCGGCCTGGCATCCCAAATGAACCTAATGAGGATCTTAAAGTGCAAAGACACAGTAAAATATAAACAAAGAAGTTGGCCTTTGTTTCATGCGGTCTCAGAGGTGACATAGTCCTTCAGTTCACAAGTCTCTGAAGAGACATAATCAGCATAATTGCACACGGATATGATTGTTCTTCTGTCATCTATGAAAATGCTAATTTGAGCAAATTTGATCAAACAGTCTGGAGATGCTTAGAGTGGACAGACAATCACAGTAATTCCTTTACAAAGTTAGAGGATGGAGACTGCTGTCTGTGGAGCCATAGTGATCCCATTGGAGGATTGCGTTCCCCCCCCTTACTTAAAATGAATTCAAGCATCGCTGCATTCCTCTAGCAGATTAATTCCCTGTCGACTGGACACATGCGATCCTCTGGAGGTTTTTTTTTGGAAAAGGTGTTGTCACAGTCGTTTTTTCCCTTTTTAATGTGATTAGTAATAAACTTCTCTGCCTGCAGCCTCCCACAAAGACCTGGTTTAGATGGAGGCAGGTCTCCCCCCCGAATCTGTGTTTTGGTCATGCTCGTGTGTTATTTTTTTTGTGAACTTTTTGTGCAGCCGTTGCTTGTTTTTTTTTGTGTGTTTGACAAAGAACGAGAGAGGTGTTTGTGTTTTTGTTTCTGTGTGCCGACCTGCCCGCTTTTTGCTCTCGTGCTCGTGTTTGCCCACATGTATGCACGGTGTGTGTGCCCCCACAAACACAAGCCCTGAATGCAAACACACACACACACACACACACACACACACACACACACACACACACACACACACACACACACACACACGTAGATACAGACTCATGCTGGGTCAGACATGTGTTGTCATGGCAACGCATGCAGATGTCAACAAAAGAGGCTCTAAGGGTGAATATTGTCTCCCTCTTGTCCAGCAGGGTGCAATTTATCTCAATGTAGCCATGAAAGGCAGCTATTTACATGAAACGAGAGCCGTTTCTGGGAAATAGGGGTTTCTCTGAAGGTTTTGATGTCAGCTGCCTTCTTTTAGCTTGAGAGTGAAAACCTTAACCATCTAGCGAGGGAGAGGAGGGAGCTGTAAACCTACCGGGAGAGCTCGGTGCCCTCATGTGGTTGCAGCTCTTCACCCTGAAAGTTTCTCATCGTTTCCCCTCAGCACACTCGGAGAAGGCCAGGCGTAGCGTGTGATTTCAGATGCTTACAGTTTGCACAGAGTAAATCTAACCCCCTTGCTTTATAGCTTATCCTTAAGAGAGTGGTGCTAACATCAACGTCAATATTTACAGGAATAGCCCGCAGGCAGGCGAATCGACCACCTCGATTCAGCAGAGACATAGTCAACCTTTCTCTTGCTCCCCCTCCTTCCCTGTCTCCTCTTTGCCTCACTTGCCTTCATCCCGGTTGTTCCCGTTCTCGGCAACAGCCCGTCGATCACAGTGCCAGGTGGCTGAAGTATTTGTCTTTGGGGTGCCTTTGTTTTGTGTGTGTGTGTGTGTGTGTGTGTGTGTGTGTGTGTGTGTGTGCGCGCGCGCGCGCGTGTGTGTACACAAGGTGCGTCCTGTACACGTGTGCGCAGCATCTTCGACAGGGCTGCGGCTTTGACACAGGCTCAGCGGCTGTTTGAGAGATGCTGGATGACGCGTGTCAAGTGATATTAAATGTGAGAACCTTCCCTCCTCCCTCGTCCAACTCCCACACACCCCCACTCTGCCCATCCCGCCACGGTGGACTGTGTCCGCTGTGGTTAGTGTGAGCTATGACACTTTTTACTGGGGTTATTAGAGGGGCGGGGGGGTAAACATCTGATGTACAAGGCCTCACATCTCTGCGCGTAGAGTGGACACTTTGGCCTACATACGCTCCTAGAGGTCGACAATTATACCGCTGAATACTATACCTGTGCCACATTACACAAGCTTTGCTCTTTGTACTATCATCATCCAAAGAAATCTGTGTTAAGAGCGGTTGCTCGGTCAGCTACATATTTGCTTGTGGCAATGATAATTGTTCTGTAATGGCCAGTTAATGGGTGTGGATCTCAGTGGTTGGATTGCCTTTGTCTTCAAATAGAGATGCTGCTCAGCCACTACAATGAAAAAAAAAAAAAAAAAAAGGTGTGATTTAGAAGGTTGTGGTTGTACATGTGTGTGTATCTGCTTCAATCTGTGTCAGGTAATACTGTAGAAGTATGAGTAGTGGGCCAGTATGCTCAGTGCTATAACGGGACAGCATGAGCCGGAGGATGTTGGGGGATGTTAGGGGATGCTGGGCAGGAGGAGGCTTTACGCCAGGAAGTAGCATGCACCGGCAAACAGAGAACAGCGAGTGTGACCTCAGTGACTCCAGGAAGGAAGGGGTTAAACACCAGCCAGCACGGCTGCATGGGCTGCGTTACGCAAACTGGCGGCTGGCTGGAGCTGAAAGGGGAAGTGCTGAGCTCAGAGGAACACTGGCTCAGAGCCATCGCTCCCTCCTCCCTCCTCCGAAACTCCCCTCTTTGCCTCCCCACAACGTCCTCTCCTCCTCCCCGCCTCCCTGCTACAGCTGAGCGCTCCCCATGCTTCCCACCGCCAGGCGTGGTGATGTGTGTTTGTGTGTCTGTGTGCCTGTGCTGGAATGCAGCTTCCCCCTCTGCTGGGGCCTGTGTGTGTGTGTGTGTGTGTGTGTGTGTGTGTGTGTGTGTGTGTGTGTGTGTGTGTGTGTGTGTGTGTGTGTGTGTGTGTGTGTGTGTGTGTGTCTGTCTGGAATGATGCCTCCCCTTGTCTAGTGTGTGACGTCAGTACACACAACGGGTCAGCTTAGGGCTAGGCAACATTCTGTGTGTGTGTGTGTGTGTGTGTGTGTGTGTGTGTGTGTGTGTGTGTGTGTGTGTGTGTGTGTGTGTGTGTGTCATGGGAGGGGGGAACTGGGGAGGAGTCAGTTATTGGAGAGAGAAAAAGGAAAAAGGAGGGGCTGTTTGTGAGCAGAAGGAGGTTGACTGCAGGGAGTCACTGAAGCCAGTATGCATGCATGCATGAAGGCATCATGAGTGTGTGTCAAAGGGTGGGGTAGTGTGTGTGTGTGTGGTGTGTGTGTGTGTGTGTGTGTGTGTGTGTGTGTGTGTGTGTCCCCGTGTCTGGTGGAGTGTGTCGGGTGACTTTCCAAATGAAATGGGAAGGGTAAAGAGTGTAAGGTTATTTCCTGGCGTGGAGAAGTGAACCTAAAAACACACACGTGTGCACACAGTCATTCTGTAGTTTTCAGTCCAGTGCTGTTCGTGCCCAGTTTTTTCACATGCAAATAAATTCTGTTCACTTTCAGCCACATTAACTTTCACAGTGGCTTTTTGTCTGTGCTCTGCTGGCTTTATAGCCTTTTTGCTACATTTTGCACTGTTTTTACATTTTTTTAAATGTCTTTTTTTTAATATATATTTGAGCTTTCATGTCAGAACAGTTTTAATGCAGCTTTATAAAAAAGATTCATCACTAAAGGATTTATGGGTCAAAGTTAAACACATTTAAGAAACACATTTGTAATCAGTTTTGACAGGCGCAGCAAATGTCTTTTAACATGTTTTGCATGCAACTTAAGTGTAAGATCCATGAAACACACATTCCCAAACAAGTGAAAATTGTGTATTGCCATATTCTTTGTTTCTTATATTTACACTCATTTTGGCCCAGACTCCCCTCCTTTTCAGGTAGAAGGACGCTAGGGCTATAACATCTCCACTGTATAGCTCAGAAGCTCAGAATCAGCTTCATTGGCCAGGTATGTTTACACATACAGGGAATTTGACTCCGGTTGTAGCTTCTCTGTCAGTGTGCAAAAAGCAATAACAGACAGACATAAATAGACATATAAAACATAAATGGACATATATACAGCTAAGAAACAAATATATACATGTATAAACAATGGTGCAATTGCACGTAGTGCAAATGGTGCTGATGCGGTTGGTTGTAGTGCAAAACGTCCAGTGATGTTGAAGATGTTATGTGTTGAGCAGAGTGATGGCCAGCAGGTAAAAACGTTTTTTTGTTTCTAGGGGTTTTGGCGCGCAGTGCTCTGTAGCGCCTCCCAGAGTGGAGGAGCTGAAACAGAGGGTGTCCAGGGTGGGATGGATCTGCAGAGATGCTACCGGCCCATTTCCTGACCCTGGATGTGTATAACTCCTGAATGGAGGGCAAGTCGGCACCGATGATTTTCTCTGCCGTCCTGACTGTCCGTTGTAGTCTGTTCCGGTGCCGTTTGTTGGCCGAGCCAAACCAGACGATGATGGTGGTGCAGAGAACGGACTGTATTATGGTGCTGTAGAACTGGGTCAGCAGCTCCTGGGGCAGGTTGAGCTTCCTGAGCTGCCGCAGGAAGTTAATTTGCTGCTGGGCCTTCTTGATGATGGAGTTGATGTTGGACTCCCATTTAAGGTCCTGGGAGATTGGGGATCCCAGAAATCTGGAGGTTTCCACAGCAGACCATGCTGGTCCATGACCATGTTGTTTCCATGGTGTTGGGGGGGGCAGTGTTGGGTGGCTCCTTCTGAAGACCACAGTCTTGAGCGGGTTCAGCTCCAGTATAGGTTTGTCATTAGAAAGACACTCAAGCGCTGTAGGAGCAGACAATGGCTTTTCGATGGATCCCATTACCTCCATCTATAGCTTGCGTGGCTCTACAGGGACAGACCTCCGCTAATTACACACATTAATTTCCAGCCAGCTGTAATTTCATTCACACTAATGAACCTTACACATGGATTGGGATAATGTATAGTTAATGTACAGATGGGAGACGGAATTAGCACGCTACTGGCTTCTCCAGTGACAGGAATTTGTTGAATAGCAACTACAGGGGGCTGTTCACCCAATACCACACAGTAGCCATTTGTAAATTACACCTTATAGTAATTTTAGATTAAAGTATTAAATAGTTAATGAAATGAATGTTATGTTATGAAAAACATAGTCTGCTTTGTTAGAAATGTCATTTTAAGCAACCAATAATCCATGTTTTTCTTTCTTTTAAACTCGCAGTCACTGTAGAAGGCAAAAATAGTATCCTTTTATGTTGTGTTTTGAAAATAGTAATAGATTCAAAATGCAAAGAGTGACATGAGGAAATTGATACCACTTGTGTTTGTACAGTAAATATGAAGCTACTGCCAGCAGCCTCTTTACCATGACTTAGCATTGATGTTAGAAACGGGGGAAACAGCTGGCCTGGCTCAGTCTGCAGGTAACAAAATCCACCTACCAGCAGGGAGACCTGGAATTGCTGTTCCCAGGCAATTTGTCATTTCTGCACTTTGGGTTTTGTACAGATGACAAACAAATGGCAATATGATGTGTTACAGGGCTGGCAGAGTTATTTATTTATTTTTAAACAGTCAGGCTAGCTCTTTCTCCCTGCGCCCAGTCTTTGTGCTAAGCTACGTTAACTAGCCAGCTTTGTATTTACTGTTAAGAAAAACAAACACAATGTTGCCACAGATAATTTTTGTAAAATGTGGTGTCGGTCCTATCCACGGACTGATTTTTTTTTTTATTGTTTTTTTTGTGCTGGTCAGCTTTCTGAACACCAACCTTTGAGATCAGTCGGCAGAGCGGTAACACCAGCTCTGCTTGACAGGCCCAAACCAGCGAAATTAGAATCCATTTTCAAAGTGATAGTTAGAAAATTGCAAGTCATTCCTGATGTACGGCGTGGCAACTAAGTGGCAGCAGCCCAGTAGTCAACTGTCATTTCAACCGCCAGCTGATGACAACTCCAATCACCCACACAGCCGTCAGTGCGCCCACACACACACACACACATAAAAACACACATGCACATATTCTTTCTCTCCCGTCTCTATGATTAGCATTCAGATTTTGCTGTCAGAATCTCAAGCGGAAGTAAAAGCATTGAAATTCATAGAATATCTCAAAACATTAATTTATGCTCGTTTGTGTCTGTCGGGATAGGCATTCAAACCGTGAGAGTGTGTGATGGTGCACATAAATACGTGTGTGTGCGTGTGTGTGAATGTGCAAGCGATGAAAACACACTCGGGGTGAAAAAGGCTTTTTGCTCCATCGTTGGGTTTAAGGGAGAGAATACGGCTGCCCCTGGAGCTCCGTTGTGTTATTCCAGCCTGTCCCACACCTAGGACACACACACACACACACACACACACACACACACACACACACACACACACACACACACACACACACACACACACACACACGCCTTGAGCAAGGTCTCCTGCAGAATACCACCGATCTTTGTTTACAGTCTCTGTATGGGTTCTTCCTTATAGGACCACACACGCATGCACTCATTGTTACTCACGGTCCTACCCTCCAAGATGCTGAAAGGCCTTGAGTTTGTCTTTGTAGTCTTATTAATTGGGCCAGTTCAAGGAGCCGATATGTAGGAAATGCTCCTTTTAGCTGTGGATGGGACGGGACGTCAGAGGTGGGGGTTGCCCAACAGTTCCCGACCCTTCCTCGACCTCCATCGCAGCCGGGCTTTTCTTTAGTTGTGGTTTGGATCCCCTTTCAGCCGGGCCTCTCGGTTCAATCCAACCAAACGGATTGGATTCCCGTCCAAAAGCCTTTTCTCTGGGAGGTTTTAGCTGGCTATCTTTGGTCAACATGGAGTGAGATCCCATGTTGAAGCTCAAACTACTGCAGGTGGTCCACTGTGGATCAGAGAAGCTCGAGCAGGGCAGAGTCGGATTTAGGTGCTACTCTGTCTGTCTACAGCTCATGAGGTAATTTGATTAATGTGCAAGGCTGAAGTGAATCCGTGCAGGCGAATGGACCTTAAATATCTATTTGCTCTCCCTAGTTCTCCCTCTTTGCTTCTGTTGACTTGCTTTCACACCAGCCCATTTGTTTCGTCTTGTTTCTTCCACTGAAATCCATCATGTATTCAGGATCTCACACACACACACACACACACACACACACACACACACACACACACACACACACACACACACACACACACACACACACACACACACACACAAATACAACGGATGAGTGCTGTCTGAGCTGCATGGTGCCATATTAGATTTAGGTGACAGTCACTCATGAACCAATTCAGCCAATAAACCTAATGACCTTCCCACTGCCGGGCCTGAATTTTCTCCATTGACTTGGAATCTTAATTTGATTGCGGAAATATATGTATGTTGCTCAATCTAATTTGGCTCAGTGATTTTTGGAACACTGAGCACTTTTGTGTTTGGGCAAGCAAACCTTTCAGGCCCAGCCCCGATCCCTGCCGACTGCCTTCATGTAGGAAGCTAAATCCTGTTTTATAAGGGAGCATATAAAGGCGGCATTCTTCCATCACAGCAGATGTATGTTGAAGGAGTTGCAGGTCTTAGTCCAGGTCCTTTCCTCCCTGAAATAAGAGCAGGAGCCCGGTATGTCTGGGGCCCCTTGTTGTTGAATAGACAGAAGTGGTCCTAGCTGGTCAAGAGAGCGCACGCTGGCTTATCGGCACTTATACAATTTCAAAACGAAAGATAGAACGACGGGCAATTTGGAGGAATGCTTTGATGTGGGTCCCCCAAAGAGTGTGGGTGGTCTGCAGGCGTTTAAGGGATTTGAACATACACATATAGTATACACATAGTATATATGTATATGTATGTGTGTATGTGTGTGTGTGTGTGTGTGTGTGTGTGTGTGTATATATGTACACACATATATATATATGTGTGTGTATATATACATATATACATATGTATATATACACATATATATATATATGTATATATATATATGTGTGTATATACAGTATATATATATATATATTTTCTCTCTCTCTCTCTCTTTCACACACTGTTCTCGCTGCATTGCACAGTGCTTTGGGCCAAGTGTGATTTCACCAGGGCGGTCAGAAGGGGTTTCTAGGGCAACCTCACAGAGGCCTTGTTCTAAAAATGGCCGCCATGGTTACTTTGAAAGCCAACCCTGGCCTCTTGAACATGCACAGAAAAGAGCCCTGAGCACCACTCGAGGAGGGGAGCTGGGTAGACTGGGTGAGGGGGAAACCAGGCTCTTTAATAGCTAGCACATGAGACATTGAAGGTTTCATACCCGCCCAACCAGGAGTCATGGGAAGTGTGTGTCTGTGCGTGCATGTGTGTGTGTATCTAAACAGTAATATCCCTGTACTCAGCGCTTGGCTAAATTAAAAGGGCATTTTTGGCGCGGGGGGTAGTTTTTGGTGCCCAGACGATTGGACGGGGAAAGGCGAAACTCATTACCTACCCATCTGTCAGAGTGAGAGAGAGAGAGAGAAAGGGCTGTGGGAATGTGGACGGACGGAGGGAGGGAGGGACAAATGAAAAGGGCTTGGACTTCGAGAGAGCGTGAGTGTCCTTTACAGCAAAGGGAGACATGACAGAATTCTGCTTTTTGACCACGGAAGTCTTTTATCACTGTTTAGTCTTCTTTATACTCCATGTGTTTAGAATTACAAAAAAAAGTATCCCTGATCATTTCCCCTATGGCAAAGGAAAACATTTGCAAAAGAAAGTGCAGCTGCTTTTACAACCATCTGATAAGTGTGTGTGTGTGTGTGTGTGTGTGTGTGTGTGTGTGTGTGTGTGTGTGTGTGTGTGTGTGTGTGTAAGAGAGTGTTTCTTTGTATCAGAGGTTGATTTTTCTTTGAGCACTCTCCGCCCCACATGTTTTTGATGTTCTCCGTTTCTCTCCCCTCTCCGGACCAGGGGCCACCTTTCAAACACAAGCTCCGCTCGCGCACACAAACACACACATAAACACACTAGATGTATCAGCAAGTATTAAAAGCCTTTGCTCATTTGTATATTGTTACACAGCTAAATAAGTTAGCTCTCCATTCTACGAGCAGCTGCACCATGTAAACCTTTTTGTCTCGTTTAAGTTCGCCTCTGTATGTCTCTCTCCCTGTGTCTCTGTCTCCCACAGCTGTAGACATATAGGCTTTGATCACTACAGATGCAAGTGGCTGCCATATTTGCTCCACACCCCTCTTCTGTGGATATTGTTAACGAACATGTGCTTCCTCTGCCAGCTGGCTTTCAGGATGGAAACTCATATCTCCATGGCAATGTTTTGCAGTTCTGCTCTGGTAGATATTTACTGCCAACACTTCTCTAGTTCTGTAGATAATGCTGAGCAAAAGGGCACATAAAACAAGCCTTTGGTATCTCCACTTTGATGCTTTTGAATATTTGCATTTGCGAAACATTTGTGCCAATGGAACTTTTAGA
Organism: Embiotoca jacksoni; assembly: GCF_022577435.1. Taxonomy (NCBI): domain Eukaryota; kingdom Metazoa; phylum Chordata; class Actinopteri; family Embiotocidae; genus Embiotoca; species Embiotoca jacksoni. The sequence continues at coordinate 9,175,619 of NW_027185436.1, read as the reverse complement.
ATTTCTGATTGATAAAACTAGTCCAGGCCTAAATCTATCTAATCTAAAGGGCGTTTTTCTCCGAGCTGCTTTAGTGAGAATACAGAGGAGAAATATAGTGTGAGGTCTTTTATTTTAAATGCATCCTGAGGGTATTCCTACACTAAAGGCAATGGTTAAGACCCTGTTTTCTTCATATTCACCTGCATCCTTACTGCACCTCTTTGCCACAAAGGAGAAAAGACAGCTACTTTGGCCTGACCTCTGTTTAGCTTGCTTGTATAACCCCTAACCCATTTCCGTCTACATCCTATGAAATATTCAACTCCTGCCCGTCCCTTCTTACCTAATGCAGAGGCCCAGAAAACACTTTTGATATATGCGTTAATACAGGCAGCGATGTGTGCCCCTTTGATAAACATATTAAAGATATGTATTTCTTTGCCTGGTCTGCATGAATTTCAGAGATCTCTCCCAAGCATATAAATGCATTCATACGCTACTCTCTGTCTCTCTTAACCACTCCCATTATTAATAAATGCATGATCCCCTGCTGTGCCTCGGCGTGTGCGCACGCGCGTGTCTCTTTCATATGCTCATGAGTGTGTGTTTTAGGCCACTGCCGGAGACCCCACCTGGCTCATTCATATTCATTCGCACATAATGACTAGCCACGCCTCCGGATAGTGCAGTCATGATGAGATCAAACATTAGACTCAAACAAGAGGCTATATAATGTATACTGGAACAGTTGTCGCTCACTGCTCACTTCCTCATCGTTCTCTCAATTCCTCTTGCTGTGGATCGGCAGTTTCCTGCATCTGGATCTCTATCGGGCTCATTTACTCTCACTCAGAGTCACAGCAGTGGACTGCAGCTGGTCCTGATCATATCTCATGATAAGAGAAGGTGGGGGGGGGGGTTCTTTGGCAGGTGACTTTGGCCGACTGAGTCTGTTTAACAGAACTCCATCCTGACTTTCACTCAGTAATGTCATTTACTAAAGGGCACTTTTAATGAGTTGATCAAGTGACCCAATTCTCATTTAATAGATGTTTAGGCCAAACTTCCAGCTGTTACCTCTGTGTCTGTCTGATTAGATGCCCGATGGTATCGCTGTCCGATTTACTCATGAATGGTTCAAACTCAGATTTTGCCTTAACAATCAAAGTTGTTTTGGGGGAAAATGTAGTAAAAATGACCACAACAAAGGGATTTTATTAAGCAGGGCTGCCCCCCTCAAATACAGAGAGCACTTTTCATGTTTACATGGAGCCTAACAGTCCAATTCAAACTGATTGAAAAAAAACTTTCAAACCGTTCCATATAAACACCTCAATCAGGATAAACTGGCTCAACCTAATTGAAATTTCGATTGGTCACAGAGGGGTGGTTTAAACCTTCTCATAAACCCATCAAAAGATAATTTGTACCATGTAAATGATGAAACTTATTATTTTCTGGCTGTGTTGTTTCTGCACAAGTCCTCCGCCTTGACATAAATGCAAGTAGACATACGTTTCTCCCTCCACTTCCAAAAAAAAAATGCAGCTTCCAAGCTGATGTAAGCGGTCCAGAACTCCTGAATTGATCCAAACTCTGGACATTATTGGAAGTCTAGCAAATGTCGTGTCATTCTGCGAAGGCCCTCCTCTACTGTGCCTCTGAAATTCCCAACTTCTGATCAGTGTTCTGGTGGTCCATCTGAAAATAATTCCAACATTAAATAGATATTAGGCCTTAAAGAGCGCGATGGGTGCTTGCCAGGTTTGATTGACATACCTGGGGCGCAGTCAGTTTTCTGGTATAGGTTAAGTGTCATATAATGCAAAGAAACGGTAATTATATGAATAACTGCAGCAAGTAACCTTTTGCCTTTTGGTTGAGAAATTATTTAAACCGAATATCCATTAAGTTTCTATCGATCAACTAATCATTTCAGTTCTAAAGTAGAAGAGAATAACTGTACATGTGATTAAAACTGATTAAAAATGTAATCTTCTCTTTTCTGTCTCACTGTTTCAGGTTTCCATCTGAGCGGCACTGTGACAGACCCCGCCACACCATCGTCCCCGGAGCTCGTGTGCAGCGTCAGTGTCAGTTTCGACCGCTGCAAGATCACAGCGGTAACATGCACTTGCGGAAACAAAGACATCTTCTATTGCGCCCATGTAGTGGCGCTGTCGCTTTACAGAGTACGGAAACCCGAGCAGGTCAAACTGCACCTGCCCATCTCGGAAACGCTGTTCCAGATGAGCAGAGACCAGCTGCAGAAGTTTGTCCAGTACCTTATATCAGTCCATCACACGGAGGTCCTGCCCACCGCGCAGAAACTGGCCGACGAGATTCTGTCACAGAACTCGGAGATCAACCAGGTCCACGGTGAGGAAATGTGTGTGTCAGTGTGTGTGTAGAAGGTTGCAGGTATGTTTAAGATTACGCAATCATGAGAATTGTGTCTTCCTGCCTCTACATGCAAACATATTGACTGTGTGATGAAGGTAAAGTGTGGCAGGATCAATATTTCTCATTAATAAGATCCAGACTGTGAAGGAGAGACTCTGTGCCTCTAATCAACACTATAGACCCGTTGTTTACCTCTGAGAGCGAGAGAGAACAATACAGTGACAGAGATGAAGAGGTTAGCAGAGAGATAGAAAAAGGTGCATATCTCTTGTTATCGATACTGTACTTGCTGCTTGCCTACAAAAGATGAAACCATAAGGGCAAACAACACAGAAAGAGAAACCAGTGGAAACAGACGAAGGTCCTGGATGTGTTTTCGTCAGAGTTTCTGTTTTCTGAAGAGGTGATAAAAGCCAAAAAGAGGTGATGAAGAGATGTCCAAAATAAAGGCATACAGGAAACGGACTCGGAGGCAGGAAACATGTGAGGGAACTGAGACAGAGGGCTGAAACGATGTGAGAGAGACAGAAACAACAGCAGAGACGGAGACGTCTGAGAATGAGGAGATCTGCCGCCCTTCCATCGATAACTCTGGAAATGTAAGCTAAACCGTGTTGGCTGAATGAAGCATCTTCTGTTACTCAGTTTGAGGGTTAGCTTAGCTGCATGTTTGTATCAGAAATATTAAGGACAAGGTCACAGAAACTACAAAGTTACTTTTCAAATACAATATATTAAGGCATATTTTTTGTCAAAGTTAAAGTTCAGTTGAATGTTTGAAAGGCGCTATACCTGAATGTAACTCTCTGATAATGAGTCAAGGATCATTTGTTAAATTTTTCTTTGGCTCTCAAAAATACAATTGAATAACTGAGGACAGAATAAATGGGAGAGGGTAGCACTCATGAAATTATGCGACATTAATGTTATTTCTATTAAATTGCAGTGACAGCCTATTAGTTTAATGTCATGATCAAATGACTGAGAGGCTTTGCTGATAGGTTGTCTGTATGTTGTGCGTGTTAAAACGCCCAATTTATAAATGTAACCTTGCACATTGCTGCCCCCAATACTGGTAATGCACTTGCCGGAGGTTATTGTATTTGTAAGCTTCAGAGGGCACAAATAAATGTTCACACAGGTGTAGAAAGGTGAGTTACATTGTCCGAGATTGTTTCCTGGCTATTTAAGGAGTCATGGTTGGTCTTTATCTTATAATTAGATTTTAAATTGTGGTTTTTAGGAGTAACGTGACGGCAATGAAAAGCTGAGCTCAATCATGCTCTGTCTACGTATAGTTTTGCAAAATTAATTTGATTTAAATCCATGGGTTGCTGTAGAATACACAACATTTGATTATATAGTTATACAAGTCTAATTTTTCTACAACAATAATGATACTTCAAATCAGGATAAGAGATAATAAGGAAAATTACAGTGGCTCAATGAACCTATAACAATGAGTGTATGTGTGTGTTTGTAGGGGCCCCGGACCCCACCGCAGGAGCCAGTGTGGATGATGAGAACTGCTGGCACCTGGACGAGGAGCAGGTTCAGGAGCAAGTCAAGCTCTTCCTGTCCCAGGGAGGATACCACGGCTCGGGCAAGCAGCTCAACCTGCTCTTCAGCAAGGTCAGGACCCGCGAACATTCATTCATCCACCACGTACCATACATAACAACAGGCTTATAGTACATGCCAGTCCTGTCACCTTGGTCACAAGCACACACTGCCCGAGTACGTTGTCTCTGACTTTAATAAATATTTTCTCCGTCTTTCTCTAGGGCGCTTGCATTATATTTTCTTCCTCAAAAAACAGGAATACAAAAAATTATATGTTCTGCATAATTCAAATACTTTAAAGGGCATGCTGCCTATTAGCCGGTGCTAATTGAAGGAAGGAGAGAAAGTGTGAGATAAAGGTGTGGAAAAAAGAGGGAAAGCTTCCACTATATACTGCTCTGTAGCCATGAGTAAACAATTACACGAGAGACGTGTGCTTCTCCCTGCTTCCTGTTATTCCAGTGGCAGAGCTCTTGCCCGCATTAATGCGTTGTGTGCAATGTAAAGACTGCAAGCCAAGGCCATAATCAGCCAGCCTGCCCGGCTTTCAGAAGATCTCTCAGCTTCATGCTCTTTGTTGACTGTTATATTCTTCTCTGCTAATACATACATACACAAACACACACTGTCAGTCACATACACGCTTGCATAGACAAATACACGCTCACACACACACACACACACACGCACACACACACTACACTACACTGAGAGTCATGTACACACCTGTAGTTACACAGAGCTGCCCTTAAATCATTAAAACACACTTACTGTATTTGCATTAGTCTAGTGTCTGGTTTTTCCTTTTTGTGTATAATTGTTGTCTGCTCTCTTGCTGGTGAGAGAAAAGAATGTACTTAATTTGTGTACATATGTTCATAAATGTTATAATGAGTCAGTGTAGGAAGCTTAAGACTCACTTTTTTTTTTATTGCTTTTCACATAAAAATACCCACATTTTTAAAAGTTTAGAACCAGTGTTTACCCGAATTTTATATCCCCACACACCCCAGAGTGGTTATGTTTCCTGCTACAAGGAGATGCTGACCACCGTAGTTTACAACAAACGAGTCCCTGTTGCGATTAGCTCAGCTCCAAAAATCTTCCACTGAGAGAAAGTGAAGGAGAAAGAAGAAAACTCGGCTGCTGGTTATGCACCAGCAAGACAAAAAAAACTAAATGGTTTGAATGATATTGCATAGGTTTTTCATGCAAAATCAGTTTTTGACATACTTTTGTATTCTTGATTTTTTTTTTTTTTTTTTTTTGTAGATTTGATTTTTATTCTTCCTTTTTTTTCTTTTTAATCTATAATTAATGTTGACAAATATCCATATTTTTATTCCAAACATATTGAATGAATGCTGAAAATATTTAACCTCAAGCTACAGGTATGTTGTAAGTGAATAGATTTTCTTTGTTACTGCTAGTTTTAAAGAATATTTGAACCCCTAAGTGAAACCGCAGAAGTATTTCAAGGGTGTAAAACTAGTTTCAATGGTTATCAATTTTTCAAGCAAAGATTTAAAAGAAAAAAAGAAAAAAGCAAGAGCAAGTGTAGTAAGTATTTAAAACAACATTTAAGAAAAAACATGGACAGAACGAGAGGAATTTTGTACTTGTACTTTCTCAGTGTTAATACTTCAATTCAGGCGAACCTTGATTTGATCGGGGAAGTTAAATATTATGGACCATTATTTTTCGGGGGGGGACACAGAAACTGTAAGACGGATAAAACCCTGCTGGACACGGGCCCGTCCTTTTACACCGTGTTGTCAAATTTGCGAGAACATGCCATCTGAGGTGTGTATGGAAAAGCATTCAACTCAGTTCAACAGAAGCAGTACTTGACTCCGTAGCTCCGGCACAAAATTCACACAGTCAAATCAACGTGCAGCGCACATTGGCTAAATAACAGTATCAGAGAATTAAAGAAGAAATGCAGACAAACATAATGGGGAAAAAAGGACTAATGGCCACCTATCAGTTAAACAAGTCAGGGCCGACTATTTCTCCAACATGATCTCAACTAACCATCTTAAGCCCAGATTTATTTTCAAAACCATCCAGTCCCTTATTAACCCATCTTTAACACATCCAGATCAACAGCTCACAAACGCTAAACAGTAAAATATGCGGTATGCGGTAATCCTTTCAGTAGTTTCTACTTAGCTGTGAGAGTTGTTTGGTGTTTGTGCATTCATGCAGTAGTATAAACTCCATGTGTGTGCTGGTCCCGTCTCCTCCTCTAGGTGAGGGAGATGCTGAAGATGCGTGACTCCAACGGAGCGAGGATGTTAACACTGATCACAGAGCAGTTCATGGCCGACCCTCGGCTGGCACTGTGGAGACAGCAGGGCACCACCATGACCGACAAGTACAGACAGCTCTGGGATGAACTGGGTGAGGAGGAAGCACACACACACTCGCACTTGCGCGCGCACACACACACACACACACACACACACACACACACACACACACACACACACACATACACACACACACACATGCATGTTGTCCTATAAATGTGTACCCAGACACGGATACACACATGCTGTCCTATCAATGTGTACACACACACACACACACACACACACACACACACACACACACACACACACACACACACACACACTTATTCTCCTCCAGTATGAAGAGGCACAGACAGATTAAGCAAGTTGGATGATCCAACTCAGACACTGACACAAAGGCACTCTCGCTTATTTTTTTTCCCCCCCCGTTTGTTTATTTGTCTTTTGTGTCCAAGAAAGCCCACACAGACACACACTCTCAAGACGCACACACTCGTCACTGACAGCGCGCTCTCTCTCCCTCTCGCTGAGACTGTAGGTTTGGCAGCTCAGCGGGAGTGTCTTTGTGAATTACAGCCGTTTAATGCAGCACATCGCGCCTCATCAGAACCCCAAATATTATAACCTCGGCGATGTTTTCAAACACTTCACGTTATATATTTAGTTGATGTGACAGAGTGCTGCTCACCATGCACTCGTTTGGTTTGATACAGTGTGTAGCTATTTTGACAGACGTACCTACGGCGAAACACTTCCTCACAAACCACAAAACCAACGGGCCTGTCACCAGGACAGCAGTCATGTTGTCTCCCTGTCTTTGTTGTTTGCCTCTAATGTCTTGGCTGCCGCTGTTGTTGTTGATGATGATGTTCGTTTTCTCCCTTTGGTCTTGTTCTGCACTTTGTGAGGACAGCACAGTGATCTCATCTGTTTCAATCCCACGTATTTTTGGAAGTGTGTGTACGCTCTCTTTGAAGTCCACACTTCAAACCCTTCTTCCCAAGTCCTTATCACTCCCCCTGATGTGTGGTGAATGCTGCCTCTCGGCGCCGCTCTCGCTCTCTTCTCTCTTGCTCCCTTTCCCTCTTTTGTCTTTCTCCTCTTTGAGTCGCAGCTACTCCTCTCCTCTAGACACAAAGCCATGCCTCATTCACTCGTCCTCACCCATGTCTCCTCGTCCACATCATCTCCGCTCCCGTTTCATTCTCTTTTCCCCTTTTTTCTGCCCTCCCTCTCTTCTTCACCTTTTGGTATTTTTTTTTTTTCCTCTTTCATATTCTGTCTCCGTCCTTGTCTTCGTCCTTTCTCCCAAACTCGCATGCATCTGCAGCGCACACACACACACACACACACACACACACACACACACACACACACACACACACACACACACACACACACACACACACACACACACACAGTAGAGTGTACATATATCCAGCAGTCTTGAGAGTGAAATCCCTGAATGTGCGTGTATCCCCAGAGACTTAGCCACTTTTCATATTCTGTTTGTTCCAATTTACTCCAAAATGATGTGTGTGCAGTCACCGTTGCCTCGGGACTAGTTAAGTTCTCTGTTTTCACAGAGTTTTGTATTCCAGTGCAAGATGGTGGCAGCACAGAAAATGAACAAGAAACAATGTTATGATGTTGCACATCTTGGAAAACTGCCTCAAGCTTTCAGTCTTACATGATAACTGTGTTTAGGATGTTTTCAATCTCAAAAGACACACTTTCCTGCATTGTAGGACTCTTTGCTGACATCATTATCACAAATTTGGCGGTAGAGCTGGTCACTGAAGTCTGTTTATGTGTGTGTGTGTGTGCGTGCGCATGTCCAGGTGCACTGTGGATGTGCATCGTACTGAACCCTCACTGTAAACCAGAGCAGAAATCGTCATGGCTGCGCCAGCTGCGCAGATGGAACAGCGTGGACGTCTGCCCCTGGGAGGATGGTAACCATGGCAACGAGCTGCCCAACCTCACCCACTCACTGCCTCAGGGTGCCCATGGCAACCAAGGTCAGAGATTGACAAATTTTGTATGTCTGTCAATAAAATATTTACTCCGCAGTAACTTATCTCACAGTTGTAAAGGTGAAGGTGCTGCATGTAGCGGCTGTAAGCTTCAGTAGTGAAGCCTCCGTCTGCTGTGCAGGCAAGATTAGTGAACGCCTAACCAATCATTTTGCACCCATTCATAATCATACAATCAAAATGATCCACAAATTGAAATTATAAAAAAAAAAATTCCAACGATGCAGCCCATTTACTCTCAAAGCTCTGTTGTCCGATAAAACACCCCAACAGATTTTGTGTGGTGTAGAGGCCAGATCAGGCTGCCAATCTTCTAGGTGGTGGTTATGTCTGTTTACAGTAATTATGCTAATGCATAAACATTTGGATATTAATCGATTTTTAAATGCTCTAACTTTTTAAGACAAAACAAAAGCAACTAAATGACCTTCCATGTGGGCTCTACCTGCCTTTCTCTCGCCACATGAAGAGGATCCTTTCACTCCTCCTCCTCACTTCTCCTCCTCCTCCTCCTCACTTCTCCTCTTCCTTCTCCTCCTTCTCCTCCTCCTCACTTCTCCTCCTCCTTCTCCTCCTCACTTCTCCTCCTCCTTCCTCTGCAGAGATGCGCCCCCACAGGACTGTGTTCACACGGGCCATCGAGGCCTGTGACCTGCACTGGCAGGACCGACACCTCCAGCACATTATCGCCAGTGACCTCTATGCCAACTACTGTTACCATGACAACCAGGAGGGCTCCCTCTTTGACTCGCGCGGTTGGCCCTTATGGCATGGTGAGTCTGTGCGCGTGTAGGTGGAAGTGAGTGCATGTGTTAGATTGGTTCCTACACGCTGTGTGTTGGACGGAGCAGCTGATGGAAGGATGTCGGGGTTAAAACACCGTCTTTTCCTCAGAACATGTACCAACAGCCTGCGCCCGGGTAGATGCCCTGCGCTCCCACGGTTACCCCAGAGAAGCCCTCCGACTGGCCATTGCTGTGGTGAACACGTTACGAAGGCAACAGCAGAGGCAACTGGAGCACTTTCGCCGGCACAAGAAAGGTGAATCTAGTTTTTAGTTTTTTTTTTTAATTTGCAGAATGTAAATCGGCAAAACATTCTCTCAAATTCACTAATTGCATACACAAACAGCCCCAGCCTGCATCGGACTCTGATATAATCCCCTGCAATGTCAACGGGAAACAAGAGGGAAAGAGAGAAAGAAAGAAAAGGGACATTTTCCGAAAGTCTGTTCCGTCTTGAAACTTTGAATACATTTAAAGTTGATCATTTGATGTTTTTATAGTTTATGGACACACATGAACAGCTTCCAGTTCCGGCTTTGTGTCTCACCTATCTGCCCCAGAATGAAGTATGAACCTCTGAAATTTGAGAATATGATTTCTTTATCGTATGCACAGAGAAGATTATCTTTTCTTGCAATCTTTCAATTAGGTTTAAATTGTGTTGCTGTTGAGTAACATTTGTTTTAAAATAGTATTATTATTATTTTTACTCTTTTTAATAAAAATATTATATTGTCATGTCTATGCCTGTTGTATAAAATATATAAATAAAGCTGACTTGACTTTAGGTCTGATGGCCGGAAAATAATTGTCAGTATTAAAGCAGTTTAAGCTCCTGACTTTGTCCGATGTATTGGAGAAAGTTAACCCACATTAGAAAATAATATCAGTGACTTGAAGAAGTGTTCATACCATCATTAAGATACGATCCATTTTGATTTATTTTGGTATATTATATATATATATTTTTTTTTTTTTTTTAAATGTATTTTAGTGCTGTTCTCATTGGTTTTCATACCCTTGTGAGATCATGGTGGGAGAAGGAAGGTGAGGGGTGACTTTAGTGACTGGAAGAGCAAAGAAGAGTTTGTTTGAGTATGTGTGTTTATATTAGTACGCTATTTGTTCAGAGTCTGATGATTTGCATAAGATGCAGAATGTTCTTGATATGTTCGATATACCCTTGAGAAATAAAGAAAATGATATCGCAAGAAAAACCTCAAGCTTGAGCTTTTAGAAGCTGGAGTAAATAATGACCAATAGAAAGGAGAAACGAACGTTGTGTGAATAACTGTGTCCTTATCTGCTTTCTCTTGTCTCAGAGTTGCTCCATAAAGGCCATACAGCCATCACCAACATGGAGGGCTGGGTGGGACACCCCCTGGATCCCATCGGTACCCTGTTCAACACCCTGACCGAGTCGGGACGAACGGGCGAGGAGGGCTCCAACATCTGCTTAGACCTCTCGGGTAGACAAACTGAGACTTTAACATAGCCACGAAACAAGCCAACACAAGTCCAAAAAGATCAGACTGTGTCATACTGTGTACTATTGGATTTGAATGTGATATATATAATACATATGGTGATGTTGTATATATTTCTAGGGATTGACTTTTAACATGGTATTGAAAAACACATAATTTATACTTACATCTGTGCCTTGTTAACTACTGTAGAGATATTTTTTTCGTCTGTGTGGTCCCATAATAGGAATACAGACGAAAAAGGAATAGCTAAAAAGCACAGTTTAAGTGTAGCTTCACCTTCAGTCTCTTATCTTATCATGCCTCCTCATGGTTTTTAAATTCTCCTCTCCTACGCTCTGTGATTGCTCTGTCCCTCATTGCCTCCTCTGCTTACAGAAATAGCCTTCTCCTCAGAGGCAGAGCAGTGAACAGAGGAGAGCTCCTGAGGCGCTGATCTTTATTTTTGGGTGGTCATTGGATTCCGACCTGTATTGTGTGACTGACGCAGTGGTTTCTCATAGTAGACAGTCTCATCTAATGTCCAAAACCTCAGAGATTTGCGCAGACCACCTCTTCTCATCCACCTCTCTGTCTCCTCTTCTCCTTCATTTCCACAGACTGTTCCAGTGTTGTGAGCCGAGCGGAACTCCAACGAATGCCCGTGCAGCGATTGCTGGGGGACGGCGAATCGTACATGGCGCTGGCGGTGGAGACGGCTCTGATTGGCTTAGGCCAACAGCGGGTGATGCCCGATGGGCTGTATGCTCAAGAAAAAGTGTGTCGCAATGAAGAGCAGCTGTTGGCCAAGCTGCAGGAAGTGGAACTGGACGACTCCTTGGTCAAAATCTTCCGTAAACAGGCCGTCTTTCTGCTGGAAGGTGAGGGAGCTAACACATTTCAATCTTTTTTTTCTTCTTTTTTCTTGACATTTTGGGGCTCAGATTGCGGAGCCGGTTGTTCATTAGATGCAGGATCGGTGGTTAAATCCCTGGCTACTTCCTGTCCGCATGTTGAAGTGTCCTTGGGCGAGACAAACAAGTAGCACCTCCACCACCATGAGTGTCGGAGCGAGAATGTTTTTTTGTTTTTTTTTAAAGATCTTGGAAGTTGAAACAAGTTACATAAGTGTCACCTGTTTACCACTTATTTCACTACATTTCCCAGCAGTCTCCACACATACAGATGCACACACACACACACACACACACACACACACACACACACACACACACACACACACACACATATATATACATAGACACATCTCCTCCCTGTCTCTTCTCTACCTCCCACACACCGACAGCCTACACATTCCTGCTAAAACAGGAAAAACACATTTGACTCTGTCTCACTATTTATCATCCTTTCATTTTGTGGTGCAAATAGAGGCCGAGCTGCTCTGAGCCAGACCAAAATGAGCTCTTTACACAGTAACACCAGGGGTATTGTGTCAGCACACATATGCGTGCACACACAACGGTGTACATTTACAGGACTGGAGTTGGAGCAGAATGGGGTTTGGTTATGGGAAAAGAGAGAAAGGGTGGTGGCGGTGGCACGTCCTGGAGGGGCCCAGCCCAGTCCAACTCTACTCCAGTCCCCACCCAAACCCCAGCCCTGCCTCATCCCAAGGCGCGACCACCCACCTCTGGCTCCGTTACTAATAGAGCACCAGGCTCTGAGGCCTTTGCGGGCCCCTGGAGGCTGCAGCCGCGCCACTGTGTGATGTGGTTTGTGGCTCAGAAGTCTGTTGGGGTTTAAAATAACCCACCAGAGATGAGGGGAAGTGCAGGAAGAGGGGGAGGGAGGGAAGAGAGCGCGAGGCCAAGTCTGCACACACACGACCATATGGTTTTTGACGTCACAGTCTGTTTTAATGCCGCGTGGCTTTGCCTCTTCCTGGTAGGAAGGGATAGACCAGTCACTCCTCAGTATGCTATAGGAATATCATGACTCGGTATACAACAATACAAAAATTTACATTTTATTCTGTAAATACCTTAAAATTCTGTGACTTGACGAGACCGGTAATTCTTTTAGCAGTGATATCTTCCATCTCTCACTGAAAACAGACCCACTTATTGTGTGTGTTTTTTTGTTTTGAACAGCCGGTCCGTACTCTGGCCTTGGAGAGATTGTCCACAGAGAGAGTGTACCCATGCACACCTTCGCCCGCTATCTCTTCACCTCTCTCCTACCTCATGACGCTGAACTGGCGTACAAAATTGCACTGAGAGCCATGCGGTAAGTGTCTTAATGGTTTGTGTGTGTGTGTGTGTGCTGCTGTAATCCTGTCAAAAATAATAAAAAAGTTATTGAATTTCATTTTATTTGTTCTAACTGAAACCTTTAAAAAAACATTTAATACGAGAAGGCGAGTGGATCACATTCAGATTTGTCCTGATTCTAACAGTAAAAAAAGTTTGATGTTGTGATGCCTCCAACTAAAATAGTGCACGCTCCCCTCATCGTGGCTGAATAATGATTATTATTAGCAGATTGTTAGCAGATCTACTGTGGAGCATTGTCTGTGGTTTAATGTGTTCTGTGTGTAGCCGTTCTGTTTTTGGGTCTCTACGTTGTCCATGTGATCTCTCTATATTAAGCTCCTGTGTGTATTCATCTGTGGACAATGCGTACATGTGTATGTGTGTTAATCAGTCTGCGCTGCTGTGTTTTGATGTTGTGACTAGTGGGAGCTGGATCAGTGAATATTAATTACATTAATGAGAGTGTAATTAGTGTGGCTGTAATGAGGACGAATCACACACACACACATGCACATATACACACAAACGTACACATGCCGAGCCAACAGGGAGAGGCCAGTGTGTAAAGGATGCTTGTTGTGTTTTTACAAAGCTGCGCTTCTCTGAGTCCATCACTGTAAAACTGGCAGATGATGAGAATGAATGAAAACAAGTTTTTTATTTATATAAAATTTTTTCCTGATCCATAGTGTGTCACAGTCGGACAAACAAGGAACAAAATGGCCACAAACACGTCGTTCACACCTTCCGGCGGTTTAACCATTTAGGAGGCGTCGGAAAGGGAAATAACACGCTTACAAAAACAAAACGAGATCATTTGGATTTCTCTGTGTGGTTTCAAGGTTGCACATCCAGCCGCTGTGTGTCCCCTCCTCGCCTCTGAACCCAAACCTGTTTTCCCTGACTCAGCCACTCCCTTCCCTCCCTTGCTACTTCCCTTCACCTTCTTGTTTCCTCCCCTCACCTCCTCCATCCTCACTCCTTTGGTGTGAAACCGGCGATTTAGAATAATATGGCCACTTATGGGTGCTCCTGGGAGCCAGGGGTGTCTACTCAGCACATAATGAATGTGTGTAATGTAGCGTAGTGTAATGTGATAGCATATACCTCCCCGCTCCCACGGGACAGCAGACAGTTAAATATAGAGGGGGAGGTAAAGTAACCAGGGCTATTTTAATGGACCTATTATAACACTATCATTGATACAAGGAGAGAAAGAAAGTCTATCTCTCTCTCTTTTACACACACGCACACACACACACGCACACACACACACACACACACACACACACACACACACACACACACACACACACACACACACACACACACTTTTTTTCTTTCCACTCGCTTTCTCAATTTGTCTTCTGTCACAGTTGGTCTCAAAACAGCTTTTTTGCAAATGAGAGGAAGTCAGACTGCCTCCATACACAAATGCATATCCACAAGAGTATTTTCAAGTGTATGTGTTTTTATGCGCCTTGGAAGAGGTTAATTAAAGTGTGTGTGAGAGCAGCATATGTCGTGTGATGGCTTGGTGTGAGCGGCCAACACAAAAACAGAAGAGGAGCTGCCTACTGGTTCACGCGCTGCCCAGAATTTGACTGTAGAAGAAGAAGCTTGCGGACTCTCCAGAGACTATGCTTATCTCAACTCTTTGGAAGCCAAAGAGACAAATCCCAGCCGCCTGTTATTATATGAGATTTCCATATGAGATACGAATCTTCCAATGCTAATGACTCTGGATCTTCGCTGTAATCCTCAACCTTTGATCGTCTGCATAATCCATAATACAGCACGGTATCATGACTGCAGTCTGAGGATAAGCAAAGACAGTGTTGTACCAATGACACTCGCAGGTAGCTGACATCTTTTTTTCTTGTCTGACACATTCTCATACACCCAGATAATTTATTGATTGATTTAACAGATTTTTGAATGTTTTAATCATTTCACCATTTGGCCCCAGAAATGTTTACATGGAAAAATACATTTCAAATCAAAATGCTGGAAATCCATAGTTGATTATTCATTGAAAATTAATTCATTAATTTATTTTGAGTGTAAAATAATTCAATTCAACTTTATTTATATAGCGCCAAATCACAACATGTGTTAAGTGCCATGAAATAACCTATCAAAGTCCTTACAGCAAGACTTTACAATATTATACAGAGAAACCCAACAATTCAACAATTCCCACATAAGCTAGGAGGGAAAAAACTCCTCTTTAAGGGAGGAAAAACCTCCAACAGAGGGGAAGGAAAAACTCCCTCTTAACAGGAAGAAACCTCCGACAGAACCAGGCTCAGTGGTGGGCGGCCATCTGCCTCGACCGGTTGGGGTGAGAAGACAGCATAGAGAGAAAAGGATAGCATAGAGATATAAGAGAAGAACTGTTGGTGGAGATGACAAGCGCAGGGCAGAGACATGCATCTCCATGGCGGGACATCTGCAAACGAAAGAAGAGAAACTTGTCATGTGGTGGTGTTTACCAGGACTCAAATGCAGGCTCACAGACTTGGGTATTGGTTCCAAAATACAGTCTTTATTCCAATCAACACAAAAACAAACAAACAAACCAAAAGGCGGCACCTATCGTGTCCACTTGCTTCCAGTCGGGAGGGCAACTTGACCGACATATCCGGGGAGACACAGCTGGCAGGTCAACCGGCAGACCAGTGGACAGGACCGCTGGAAGAAACGGAGTCAATAATCCTCCGAGTCGGGAGGGCAACTCCGCAGGAGGAACAGAAGCCGGAGGAACGGGAACAGGACGGACGGAGGATGGACGGGTGACTAACAAATGAACCGACCGCCAGAGGAGTGCAGGGGCAGGGTACATATAGTCCGGGGAGGTGATCAGGGAGATGCAGCATCTGCAGGTGGTGTTCAGGGGTGAGTGGCTGCATCTGCTGGGACTGGTGAGGGGCGTGGCCACGGGAGGTGAGGAGAGGAGGACACAGAACAAGCAGACAGGCGACTGAGGGGACACAGGAGGCAAGAGGATCGGGGGCAAAACAGAGGAAAACCGGACTCCTGACAGTACCCCCCCCTCAAAGGGAGCCTCTCGGCGACCAAAACTGGACCGGACCGGGTGGGAGGAGGGGGGACCGGAGGAGGGACGGAGGACCACAACAACACAAGACACGAGAAGGGAAACCTAGGTGGACAGGCACGGGGCAGGATGGCCTGGGGTGACCGCTCCGGAGGACGGCCACGGGGCAGGACAGGTTCAGGGGATCTCTCCGGAGGACGCCCACGGGGCAGGACGGGCTTGGGGGACCGCCCCGGAGGACGCCCACGGGGCAGGACGGGTTTGGGGGACCTCTCCGGAGGACGCCCACGGGGCAGGAAAGGTTCGGGGGACCTCTCCGGCGGACGCCCACGGGGCAGGACGGGCTCGGGGGACCGCCCTGGAGGACGGAGCAGGAGGCAGGGCAACGACCGCGCCGGAGGCAGGAGCTGGAGGCGGGGCATCGAACGCGCTGGAGGCAGGAGCTGGAGGCGGGGCATCGACCCACCCAGAGGCAGCAGGAGCTGGAGGAGGGGCGTCAACCGCCCCGGAGGACAGAGCAGGAGGCGGGGCGACGACCGCGCCTGAGGACGGAGCAGGAGGCGGGGCGACGACCGAGCCGGAGGACGGAGCAGGAGGTGGGGCGACGACCGCGCCGGAGGACGGAGCAGTTGGCGGGGCGTCGACCGCGCCGGAGGACGGAGCAGGAGGCGGGGCGTCGACCGTGCCGGAGGCCGGAGCTGGAGGCGGGGCGACGACCGCGCCGGAGGCAGGAGCTGGAGGCAGGGCGACGACCGCGCCAGAGGACGGAGCCGAAGGCGGGGCGTCAACCGCGCCGGAGGATGGAGCCGGAGGCGGGGCATCGACCCACCCAGAGGCAGCAGGAGCTGGACGAGGGGCGTCGACCGCGCCGGAGGACAGAGCCGGAGGATGGAGCAGGAGGCGGGGCGACGACTGCGCTGGAGGCAGGAGCTGGAGGTGGGACGACGACCGTGCTGGAGGCGGGGCGACGACCGCGCCGGAGGACGGAGCAGGAGGCGGGGCATCGACCCACCCGGAGGCAGCAGGAGCTGGACGAGGGGTGTCAACCGCCCTGGAGGACGGAGCAGGAGGCGGGGCGACGACCGCGCCTGAGGACGGAGCAAGAGGCGGGGCGACGACCGCGCCGGAGGCAGGAGCTGGAGGCGGGGCATCGACCGCGCCGGAGGACGGAGCAGGAGGCAGGGCATCGACCCACCCAGAGGCAGCAGGAGCTGGACGAGGGGTGTCGACCGCCCCAGAGGACGGAGCCGGAGGCGGGACGTCGACTGCGCCAGAGGCCGGAGCCGGAGGCGGGACGTCGACTGCGCCAGAGGCCGGAGCTGGAGGCGGGGCGACTCCAAGGTTCCTCACAGTTTTGCTGGAGGCCAAGACAACGTCATCTAGAGTAACTAAGTGATTACAGAAAGAGTTTCTGAGGTGTTTAGGACCAGGTACAATAACTTCCGTTTTGTCTGAATTTAGAAGCAGGAAGTTTTTGGTCATCCAGGCCTTTATGTCTTTCAGACATTCTTCAAGTTTTACTAACTGATTAGTTTCATCTGGTTTTATAGAAAGATGTAGTTGAATGTCATCTGCATAACAATGGAAGTTGATGCAGTGCTTCCTGATGACATCTCCTAATGGAAGCATGTACGAAGTAAAAAGTATTGGGCCGAACACTGAGCCTTGTGGAACTCCATAACTAACTCTTGTTTGTCTGGAAGATTCATTGTTGACATGGACAAACTGGAATCTATCTGATAAGTAGGATTTGAACCAGTCTAATGCAGTTCCTTTAATCCTCGTAACGTCTTCTAATCTCTGTAATAAGATCGTATGATCAATCGTATCAAAAGCAGCACTGAGGTCCAGAAGAACAAGTACAGAGATGAGTCCATTATCTGAGGCTAATAAAAGGTCGTTAGTAACTTTCACCAGAGCTGTTTCTGTGCTATGATGAACTCTAAAGCCTGACTGAAAATCTTCAAACACATCATTCCTTTGTAAATGATCAAAAAGTTGATTTGCAACAGCTTTTTCAAGGATTTTAGAAATAAACGTCAGGTTGGAAATTGGTCTGTAGTTTCCGAAAACAGCTGGATCAAGAGTCGGCTTTTTAAGTAAAGGTTTAATTACAGCCACTTTAAAAGCCTGCGGTACATAGCCGGTTACAATAAATATGTTGATCTGATCTAGTATGAATTAAAGGGAAGACTTCCTTAAAAAGTTTAGTTGGGATGGGATCTAACAGTAATAACAATCATACAATAAAAAATAACCATGCAATGTGGTACCAAAATGGCAGTGACACTGAAGTGCAAAACACAAACGCAAAAAGAAAAAAAACACACAACCATAACAAGCAGCCCTGAAGTGCAAATTGCGGCCCAAAAAGAAATACTCCATCAGCTCGTCTGTCTGCTTTAGCTCCATTTCCAGAGGATTTGAGGCAGCAGCACAGAGATGGGAAAGTGTCTCATATCATACTGAAAGTAGACATACTTAAGTCTATGCCAATCATACTGGTAGAAAACGACTTATACCTACTGGATGAGTGGTATGCTGGCATTTGGCGTATGGGGATGGGCATCTAAAGAGGTATACCTCCACAGTCCTGTATTCACAGTTTTACTTGTACAAAGTACAAAGGCCTTAGCAACTCATCATGGCCCTTGTGAATGATATGTGAAGGTACTTGTTTTGTAGAAAACAATGCTTCACCCAAAGCAAATGTAATTTTAATCGTCCTATTGGTCCTTGAGAACTGAAATTTGGGGTTACCTCTGTGGTCATGTTTGACGTGATCCCTCCTGTCAGCCATCCTGAAGATTTCACCCTGAAGGAGCTTGTGTATAGAGGAGAGGTCCTCCACCGGATGTGTTGTTTAGCTGATAGATGTGCGCTTGATAAATTATAACAGTGAAGGGTGTTTATAGTCAGAGGGGGAAAGGAGCACGAGGTAAAGAGGTCAGTAGTCATGGTGATGCAGACCAGAAACCTGGAGGGCCTCAGGATCTGGGTAAAACCTGGCTGGACTGCTTTTTATCATCATTTCCTTCCGACATCTTCTCTTGTTATACATGTTGTTCTTTCTATATGTGCATGTGAATGCATCAGGATGAAGTTATTATTCAGACTGTACCATCATTAATTCTCCCAGTCGACTAAAACTACCACCCGTCAGTTGTTTCTAAATATTCGATTACCCATCTGCATCTCCTCACCACATGAGGTCTATCTTCTGCGGCTCCTTGCTGCCTCGCTCCACCACGTCGCCTTTGCATATATTGCCGTGTCCCTTCCAGATGTTTCAGGATGCTACAGTGCCACAGGAACCATGTGACACCGGAGGTGCTCCCCCCTCCTCACTGACTCAACACGGGGATGGATTGCCTCTTACAGCTCTCTCTGTTCGTGTTTTATATATCGTTGATAATGCACATTTGTATCCAGCCATGACAGTGCTGTAAAGAAATTAGTTTAATTTGGTGTTTTAAGCACAGTTGACATTGGGTTGAGAGTTTATATCGGGTTATTGCACAAAGATGATGGTGTTTATAGCCGACATGCACTGTTCTGCAGTAGTTGCAAGGTGCTCGGTGAGAACGCGCCGGTGGCTGGGAATAAACTGTACTTGCGCTTGGGTTGAATGCTTTAGAGAAGCCCGTGAGGATTTTTTTTGTATCTTTTTTTTTTTTTTTTTGGTTTCTCATGGGACAATAGCCCAGTGCTGATTTTCTTCCCAACATTTTGAGGAGGTTATTTTTCAGCAGGCCCGGCCTCTCGAGCTCCAATCCAATGGAGGCCTCTGGCTCTCTGGTGAAAACCAAACAAAGACAGGAATGTTGATGAGGCCTCCATCTTTACCCAGAGCCCGTTTTTTTTTTTTTTTTTTTTTTTTTTTTTGCTTTGCTACACCCCAGGAATCTTCCAGAAGGCCCCAGTGTGGTAAAGGCTTTTAGCAGCTCTTTAGATGTGTGTGGAATGAACCCTGCTGTTGCTAGGGCGTCCAAACATCTCTATTTTACACCAGGTGTCAGTGTTCACACTCTGTATACACCTCGACTGGGTTTTTGTCACCTCCCCTCTCCGAGAGACGAGCCCTGCATGTGCCCTCTTGGGCAAAACCAAGCGAAGACGAGGCTGTTTTTGTGCATGCCTGCACTCAGGTGACAACGGTATCACATGCACTTTGCTCTGAAATTGAAACTGGCATTTAGCATTACATTGCTTTTACAGGGCTGCTTTGATGTGTTTTCAAAAGGGCAGGTGTGTGTGTGTGTGTGTGTGTGTGTGTGTGCGCGTGCGTGCGCACGCTGTGGGTCTTTTCATTGATGTGTGTTGGTATTTGTTTGATGTGTGTCCAGCCTTACAGGGCTGGAAGGTGAATTCCTTAATTTCCCCATGGACTCAATTAGCTTTGTGATTGGCTGAGAGAAGGCCAGGTTGTGCTGTCTTTTGAAGGAAAGAAGACCTTTGAAACTGAGGTGGGAGCAGAGGGAAGGGAAGTGAAGCAGAATAGGAGATGAGCCGGCCATAGTGGTAATCGGGTTGTGTGCATGGTGCTTGTGAAGACTTGGCCCTGTTAGCGTTATTATAATGAGAGACCCAAACTAGTGAAGCTCCTCCATCCACAAGCAGGTGTTGCATAGCTCTGACTTCATTATGACCAATTAGAGTGAAGAAAATACTAATTATACCTTGGTTTCTGGGTGATTAAATAGTAGGTTGAAAGTAAATTGCAGGGATAGACTAACTGTAATCCCCCTGTGATAACTAAAGTCATTTTCATTTTGAAGTCACTTTCAGACCATCATAATGAAGAGTTTCTGTCTGAACAGTAGTTCTGTCTGTCTGCTTGTTACAGTATGAAGAAAGAGGTGATTTTACTGTGGCGTTGATGATTTGTGTTCGTCTTTTGGTCTCTTTTTGACTGTCATCTGTCATTACTCTGTCACATATTACTTGTTTTCATCCGCTGGTTAATGTTAATTTAAAATAGATCATTGTTGAAGTAATCTAATAATAGTTATTTCTATATTGTGTATTTAATGAAGTCAATCGTTTTCTGAAGAATAGCTTGGATTCATTTTTTTTTCTCCGTGTGTTTCTCCATCAGGTTGCCGGTGTTGGAGTCAACGGCCTCGTCCGGTGACCTGTCACGACCTCACCATATCGTGTCCGTCGTGCCCAACCGCTACCCGCGCTGGTTCACCCTGAGCCACATAGAGTCTCAGCAGTGTGAGCTGGCCTCCACCATGCTCACGGCTGCCAAAGGTGCAGACATTTGCAAACACGCACCAAGAACAGGCACAATGTCACATCATTTCATATATAGGTACGGCAGCAATCGCTGTCCTGTTCTAAACTCTTCCTGTGCTTGTATTCTTCGTAGGTGACAGTCGCAGGCTGGAGACGGTCCTGGAGTCCATCCAGAAAAACATTCACTCCTCGTCTCACATCTTCAAACTGGCACAGGATGCATTCAAGATCGCCACTCTCATGGACAGCCTACCTGACATAACGCTTCTCAAAGTCTCTCTGGAGCTGGGACTGCAGGTACGCAGACGCATACTTGTTCTTTGTCGAAACGGGTTCTGCTGTGTATTTATTTGTAGGTTTTTTCCAAGCTTGTCTTACCAGGTTGTAAATCTGTATGCGTGTGTACATCGAGCCTTTTTAATCTGAAGGTTCAGTATCAACAGCAATCACCATTTTAGTCTTGAGACGAATGAACCAGAACCAAACACATTTACATAAACTCCTTCTGTTAACAGTGCAGGTACATTCAATCTGTGTGATGGGAATTTTCTACTCGAGTCCCTTTTAATCTTCTCGTAGCAAGATATTAGTTCCTTTTCCTACTGGGAAAATCGTACAGCTCGGGAGGATGAAATCTAGTGAACACATAATGTTTCAGTCATGCTGAAATCTGCTGGGTCCGTGGAAGGATTTTACCCTGGTGTTCATGAAACTGAATATTTTAAAAGGTTGTTGCGGCATTATTGTCTTGGAATATGGGACCATCATGAGGGAACAGTATGTGCACCATAGGGTGTCGTCGTTCCTGTAAAATGGCTCCATATTCCACGGCCATTATACGGCTGTGCAGAGCAATCACCTGACCTTGTGACTCCCATGAGACGTCTTCCATATCATTACACTCTGTGGATCCTTTTGCTTTGCAGAATACCTAAACATGTCTGGATGGTTGAAGGATTAGAGGTGACTTAAAGGGCCACATTACTGTTTCCTCGCTAAGGGCCTATGTATTTAGGTCGGAGTATGAGTTTCTTAGAGTTTATGTTTTCTGAATGGAAACTGTTACAGATGTGTTCCTGATTTGTCTTTACTTTTTTGCATTTTTCACTCAATAAATGTATTTTTGGAGGTATTCACTGAAGTTTTGCTTACAATTTGAAACAGAAAAAAAGATTTGAATACGTTTAATGGAAAATCAACCACGGAAAATGACGTAATACAATCTTCACCCTTCTGAATATTCAAGTCTACTGTCTAATAAGTTAAAGCAAATATTTGAAATACTCCTTAGCGGGAACGGAAGAGGTATTTCACTTTCCGTGTGCAGTTTAATTGTTGTTCGTGTTTGTTCTGCGACTCACCTGTCATTTCCCTCGCTCCGTTAATTTCCATCTTCCTCAGGTGATGAGAATAACTCTGTCCACGTTAAACTGGAGGAGGAGAGAGATGGTGCGCTGGTTAGTCACATGTGCCACTGAAGTTGGTGAGTCACCCCGGCTGCATGATTGGGTTTGTTTCAAAGAGGTGCGAGATGTGAATGTCTGTTCTCCAACTTTCCGTTCATTCTGTCCCGTCTTGTGTCTGCCAGGTGTGTACGCACTGGACAGCATTATGCAGAGCTGGTTCACCCTCTTCACCCCCACAGAGGCCACCAGTATTGTGGCCACCACCGTCATGTCCAACAGCACTATCGTCCGCCTCCACCTGGACTGCCACCAGCAGGAGAACCTGGCTTCATCCGCTCGCACCCTCGCCCTGCAGTGTGCCATGAAGGACCCCCAGAACTGCGCCCTCTCTGCTCTTACACTCTGTGAAAAGGACCACATTGCCTTCGAGACAGCCTACCAGATTGTACTGGACGCGGCGGCGACAGGAATGAGCTACACACAGCTGTTCACTATCGCCCGCTACATGGAACACCGTGGTTACCCAATGAGAGCGTATAAGCTGGCGACGTTAGCGATGGCTCATCTGAACCTCAGTTACAACCAGGACACGCACCCGGCCATCAATGACGTACTGTGGGCCTGCGCGCTCAGCCACTCGCTGGGCAAGAACGAACTGGCTGCTGTCATCCCCCTAGTGGTCAAGAGTGTGAAGTGCGCCACCGTGCTGTCTGACATTTTGCGGCGGTGCACGTTGACCACGCCGGGCATGGTGTCGGCGCTGCACAGCCGCAGGAACTCTGGGAAGCTGATGTCGCTGGACAAGGCGCCGCTCAGGCAGCTGCTGGACGCAACCATCGGGGCCTATATCAACACCACGCACTCGCGGCTCACACACATCAGCCCGCGCCACTACAGTGAGTTCATCGAGTTCCTGGGGAAAGCCCGGGAGACTTTCATGATGGCTCACGACGGACACATTCAGTTCACCCAGTTCATAGACAACCTGAAACAAATCTACAAGGGCAAAAAGAAACTAATGATGCTGGTAAGGGAGAGGTTCGGCTGAGGGGGAGGCCGGTGGTCGCCAAAAAGCTCCCTGCCCAACTCTAGTACTTTTCTATTAACTTGATTCTGCCTTTTGAACTTCTTTTGGACTTATAAAATAGACAAGTAAAAAGAGGGATGTGACTTGTAGAATGAAGCAAAAAGAGAAAGGAAAAGATGAGAAAAAAATCAACAGAGCCACATGCGGTATTATTGTTCTTGCTGTTGTTATTGTTATAAACATTATTACTATTATTATTATTATTAATAATATTATTACTACTATGTGTACAGAAGTGTTTTTATTTTTCAGAAGAGAGGAAATTTGTCACATTGTGAATGTTGTGTGTATTTCTCTACATGTGTGCGAGAGGAAAATGAAAAGTGAAATGGCTTTTTAAAAGTTTTTGGTTCCTTTTATTTTTATGATTTTAAAGCATCTTTTTTTTTCCCTTTTTCAGTGTATATTGAGTTACATGTTGTCAAGTGGCTGAAGCCCTTCTACAATAGCGCTCATGTAAAAAGAAAAAAAAAAAAGAAAAAAAAGAAGAAAGAAGCAGAAACAAAACAACAACAACAACAACAACGTCTCGGCATCCTCAAAGAGAATCTAAGGCTTTAAAACCACACAGAGCACCTCCCCTTTGTCCAGGCCCTTACTGGTTGGGCGCTGGGCAGCACTGCAAAGCTTAGCTCGGCTCGGCTCGGCTCGGCGCAACTTGGGTTAGCACTGACAGAAAGCCGCCATCAGCATTTCTCCAGACATAGCAGCAGCAGCAGCAGCAGCAGCAGCAGCACTTGAGCAGCCATTAGTTTTCTCTGGGTTCCAGACATTAGCTCCGTTACACACAACAAAGCTCTTAGCGAACTCGTGTTGTTGATATGGTTGTAATCTTACCCACCTCCATAATGAGTACCCGTTCTCCACAGAGGACAGTATGCAGGCGCTACACCGATGACACATTAGACAAAGATATTGAGTATTATTGTTACTTTACTGTAATGTGGTTTTTAACGGCCCAGATTTGACTTAGTAATGGATACAGCTGAGTTTTCTAGCTGAAGCAGAAACCCAGAGGCAGACGACTACCTCATGACGCACTATTGAACCTGCTCCCAGTTTTTGGCTGTCACGATATCTATCATCCGTGATAGCCAACAGTGTTAATTAAATAGGGGTTTCAAAGTTATGAGGAAACTTATGAGTCCGATTCCTGCGCTCGGCTCTGCTGTACGTCATTCCCCCCCCCCCCCCCCCCCCCCCAGCATCAGTTCTTCTACACACACCCCCACAAATGAATTGGCTCTTGGGCACTCAGACGATGTGTCAGTATGTCTGTCCCCTCTCATCTCTCTCCAGCCCACCGTTGTATGGTATTGTCAGACTAGGCCAGTGTCACTTCCCTCTGTGCATGTGAATCATAGGAATTAGACTTTCTACTGTTAATAGTTCATTGTGTGGAACCTTCAGTAATTGTCAACCAGAACGTTCTCAGGGATTTCTCTACACAGGAAAAAAAAAAAAAAAAAAAAAAGGTGGAACAAATGAACTACATGACTACAAGAAAAAGGCAAAAACATGACACAACATGAGCGAGCATTTATTGTACTCTGTATATATGCCATAGTATATGTCTGAATATGGAGGATCTGAAAGTATATGTTAACTAATTTATACAGAGTATTCTATGTAATGTGAAATACTTGAAGCCGCTGTAGTTTGCTCTCTCTCTCTCGCTCTCCATCTCTTTCTCTCTTTTGTCTTCTCTTTTTGTGTTATGTTCTCTCTCTCTCTCTCTCTCTCTCTCTCTCTCTCTCTCTCTCTCTCTCTCTCTCTCTCTCTCTCTCTCTCGCTCTCTTTTGTTGGAAACAGAACATATCAGAAGGACTAGGCTGACCTTGTCGACGGCTTTTTGGACTCACAAGGCCGCATGTGTTCATACTTGAGACGCTGGATCCTGTCAGAAATGCAGGTTGAGTTAAATCGGCGGTGGCAGAGCGAAACATTGTTGTTCATTCCTGCTGACGAAAGCATGGAAAGGGGAGGGAGGTAGACTACATCAGGCCATTGGTCGATAAATGTTTGAAAACACAATACAGGACTTACTTATGCATGTAAGCTGTTGTACTAGCCTAGTTTTCCATGGGGTTCTATTGGAAAAAAAAACTATAATGTGCTTTATACAGGAACTAATTGGAGATGAATCTGGTGAAAAATATGTATCATGTATTATGTGTCCAGCCTTACATGCATTTAAGGACATGTCTTGGCTGAAGTCTGCCTCATATTGCAGTTGCCAGATGAAACTCAGCAAGACTCATGTTGATAATTATGCACAGGTTCAATTCCTCAATATAATAGTTCAAGATTTAAAAAGAAACAAGTCTCCTCAGTTCTCCTTTCATTCACTGCAGAATTTCCAGTGTCTCATTGCAATGTTCAGCTGTCCTATCATTACTTGCCTTTTTACCTTCTTGTTTATTTCAGATTTTCTTTTTTAATTTTGGTTTTCCGTGCATCTTTTTCTATCTCGTGTCGATTAAAGATAAAAGCAGCCTTTCTTCTTGCCTTGTCTTAACGCTTTAAAGTAACCAAACAGAAGATCTATTCTAACAACCAAACGCGTTCTAAGAGGTAAGAGACAACCAACCTTGGTCCCAGCTTTAGTGTCCTTAATTAGTAAGTGAATGGCTGTGTAACTCATGCTTTAACAAAGCAATTCCTCACGTGTGTTTGGTGAAAAAAATACGTTGTCCAGTGTCTCTTGTTCTCTTCAGAAACAATTTCCTCTGAGTCTTTCTAGCTGTTTTTATTTTATTTTTTTGTTTGTGTAGGAATCTTCTGCTCTCCCTTTTTATTTATTACAATGACCCATGTATACATGCTTATGAAATTAAGATTTGATACACCGATATCAATTTATTTATGTAACTAAATCACTGTTTTATAATCTTGTTAATGAGTCAATAATTGATTTTTTTGTTTTTGTTTTTTTGTTTTAATAAAAGTTAGTTTTTTGAAATGTATATTTATTTCCCTTCAAAGCTGATTTCTTTGTACATTGCCAAAGGAAAAAAAAACCAGGATGTTTTATTTATTTTTTTTTTTTTTTACAGAGACACTTTTGTCTCAGAAAGTCTGTCATGGATCATTATGGGACGTGGTCTCTGAGCTCGGTGGCGTGCGTCGGTTGGGCTATCAGTGAGAGGCGATCAGTCAGGATGGTTCAGATCTCCATCAAACAGCGGTGTCAGAAAAAGGCAGAGAGGGATCACTCTCGCTGGCAGCAGCTTTCGCGCTGTCATCTCGGGCGAGCTGACGAGGAATATGAAATGTATCAATTGATATTCCCTTGGTCTTTGTAGCTTCTGTCAGGCAGCCAGGCTCAGCCAACCACAGTAACCTGTTTACATGCATCCAACACTGACAGTGGTGCCACAGGATGACTAAATCAGTGTATGTAGTTTGTCAAGTGTGTGTGTCTGTGTAGACATGTTTTTGTGTGCGCGCCTTCTTGTTTGCATGTCTCTGTGTGTCTGCGTGTGTGTCTGCGTGTGTGTGTGTGTGTGTGTGAGAGAGAAGGCCTTTAGGGAGTGAATGGGAACAGGTGGTAGCTCCAGACTACAGGAGCTCCTGACAGCAGTAAGGTCCCCAGACTCCCAGCCCCTCATTAAACATTGACACAAAAACACTGCAACTGTCTGTGTGTGAACAGTAATGAAGCGCAGACAGCTACACCGGTATACACACTGCAACTTAGCACAGCACGAGCTCTCAAACCACGTGTGTGTGTGTGTGTGTCCATCCATCTGTGTGCACTCATTAATGAGGTACATTTGTCCATAGAGGTGTCCACTTAGATATTGAGGAATTCGTCAGGTTTAGCAACAAAAGCAGCAGTCTGCTGTCAGAGGCCAGACAGGACTGTCCATTTGTTATGTGATGGATGCCTGCCTCAGAGAAATTGTGTGTGTGTGTGTGTGTGTGCACGCGCGCGCGCACACTCACACGCATTTAAAAAAAAAAAAAAAAAAAAAAAAAAAAAAGCACACTCATGCGTGTATCCAATCCAAGTAAGCGCAGTGTGCGCGTGCAAAACCACTTCCTGCGTGTCTGACCTGTGCTCAGGTCCCTGCTCAGTTCCAGTTGGTAATGACGTCCCTTGGGTGCAGCACGGTGCAGCAGCCTCCTCCAGTCTGTCTCACTGTATACTTCTAATGACATCATGATCACACACTGGCCCCTTTCATGCCAAAAGCCCTCTTCCTCACCATCACCATCAAAACTCCTATCTTGAGCATTCACCATCTCTTTCTCGCGCACGCACGCACACACACACACACACACACACACACACACACACACACACACACTGCGCCACGACTTCACAGCACATCAAGGCCTTGACATGTTCCTATACAACTGCAGATCTATTATGCTTTATGTTTTCACTGATAGAAAGTATATTTTGAAGTGTTTCTAAGTTTTAAATGTGCTGCGTAAGACAAATGTAGCAAAATGTAGTGTTTCTTACATTTCTCTTTATATTAAAGTTGTAAAGGTGCTACAGCACAGTTTCCTACTCAAGTCCCCTGTCAACAGCTACCGGTCCTCATACAGTAAAAACTATGGCGTTTGTTCTGGAAGTATTTATCCCTCATTGACTAGTCCAATTTCAAGGTTTTCTTTCAATGGTATCATCAGTGTAAAAAAAACACAGCAGTCTCCTTGATACTTTTAACAATACCAGGTGTGTCTGTGTGTGTCTGTGTGTAATGGCCATCAAATTGAATTTTTTTCAACGTCATTTCTCCGAAATCCAGTTTTTTTTCCTGTCCTAATGTGAGACGTCAACACTCTGCATGTCACTCTTATGATTTGTTGACATTGTGTTTGCCATTCCAACCTCGAAGTGGATATTACCTGTTGTACAAAAGCACGATAAATCCTACTGTATTTTTTGTGATTGGACAGATCTCTATACCTTCTACAGTGAATTTCCACAATGTGCTGTCCTCCTCTCTTTTTTGCTGCAGCATGCATGCAGTTTGTTGTCCAGGTTGCAGCTGTGGCAAGCAATTTGTGGTAATATTAGATTTAAAAGTGGCTTTTGCCCTGGGTAAATGTTTTATCCTTGCAAGCATACAGCAGACATCTCTGGTCCATGAAAACACTGTGTAGGTTGGCATTGCGGATGGCTTTACAGTAATACCCAAGAGCCTGTGCCACCACTGCTGTGGAGAGGAAACCAGTTAGAGTCTTGAATCAGCGTTGTAGCACCTTCAAGACTCTTTCATTGTTGCAACTGGGAACAAAGCACTGCCTGAGAGTTGCAGAATTCATCCCGAATCTAACCCAGAAGCTGAAAGTGACCTGATTTAAACTGCTGAATCTTTTGTTTAGTGTCTACAGGGCATGAGCTTTAGTTTCTGCTCTCTATTGCTGGCACAATGCATGCAACAGAAGTCATTGGATGTTTTATTAGATGTTTAACTTCTTTTGTAGTTGCCTGGCTTCAGACCCATCCAACCATTCGAAGTCCACCTACTGAAAGTCACCTACAATGTGATGGTAACGTTTACTACATCCTCATCTCAAGTCACAACTTTTGCCATTTGTGGTATATCTTGGATTCAGAGCATGTTAAAGATTTGGGGTTTATGAAGAGGCATTAGACCCAAGATTGCTTTATTCTCATTCTCTAATCGCCCCTGTCTGAAAATTATAAGCCTTTTAATGATCTTTTCAGTACTTGCAGACTTTATCGAGGAAAACCTCACACAGGCTGTACACTTAGAGTATCTGAGAGTGTTCTTTTGGCACTACCTCTTTCCGCAAAAGGTCCAGGGCCTTTGTGGTGTATTGAGCTTGCTATCATTACAGGAGTACAAAAGGAGAATCATAGACATGTGTTCTTCAGCACAGCCCGCAGCATCAGCCCAGCTACCACAGGGACTGTCTTCCTTTCCTCCTCCTCTTACAGAAGGCCGTTGGAGTTTGATCTCCTCTCTCCCCCTCCATCGGCCCCGAGGCGTCTGATTAAATGCTAATTAAAGCCGTTAGCGCTGCTATCACCGCTGCTAACTCCTCTCTCTCTGTCACATAGATTAATGCCCCTCGTTTATCATCCCACCTCTCCCAGCCTGAGTACCTGCCCGGCTCGCAAAACCTGATCAAGTCATCAGCCCCAAAACCCCTCTCCTCCGCCTCTATCGCACAAAGATGGACGAGGGGTTTAAATTTTAATTTGAAAATTGCCCTCAATTACTTCTGTGCCGACCACTTGCCGGTGCTTCTCATGTGGTTGAGTGGGAAGGGGTTACAGCGGCGGGTCAGTGGCCGTGATGAGCGATAAGGGGACATTAATAAGAAAGGCAGAGGTTCATTTAAAAGCAGAGAGGACAGTGGGAGCAGCTTTCTCATTATTTAACTCCCCCAGCTTTATTTAAAGGACTTTATTTAAGGATACCAAGTTAATGTGTCCTCCAGGACAGACGGTTAAAGCGCCTGACAGAGTGAGAAAGTTACGGCCATAACTTACACCCTGAGCACACACTGTGGTGCCATCTTTTTTACCTCTTTTGACATTCTCGCTGTTTTCAGGCAGAGCGGAACGAGCCTCAGAGGGATATAAAATGTTAGAACAAAGTTACACACGTCATTTAATTTTATTCTTTCACAATTTCTGGCCCACAAATGTTTTATTGGTTCCAATATCGGTAATCATTATAAGCTATTGGAATATATTGAGCTATGTGTAACAAGTCAGCCAAATGTCGTTGGAACTACCACCAGATTGGGGGAGCTGCACCCTGGAATATGAAGCTATACTCTCATCTGGTGTTTGTTTCATTGTTACTGAACTGCACTCACAACTCCTGCATGACATGATAAAGTCTTTCTGTTTTCTCAAATACACCTTACAGCAAACATAGAAGCTATGCCGTTGATAGTTATCCGAACTTTATTATCTTGTTTAACCCACACTGTACCCACCTTCCCACCCGGTTTGACTGTTGTCTGACTATTGAACGGGCAGTTATCATCACACATAAATTGTATGCAGTAGCAAGGATCAAGTAAACCTGATAGGTTTAGGAGGCCTTAATTAATAACATTAGTCAGATAGTGCCAGCGACAGATGTACCAAACCTTCAGCAATAATGTACCGGGCCTTGTTGTCACCGTAACAATAATAAATATGTAGTTAACATTGTGAAATGGTCACAAGACTACTTGGTTAGGCTTTGGGAAAAACATACTTCAAACATTTTACGTTGGTTAACTCCTACATTAGCCCTACTTAAAATGAGTCAACATTGACTTTAGTTTTCACACAGGACATGAACGGGACATGAAAAGTAGCCTCTTTGTTGAAAGTCCTGATTTTATACCGTAGCCTGACTTCCTCCTTTATTCCCATTATAACTACAATGGCAACTAAAGGTATCACCCTTACTTTAACCATCTAGCCTACTAGAAGCAGTAGTTTGCCCATGTATGTTCAGTAGGTCCATTCTAACCCATATAGCTGGGGGCAGATGTTTGATGATAAACGCCAACTCGGTAGTCGGATAACAGTCAGATCGGGTGACCTTCCAGCATGAACAACAAAACTCAGCCAACAGTGCTGTCATCCAATGGTTTCCAATGACAATTAACAAATACACTGAGATTTATGCACCTGCGACCCAACGGTTCCCACCCAAAAATACTTTCACTTCATCTCTCACTGTTATTGCCAACACTCTGCCGGATGCCTGTCCAAATGCTCTAAATCTGTCTGCCAGTGTTTATAATGTTATAATGAATGCTGAAAATGGAGGAAAAAAAACAATTGACCCCTCTTTTCCTCTTTTAATTTGTTTCATCACACATGTAACAGGGCACCATGTCAAGGAAGCATTTTAACGGAATATATTGTGGTATGGCAAACATGTTACAGACTTTAATAAAGACAATGTAGAGACAGAATTTTGATCTGAAAGTGATTTCACGCCACCGCATTCTTTTATCTTGCAGAACAGCTCTCGTGGCCAAAAAGAGCGTCAGATTCCAGGTAATGTGACATTTCGCAGTTTGTGCAACATGCTCTGACGGGACTGCACACTGCAGGAATAAACAGCACTGTAGTGAAGCTGAGCAGGCTTCACAGGAAGAGATGGCGTTAACATTCCGGTGCCGGTTGATTAAAAGCCTAAATGAGTAACAGCATAATGTCCCCCACTCACTCCATCATTTTTTTTTTTTCTATCCGGCAGCAGGAGGCACCGTGCGTCCGGTGAACGGGAACAAAGAAAGGGGAAAAGAGACAGAGAAAAAGAAGGATGGAGCGACAGGAAGAGGAGAGAATGAGAGCATATATCAAGGCAGTTTTCACTGACATTTGTGCTCTCGGTGTGGAGAGCCACTATGAATATCAATATGAACCCATAGAGAGGAAACATAGTCTTTTTTTTTTTTTTTCTGCTCACTGGGCTATTCATGCACACAAGAAATCTATTCAAGTCAATGTAATGGCCAGTCTTTTAGCCTGTGCATGGGTGTGTGAACAGTGCTGCCTTGGCTCTACATGTTCTCTCCCTCTCATGAGTGTGGCTGTGCTTGTATTAGTGAAAAACACTTTATGTCAAGTGCAACTGTGGTGAACACTACAGTATGTAAATCAGATTGGATTAAATGCTTGAATGAGTTGAGTTTGACGGCACCAATCAGCAACAGCTACCAACCAACAGTTTTCTAGGTACAGTTTTTGGTGTTTTCACAGTCTTTCCTTTCCTTTCCTTTCCTTTCCTTTCCTTTCCTTTCCTTTCCTTTCCTTTCCTTTCCTTTCCTTTCCTTTCCTTTCCTCTCCTCTCCTCTCCTCTCCTCTCCTCTCCTCTCCTCTCCTCTCCTCTCCTCTCCTCTCTCTTCCTCTGGTGCTCAGAGATATAGAGTCAAAGGGATGCAAATCTATCCACTTCCTTCCTCCCCTCCCCCATCTGCAAACACAGATAGCCCCAGGCCAGTCCCAGGCCTTTCTATATGCAGAACCAGTGACAGGAGTTACGCACTATTCTTCCCCCCTGTAACAAACTGTTCCCTCCATAACAAGCTGCAAGCCTTGCTCTCTCTGGGCTGCATGTATGAAGCTGTGTGATTGGTTTGGTATGGTAATAATAATACAGGAATAGCGTGATGGCTGCCTTCTCCCTTTTGCATTTGGATCTTTACCGCCTCCTTTCTCCTTCCCTTTCCTGCTCACCTTTGTGGGTGTATGAGTGTGTGTAAGCTGTGTCTGTGTGATTGTGGACCGTTGGATTCAGGCTTATTACTTTAAGTTGTCTCCAGCCCCAGCGCTAATCCCTGTCTTCGTCAGGGAGGGATAACAATAATACAACAAGATCCAGAGGTACTAATGAAATCCTATCAGGTTCCTGAATGTCAGAGAAAGCGAGGGAGAGAGGGAGGTGAGAAGACTGAGAGTGTATGAGGTATTGATTGACTGGAGACCAAAGCAAAAGAAAGATAGGGGGGAAGTGAGGAGGAAGAGAAAGGCAAGGAAGTGTAGTCATGAGGAGAGTAAATAGTTACTGAAAAGGAAGTGAATAAACAGAGGGAGAGCCACGTTTGAGGAGGAACATGGTAAAAATGAATGAGCGAGAGAGTGAGACGAGGAACAGCGGAGAGGAAAGAGTGGATGCGAAAGTTGGGTATGAGTGTGGACAGAATGTTTTCTCCTCGGTGACTGAGCATGCAGCAGCTAAAACACATCAGCTCTGACTTGAATAGGTTTCAGACCCAGACCAATTCTCCCTGTGCGTCTCCGCCAGACCCACCATCCGCCCCTGGGATTGAATTAGGCCTGCCCCATTATACAGTTGCCATGGGGACCCTGACACCTCCACTGACGAAGTGAGAGCCACGCACGGCTGAGTTGCTGATCAGAATGTGTGTATGTGAGTGTGTATAAGTGTTGCGTGATCGTACACAATGCATATGTGTGTTTGTTCAGTCTAACATGTATTTGTCTGTGGGCATCACACAATTTATGAACAGGTGGAAAAAAATAATGCCCTTTTACATATCTTATTATACAACAAGTAGTTCCGACCCAGCGATCTGATTGGTCAACTGTACATTTGGAAACGTGCTCAAATCACCATAAAGTACACCCTGCTCACCACTAGAAATATCACTCTGCCTTCTCAACGGGAATATATGATTGAAATTGAATTTCATACGATATGCAATATAATGTTGTTTTTACTTGTTATAGGCTTACTACTTGTGACCCATTTGTCGAAATCGGGTCTCTTTTGATGCATTTTTTTGTCGCTCCGATCACCCGTACCGTAACACTACAGATAGTCGTGCACTCCTAGCGGCGGCTAGCTTGACTGGTAATGTTTTAACACATGACTGAAATCGGTGCTGAAATCTTAAAAATGCCTGTCTCCATTGATATCTTCTTTCAGCACATATCTTACTTACAAAGAGATTGATCGAGCTAAGCAGTACAGTGTTTCTATTAGCTGTATTTATTCAGTTTAAGAAACCATCTCGAGAAAACAATAAAACAGACTAGATCTTGTCTCTGTTGCTAGGTCGTTAATAAGGGTCAGACGACTTCCTGGAGTGGTAAACATTGCATTCATTACGCTCGCAAACCGTTTTGGTAACCAAATTGTGACCATGTCACACTTAACCCAAACCATGACCTTTTCTTAATCATGTTATTATTACAAATACGTGTTATTTGGTGCGTAAACCAAGTGCACCTTGTACGTACCTTTGAGACCACACCAGGCTGTGACCAAACTTTAGCATTTGACGACCCAAGATGAAAACAAGCTGGTTTATCAGAGCTTTCTTCTGTAAACAACTGCCTCCTCTAGTTGGAAATGGGGTCATTGAGAGTAGTGAGAGTGAATCAAAACAGTAAAGTTACATCCCATAAAACCAAAACAGTGAAATGACTGAGCTGAAACACTCTCCAGAGATGAGGGCAAACACAGACTTGAATGATAATTTCCTTTGGAGTTTATCATTGCGTGTGACCTCTATCATTTGTTTGTGTTCTTTTTGTACTTTTTCGGATCTACTGCTCTTTATATCTATGCAGTTTGTATTTGTGAAAGAAAGTCTCCTCCAACCATCTAAAAATAAACAAGTCGGTGTGAGGAAGCAGTTGTGTCTGTGACCAAAATGAATATAATATGGGCCAATCTAAAAATAAGTTACATTTATTTTGTTTAGTTGCTGTTGTTAAAGTTAGGATTCAAGGGGAGACAGAATAAGAGTTGTTTTGGTCCCTAAATTAGTCTTTAGTTTTCTTTAAGAAACATTTTGCAGGTTAACTTGGACACTGCACATACATTTAAAATATTTATATTCTATTTTCTATCTAAACGTATTTGTGTGTTTATCTATTTCTCTTATTTTACTCGTGTCCCAAGAGAAAGCTAGTGTAACAGACATCCCAGTTATCCACTTATAACATCGTCACTGCACACAAAAAAACAAACAGTTGGACGGATACCGAAAGTGGATACCTTGTCTGTCTCCTCACATTGGAATTTTGTCACCAATGCAGTTCTAATGGATGGCCAGAGAAAGGATGCCACCCACAGCACCATCTGGCTAATGCCCCGTCCTCTGCTTATGAATTACGCTAAATTGTGCCCAAGAGAGAGAAGCCACATGTTCATTATGAAAGCTGCAGGGGTATTAGAGATCCCCTGAGTCGTGCCAAACGAGCTGCATGTCACAGGACTGCGTGACACACAACACGGTGCCATGAAGGGGGGAAAAAAAAAGACACAACCTTCTCCAGATTTAATAGGATGCATTCATCAGGCAACCTTGACTGAGCTGTGACAGGGTTGGTTTTCTATTGTTTCAACAATGATCAACTGTTCTGTCAGAGTTGAACACATACAATGTGGTCATGCTGTTTCACAATCCATAGGAACCATTGTAGGTTGGGTGAAGTCAACAGAGCTCCAAACTGATGGATATCAGTACCAGCACCAATTAACACATGAACACGTCCTCCAAACTCAACAACCATGCGGGTCATTTGTCCCTACTCTCTGACTATAAGAGCAATTCCTGATTTTGCATCCTTACCAGTGGCAGGAGATACAGCATAGACATTTGTCACTTGTGTTTTGGTATGTTTAGGCACAAACACACTTGATAGGTTCAGGTAAAAGATAAGGGTTTAGATTAAGGATGTTAGTTACCATTGTTTCAATGATAAACCCGCCAATGTTATGAGCAGTGTAGGAAATAACTATCGACAGTCTGGAGTTCCCGGCGCAGTGGAAAGTACTTCCACGATAGAACATGTATACATCAGCCACTGTATCCAACAAGAACTATTACTGTACTACTTTTCATTTTTTCTAAGATGAGGTCTGTTTTAACCTTCGCCTGTGCTCAAACAAATTAATACTTTTATTTCGTATGTTAAATAGTCCATTTTTGTTGGACTCTCTAAATATGCAGAGAAGTGACACAGAGATCAAATGTATTAATTAACTACCATTGCAGAAATTTGAGTTTTTGCAGCCAATTTAAATCCACATTCAAAGAGAAGAAGCGTTGCCTTGATTTGGTAAAGCGTCTTTTTGCCTTCCCTGACATTTTCACAGCTTCATCATGAGCAAAACTTACTTTGTGTCTGACTTATTTCCCCCAAAATCTGCCACAAAAACATTTCCGCTTATTTATCCATTCCTCTGCCAGGTGTACCCTATATTTATCCTCAGAAAGCAGTTAACTTTTTGCTTACTTGCAGGCAAAGCATCCCACTTTCCTTTTTTCCACATCAGCCAGGTATTAAGCATCTTTCATTTGTTTTTGTGCCCAACACTGTTGGTACAACCGCGGACGGGTGAATTGCTTGACCTGAGCAATGACTTGACTTGGCTTCGTTCTCATCAATGTAACTGGGGACTTGCTTGAGTTTTGCACATGTGTGTCATGACCTCCAACTTTTTGGCTTTTACTTTTGGCTTTTTGTCTAGTTCTGCCTTTTTTTTCTTCTTTATCCTTGTCTCAGGACCTTTCTGCCCAGCCACTCTTTCTTCCGCCTGTCTGCCACACCCACCTCACATGCTGCCCGTTCCCCAATCTGTCCCACCTGCCGCCACTTTGCCAATCAGCCCACTCAGTGATATGTGCTCCCAGTCTGCCACTGCTGGGTTGACAGATCATAAGTGTTTGTCTCTCAGAGCTTAAGTCTTAGTTTTCCTCTTTCGTGCTCAGCTTTTACCTGCATGGTCTAATTCTTTTGTAATGAAAGGTAACCATTTACTTCACAACCTGCCTCAGTGGGTTGCCTCCCTTGTGAACAGTCATGGTTGAAAATAACATTAATTATTGGTTTAAAACAGGAAATGAACAGTGGTTTACAGTGTTCAACTCGAATGTTTTATCAACCAATCCATCCACCCCAACCTCCTCTACTCAGACTGTGTGACTCTATAAAGACACAATCTCACATTTTCCTTCTTCCTCCTGATTAAATTGGTCACTATAGGGCGCTATAGCAATGAAACATAACTATGAGTTGTAACAAGGTGCTGGGTCAAATAACTTATGAGGAAGTTTTTAATGGAAGAACAATCTACAGTTGAAGCACGGTAGCCATTTTGAGGCAAAATGCTTACAACAGCAGCCAGTGTACGCAAACCACCATTAGGTGTCTTTATCTGTCTAGACCATCATGAGACCAGCCTAACAGCATCTGCCGGTCCCTGCAAAAACTCCCCTGGTACCATAAAAGACCGGGCCTCCTCACTAAAGGAACCGAGGCTAGAGAACCCAGTGGGGACCCATAGTAAGGTATGGAGAGAAATAAAATGATCTCGTGTATTTTTTTTTTTTTTTTTTCATCCCACCATGGTGTGTGCCATGCATCGCCATGAAGGCAGATGGGGGAGGTGGAGGTGGAAATAAAACATGCATGAGTCGCCTGCAGCCGAGGAAAATAATTACTGTCATTTAGCAGACATGTAGAGGAGACCAGCGCAGCCCAGCCTGCCCACAGTATACCGCCACACCGCCTGCATACCGATGAACTGGAGGGAAAACAGAGAGGTGGCAACACATCGAGTGGGAGAGGGTTGTGTGAAAGATGGCAGAATGGTTCCTTGTTTGATGGTAATAGATGCCGGAGTTTATTTTTGGAGATGTTTTCATATGCCACTCACAGATGACAGATTTTCCCACACGGTTACAATCACAAGAAATTAAACAATGAGACTTTTCTTTTCATCTGTCCCATCCCTCACAGGAGCTCTGTCTCGAGTTCCAACATAGCACGATACATTATGGAGCAGCGTTCTGGCTCCAGTGGTCTCAAAGGACACAAGAAGTGCAGTATATTTCTCTGAAGATCAGAGGAAAAGATTTGACCTCCGTGTCTTGGCTGGGACGAAATCATGCCTCCCTTCTTTTACTCGGTCACTCATTTCTTTTCTTCCCACTCCTCCATTTTCTCCACATATGTCCATCTCCTTCCTTTTGTTTCCCACCTTCCCTTCCCTTTTCACCTGGAGTCAGACCACAGCACAAATTATAGGAGGTGGAGGGATGCCAGTGGAGGTCAAATGCGTGAGCGGCTTCCCGCCTGCCTCCCCTATCATTCTTTATGGCTGATCTAGTGGCAGAGCCTTCATTACCCTGAATTATACGCTGCGATTATTACCTCTCCCCCCGGCCTATGCAGGACGGCCCTGGCCTTATCATCTTATCATCTTACCCAGGAGGAACGTAAAGTAGGGAACTCTGGATATATAGCACAACATCTGCCTTCAACATGACTCTACTGCGGATCTTTGAACTCCACATCCTCACGTCCACAGCATGTGATGAATGTGGTGTATGGCGGGGATCCTGGCTTTATTTGTGGAGAGCTATAATGGGCTGCAGAGGCATGCTGTGTGATGCTGATGTTGGAGTCCATGCTGTATATATTATTTAGGTTTAATTAGACTTACTGATCCCCACATGGCTAAAAATAAGAGGTTCTTCTCTCTGGCACTAAAGTGGAAACTCAACCAGTGTTGGTCCATGTCCTGTAACTCAGACTGTCTGCTCTCCAGAAGCTCCACCACACCTCAGATTTGTAAAATCTTTTCCTGTCGGCCCCTCAGATGCAGCAGCTTCCACATGCTTATTTGTAATCTTTTTCATCCCATCTGTTTTTGATGTTTGGAGGAAACGTAGAAATGACCCAACTGCAA
Organism: Embiotoca jacksoni; assembly: GCF_022577435.1. Classification (NCBI taxonomy): domain Eukaryota; kingdom Metazoa; phylum Chordata; class Actinopteri; family Embiotocidae; genus Embiotoca; species Embiotoca jacksoni. The sequence continues at coordinate 9,136,828 of NW_027185436.1, read as the reverse complement.
AGAAATCTGGCTACTAAGCTAAAGACTCTCCATCATTGTTTCAGAATTTATAAATTACACCCTGAAAATACAGCCTGGATAAAAATAACTTAGTCTGGAGTCATGTTGTTGTTGTTGCACCTTTCCTCACCAATACACCATCATTACACATGTTTCTTAACACAACTGAGATGCCACTGTGAAGCCTGATAATCTGGGAAATCAGCGGGATGTTCAGATAGAAACGAGCTTTGGCAGTCTTGATATATTGTTCTTTTTCACAAGTCATTTTTGAGTGGGCACGCTGAGAGAACCAGCATTGTATCATGGTGAAAATATCAATGCAGGCACAGAGGGGGGTAGCAGACAAGGACTGGATGACACATACACTGCAGTAAAGGCTTCATCATCTAGGCTACAAATCAGAAACATATCTCATGGAGTTTGAAAAAGTTTTGCCTAACAGATGTCTTCCTGCAATATCAGACACACGGAAACACATTTTTTTGTTCCCGTCAAACCTCAGTAGTTGCAAGTTCCCACCAGGTGGAGCTGCGAGTTTGGTTATAGTGCTTTTCTTAACTGAAGATGTGTTATCAGGCTGGAATTGCAAGTAGTTCAAGAGTCAGTCATAGATGTAAAAACAAGTGAAGAATATTCCAATTAAAAATAAAAGTCAAACAGTCCTCTGTTTCTAATATTTTGTTCATCCCATTTGTAGCAATAACTAAATATTAGAAACACTTCTCAGTACATTGTAGTACAGTCCAACAGCACCACAAAATAAAGCTCCCAAAAGTGACCATTAAGTTGAATCAACTCCTCCATAACGAAAACTGAACCTTCATGAAAATAGGCATAGTTTCAGGGCTGTTTCATTGGTCTATTTTTAGCAAATTGTACCTAATAAAGTGTCAGCTGAGTGCAAAATATTACATTTGTGTCACTAATGCATTAAGCGATATTCTATTGAAGCAGGTGATCCAGATTTGTAACTCTGCTGGCTAATTTGATTTAATAATGTTAATGCAAATCATATAACGATGCACAAAATACACTGCTCAAAAAAATAAAAGGGAACACTTAAACAACACATCCTAGATCTCAATGAATGAAACATTCCAGTCTGGGATCTCCTCCCAGACCTGGATCAAAGCATCAGTCAACTCCTGGACAGCCTGTGGTGCGACGTGGTGTCGGTGGATGGAACGACACGATGTCCCAGATGTGCTGGATTGGATTCAGGTCTGGGGAACGGGCAGGCCGGTCCATAGCATCGATGCCTTCATCATGCAGGAACTGCTGACACTCCAGCAACATGAGGCCGAGCATTGTCATGCATCAGAAGGAACCCAGGGCCCACTGCACCAGCATATGGTCTTCCAATGGGTCTGAGGATCTCATCCCGGTACCTAATGGCAGTCAGGGTACCTCTGGCTAGCACACGGAGGGCTGTGCGGCCCTCCAAAGAAATGCCTCCCCAGACCATCGCTGACCCACCGCCAAACCGGTCACGCTGGAGGATGTTGCAGGCAGCAGAACGTTCTCCACGGCGTCTCCAGACTCTGTCACGTCTGTCACATGTGCTCAGTGTGAACCTGCTCTCATCCGTGAAGAGCACAGGGCGCCAATGGCGAAGCTGTCGACCTTGGTGTTCTCTGGCAAAGTCCAATCGCCCTGCACGGTGTTGGGCTGTAAGCACAGGCCCCACTTGTGGACGTCGGGCCCTCGTAACACCCTCATGGAGTCTGTTTCTGACAGTTTGAGCAGGAACATGCACATTAGTGGCCTGCTGGAGGTCATTTTGTAGGGCTCTTGCAGTGCTCCTCCTATTCCTCCTTGCACAAAGGAGCAGATAGCGGTCCCGCTGCTGGGTTGTTGTCCTCCTACGGCCCCCTCCACGTCTCCTGGTATCTCCTCTGTGCTCTTGACACTGTGCTGACAGACACAGCGAACCTTCTTGCCACAGTGTGCATTGATGTGCCATCCTGGATGAGCTGCACTACCTGAGCAACTTCTGTGGGTTGTAGACACCGCCTGCAGAACCATTCCTTTATAGGGGTTGTCTTGATAATTGCCTCATTTCCACCTGTTGTCTGTTCCATTTACACAACAGCAGGTGAAATTGATTCACAATCAGTGTTGCTTCCTAACTGGACAGGTTGATTTCCCAGAAGTGTGATTGACTTGGAGTTACATTGTGTTGTTTAAGTGTTCCCTTTATTTTTTGGAGCTGTGTATTTCACTCTGAAATGTGTCGGACTACAAGGAACAGTGAAATACAAAACAGGAAAAGGCTAAAAATATTTTGTAGTTTTCTTACTGTTGGTAAATCTCATGAAATGATTAAAACAAACAATGAATTGATCCTGATAACAAGTTGTCTGTGCATCAAAAGACGTATTCCTTGCATTGCAATAAACATCCACTGCTGTCCAAAAACAATTAAAAGCAAATTGATTCACACTCCATTTAACTGAGTGACTTGGTTTGAGAGATTTTTTGAGAAAATAACTTACTATTTACTCCTGTTTGGGGGAGTTCTTAAAACTAAAGATTTATAACGTCAGTGCTACAAACAGGTTAAAGAAGTCAAACAGTATGATATTGACTGACAAATTGCTGGTCTTGAAACTTGTTGCCAATCAGCAACCACAAGTAAATGTTAGTGTTGGTGTTGCACCTCCATAAAGTTTGCGAGTCTCACAAGAGGCAGATTGAAAAACTGACTGATCAAAATCAATACAGCAGAGACCAAGATATTCAAACTTTTAGCAAGTAAATGAGTCAAGCTCCAAAACAGCAGGTCCAGCACTTCTCATAATGCAACTCAATAACATATTTCATTAGATCCCTCCCGCCTGCTGAACACCTACTGTGTGTTTTTGAGACTCCACACCTCAAGTTTGTAAAGCGTGCATCAATGTTATTTTCTCAGAGTTTAGAAACTAAGTTCTCTCCTGAGCTAAGAAGACGTTATATCACTGATTTCTTTTGTTGAGCTGCACTGCTCGGTGCTCAAACTAAGTAAACTTACCAACGTGTGTAAAATTCAATCCTAGGATCAGTCAACAGCATTGATATTGGACGCATCTGCAAAAGGATGGATTACAACATTTTTGCCAGTGCCTTTAAAATTTTCACATTTTGCTTTACCTGCGTACATGGCATCTCTAATATGTTTATGGTTCATAGGCATTTTGACAAGTAGACTGTTTTCAAGATGGGTTCATGTAGAGGAAAATAAAACACTCAGGAAAGATAATGGTTACAGTAAATAAAAGGGCAGTTCAAATGTCCGATGCAGTCCTGTGATTGGATGCAAAACATCACTCTCCTGTATCAAAATCATAAGTTCCCCACTGCCTTCCGTCACCCACCATCCACACCCTTGTTTTGTGCCTTATTAAATATAGAGCACACTCTACTATAAACTATACAAACAAAATTTCAAGTACATTTAACTGGAGCAATGGCCGGAAAGTAAATTGCAAATGTGCTGTATGTTCCATCCCTGGTGTGTGAACTTTTAAAATTGTTTGTGTTGCTGTACTTTGTTCCAGCTTACTTCCAGACAACATAAAACAAAAACAGGGAGTGAACACAGTGGATGACCGTGTAGCACATCCAAGGCCATCAGCTGCATCAATGGGCACAATTACAGAACTTGTTGTGCTGTATCATGACCTGACCGTAAGCACAGACTCAGCAGGGGGTCGTAGACAGGATTTGGACGACACACACATACAGGAACACACACTTCTCCCTCCCCCCCCCTGTGTGCTGCTATATCAGGCAGTCAGGCAGGGAGTCAGGGAGCAGTAACAGGGCTATTAGGACTCCCAGGGACCCTATCGATCTCCTCATCGATCCCCTCCTGCCTTGGCTAGTCCAGACAACTGAGAGGGTTTATACAGCTACTACCGGAAAGAGTCAGGTAAGAGCACATGTAATGGCAGAGGATGAACATGGAAAGAGCGGAAAGAGAGCCACTTAGAAAGTTTAAAACCTTCCTCTCCTCCCACCTTCTAGCTGACTTACTCCCCCTTTTCCCTCACTTTCCCTGCTTTTCTTTCGTTTACAACCAAGTTTTAAGCTCACATTTTTTTAAAACACACTTGGCTCACATTTGATGCATCTCTATTGTCTGTAATACCATCACCAAAATGATAAAATGACACCATGGCTGGAGGGGGAAGAGAATATTTTCACAGTATAAAGATGTTATTTTAGCACTGGGAAGATGTATAATCTGTGACAAAATGTAGGAAAAAATACTAAGCCACAATCCCCACAGTGATAGAGCATCATGATGGTTATTGAAACCAGGCAGGCTGGAGCCTTCACAATGCTTCAAACTGGGTCACATTAAAGTTACACATGTGACTACAGGACCCAAACATACTTTTACTCCACATGATGATTCTATTAAACCTGCCGTTGTAGAATAAAGTGGGAGTTTTAGATATATCTTTTAAACCTTCCCTCATTAAATGATTGCCAGGCGCTGCTGCAGGGCTCTCACTCTTTACCCACTGGCATTGGTAAAAGAAAATAGTACAACATTGCCCCCAGTGGACCTCTAGTGGTACTACTACTCCAACAGACTGCCAGTATATACAAGTGCCCATGTATACATAACACAATCATCTAAACAATCTAATAATTGATATCTATTGAGTTAGTGGCTGTATAACAAGTAAAGTTGTGTACTGCTGAGTCTGCTGTCTGACCCTGATTAATGACAAGGGTCCTCATCAGAGTTCATCTGATTAATAACTGGCCCTTCACTCCTTCCTTCACAACTAATGGCTCTCAGTCTCACTCTGTCTATTATTATCACTCAATAATGAGATCTAAAAGAAGGCGCGCGTGTGTGTGTGTGTGTGTGTGTGTGTGTGTGTGTGTGTGTGTGTGTGTGTGTGTGCGCCTCAGTGAAAGAGAGAGAGAAAGAGAGTGAGTGCTTGATTTGGACAGCATGTTTATCAGCTGTTTACATGTGCAAAGCCTCGTGATGGTGGATTAAACCTGATTCACTTTCTCAATACTTAAGTACAAATCTGATGTACAAATGATATACAGGACCTAATTTCAAGTGAATTTTACTTCAACTCCACTAAAATGTGTAAAGAAATACCCCACTATGGTTACTTTACACATTAAGATTTGACACACAAAACATGTAATGAATAAATAGGATCAGAGTTACTGTTACAGATTGAACACCCAACAGTATAAATAAGTTTAAATTGGTTTATAATTCCTGTCCATAAATGGATCAGTAATAATTACCAATTAATATATAATGTAATGGGGTGATACACACAGGGGACACTCTTCTGTATAATTAGTACTTTCACCACTTGAAGTACATTTTGCTGTGAGAACCTTTGTGTAATTTTACACACATCTGAAAGTTGACATGATGCAGCTTTATACTGCAGAATCAGTTCTTTTACTTAAACAAAGTATCTAACCTTTAAAGGCTCAGTTCATCCACAGTAGAAAAATGCTGTGAAACACCTTTATTTTTCCTGAACTAAAAGTCTACATAAAAACTGAACTATGTTTTATTGATTGTTCAAAATAAAGGAGGCACTGTGTAGAGACAGACATGTTTTTATTGAGTATTCTGAATTTTAATGCTGTAACATTCATAAAAAACTATATTGACTCAACTGAATTGAGGTTAAGGAAAGAAATTTCCATACTTGATCGATGTTTTATTAGGAGTGGACAGATCATAAGAAAAGAGAGAGTTGGGGGACAACAAATGCCCACAGCTGGACCAAGACTGGGGCTACCAAATGGAATGAAATTGTTAATCAAAACTACCAAACAGGAGGCAAAGACAAAACTTAAGTAAAAACACTGAGAATCATTATTGATATAAAAGTTCCTGTACAGGGCACGAGGGACCACTGAAACCTCTGATTAGTATGAAAATGAATCAACGTGCTATGACCTTTGAAGTCATCGGATCTCAACCTGCTTCCACACATAACACTATTTATAATAGACGATCCTCTCTATTTCCACCATTATATTGAAATAAATATCTGTTGGAAGAATGGTGTTCATTTAACTTCACAGACTCACAATCTTCCAAAGAACATTGGAGCTGTTCAGGAGGTGTTTTCTTTGCCTTTTATTTTATCGCCAATCAGAATCGTCATTGTTCGTTGCTATTAGTAAGTGAGAAAATATGCTTTCTTGTCATGCCGGTGAACCAAACATTACATTTTAACGATTTATGTGGCTGAGACAGATGAGCATGTGAAAAACATTCACTGTAATCTTTTAGCTACCATATGGAGCAGCTGTAAACCTTTAATAATACTCAAGATAATGTCAACTAATCTGTTAATGATAGGGGCCCCTCGCTGTTGCGTTGTGTCTGATTATGAGGGTCCCTATCAGTTTGTTGTTGTTGTTTTTCCCTTGTGGTCTGCTGCAGTGGGCTGAACAGCTACATATCGGGCACCTGTGGCTGCATCCAAAGTACCAATCAAAGGCAACAAAACACATACACAGTGATTTCATACAAATCAAACAAGTCACCAGAGGAAAGCAGGAAAACACTTTGAGATAGGATTTCTCACCTACAGTGTCTCTGTTGTAATGACACAGACACTGACATCCCCCCCCCCCTGGGCAATGCACCATTCCCAGATGAAATTTACACACAGCACTGCAGAGCACTTGTTTGTGATTATTTGCTGACTAGCTGATATGTGGAGGCAGCAAATCGTAGTGTCAGTCTGCGGGGGGGTTTTTTTTAGACTTCAGTTTATTTCCTCTTACAGGTCAGCTCATTCATGCTATCACTCCAGACAATTTGCGTTAACAGTGCTGAAGATAAAGTTGTCCGAAAATACACTTCAGTCATCATTATCATCTTGAAAACAAGAGTAAAGTCCCTTTCCTGTTGAAAGCACCACCGTTTGACATTTCACAGAGCTTTACATATTACATCAGGCTGCTGAACGTGCGGATCAGCCAGAGATTTACAGTCTGCTTAACGTGTATAAACGCCACCATTTAGTCTCATTACTTGGTGTTTCCTGCATATTAAGAAGCTGATACTGTATATGACGTGAGCATCAGACACAGGGGTGTGTCAACCTGTCAAAAAAAAACACATCGCCATGGTGCAATGTCTAGACACTACCCAAACTGAGTTCAGGAGATTAACGTCACACTGATAAGACTGATAAGATTCATAAAACCATGATACTCTCAGAGTGCCAAAACGAGCTCCGATGACTTTATAAGAAGAGCGAGGGGGGGGGGGGGGGGTGGACAGATTTCATTCACAATACGATTCAAGAATAGCCTTCTGTGCCATGCATAGTGAAGCGTAATTAAGTGATGACTTATGATGATGTTGACCAATAAACAAAGCTTCATGGAAGAGGCTGTAGATCAGGGGCAAACAGAAAGGAGAAATAGTCACGACTGCCACATGACAGAACATATTTTATTCAGCTCAGTATAAAGGTGTAAAAAAAAAAAAAAATTAAAAAAAAAATCCGTTAAATTCTGCTGTAGATATTTGGAGGGATGTCTGCACAATATTTGCTATCATAAGGCAGTTCACGATAGATACGTTTGTTCCTCCTCCTTCCCCTGACATGACGGGCTGCTTGTTATTAAATATAGAGGTTAGATTGGTTCACGAACCTGACACGATCACGCAGGAGAAACAACGAGACTTGACGGGAGTTAGTTAGAGAGTCTTTTTTTTTTTTTTTTTTTTTTTTTTTTTTAGGTTGAATGGTGATCACGGCTCATCGGGTGGACAGTGCAAACTGCTGTCCCGTGCGCGAGCTAAAGTCCACCACCCAGTACCACCGCTGGGCCTGATGCGAACAGCTGTATGTTCTGTACTCACCTGCTGCAAGTTCAGTAAAGTTCCATTGTTCCTTGTCGTGTGAAAGTAATTTCCACCCGCGCGCATCCAGACGAAGCAGCCTGGCGTCCCACAAACAGCGAACAAGACGACCCTGTATTTGTTCGCTATCTTCCCAAAACTTGAATATAGGTGCGTTTAAAGAGCAATTTCCTAAAATATTGTGAATTACAAATAGCCCTACGATTTGTCTGCTATCTTCGATACAACTCTTTGCACAAATTTTTTTTTTGCAGGTTATAGACCTATTTTGGTGCCCTGAAAATACAAATAGTCAAAGTGTGCAAAGTATTGTACTGCAGAGGACCGTAAAGAAAAATATGTGACTTAGAAAATGATTTTTGAGCCCCTGACCTTGGTTCAGGTCTGGCCACTTGACCCATAGTTTATTATTCTTCGTTATGTAACAAGGCAGTCATATTTTCACTGTAAAGGATGTTTGAACATTGCAGTTTGTTATAAGAATCAAGGCCAAAGTACATGCAGAGCATTCAAGGATTTTATTCACTGAGTATGATTTAATCAAATCCAAAAAAGAAAATGTTATGTTACTGAGTTTATATTATATATTAAGAGCTTATTTCTAATTCAATGGTGCAAATTATTCCAACTACATGTAACTTTATCTTCTCCATTTAAAAAAAATAATAAAAAAAAAAAGAATAGAATTTGTTCACAATGGTATGAGAAGCTGAAAAAAAAACGTTTCAATTCAAACTGCTAATTTATCTTTTTTATGCACTACAGTCCCCTTGGGTTAATGAAAACAGGTTTGTGGAAAAAAATACCTCATAACTTTTTCAGCGTTTTGTCAAAGCTCAAACGGTTTTGAGAAAAATGTTGTGCAATACTGTAAAATTTTACAGCACTGACTGTCTCATGTGGTGGGCTCACTGCCAGAAATACAAATGTTTCCGTGTATGGATACATCACTAGCTTTAAATCTATTACAACACATACATCCGTCTGTTACATGCAGATCATCTGCATCATTCAAGTGGGTGACATTTCACAAAAACTGTTAGACTGTAGGTAGAAATGAAACCAGTGGTTGAAATGACTAAACCAGAGGAAACAAAACCATTTTTAAAAGAATACAAAAATAAAAGAAGACATTTGAGTAACTGGCCTGTACTGTTTGTACCATGGTTTGTAATAGTGTTGTAGGTTTGTGCTGAATAATTGAAAAAACTTTAAATTTAATTCATCAAACATGTAAGTTTAAACTGCCTTTCTGTTTGCAGCATCATAAATAAACTCAGCATGGTTATTTGTGTGCAGTTTGGTTGACAGTAGGTCAACTTTGACACTCCTTACAGAACAATTTATTGCTCCAAGTGACCTCAGCCATACACGTTATGGACATGAATTGTGATCAGTTCTACGGAATGTCTTTGTCTTGAGTCTATTTTGAGAGATTTTCTGGGACCTGAAGATGTTAAATCTAGTATTTCAGAGGAATAAAACAATAAATAGAAATAATATGTGTAACAGATTATTTCATTTTAATACTCATACATCTGGAGACCCTGCAGATTTACACCATATTACCATGCTGGTAACCACTGACCTATAGTCTTCACCACCAGCAAATTAAATCAGTTCACAAATTGAGAATCAAAATCAAATCCATCATTATGAAATCTACGGAACATGTGGATTTTAAAGTCGATGCTTCTCTGCTAAGTTTAGTCTGTTGTTGTCTTATCAGCTCTCAGCCTGAAGGATTCTCTCTGGTTGTTTTTCCCTCACCACCAGGGCTATCTCTCATTCTTCTGACCCCAGATTAATAGTGTTAATATACAACCAGGAGGCAGGAACATCTCAGACACATCCCCTTCTGTCTAAAGAGGCAGGACAGCTCACACACACCCATCGCTGCAGACACTTTTGTTGGTAGTCAAACTTGGTGTGGGTATTCATTTATATTACAGCTGAGTGTAGCACTATCTCATCCTGAATAGAAACCAAAGAGATACTACAAGACTCTTCCAATAAATTCTGAAATAAGTACCTCTTGTCTGATATTAGTGTCAGGTAAACTTGTGAAGGAACTTCTCTCCATTAGAGGAAACAAAGAAAAGGCACCTGTAAACTCCAGTAAAGAAGCAACAAGTGAGTTAAATGACCATGCATGTGAAGAAGCAGCTGTGGTCCCTGGTCCGTATGGTTCTGCCTGCTGTGGGATTTGCATTGACATTTATGGGGGCCTACTTGGTGTCCCAGCAGACCAAGTACGCTCTGGGGGACAGTCCTGTCTACATCACAATTGTCTTCGGCTTGCTGGTGATGCTTGTCTGGGTCTTCTGGAGCATCTGCCACAGCATGAAGAGCAAGATGTACCAGAGAGGAGGACGTGAGCACATCCAAGTCTTCACAGTAGAAAGGTAAAATCACTTATGAGTGCTGCTGCTAACTCTTTGAAAATGTGTTTGTGAGACGGTGACAAAGGTGATAAAACTTTTTAGTTTGTGTTAAAAATAGAATTTTATAACTCCCAAACAAGCCTACTATTTGTATAATAAAGAACATTTAGGCAGTTTGTTTCTATGTAAATAAAAAAAATACTTGTACAAGAAAAATGTTTGGAATGTTTCATAATTTTTTTTTTATAGATGTTATCTCAGCTTTTTGTTGCGTGTGCATTTTTTAACAATTGTCCAGGGACAACAGATGACATTTTTCAGCTCTCATTTGTCTGTTGGTAGATGTGGTTTGTCACTTTTAAACAAAACTGAACTAAACTAACATCCCTAATAAATCATGTCTTCCCTCTGCAGACCGAGTTTCTTTCCTCCCTCTTATGAAGAGTCCCAGGGAAACCAGGTCTGTCCTGAGTGTGTGGTCGTAGTCGATGGAGTGGAAATGGTGGTGAGTCTGGCTCCTCCATTGTACAACCATGACAGTTCAGAGGCCCCAAACTGCACGTGGAGCTGGGAACAACCACCACGATACAGTCAGGTTGAGCATATTCAGCAGGGGCAGATGGATGCAGAGGAGCAGACGGAGGTACTGTCTGCATACTGAGGAAAGAACAGCTTTTGCCTCAATGGTTGAGAGAAAATGGAGGAATGTTGACATGTCGTCCAGACTGAGCTCAAAGAGAAAGTTTCAGAAAGACTGTAAATGGCTCGTGAGGTTGGACAACTCGACTGCCAAATGATGGACCACAGAGACGTGTTGGCATCATCTTTGTAACAGGCAGAGGTATGGCCTGTTGGGATGAACTGTATTTTTTTCTGTGGTCTCACAGGGATTAGCTGCACTTTTGTATGTGACAAACCGAGAGAGTGTTAATCCAGTTGGATCCATGGATGTCGAAATAACAGAGAGAACTTATTTTTATCTGCACTGTAGCTTCAGTTTGTGCACTTTTAAAATCAAACACTCTTATATGTAAGTATGATGTAGCTGAGTGTATCCAAGTGAACAATGCTACCCCTGCTCTGGGGTGATTTGTGTTATACAGTGAAATTATCATGTTGCTAAACCAGTACTGTGTCATTATATTGCTTTGGTTCTAAATGTTTCTTTCCCCTCGGGGATTAATAAAGTAACTACCTAACCTAACCTAACCTAACCTAACCTAACCTAACCTAACCTTAATATATAGCCAACCTTTGGAGGGCTTGTTTTTTTGCTTTGTAAAATAATGACAATGTCTTTTAAAAAATTGTCAAAATATGTTTCGAAAATTTGAAAAATTCATAGTTATAAAAGTAAATCTTCTTACAAGGAAGAGTGATATCATTTCAGTAGGATGAAAGTCACTCAGGGTTGTAACCAATTAAGCTGACTACGTCATGGCCTTGTCCTTCTGGGAAAAAGTTGTTTTGACAACAATAAAACTGTATTATTACACAACAATGAGTAGAAAGTAGTTTAAGTGAAAAAGAGATGTGAGAGCAGCACACGTTTCATCTGACTTGAACAGAGTACTACTAAACCATATTACTTTTTACTACAGTTTCATGGACAGTATCTGTAAACCTCAGCCCACTACGATTATCTTATATACTTGTAAATTCAATTTGTAATTCTTTTTTGTAATTTAACAGGGAGATTCCCATAAATTTTGAAAAACCTTTCTTGAAAAACACTTGCATAAAAAGTTGAAGATTAAAAACTACAAAATCAGACAAAAGATAAAACAACAGAAAACAGATAGTAATATTAAAATCGGGGTAAAAGGTCAATTTAAATTGATGATGAAGGCTTCCAGTTTCTGTCCACACTGCAGATTGGCATAAAGTGCCCTGTATGTCTTGTGACCTGACAAAGTTAGGGCAAAAAAGAAAATGTATGGCGAGAGAAAGCCAACAAATTATGAATAAGTGGTTTTATTTTGGTTACAAACCTAAATTATTTGGTGATCCATTCAGTATGTTACTGTTATATAGCTGTGTACTGTGGTCCGGTAAAAATGTCCGACAGCTGAGGCAAAAACAAAGTCCCTCCAGGCTGTGCTGAATGTGCACATGCTTGCTGTGTATGACATCATGAGGTGTCCAAACAAACTGTTTTAACAGATATACTCTGTGAAGCACACCTGGCAATAAAAGTGCTAGAGGAGCAGTTACTGCAACGCTGTAGCTTATGCAGTTTCATGCACATTATAAATGAAGTCTGTTGACACTGTTTTAATGATGTACTTTAGTGGAATATATTCATATAATCATGCTCATAGCTATTAGACATTATATCTGTGAAACATAAACAATTTCAGCTAAAACCTAGATCGTCCTCTTAGCAACATATTTAAAGGGGATAAACTGCCACTGATCAGAAGTAACCCCTGACATTACTAAACAGCTGAATGGGGCATTAAGCTGTTATGGCCGACAGGTAATGTCTGGCTGACTGAGTGAACACATCCTTGCGGATATCCACTGGCATATCCTCAACTCATAATGACGGCAATCAGTGTTTTATGAGTTCCTGCTCTCTGTGTCTTATTCTGACAGTGTAAAGATCAACTCTCTTCATTTTTTATCTCAATACAACCGCTTCAACACATTTCAAACTCGGTTCAAAAGCAGGTGCTGTGCTCGACAAACAAAAGCCTTCTTTTTCCTCTTGGACGATCAATCGCCACCTGATGTATGGTATCAGCACAATATGGTACTCTTAATTATGAAGAATTTGTTTAATTAAAATCCAAACATGCTCAAGGGCAACATATCTGACTCTGATGTATTTCTATGTGTTCCCATTAGACCGGTCCAATTCATTTTAAAGAGGCAAACATTACACACAAAAATGTTTATTTGTATTTAAAAAAAAAAAGATGAAATAATAGATTCAAATATGGTTATACAGCATTACTAGCTGACAAATGAAAGAAGACAAAAGGCCAAAAAGAAATATCAGTTTAGAGTATATTTTTCTTCTTCACTCCTCATCTTGCCAAGGCAGCTTAGCTATTTTACATTTTGAATACCCTGTCCTTAAGTAGTAAACATAAGTGTGATTACTTCCTATTTCTTCATAGAACAAGATTTAACCTCATTTTATATCAAACATTGCTACTCTCTTCACTTTGTTTTATTAATTGTGGTGCAATGCCTGTTATAATTTAGACTTTGATTACTCCTGCATGAAATGGTTGAAAAATATTTTTTGACATCTGAGAGGACAGATAGAAGCAATATGAGAAGTGAAAGGTCCAACCTTTATATAAAGGCAGCATGGTGAATAAAAAAAATGGACACCACTGTTTGGCTCCCTCATTCAATAGGTCTTTATATGAGTCAGTCTGCTCATTCATCATTTGTTCAATGCTTACATATTTTTTATTATTCATCCATATAGCAAAAAATTAAATAGCCTTCCTGGTTTAGATATATATCCAAAGTTTTAGTAGCTGACAGATGATGGTGGTCAATAAACAACAGAGACAACTGTGCAACATTAATTTGGTTTTTGAGAGATAAACTCTGTCAGTAAGCAGTTTAATCACCATTTAAAGAAAAGTAAAAAATGAGGCCGAAGCTGCACAGAGATGGGGTTTTATAATTTGCAGAGAAGTACAGGAGTGGATATTTTTCTCTGTGTGAGCAGGTAGATGCATGTTTGTGTGCGAGTGTGCGTTTTCCTGCTCGCTCATGTGATGACATTCGGGCCACGGCGTCCTGTCCTCTCGTGAATGTTTGAGATCTTCAGAGCGATGGCAATGAGAGGACCCAGCACCACCTGCAGAGAGAACGAAAATGGATCACAAACCAAGATGATGCCGATGATTCGAAACTTCAATTGGTTCACAGTTGTGTTTCTAAACGTTAAAACTAGGCTGGGAGGTAATCTGGAATTTTAAGTGCAACGAGGAAATCAAGCATGCATGTTTGTTGATCTCACCTTAAATATACTTTCCATGAAGAAAACTGGATTTTTCTTCATGGAAAGTTACTGGGAGGCCGAACATTGAGCCTTTCACAATAAATGACTGTGCTTAATAATCATTTCACTGGCCTGGTCTTTGTATGGTTGTTCAACCCAGCACATAACAGATAGAGAAATCATGTGAGTTTCGACACGATGTAGTTAAACAGATACTAAAACAGATTCCAGAGCAGATAACCTAGTTAGACTTATGTCATCCGAGACCTTTAAAAACAGTTTCAACGTGAATGTCAACAGGATTTTTACTGGCTTGTAAAACAGTTCTTGTTACTTGCTGAAGATAATTCATGGAGAAAATGCATACAAAGGGATCATTTGAATGAACTAATTGTGAAGATTTTCGGAGTTGCACAATGTGATGGTTTTAAACTAGATAAGGTACAACAAAATATTTGGAAACATTTAAAATTGTCTTGATAAAAATCTACAAAATCTGAAGAATGAATAAAGACTAAAAACAAAGTGTGCAGCGTGTGCTGTATATGAATATTTTCATTTTGCACGTGCACAACATGCTAGAAATATACAGTGCATCCGGAAAGTATTCACAGCACTTCACTTTTTCCACATTTTGTTATGTTACAACCTTATTCCAAAATGGATTAAATAATTTTTTTCCCTCAAAATTCTACACACCATACCCCATAATGACAAAGTGAAAAGTTTGTTTAAAATTTTTGCAAATCTATTACAAATAAAGAATGAAAATATAACGCGTACATAAGTATTCACAGCCTTTGCTCAATACTTTGTTGAAGCACCTTTGGCAGCAATTACAGCCTCAAGTCTTTTTGAGTATGATGCTATAAGCTTGGCACCTATTCTTGGGCAGTTTCTCCCATTCTTCTTTGCAGGACCTCTCAAGCTCCATCAGGTCGGATGGGGAGCGTCGGTGCACAGCCATTTTCAGATCTCTCCAGAGATGTTCAATCGGGTTCAAGTCTGGGCTCTGGCTCGGCCACTCGAGGACATTCACAGAGTTGTCCTGAAGCCACTCCTTTGTTATCTTGGCTGTGTGCTTAGGGTCATTGTCCTGTTGGAAGATGAACCTTCACCCCAGTCTGAGGTCCAGAGCACTCTGGAGCAGGTTTTCATCAAGGATGTCTCTGTACATTGCTGCATTCATCTTTCCCTCCATCCTGACTAGTCTCCCAGTTCCTGCCGCTGAAAAACATCCCCACAGCATGGTGCTGCCACCACCATGCTTCACTGTAGGGATGGTATTGGCCAGGTGATGAGCGGTGCCTGGTTTCCTCCAGACATGACGCTTGGCATTCAGGCCAAAGAGTTCAATCTTTGTTTCATCAGACCAGAGAATTTAGTTTCTCATGGTCTGAGAGTCCTTCAGGTGCCTTTTGGCAAACTCCAGGCGGACTGTCATGTGCCTTTTACTGAGGAGTGACTTCCGTCTGGTCACTCTACCATACAGGCCTGCTTGG
Source organism: Embiotoca jacksoni (assembly GCF_022577435.1). Taxonomy (NCBI): domain Eukaryota; kingdom Metazoa; phylum Chordata; class Actinopteri; family Embiotocidae; genus Embiotoca; species Embiotoca jacksoni. The sequence goes on along the minus strand of NW_027185436.1, from coordinate 9,121,099 downwards.
TGGAGTGCTGCAGAGATGGTTGTCCTTCTGGAAGGTTCTCCTCTCTTCACAGAGCAACACTGGAGCTCTGTCAGAGTGACCATCGGGTTCTTGGTCACCTCCCTGACTGAGGCCCTTCTCCCCCGATCGCTCAGTTTGGCTGGGCAGCCAACTCTAGGAAGAGTCCTGGTGGTTCCAAACTTCTTCCATTTACAGATGATGGAGGCCACTGTGCTCATTGGGACCTTATATAGACGGTGTGTGCCTTTCTAAATCATGTCCAATCAACTGATTTTACCACAGGTGGACTCCAATCAAGTTGTAGAAACATCTCAAAGATGATCAGTGGAAACAGGATGCACGTGAGCTCAATTTTGAGTGTCATGGCAAAAGCTGTGAATACTTATGTACATTTGATATATTTTTTTTTTTTTTCGTTTTTTCTTTTTAATGGATTTGCAAAAATTAAAAAAAAACTTTTTTCACGTTATCATTATGGGGTATTGTGTGTATAATTTTGAGGAAAACAATTAATTTAATCCATTTTGGAATAATGATGTTACATAACAAAATGTGGAAAAATTGAAGCGCTGTGAATACTTTTCGGATGCACTGTATATGTAAATATATGATGACATGACTCAGGAGTTTTGTGTTGTGTTATTTTTTAGCACTTGATTGCACAAAGTTGTGAGATGGAATACAATATACATGCACATTATATACAGAAGCATACAAACTCGACTATGATGAAAAGCTACGTGAGAAAAAATATATATATATGGATTTTAATGATGGCTAGTAGGTTGCATTCAAACACAGACAGCCTGTAGTGTTTGTTCTTGGTTTAGGTTGGTGTATATAAAAGTATAAAGAGTCCTTCTAATCTAGCTGAATAACGTGATGTCTAATCATGTATTTCCTCCCTGATAATTCATACGTGTCGGGTAAGGAGAAGAATGATTAGATGCTGAATTTATGATCAAATGATAGCTGATCTACACGTTCAGTCTAGGGTTCACACAGGGGGAATAAGGATATTAATATGACACTGCTAAAAATGACACAACTTTATTGAGGCAAATATAGCAGCTAAAACAGTTCAGGTTTGCTTATTACTCATCATCAGGTCAGCTCAGGTGATGTTAATTCTGTGTCCAAAGACATTTTGGTCCATTCTTGATTTTCCTGAGATACATTTTTTTTTTAAGTTAAATTTGAATTTGTGACATCACTTTTATGTTAAATAATAACATAGGTGTTGAATAAACTAATGGCTATGCTGCCCCATAATTTTTTAGATGTTCTACCTGCATTTTACTGACAGATCAGTCAACTTTGATGCTTAAGTTTATTATTTTTATAGCCCTGCCAGCTGAATATATGAATCACTGTCTTTTTTACATGTAGATGTAAAACAATATGGCATGACTGTGGTCAATAATCTGAATTTTTTTTATTTATTTTCAATGACATTGTCTGGTCAAGATGCCAAAACTTAATGAGGTTGTCAGCAGTGACGGCAGCTTTACAACCCTTGGTATGTTTAAAGTACACTATCTATCCCAACATCCATAACCAACCTGGTGTTCCTAATCACTCCAAAGTCTACAGGTCAATCAACTTTAATAGTATCACTTGAAGTCAAACTCCACAATCATGAAGAGACATTTCACGAGCGCAGGCTGAATGAGCACCATCACTGTGTTTTCTCCTTGCTCTTCAATCCAATACAAAAGTACTAGTAAGATAATTCTGTTGTTGAGTAGACATGAAGGAAAGGAAAAGACAATTTTAGACCAAAATCAAGAGTTTCCCAACACCCAAAAGATAGTCGGAACATTCTGTCTATTTTATATATACTGTATATATATATATATATATATATATATATATATATATATACTGAATAGTTTCACGATAAACCATCATTTCTGTTAGTGTCTGAAATCATGGAATACAGCTCTTTTTAATGGTGGTAAAACTGTCTGAACACTGGATATCAAAGGATTCACGTTGGGTGAGTGTATGAGCGGTTAACAAGTGATAATAACAGAGTACAATTTAGGAAAACATTTTAGGTCTTCCCATGTAAGGTGAGACGTAGGGGAGACATACAAATGCCTGTGCACACACACACACACACACACACACACACACACACACACACACCCTCTGTACCTGTGTCTCTCTGCTGTGCCTCTCGGGGTCTCTCTCAAAGCTCTCGGCATAAATGCGGACGGTGGCCCCCATCCCTCCACCGCTCCCGCTCATCCGAAACACCAGGCGGGACGCATCAGAGAAGACGATTCTTAAACCCTAGAAATAAAATTTAAAAACAAATTTTTCTTTATGGAGAAATTTGATTCTTTTTCAATAATTAGGATTTCATTTTATTTTTAAAGTGTTGAAATTTATGACAAACACATATCACAAGTAAACATGGCTGCAAGAGATGCTTTAACAAAGTATTTACTTTATGATAATGTGCGACAGAGAAAGTCTCTCACATTATTCAAATGCCCAAAGCATTTAAATAGAAATGGTATTATTTAATTAATTATATTAGCACCACGTACATAGCCAAGCACAACTTAATTTTACATACCTTGTAAATATAAATCTTAAAGTCTCAAACCTGTAATATAATCCCACTATCAATGTGCAGTAATGGAAAACCTCCACTAGATGTCAGTATCATTGTTGTTTCGTTGGGACTGTGTACAAACTGGATCTCTACTGCATACAGAATACTTCCATCCATCATAAGATTGACTATATAGTTGCAGAACTACTGCCGTGCTGTATGAACTCCAGCCCTAAATTGATTTCAATCATTTTGAAAATCATTTCAAACATTTTGTTCGGTAGCTCGTGCTTCCTCAGTACTCTGAGAGCAGTTGTTTTTTAAAAGCCTGACTGAACTCTGCTCTTGACTCTTTAAACTTCGCCTGAGCATTTTCAGCAAAAACAGGATATTGTAGCATGGGGGTAACCAACTGCATCTCCTGCTGGCTGACATGAGGAAGATAAGACTCTTTGACTAATGGATGTGTGATGACTCTTATCTGTCCGAAATTCCACTGTGTCTCTTTCCTTATCCCATTAGAGTAAAAGACAAGCTCGGGGGAAAAGACAGCAATATGTTTGGAGAAAAATCAGAATAAGAAAAATGTCCGTATGGTTTTAATAAAAACTCAACCTAAGTACTTTTTAGAGGATCCAATTACCTCGAATGACTCTGCTGTTATATTTCACAGCAGTGTTGTCACCATATTCCCATGTCAGGCCTAAAAAATGTCCTATGTGTCTAGATATTGACAAATATGATCTTTTAAGTACAGCCCACATGAGTGGTATGAACAATTACCAAAGTAAAGGTGAAGCAGATGCACTGCCCCAGTAAAACAGTAACCTTGTTTCAGACCAATAACCTCTTCAAACTGTGACTCGGCTTCATTGTTTAAAGCTCTGGACCACTCGCCTCTCTCCTAATCTGACTCTGGCGAGGGAGGATAACATGTCAGAGTCCAAGAGAGGAGAAACAGCGATAATGAGAGATGTCCCTCCGTCCGCCCGGCAGTCTGTCTGTCTTTCTATCTGTGAGTGCGTCAGCTCATCTCTAACAATAGAGAGGCAGTTATCAGAGGGCTGACTAATGCCTGTTAAAAACACCATTGACTGCAGAGCTCAGAGGCCCTGAGCGGAGCACATACCAGCCATGTATGAGTGTGTGCCTGTCTGTATTTATCTATCAATTCATTTATCCATAGGGCTATACCATCTAAAGGTGTTTAGTGATTTTGGAAAGGTCTCTGTGTAAGTGCTAACCTCCATCAACAACTTCCACGCAAACTCTTTTTGCATTCTATAATTGTAAAGGAACAATCTTGGAAGTGCAGAAAAAAGAAAACAAGTTAAAGTACCAATACAGCAATGTAAAAATACTCCATAACAATTAAACGCCTGCATGAAAAACACAACTTTAGGAAAAGTAAATAAGTATTTTCAGCTAAATGTAGTTAAAGTATATTGGTTTGGTCCCTCTGCCTGATATATTATTATAAATGACATCATTAGATTATTAATACTGAAGCATCAGTGTGTTGGCAGCATGTTACCGTTGTAGCAGCTGTAGGTGGAGCTAGTTTGAAATACTTTATATCCAGTTTTACATGCAGGGATAGCAGATAAATCTAAGGTGTTGTCAGATGATTACTGAGAGAGGAAAGAAGAAAAAAAAGTTCTGATCCACAAATCTGTTTTCAGTTTTTGGACTTTTTCTCTAATCTTTAAATTTTTAGTGAGATATTAAATCATTTGAACTTGTATTGAAATGAAACGTGACAAGTTTTGGGAATAAAAATCCCGATTTGTTGAAAGTGTCAACTCAGACATCTGAAATGTGACCCTGACAACACACTGATTTGTGTAAGACAAAAAGGTTTGAGACAACTGGTTACATCTTCAACAACGTATTGTATTTTAAAAGCTTGTTATTATCCATTGTGTCAAATATTCGTCTTCAAAGTAACTAAAGCTGTCAAATGAATGTAGTGAAGTTGAAAGTATAAAGTAGCATCAAATGGAAATTCTCAAGTAAAGTATAGCGCAGAAAAGTTATTCTTAAATACAGTACTTGAGTATATGTACTTTGTTACTTATCACCACTGTGTGTAAGTAGGCTACACTTTACAGGACAAATTGGTGTGAGATTTGTTGGCGGGTGTTTTATGACAAAAGCATGAGAGTTGGCTAACATGATGCAGCTAATGCTATAGCGAGCTGGAAAGACAGCCACAACTGGCCTTCACCGAAGCTAAATTTACATTATTCCCCCTAAGCTGTCATCTGTATGTACAAAATAGCAATTTCAATGCACTCTTGGTAATTTATTTAGTCATTTATTACACATAACTAAATGAAGCAGTTGCTGAATCCAGCCACCTCAGGCAAAACAGATGCATTTAATTTCTAGATAATACTGTAATAATCATTGCTTACTATATATATATTTTTTTTTATCCATTATATTAATTATCCAATAGCAGAAAGGAGTATCTACGTTTAGTGCACAAATTCGTCCATGCATCGCTATCTATCTGATACGCAGACAGTGTGGCATGAATTCAGTAGCCGACTACAAAAGGCTGCCATGCCACTGCTGTGTAAATCCCTCAAGCTTTGTCTTGTGTGTTTGAGTGTGTTTGTGTCTGTCTGCCAGCTTCTCCCCCTTCAAACACACTTGTAGAGGAGAGACTGCATATGAGACGACAGCTGATATAATTCTGTCCTGGGAGGAATGTGCGCTGGAATAACACTCACTGGGGTTACTGGGATGCTTAGGATTTACCAGTATTTTGGGGTGACTGACTAACTAGCTGTGGACCTGCTGTATCCGTGGTAACACGGTGGAGTATTCACAGCAGGATGGCGAGAGACATCGTCCCTCCCGTTACGCTCTTTAAAATACGGTCAGGTGAAGTTGATGGAAAAAGGCATCGGCAAACAAGTGTGAAAACGGGCAGGCCAGGAAAGGGTATGCATGTGCTCACGCATATGCACATGGACAACTGGACGGACGTACACACCAAACTGTGCAGTGAGAGTGTGTGTGTGTGTGTGTGTGTGTGTGTCTGCGGTATTAGGTGGGGCACAAGGGAAGGAGTGTCGACGCCAGGGAATGAGTTTCCACACATTTCTGGGAAGAAGAGAGGAATCAGCTGGGTAAACTTCACAGGGAACGAGGGAGAGAGAATGAAGTGAGGTTATACCGACCGAGCGAGTTATCAGTGTTTGTTGGGATATGTGCTTTATGTAACGTGTGTGTGTATACATATGTTTATGATTTGAAATGGAAGACAGCCTTTCAAGTCCAAACACTGAAGATCGGTGGGTGGTCTGGCTCCCCAGACGCTGACTACAGGTGTATGAAAGATAGCAAGAGAGTGTGTGAGTGCGTGACGTCTTCAGGCAGACTTGACCACGTGAACTGAAGTGAAGCAGCTTTTGGGTCATACACCCTAGTCTCAACTCAATCCAATGTTTGGTTTGACCTACATTACTGAATCTTATGGTTCTTCTTTCCTTTCTTTGGGCAAAATGTGACGCAGAGGCAATGTAAACAGTTGTCATCTGCTATCTTGGTTTTTATACTTCAGTTTGAGCCTTTCACAGCCAACTAGATTTTTGCAGCCAATATGATATTTAGTAAAAACAAGAATACAACAAATATTCTTTTCTTTTCTTTAAATAGTGATTTGTTTTCTTTTTTTTGAAAATTGTGACCAGGGATGCAAAACACTGGATTTTTTTTTTTGACCATATTTTCCAAATCTTTTGGCCGATTGCACATGCAGATAACTACATTGTAAATATGTAAATATGTGCTGGACAAACTATGATCACAATGTTTCAAAACATATGTTTGCATTTCTGTACTGCGGTCTACTGTTATCAATACTGATATCGGTCTAACACTAGGAACATTTCTCGTAGTAATTACCAGTTAATGTGTGAATTGTTTAGAATTTGAAACACTTTGAATTTGCATCATTTTGACACCAGGTGAAAAACCTCTCACAGTGAAGTATACATATACATATACAGTATAGCCCAACAGTAGTATGTTAGCATTGTGTTACAGGAGATACATATTGAAAATATAAATCAAACTCTCATTTAACGTTTTGTATTCCTCACTAAGTAATTATACATTTAAAAAGCAGACGATATCTTTTAATTATGGCCTAAGTAGTGATGATGCAGCCAACACCCCAATTAGCAAATGAAAAATTCCCTTTTAAACAAAATCTAGATCTAAGATCTAAAGTCCAGTTACAAAAGAACTGATTGTTCCATCCTCAAATGTTCAAACTAATTATTATGGAAATAATAATGTTTTCTTCAAAACCTGTCGTGCAACTTCCTGCATTTACAGTCTTCTCCCACTGACCTGGTTTCGAGCCACCGTTCCATCCACGGGGTCAACGTACTCGAAGTTGTCGGCCCTCTCCACGCTGTACATGTGGTCCCCTACAGCGAACTTCTGGCTGGTGAATGCTTTGTCTGAGATTACTCCCTCTAGATCCCTCATCAGGTAAAAGGCTGCCCGAGGGTCCAGACCTTCATAGTCAAACCTGACGATCACAACACACACACACACACACACACACACACACACACACACACACACACACACACACACACACACACACACACACACAGGCAATGAAACCATGGTTGACATTATAAGGCAGCAAAGGGAAAGCTTGGTGAGGAAGCTTTTTTTATTTTTTTTATTGTATTCTAATTGATTTTCTTCTCAAATAACTTTTGGTTGCTCATCAACTTTGATAAGTCATTAAAGCCAGTTTATGGTATTACCACGCTACTTAAAAGGGCCCTAAACTGCGAGAGAGCAGCTTTGCCAGTGTGACTGATGTATTTTTTTTTTCAAACGATGACACGTGTTTGTGTTTTGCAGACTTTTTGAGGGTCTGGTCCGTGATGTCCTTTCCATCTACGTGTTGTGGGAAATGTGCGTCAGTTTAGAAAAGCTCTCTGTGGGAACATAAAAAGCTGCAGCAACTATCAGTGGGAATATTAACTGCAGCAACTATCTCTGCGTGTCACAGGGGAGAGGTTATGTAAAATATTTAAATAAGAACAAGTGACAACCAATGAGAAGGGCTGGAGGAGAGATGGATGAAAGTTGAAGGCCAGGGAGACATATTTGGAAGAGAAATGAGGGAGTACTATCGAGTGACATGATGTGTTCACTCAAACATGGAAAAAGCCATGATGAAAACAGGAAAACTGGGACACAGGTGGTCAGATCAATGGGCAGACATATGGATGGAACAGCTGTCTGATTGTATTTCAGAAAGATTGCTTGTCTGGTTACCTGCAGAAGTAGTTGCGTCCAAACTTTGCCCAGTGCTCTCTGACAATCTGCTCCACACTTTGTTTCCTGGCTGCCATGATGGACAACCACACCAACACCGACCACAGGCCGTCTTTCTCACGGCTGTGGTCCGAACCTGGAGGAGAAAGAAAACAAGCAAAACACCACAACTCTTGATAAATTGAACCCCAAACATAGATCTGCTAATTTGATTTTGGTGCCGTGCAAGGTATCCAAAAAGTTTTAGGAATCATGAGAAATACATTGGCAGCCCTTCAGCTTAGCTTAGCACAAAAGCTGGAAACAAGTGGAAGCAATTAGCCTGGCTCTGTCAAGAAATCGTCCAACATTTAAATTCCCGTAAGATGAACAAGACATAATGCAGCAGTTAGTGATCTTAACAGATGGTTGTCTGTGGTATGTTTTATCTTTAGACAGCGTCAGTCTAGCTGTTCCTCCCACTTCCAGTCTTTGAGCTAAACTAATCTAACTGTCTCCCAGCTCCACCCATGTTGAAGTTGTATTGATCATCTAACTTTCAACAAGACTATTTGCCAAGATGTCAAACTATTGCGTTAAATGTCAAAGAAATAAATTCGAGCTGGAGACTTTCTTCAGAAACCTACATTGTACTTTAAAATACTTAATTGTCAATTTTACTAATAATGTAAGAACAATAATGTAAAAATTAAAAAATGTAGTTTATGTTAGTGTTTGAATCTACTGCATGTAACAGAAGATCAGGAGGAGTGTTTCGGGTTGTAGAGGTATCAAACTTCCACACGCGCACGCACGCACGCACACACACACACACACACACACACACACACACACACACACACACACACACACACACACACACACACACACACACACACACACACACACACACAGAGAGGACCAGATCTCACCCCTAAGTCTTCACTGGGGAGCCATCAGGCTGTTCGCAAAGACAGCTGCATGCATAGTAAAAGTATCTTTTAAAGTTAAGAATGTGTTGGTGATGTTTGTACAACAAGAGCTTAAAGTGGAAAATGGACTGAGCTAGTAGAGTATAATTTAAGTTGTATCCACACATATTTTATAGAACAGAGAGAAAGAAAAATCTGAAAATACCCTGATGTCTTTATATTGTTTTTCCCAGCAAACACTGAATCTAATAAGTGTATTTTGGAGCTCTGTGTCCGGCTTCTGCAGTATTCCAGCTGCTTGGAAACTGACACCTGTCATCAACTAATCCCTGCTTCACTGTCTGGCTCTTTTTGTCTGTCTGTTACTTACCCTGAGAGAGAGAGAGAGAGAGAGAGAGAGAGAGAGAGAGAGAGAGAGAGAGAGAGAGAGAGAGAGAGAGAAGGCAACTGAATTGGTCACCTAATAAAATAGATCTAAGAGTTGTACCAACACAACACAACCAGGCCTCATTCATAAACTCTCAGTGCTCCAATCTGCCACTCTACAAACTGTTGGCATGATTTAAAAGTGACCACCACAAGATTATTTAGGTGCAAAATTATATAACAAGGACATGCTATGAAGTCAATGCTATACATATGTGTAGGTGTCCCAAGGACTTATGTTTTCTGACATTGTTGGGGAAAATATAAAAAAATTACAAGTAGAAAATCCCTCGAACATTTCTTACATTCATTTGGTTTTTTTAATGTTGTTAAACACAGATATCTATGAAATATGTCTCGTGTACAAAGCAACACAAACACAACCTGCAAAGTTTGACTCAACTGGCTAAATTAACACTGTTGGTTGTGAGACTTAGTAAAGTGCAGGAGTGGCGTACAGCTCTGATGATTTATAATGCAAGGCTCCCTCTGAGCTTTTTGCCTTACATGGATAGACAACTAGTAAGCTCCCATAGTCCTCTGTGCTCCCTCAGTCTCTGCTCCTTCCCTTTCTCTCGTCCTCGTCAATACCTCTCATATTTGGACTCTCACACCATCCTCTGCTCTCTTTCCTACAATGTTCTTTTCTCTCCCGTTCAAATCCACTGACACTTTGTCTTTCCTGTGCTGCTGTGTTTCTAAAAAAGTCAGCGATATCCTCACCAATAAAGATAGTGATTCACTCAGGTGAAAAAAGTAGAGAGGAAAAGAGGCAGAAAAGTTCACAGCTAAATAATGACTAAACTTCGGGTGAGATCAGATCTGTGACGAGACGGACAGAAAAAGGGAACGTCAGGGAGTGGGAGGGTGAATATACAGACGCAGAGAGAGGGAGAGACAGCAAAGGCAAATGAGCGTGTGTCATTTGTGCATGCACATTATTTATATTTTCTGACCATGTATGTGCTTGTCTGTGTTTGCATTCATAGAAAATATCGCCACTGGAGGCCTGTCGGCATGTTGCAGTGGTTCAGGGAGCCCCTGTCTCCTTTTATAGCAGAAGAATGGGGATTATTTACACATGCAGTCAGGGTCACAGCCCTCTCATCTATTAGTCGACTCTGACTGGAACTACAGGCAGTCAGGATGCACTGCTTACAAATCTAGAGCTGGAATAGACTGGAAGATAAAGCAATAGGGAAATTGTGAAAAAGTTTTCACCTTTAAAGGAAAATGAGGATTCTACAAAAAGATTTGTTGTCACTCCCATCAGTATTATCCCATTAAAAACATTTTTTTTTTTTTTAACAATGTTGGGACACGTTCATTTTTAAGATCTAGTTAAGATAAAGGTCCTATATTGTACACTTTTCCTGTTTTATATTTAGTCTCGATAACCATGAGAAAATATTTTAGTGTTTTTTAGCAACATGTTCCCAGATTTCAGTGATTATATTAGAGATTACCATAATTATGTTGGACAACCCTAGAAAAATAAGCCCTAAATTGTGATAAAAGCTATTTTCCCTTTACTGTTTGAGGGAAGGTTGACTGGACAAACTTGTTATTTAAGTGTTACAGCCAGTCCTTATTCACAGCTACAACAACAGCTGGCTGGTGCAGTCCTCCAGCGATGGCCTTGATTGAAGGCACCTCAACAACAGTTGCGGCTGACTGGAGGGGATTTCTCAGTAACACATGCACTAAAAGTTTCCAAGCCAGTCCAGAGATCCAAATCAGTGACCTTCTCTTCACAATCTACCAACCTGTACCCCTTTAACTTGTATTCATTAGATTTAAGTATTAATGGCATTCAGCAATCACATATATGTTTTTATGAGCGGAGTGTTTGGTTTTTGGATTGTGAGTGACTTATATCATACCTGTCCCAAAGCTCTCCTCCCCGCAGAGAGAACAACGGCCAGAATCCATCAGGTTCCCAAAGTACCTCCAGCCTGTGGGAGCCTCATACAGCGCCAGTTTCATGGCTTTAGCCACCCTACAGACACACAGAGCAGGAAAGAGAGAAACAAAAACAGAGTTTTTACTTTTTGCTCACAAACACACTTTGTATTTATCTCTTTCTAAAATCTAACATCAGCCTTTTCCAGTTCTGATACAGAGATAAGCTTACACACAAATACTCTGACCTTTGAAATAAAGCAAACCAAATGCTGTATGACAAGCGTAATCTGCCAGCAGCTCATCCAATAACTTAATAAGGCAAAGGCAGCAGGAACAAAGTGAGTTAACCTTTTAGTTGATGCTCGCTTTGAACCTGAGCCATGTACTCGCATAGTGAGAGGAGGAGAGGGAGTGTGTGTGAGTGTGTACGTACGTGAATGCATGTTGGGGTCGTGGGCAAGAATAAAGGTGCAGACAGTACAATATGTGGGAAGTGAGGGAGCATAAAGACAACATACAAGAGTGGAAAAGAGCAAAGAGAAATTCTTATAAAACTTTTCAGTGCAGTTACAGAAGAGTAATTACAGTGATGTAATAATAAAGCAGCACATTTGGACAAAAATAAAACTGAACATAAAAATCAGCAGCTATTAAAATCATCCGACTCTGCATTTCCCCTCAGCGCTATGGAGCAACTTTTGGTTTTATGGCCCACAACTGCTTTAGTTCGCTCACATTGCTCGGGCTGCAGTTTCCAGTATGGAAGCCACCTGTTGTCTGCAAAGAAGCTCTGATAAACACTGTAGACTACTTGTCCAGCACCGAACAACAGACGGACAAAGATAGCTGGAGCAACTAAAGAGCTATCTATTTCCTTTAGGAGTAGGTGGAGGCCCTGAAAAAGCAAAAACTAGGACGCAATCATTAGGTTTAGTTTGTAGTAAGAGCAATAAAAGATTTCGTATTTTTCTACAAGAATTATACTCACAAAAGTGAGGAAAATAAAATGAATTGGAGAATGTTGTTTGTAGTGAATTTGTTGGCGGTGGACTGTACTCAGTACTTCTAAAATCCTGATAAATGGCCCTGCTGCTCCTGGAGCAGGAGTTGTGTACAAAATAAGTTTGTTTTTGATTTTGACCCAACAAATACTTGTTTCTTACGTATTTTTTCTGCATCCAAATGAGTTTTTAGAATTTCTCCATCATCTATTGCTATTTTGTTCCATTATCCTCACATGAACATGGAAAAGCTGTACCAAGGAAAGTGGAAACTTGTTTGTTGAAAGACAATTGCTGGTCACTAAAGGGGGATGTTCCCGAGGACAAATACAGCCAAAATCATACACTTGTACATTTTAGAAGTAAGTTTGTACATATCTTAAGAGTAACAGCCACATTTAGGATTAACTAATATTCACTCTATTAGTTAAATACGTATGTATTTTCATTATTTATTCATTTTTCAATTAAATACAAAAAAAATAATTCTAAAAACAGATTCAAATTCAGTGTAAAAAGAATAATAAGGTCCACCTATTGTGCTTTGAGAGACAGGTAAAAAGTAAAAATGTTGTTGCCCATATGATCGTTGCCACATCCTTAAAATCATCAAGTTCTAACATTTTCTATGCATTACAGTGTAAGATACCCATTTAGCTCTAAGGCAATAAACAAAAAGACAAAACAACATGTTTTAACAGACAAAAGTGAGAAAATCCCCTGAAGAAGAGAAGCTTGTGGAGCAGCTGAAGAGAGGAAATCAGGACTTTGATATTGTATTACAAAGGTTACCGTTTCCAGCCTGCAAAAAGAGATGTTTAGCTTGCAGCAAAGAGGAGTACAGTGTTTTCTTCCTGTTGCCCACAGACCGCTCCTTAATCACAACATCATCCACAACTCCTCAGTGATCACCGCAATATGTAAACACAATTCCCAGCACTCAGCTGAGAGATGCTGGACAAAATATTAAAATCAACACAACAGATGTTGCTGCTGAAGAAACAAAGATCTACACATGTCAATCTCAAATGCTTGTACTATGATGCTGTTGAAATTCACAATGCATTATATGGGAGTGTGGTTGGGTTACAGGGTTTTTAAGTGGTGGTATACACGTACACATAATCATCATGCACATAAATAAACCCCACAGTGCCCCTCTACTGCTGTTTACATGAGGATGAGATGAATTACCAAATAAGAATAAACCAGTTTTATTCCCCTCTGGGGAAGCAAGCAAGAGCTGGAAAGGAAAGCCTGGCATTCCTAAAAGAAAACAGAAACTCCGGCGAGTAACTTCTGACGAGTTTTTGACGTTTCCAATGGCACGTCCTCGGCCAACATAAGCACTGAAAACTGACCGCAGCTGCACTCAGTTTTCAAAGAACATTGGACAAAACAGTGTGAGAATAGTGAGAATCGTGTTTTCTCAAGTTTGATGAGTGCATCAGCTGTGCTTTAACTGAACAACACATATCGATGCATAGCCTTTATAGGAAAAAAATAACACTCAGCATGGCCTTTTCCATACTTACTCGTGATATGACATGCTTCAAACAATATCAGAAATAAAGTACTGTCTGCTCAAGCTTCTTGGAGTCAAGCAATGGAAGCAAATATATACAATCATACAGGAACTGAAAAAGTATATTTAAACATACAGTACACAGTGTATGCCTCAGTGGATGCTTTGCCAGGACAGAAAAATGCTGGCAGATGAATACGACTGGAGACACAGGGAATAAACTTGGAAGGTTTCTATTTAGGGCTGAAATCCCCCCATGGGTGGGTGTGACATCTCAACTGTGAGGCTCCAAGTCCATCAATGTCCATTTTCTCACAGTAGATGAAGACTAAATGTGTTGGCAAGAGCCTTCATCAAATACAAAGCAAGTTCAAAGCAAAACATTGCAACAACAAGGTTTTTTTTCTGAAAATGCCACAACCTTTAAGATGATGAGACGCAAACTGCTGTTTAAAAAAAATCATCATCACCACTACCACTGCATGTGAATACTTTCTTTAAAGTAGAATTCCTTATCATAGGTTAGGTTGGATAAGTTCCTGAAATACATTTTTAAGGGTTCTACCTAATAGCAGAGTGGTTGTTGCATACCACGAGCAAAAATGCACTCAGCAGCTGATTCCCCCGGTTTGACCCCCGGCTGCTCGGACCTTTACTGCATGTCACTCACCTGCTCTCTTTCCACCCTCATTTACTGGAACTATCAAATGCAAAATGCTAAGAACTAAATACATTTCACAGATTTCTATTCAAGCTGTATGTCTAGACTCTTGTTGCTTTTACCTTTACAGTCTGTCTTTTCTTTCACCTTTTCTAATATGCATTGTGCATTGAAGAGGTCTTACCTACAATGTATTAAAAAAAAGCTTCAAACTTGTTTTTTAGGGTTGAACAATACTGACTCTGCTGACTCTCGATATTAAAATAAGACCTCAAAGAAAACACCGATCTCCTTTCTTTTCGTTCCCTTTTTGCCTTTGTACACATCAGTCCTCACATCAGTAAATAGAACGAGTGATGATGATGAATCATTCTCTACATCTGTGGGGTGAAATATTGCCAGCTTTTGGCCCTGGTTTGATATTTTACCAAACATAGCATCCAGTGCCCTTACTCCTCACCTCCCCGTCTGAAGAGAGCTCAGTTTGGATTTAAAGGCTTAGCATGGCATTTAGACAGAAAGAGCAGCATGGTGGAGCTTTACTTGAGTTTGACCTGTATAGGAACCCTTGGTGGCCAAAACAAAAATTTAAATCTAATAATTCAAGATGTTGCCATAGACATCAACACTAAAAACAGTTAAAAAAAATTAAGAACTTAAAGTTAAGGAGATTTCTGTAAGTGGTCATAGCTGTTATCAACATTGTTTTGTCGAGCCAGTATCCACATACTTTTCTGACATCAGCTGAGACGTTTTCTGTGATTTTCCAAAGCTGTGTCAAAAAGATATTTACCATCTAATAATAGTATAACAGGGGGAGAGTGTGCTTGTTGGGTCAGTGTTTAACTTGGCTTCCGTCCGCATCTCATTTCCTATCAAAATATTGTTGTATAATACAACATGTGTGCCTGCATTTCAGTTTTCTTATTAACCTTTTTTAGCATCTTTGTCAGGAATACAAATGAACTAAACCTTGGAAACAATACAAAGACACACAAGCACAGCCCTACCAAAACTGGTGTAGCATGGTCAAACAGAGCGATTGTCTAAAATCAATCCTAATGTACTCTATTACAGTAAATATATATACAGTACTGTGTAAATGATTTAGCCCTTTTAAATGTTAGCATTCTTATTCATCAGGCAATACCACAAGTAAGGCGTCCCAAACTCTTTCTGCAGCAAGACAATGACCCCAAGCATAAAACCAGAGAGCTAACTTCTTCCACAACAGTCATTAATACAATGAAAATAAAAAAATAAAAAAACAGTTTTGTTAGTTGCAACATTCAACATTTGACCTCTCTACTTTGTAGTGCTAATCAGTGACTCAGTACAAGGACTCCTACTTCATCCTGGTAACGGGCGCTCCAACGGATCAGCCCTCTTTTCTCCCTACATCCTCCCATCCCTGGAACTGCTGAAGGAGAGGCAGATGTTTCCTTTACCGCAGTTTCTCTCCCATTTTCCTTTCCTCCCTCGCTGCATCAGCCTTCACTTGGTCTTTGCACAGAGAAACACATGCACCCACGCACACAACGCAAACAGACGCCCTCAGTCAACCCAAGAATGATAGATTTAACACATGCAGCTCCCGCCTCCTGTCCATCTGAGTCCCATCAATTTCCTCCACACAATTCTCTTTCTCTCACTCTTGTTTTCCCTTTGTCCCTGTGGACATACACGGTATATACACCATCACATTTATCAAGGCTTTTATAACACAGCCTGCTTGACTATGCATAAACACAGCAGGGAGGGTTGCTCAGTCTAAACACTCAGGCCACACACTCTCCTAAAAAGGCCTACACTTGGGCAGGCTCCAGGGTCTAACATCACACTACTAAGTACCTCAACACTTCCTGGGGTTTGTCAAAGACACGCAGATATGCACATCAGTGTCACGTTAGGAACTGAAGTGACATTTGTGAAGCTAAGAGTTCAACAAAGTGACCCTGTCCTGCAACAGTGTCAGTAATTATCAGTACGTGATCATAAAGGAAGTATAGGTGAGACCATGAGACCTCATACACTGGAGTACACTGATGAAATTGTGTTTAACATGGAAAAAATAAAAATCTTATACAATGTAATTTATTTCTGACAAAGCTGTTTGGAAACCCAGAGGATGATGGATACAGATATCATTCTACTTCTCAGCAGATTGCACATCTGACTTACAGTTTCCAGGAAATTAAGTGTATCTATCATGAATACAAAAAGAACAAATGCTGAGAAAGCAGACCAAGAAGAAGAAAAAGGGGGTATTTTTTAGTATTAACGAATAAAAAGTCTGTTAGTGTGTGTACTGCTTAAGAGGTCCTTGGCTCAGGGTTGTAGTGGGACATGTGACACTTTTATCTCAGGTCTCAGTCACTTCGTGTGTGTGTGTGTGTGTGTGTGTGTGTGTGTGTGTGTGTGTGTGTGTGTGTGTGTGTGCCTGATAAGGCATGGCTGACATGGGAGGCAGTCTAAGCAAACCTTTCAAGCGGCTCTTTCACTGTGATCATTACCATCACCATCATGAGACACAGCCTTAGGCAAGTAATACAGTAATACACACACGTGTGTGTGTGTGTGTGTGTGTGTGTGTGTGTGTGTGTGTGTGTGTGTGTGTGTGTGTGTGTGTGTCTGCGTGAGCACAGCTGGGTTTGTGGGAGTTGCTTCACAAATAAAGACGTCCAATAACTCTGTGACGTAACCCCCCATTTCACATATCTAGGCATCACTTGTAACTGTGAAACCCAGAGAGATCAGGATTGGCAGTGAGGTCACTTCCTTCATGTCTGCCAGTGCTAACACATAGCAATCCACACGCTCACTCTTCCCCTGTCCTTCTCACACACTAACACACTAACACACACGTACACACACAAGAAAGACTTATTAAAATCTGAATAAAAAAATATGTTCCATATTTACATATTCAATGAGCTATTACATAACTAATTTTGAATGTGTTGAATGGGGTCTACAGGTAGTTTATGGAGAAAAGTTACACTAGGATCAAATCTATCAGAGCTTGGTGAGTGTGCTACTTTGTTGAAATATAAATACACATCGTCTGAACTAACTATAGTTCATCTTTTCTGGTTCCCTCAATGTACATAGTGACATGCTTCCCTTAAGAAGCGTTCTGCTGAAGCCTCAGTGGGGTTCTCCTTCTGGAACAATGTTAACGGGGATGACTTTAGCTGTGATCACATCCTCTCATTCAGCACCCTCTGCTCGGTTCTAGGCTTACATAACAGACAATATTTATGTGTGTGTGTGTGTGTGTGTGTATATGAGGAAGGCGTGTATGTGATCTCACAGTCTTATTCATAGCGGGTGGTGTCCCTCTCCAGAGATCGGGCTGCTGCAGGAGTTTGTGGAAAGAGACTAGCGGTGTGACAAGACCTCTTAGTGTGTGTGTGTGTGTGTGTGTGTGTGTGTGTGTGTGTGTGTGTGTGTGTGTGTGTGTGTGTGTGTGTGTGTGTGTGTGTGTGTGTGTGTGTGTGTTGTACCTGTCAAGGGCAGTACTGGTGGCCATACTCCGAGCGAAACCTCTGACGCCGTGCTGTCTGAAGTAGGGGATGGTGGAGAGGTTTGCAGCCATGATGGCCACCGAGTCTGACGGGTTCACAAAGAAGCCGTTCTCTCCAAGGACCATATAGCGGTCCTGACAACATCACATCATATAGTACAAAGTCAGTCTCTGGTGTTTAGTTATAGTTTTAAATGTAATTATGGGAGGAACTGGAACTTGACTGATTTACTTTTATATTTTGCTTATCGTCAATACAGACCAAAATTGTTGCTGAACAGAATATTTCTCCTCTGTGCCATAAACCTCCTTTGTTGTCCAAAAACCCGCTTTAATGGTAAAATGTTGTTATTAAACCATGGAAATAAGTTGTAAAAAAGTATGATGATGAATATAATAAATTCATGGCACTTTGACTGCAAATGTCTTCATAAAACATAACACATATGAGCTACAAATAACTGTGAACTACTTTCTCTTTTCCTAAAAGTCTCTGTTACTATTGACAGTTTCAGTTGCAGTATGTAACAATGAGCCCAAAAAAGAAACATTCAGTCATTAAGATTATATCTGTTGGTGCTAATCGCTGTGAAGACACTCATCCTTGTGGGAGAAACAGAGTAGATATGATGTAATTCTCCTGATGTTAAGCTAAGTTAGTTAGCAAAGGGTGTGTGTGTATGTATACATGAGAGATGTCTGTTGGATGACATTGTGGAAAAAGTGAGCTGCTGGTTGGATCATCATGTATACACTATTATTTAACCCACGTTGCTTTTCTTACTGTTATCAACGTGCAAACAAAAACATAAAAAATAAATAAGGCTCTCTCTGGTATCTATGGGTGGAGTCGCTATCACTTGGACTTACTTTTTATAGTGAAATAAAACTTTGAATGAATCAATTAATGTATTGTAGAGTGACTTGTCATAACTCAGGATGCTTGATTTAAATATCATAAAAAGCATCTATCTGACATAAAGCTTTCATAAACCAAGTGATTTTCTCAACAGATTATGCTGAATGGTGCAAAACACGTGAAGAGACTATAAATATTAAAGCTTTCAAACTTTTAAATCTGTTCTATTTTTGCAGAATTAAACCCTATTTTACATATTTTGATGGAACACAATGGGGTTCATGAAGTAATTCGGCTCTTCTTCATATCACAATTTTTAAGTCAGAAAGATATCCATCAGCTCCAGAAGTGCAAACTGACCTCAGGTCTTTTCATGCATCTTTTATCTTTGGTGATATCACTATAGTTTATTTTGAATATGCACAATCGTGCAGGATTTAGCAAAACCTGTACTGATAAGTGGAGGATATTTAGTCCCCCTTTAGAGAAGAACTGCTCAAATTGTTCTGTAGAAACTTCCATCTGTGAAGCATAGTTCCGAATAAAAGTCCTAAAAGATCTCATTAATGTCTCTTCTGTCTGTAATTATTTCATAGTAATAATCATTATGATGAGTGTTGTGAATAAATGGAATTACAGGCAATTTTCTATGTTTAGTTGTTTAACCCTGTGAGTAAATAATTGATCCATTACAGTAATAGTACTGTTTTGTGCCACAGAGGGCAAAAAAGCTGTTTACTGGTAGAATGCCGTTCCTTTCCAACCTTCAGGTGTTCATCTTATTCCAGGTTATTTGATCTAGTTATTGAATATACTGGGGCTTTGGATGTTTTAACTGTTGCTTTAATCTAACTGTTTCAACATTGAATTAGGCATCCCCTCAGGACACATCCCAGACAACTCCAGGCTCAGAGACAGATGTGACGTGACGTCACCCGTTGGTTTGTGAATTGCAGCTTTGAGGCCTCGACTTTAGCATTTCTGCCGTTGCCATCTTGTTATTTTGGAGCTGGAATGAACCATATTTGGATGAGCTAGGGACGAGCAAGGTTTGGGTCTGACTCTATCTGACTGGGAACCAGAGGACACTACGCCCCGCCCATTTATAGTGGAAAGCTTACTGCACCATAGGCCTGTCAATCAAACTGGCACGCCTCCAAACATACCACTCTTTATGGCTTATCTAATTAATGATGAGATTATTTTCAGATGGACAGGCATAACCCTGATCAGAAGGAGTACATTTAGCTAATGACACCACATTGACTTGTGGAAAAAACAATTTGACTTTGTATTTCAAATGAGAGGTTGAATGGAAGTCTATAGAGCCAGAGCCAAATTGGAGACAGCCCCTAGTGGCCCGCAGTAGGATTGCACTTTAAGGGACTTCCACATCGGCCTCACTTTTCAGACCTGGAAGCTACGTCCACTTTTATATAGAGTCAATGTTGTGTACCCAATAATAGTCTATGACTGATTTTCTGAAACAACTGAAAGCATAATTTTGGAATAATGGATTGTGCAACACCATTTCTGGAGTCGGCTTGATCACAAATGCCTTACCCCGTCTGCGTCAAATGCAGCACCAAAACCAAAGTCGCCTCCTTTCATGGCATCAACCAGAGAGGTGGCATAAGTCAAGTTGGGCTCAGGAGGTCGGCCACCAAAGTCCTCCAGAGGGACACAGTTGACAGCAGAGTTAGCTGGGGCCCCCAACTCATCACACAGGATCCTACGTACATAGGGGCCCATCACTGTAACACAACAGGAGAGGAGAGGAGAGGAGAAATTAACCAAATAATCTTGATTAACATTAACAGCAGCTCCTGGGTTATAAAACGAGATGATGAACTCACCTCCATTCATGGCATCTATGTGTATCTTTAGCTGATCTGGTCCTGTGAGCAGACTTTTAATGGCGCTGAAGTCAAAGATGTTTCGCAGCAGTTGTAGATACACTTCAACAGAGTCTACAATCTCCACTGGGAACACACAGGAGATGTTATTAGTACTGGATGACCATATGGTTCTTATACTATGCATTAAAGAAAGAAGGGTTGGGCAGATCCCACTAAATGTCCACCTCATACTATTGTGTTTCTACATCATGAATCATTTCAGATAATATAGGAAAACAAGAGCGGCACTGCCAGACATTCAGTTCTAGAGGTACCCCACCGTATTACACAATATTCATGCTCATATAAATTATTGATGAATTTAAAAGAATGCAGTAAAAGGTTTGAAACAGCATGCATAAGTGATGTACCTCTGAAAGGTTTGAACTTGTTCTCAAGATCAAACTCTTGTCTTCCCAGCCGAGAGAGGTCAATGCGCAGATCCGGGCAGATGGCATACTCCTCGAGCGTTCGGCTCACCTGGTAGATCCTCTCCATCACTGTGTCTGGAGATGGGCCTGCCAGTTGGATTAAAAAAGGCATTCACCAAAGGTAACCCACTTTAGCATTTATTGGTGTCCTGTAAAAAAAACCTCTTTGACTTACACATGGTCTCAAATTACCTTTGACTTGACACATTCTTTAACAAAACAGTTTTTCTCAAGTCTCACCTCCATTGGCCACATTGAACTTGACTCCAAAGTCTCCGCCGGGGCCTCCAGGGTTGTGACTAGCTGTGAGGATAATCCCGCCAATGGCCTTGATCTTCCTGATGATGCAAGACACGGCAGGGGTGGATAGGAGGCCGTTGTGGCCGATCACCAGACGACCAATCTGCACAGCAGATATCAATGAGGAGCAAAGTCAGTTGTACATCACTCAAGGGTGTTATCCGCTGTAGTATCGAGTTGTAATGTAACTTCTAAAAAAACAACAACACTTATTTCTCTCTGGGCTGACCTAAAAAAAGTTCAAGAGTTTAACTTGGACTGAAAGCAACCCTGGCCCAAAGCATCTTGTCATTCTACAGGTGACTAATTGACCGCCCACTTTAAAAAGCAAATGATCTCCCCCCTTAGGGCGCCTAAATAACAGAGCTGCTCTCTCTATTTATACTTTGCTATGCTACTTATAAAGTGGTAATACCACCAGCATCCCATAATTCCCCTGCATATCAGCCACTCAAAATAAAAGTGTCCTCACTGGAGAGGAATTCATTCTCTTAACATCCGGGATGTTTCATGTGTATGAAAACAGACAGAAAAGACAAGAGCAGGAAATCCCAAAGAAATGCAATCTGAACGGAGAGTACATTCATTGCATGCAATGTCTGCGAGTGTTGTCATTATCCTTATTTGCCATACAGTGTAACAGGGGATCCCCAGTATGTACAGTTTGGCCCTGGAGAGATGGAAGAATGAGGTGGGGGTGGGGTGGTGGTGCTGGGCCAAAACGTAGGCAGGAAAATAGAGCAGGATGGATGGAAGTGCTGATAAGGCTGACATCAGGAGACATTTGGCTGGGCCAGCAGAAAAATGGACTGATCTCAAAAACAAATTATATTCCCTTTAGATTTTCCTTTGGAACCTGACCAAACCAATCACCGAGATCACACAGCAAGCAATTTAAAAAAAAAAGAGCTATGTAGATTTTCCTCTTCTTCTATTTCTCACTCTGTCTTCCTATTTTTATTTATCTGATGCTGACATTTTGAGATCAGACACTTTTTTGGATGGGTTACAAGTGCTTACCATATTAGTGCAAATATAGAACAAGTAAAGCAATTGTAAAGTTCTGATTTCATATTTTTACATAAAAACTCTAAAGTCTCACTGTTTTTTTTAAGAGGCAGAATAATCTCTGCTGATAGCAAATTTGACTTAGAAAATTCTAGCAGGCTATAACCATTTCTACCAAAGTTCCCTTCGACACTTATTAATGCAAAGTTTAGGTTTTCTTGTGAGCCCTAACTATATGACTTGCCAGCATTAGAAGAGTGATTTTTTTTTTTCACTTCTCATGCTTATCTAATCATTTTATTAGTTTTAAAGATCAAAAGGTGTAGTGAAGTATTTAGTAGAAAAAGCTACAATTAGAAAAAAGTCTGAAAAATAATCCTAATTATCTGTTGCCGAATTTTGCTGTTTTATCCACTAATTATCCTCCTCTTTAGATTGATCCTGCGACCCCTTGTGGGGGTCCTGACCCCCAGGTTGGGAATCCCTGCGCTATAGAATGAACATAACAATATTGTGTTAGTTATTGGTCATTGCAAAATAAGCAGACTGATAAGTAGGCCGACTACAAAAAAAAAATTAAAAAAAATAAAGTGTTTTCATAAATGTTTATTTGTACCAGTTACTGAATAGGACGCACCAATGTAAGCTTATTAGGCATGAGACAAATGCAATGCTGATAATCTACTCGATTAAAAATGCTCCCATCACGCTGATGGAGGGGAACACATGCGTGACAGCCTGGTGAACGACCCCTCCCCTCTTACCCCGTTGGCAGCTGCCATCTGCACTATCACCTCGATGGCAGCTCGGCTCAAGTAGCGGCCGTCGCTGCCCACCACCATGGTGCAGCCCTGTCGATCCCGCAGGTCGACGGAGGACAGCACGCTCTGGATGTAGTTCTGCAAGTAGTTCTTCTTCCCCTCGAACACCGCAGTCTTCCTCCGCAGCCCGTTGGTTCCGGGCCGCTGGTCGTCGAAGGGGGCGGTTTGGACCGTCACCACCGGGATGGGGCTCGTCTCCATCCTCCAAGCCAGGGCCCAACGGCACGACGCCGATCACACAACCTGAAGTTAGGTGAAGAGTTTGGTACCGGTGTATCCGACCACAGAGTAAAAGTAGATGTAGTGAGGCGGATTGACAGTTCAAAGTTGGAGCTTCAGCCTGTAAAGTAAAGTTAAGGTTGCTCGTCCCAGCCCAGGAGGACAGCAGTGACAGCAGCCCCACACAGAGATGAACCGGCTACAATGACAGCAAACACCCAATCAAAAATAGTTTCACCTCGAAGACTTTATGCATAAGCCAAGAGAGCTGCATTTCAGTACTGACTGAGATTTACAAGTAACCTACACTCTCCTCTGCTGTTAGTCAACTCCCTCTTTTCCTAATAAGCCTGAACAACTGACTACAAGAAAAAAAAAATCAGGGAGGGACTGAATCGTCAAGGCCCACAATCAGCTGAGCCTGAGGCCAAAAATAGATATCTGACTGATGGCTGAGGGGGAATTGTGTCGGGGCCGGTCTGCTGCAACCGGACACTGCTAGTGTCTGTTCTGTCCACACGGCCCGGTGTGAAAACACTGACCGGGACTGTAGCCAGTTTATACAACAGAAAAACTTCACTCATTAACAGCAAAGTGTCCGTTTTTCATTTGAAGCACATATTCTTTCCAGGATCTTAATCTCTCACTCTCTCCATCTCCCCTGCAGATTATCCACGATATATTTAAGATATGATCGTCTTTTTCATTTAAAAAGTATCTGCAGCATTGCAGTAATAGCGTAAGTATTGGATTGCCCATCACAACAGGTCAACTTTGGTCTGCATGATTTCTGTTCCAATATTTTGGAAACAGTGCGACCTTGAGGCGGTAAGGATGAACTAATATTTTTGTATATTTGACAAAGCGCATGCAAAATCAGTCCTCCAAGACCTTTCAAAATATATATATTTTTTTTAACATCTGACCTAAATTTGGACAAAAATAATTTGTTGCAGACATGTCCGTGTCTCTTATACAACTCCGGACGTTTAATTTGTATAAAGAGGAAGAAGTGAAGAGCTTTATTTCTAAAAGTGTGCAATTCAAGTCTCATTAAGGGACTTAAGTTTAGAGTTTTATCATCCTTATTCATTCACTGGTTGGAAATTTATTTTGATGTTTAATTTGTAGTAGAAGTTTACCTTAATATTGAAATCTTATCGCCAACACGTTGAGGTAAAAACTTTCAGTTTTTATTCTCTTCTTCTTAATCACAAGTTTCCGATCAGAGAAGAAATCCTTTCAGGTGTTCTAGTTTAACTGTCATTGATATAGACCCATTCTTCTTTTGTAAGTTCAAAACGACCGACATCATCACACAAACAGCAAATGTATTATCAGACATTTATTTTGACACATTATAATAAAAACATTTATCAATGCGGTTTTTCACTGAAGCGACTTAACAAATATATTACCACTGATCTTATTTACATTGCTTTCAGCGCACATAAATATCATGCAATTAAAATATTTCTTTAAGAAATGAACTACACCTACGTATCTTCACATTGCATCAAACAGACAGACACTGTAAGGTATCAGGTAAGGCTTCAGCAGCGAGGGTAAGAGAGTCTGAGGCGCTCATTTATTAAAGGCATGGGAGGAGGGCAGAACGGAGTCCTTGAGGGCTGCAGGAGCGTCGGGACCAAACAGGCAGCAGGGCCCGACATGTAAAGGTGGCCGTATCTAAGAGCGCTGTGATGGCTTTGCTGTGGACTCATAGGTGAGGGTCTGCTCATGATGCTATCGATGCTGAATGAGCACTTTGCCTGAGGGCCAGGCTTTGGCTCAGCGGCTTTTGTTGCGCACTGCTGTGCTCTGAAGTCTTTAGGCCCACTGCACTTCCCGTGGCTGTTCAGAGTTTGTGGTAAAAGGTGGTAGGAAGAAGGAGGCATCATGATGCAATCCTGCAGGGGCATGTACCGAATAGGCGCAGCGGGTGTGTGGCTTACCTGGCCCCGTACACCATAGGGTTGCCCGTACGGCCGGTAGCAGTTCAAGCTGGAATAAAACACGAGTCCGTCTTTGCCGAACTCGGGCTGGTTCCTCTTGAACCGCTTCCTTCGGCGAAGGAAGCTGCCGTTGTCGAACATGTCCTCGGAGGCAGGATCCAGAGACCAGTAGTTACCTTTGCCCGGATTTCCAGGCTCCCTTGGGATCTTGATGAAGCAGTCATTGAGGGAGAGGTTGTGCCTGATCGAGTTCTGCCAAGCAGGGAACTTGTCTCTGTAGTAGGGAAACTTGTTGCTGATGAAGTCACAGATGCCACTCAGCGTCAGCTTCTTCAGTGGGCTCTGCAGGATGGCCATGGTGATGAGGGCGATGTAGGAGTATGGGGGCTTTACCGAGCTGTTCTGGGCTTTCCTGGACGACGGTGCGTCTGCGCAGAAACTGCTCTCGCTTTCTCCCGAGGACTCTGGCTCTGAAGAGTCAAACTCAGCACCAGATTCTCCTGAGGAACCGGGATCGGCGGAGCACTCATTTTGATATAACCGCGCGTGGACAGGATCATCCTCACCCACTATGTCGATCTCATCGCCCTCTTGAAGCAATCCAGCGTGTTGTGACGCTTCAAATTCACTGGAGAGAGTCATGATCACGCGCAGAATGTTCAAAAACGCGTAAAAACTCGACTGTGCCAAAGAGGCCTGAATGATTTGCTGTGCGTAAAAAAAAACCTTTCGTGCGTAAAAGCGCATCTATCGTCTGGTTCTTCCTAAACCATGTGTTCGAGCTGTTTGCTGTAGTAGTGAGAGCCGAGGCATTTTATCCTTGAAGGCTGCTGCCCTGCAGGCCAGTCCCATTAACCCTCCGGACCTATCAGAGTTGCCCCTCACCGCGGGGCGCCACAGCAAGCAAACAGATAGGGAGGGGGGATGCGCGCAAGGCCCATTCATACCTAGAAAGCACATGGATGGTTGTTAGTTGAATTTTTTTTTTTTTTTTTTTTTTTATAAAATATAAATATTTCTATGCGATTTATTTGATTTAAAAATGGTTGAAATGAGGCCAATCACAAAATTATATCAAATAAAATGCGCCAAAAAATTTACCCATTCCTACCTAAAGTGTTTTCATCATGATTATTATTTTTGCATCCCTGAATTAAACACATTAACGGCGACTAATTTAAGGAGGTTCGCCTCTCTGGCGGTCCCTGAGATACTAAAACAAACACATTTTTGATATTATAAATTGTACAGCAGCAGTCAGTGGTTGGATGTTCATGGGAATTTTAACACCACGCCTAACACGTGATAAGAAACCAAGTGTTTCCAAACCTTGAAAGCCGCCGCGGGTTCGTTTAGTTTGCCACCTCTGGATGCCCGCAGGTGGCGTGACCATGAAAATGGCCGTCGTAGGGCTTCCCGCAGCCAGCGGAGAAAAGAGGAAAAACTCCCCTAAACGAGGTCATCAGCATCAGAATCGAGTAGGAAACGGCTCAGCTGCACAGTGCGCTCTTTGCTATCGGCTCAGCTTGGCTTTACGACCGGGATGAATAAGTAGAGCCATCCTCAAAGCAAACCGGTCCAATAGCGGATATGTGCTAAACCTTGCCGCTAAAACATCTCCATTGCAAATGACCACGTTGGGAAAACTCCACCTATTTCTTCACCTGACAGGGCCTACTGTGTGTGCCTGCACTTTGTGTGTGAGAGAAAGAGGTGGTTCTCACATGACTACCAATGAAAGCTTAAATAACACCAAAAAACGGTAGAGTGACTGCAATTTGTCAACAATTAGAACTGTTACATTGTTTAAGTATAACAGAAAATCTATACAGTACCATGTTCAAAGAAAAAACTTTTTTTATTCTGAATAATTAAAAAATACAGGGCTTTAAAAAGGTCAGAAACATGAGCAGGGCTACTTCATTTATTAAAGTACAATCATGTACCACACTTGATACAGTAGGAGCATCACTAAAACTGCAGATTTTATAAAGCCATCTTTGCATTTTTAAAAATGAAATGTTTTGATAAAAACTTTTGGACCTTTGCTACATGTTTGTGTGTGCAGTCATTCATAATTTTATTACAGGTTATTTATTAAGGTCATGTTTGGTGATTTTCCATCGTCAGGAGCACATCAAACACTCTTGAAGCTTTTAAAGCAGGTTGTGATCATTATCACAATTTGAAACTATTGCACGGACTACTGCAGTTACCTTCAGCCATCCTCTGACGTACCTCATCCTCATGGAGAGAAGGAATGAATGTCTGAAAGACAACCTCAGAGTTATGGATGGCCAGTGCCACAACATTTGCTCCAGGATCAACCGTTTTTGATGTGAAGAGGAGAGCGGAGCTATTAGCTAATTCTTCTCTGTGCCCAGCACCACTGTAGAAGTGAACCGTTCCTGCAGAACGTCCTTGTCCAGGTTTCTGCCTGCAAACAGAGTAAAGACAAAAGTGAGCATCAACACAGCATGGCTTTATGCTCACACACGCAGATATAGATGTGCTGCAAATTTAACATGATTGCTTTTCCAGTTCAACTAAACTCAACTGAACATGGTTTCTGTTTTCCGTAGCAAAGTATATGGGGCATTTACAGGAAATTGAGATTATGGACCCATAAAATAATGCATTATCTAAAAAACTATGCTGCAGGATTACAGCCAAGAAGTTTGTCAAGAATTTAGAATCAGAAAACAACTTTAAAGTTGTCAATAATATTAATGACCAACCTGTACAAAGTAAATATTAGCACAGAGACTGCTTAACAAAAATGTAATAGAGGGACGTAAATAGAAGCCATTTTGATTAGTGTCATGCATCTCATCGCATTGGCTGCCTTCACAGTGGTATACAAAAACTGCGTAAACACAAATAAAATATGTGTACATGTGTGTGTCCTCACCTATAAAGACCAGCCGGTTGATGTGCGGGTTCTCCTCCCAAAGCTGTGGAGTCTCATTCAGCTCGTACAGCTCGTGCACCCCCTGCAGCATAACTTGGTGTGCTTTACCTGTAAATGATACTATGCCCTAAAAACACACATGTCACGAGTGACACGTTAACCTCCACAGAAAGAAGCATTTGGAACTGATTAATACAGATAATAAAGCTGGTGTTATTGATTGCTGCTGCCACAGGGGTGTCTATTGTGCTCTGCTGTACCTTTAACCGGATGACAGTCATGGGTTGCCCTTCTTTGTTACAGAACATCTTTTCCCATAGGAGATCCTGAGACAATGGAAAATGGGTGTTTACTTTTCAAAAGGACTTTATTGTATTAGAGCTAATTAGCAATGGCAGCAGGGATGTGAATGACGCAGAGTGTCTTTACTTGAATGAAGGCATTCAAGGCGTCCTCAGACAGATCTCCAGTCACTTCAAATGTCACAGTTAAAATACTCTGAGGAAGAAACACAAAATATCATGACAAAAGAAATTTGACATTTTCTGGTAAGGTGATGTCAGTCTCCAAAATTTTTCACATGTTGGCATACCATAAAATAACATGTTGAAAGCAAGATTTAAAGAATACAAAATACAATACAAAGATCTTTGAATGCAGTGGAGAGATTAGTTCGTCGTCAGAGACATGTCGCAAAAAGTTCAATATTTTCTGATGAAATGTGGTTTGGTGGACGTATAAAGTACATAAAAAATACCACAAATTACATTCAAGTACGATTAAGTGTATTTACATTCACCAATGCTTTAATTTTTTGAGATTCATATTTTCATTCCCTGAGGAAAACTGGTGACATTTACTTAAAACACATTTTCACGTCACATATTTTCAGTTTACTGAAACTAGCAGTCATAATGAATGCTAAATAAAAAAAAAAAGAAGAAGTGTTTTTTACACTCCCAGCTGATGACTTTATCAATGAACGTGTCAAAAACCACAACTGGCACCTGCAACCAAGCAACACCATCCCCTTTTTATCTGCCCCCCCCCCCCACCCCCTCCCACACACAGACACAGACACAGACACACAGACCCTCCTCTCAATACTTCCTTACTGCATGAAAAAGGGCACTTTACAGATATTTGGGGGTTTTGTGTTGAAGTGTTAAGTCTACACACTTCCTTGTCATTTCGTATAACAACGGAAAAACAGCATTCTAATTTACATGAAAAGAGAAA
Organism: Embiotoca jacksoni; assembly: GCF_022577435.1. Lineage (NCBI taxonomy): Eukaryota > Metazoa > Chordata > Actinopteri > Embiotocidae > Embiotoca > Embiotoca jacksoni. The sequence goes on along the minus strand of NW_027185436.1, from coordinate 9,091,618 downwards.
CATGAGGGCGGAGCGGTTTCAGTGTGTGGAGGGTCTGAAGGACAGTTGAGCTTAATGCGGGGAACTGATGTTCTTCAGTGGGCTCTGCAGGATGGCCATGGTGATGAGGGCGATGTAGGAGTATGGGGGCTTTACCGAGCTGTTCTGGGCTTTCCTGGACGACGGTGCGTCTGCGCAGAAACTGCTCTCGCTTTCTCCCGAGGACTCTGGCTCTGAAGAGTCAAACTCAGCACCAGATTCTCCTGAGGAACCGGGATCGGTGGTGCACTCATTTTGATATAACCGCGCGTGGACAGGATCATCCTCACCCACTATGTCGATCTCATCGCCCTCTTGAAGCAATCCAGCGTGTTGTGACGCTTCAAATTCACTGGAGAGAGTCATGATCACGCGCAGAATGTTCAAAAACGCGTAAAAACTCGACTGTGCCAAAGAGGCCTGAATGGTTTGCTGTGCGTAAAAACCCCTTTCGTGCGTAAAAGCGCATCAATCGTCTGGTTCTTCCTAAACCATGTGTTCTTGACCCTCACCAGTCTGGTTTCAAGGCAGGCCACTCAACAGAGACGGCCCTCCTTGCAGTCTCTGAGCAGCTCCACAATGCTAGAGCAGCCTCTCTCTCCTCTGTCCTGATCCTTCTAGACTTTTCTGCTGCATTTGACACAGTGAACCACCAGATCCTTATTTCTTCCCTTCAGGACCTCAGTGTCTCAGGCTCTGCTCTCTCCCTGTTCTCATCGTCCCTCAATGACCGCACCTACCGGGTAACTTGGAGAGGATCTGTGTCTGAACCTTGTCCTCTCACTACTGGTGTCCCTCAAGGCTCCGTCCTGGGTCCCCTCCTCTTCTCTCTGTACACCAACTCTCTCGGCTCTGTCATTCACTCGCATGGCTTTTCCTACCGCAGCTATGCTGATGACACCCAACTAATCCTCTCTTTTCCCCGATCTGAAACACAGGTAGCCGCACGAATCTCTGCCTGTCTGACTGACATCTCTCAGTGGATGTCCACACAACACCTGAAAATCAACCTCGACAAGACCGAACTGCTCTTCCTTCCAGGGAAAGATTCTCCCACCCTCGACCTGACTACTACCTTGGACAACTCTGTGTTATCCCCGACCCTGACTGCTAAGAACCTCGGCGTGACACTCGACAGTCAACTCTCTCTTACTGCCAACATTACTGCAACGACGCGTTCCTGTAGATACATGCTGCACAACATCAGGAGAATACGTCCTTTTCTCAATCAGAAGGCGACACAGGTTCTGGTCCAGGCTCTGGTCATCTCACGCCTAGACTACTGTAACTCCCTCCTGGCAGGTCTACCTGTTAGTGCCATCCGTCCTCTGCAGCTCATCCAGAATGTCGCAGCTCGACTGGTCTTTAACCTCCCGAAATTCACTCCCACTACTCCGCTCCTCCGCTCCCTTCACTGGTTACCAGTAGCCGCCCGCATCTGTTTCAAAACATTGGTACTTGCGTACCGCACTGCGAACAGATCGGGTCCAGTCTACATCCAGGACATGGTCCAACCCTACATCCCAGCCCGCTCACTCCGCTCTGCTTCAATCAATCGGCTTGTTGCTCCCTCGCTGTGAGCTAAACACTCTACAAAATCACGACTGTTTGCTGTCTTGGCTCCTAAATGGTGGAATGAGCTCCCCACGACATCAGGACAGCGGAAACTCTGTACATCTTCCACCGCAAACTAAAAACACACCTCTTCAGACTTTACCTTGAATAGTAGAACTTTAGTAGCGCTTAAAATGGCACTTACTGATAGCACTTTGTAGTTGGCTTTCTTGAAGAAATTGTATTTTCTTGATTCTTGTCGTTCTGGGTTTTGAACCCTCATGGTTGAAATGCACTTATTGTAAGTCGCTTTGGATAAAAGCGTCAGCTAAATGAAATGTAATGTAATGTGTTCAAGCTGTTTGCTGTAGTAGTGAGAACTGAGGCATTTTATTCTTGAAGGCTGCTGCCCTGCAGGCCAGTCCCATTAACCCTCCGGACCTATCAGAGTTGGCCCTCTGATAGGTAAGGTGATGTCAGTCTCCAACATTTTTCACATGTTGGCATATCATAAAATAACATGTTGAAAGCAAGATTTAAAGAATACACAATACAATACAATACAAAGATCTTTGAATGCAGTGGAGAAATTAGTTCGTCATCAGAGAAATGTCGCAAAAAGTTCAATATTTTCTGATGAAATGTGGTTTAGTGGACGTATAAAGTACATAAAAAGTACCTCAAATTACATTCAAGTACGATTAAGTGTATTTACATTCAGCAATGCTTTAATTTTTTGAGATTCATATTTTCATTCCCTGAGGAAAACTGGTGACATTTACTTAAAACACATTTTCACGTCACATATTTTCAGTTTACTGAAACTAGCAGTCATAATGAATGCTAAATAAAAAAAAAAAAAAAAGAAGTGTTTTTTACACTCCCAGCTGATGACTTTGTCAATGAACGTGTCAAAAACCACAACTGGCACCTGCAACCAAGCAACTATTTATCTACCCCCCCCACACACACACACAGTCCCTCCTCTCAATACTTCCTTACTGCATGAAAAAGGGCACTTTACAGATATTTGGGGGTTTTGTGTTGAAGTGTTAAGGCTACACACTTCCTTGTCATTTCGTATAACAACGGAAAAACAGCATTCTAATTTACATGAAAAGAGCAACATGAGGGCGGAGCGGTTTCAGTGTGTGAGTGTGGGGAGGGTCTGAAGGACAGTTGAGCTTAATGCGGGAAAAGGAACCCGAGAGAAAACAGACAACAATGCCGTTATTTACCCACACAAATAACCCTCATCTCTCCTCATCCTGTGATAAAAGTTTATGGGGATAAAGCATGACTGAAAACAATATGAGGCCTGATTGCTGCCAGGAGTCCTTTGGTCTAATACCTGATGAAAACATCCACAGAAATAGTTTGGAAACTAATCATGGAAGAAACAGTTTAACAGACTGATATCTCCATTTAAAATAAGTTGACTTCATGGATCCCTGGATATTGAAGATTATATTATATATATATCATTATATTATATATTATATCTCCCATAAAACAGCATACGAAACTCATTTTCAAAATGCCGTACTCAACTGAAAACAACCCTAAAGCCACAACATGCAGCCAAGACTCGCATCGGTCTAGCCAACAAGCAGTCAACGTAAGTCGAGAGGGGTTCAATGTCTGGGAATATGACCCAGTCTGGGTCTATTTGTGATGTAACTAGAAAACATCAAAAGCCTCAAGTTGATCTCAACACAAAAAGCAAAGTATGGGAGGGAGTTTTCACTTCAGTGTTACAGCCTGGGGGAATGCGAGGCAGTTTTAGCCTGAGGAGAATGCATCCTCCTTTATTCTGTAGGAAATGATGTGTGGAAATAAATTAGCAAGCAAAACAAGAAAAAAAACAACCTTAGGAGGTGCACAAAGAGTAAGTGCAGGGAATAAATACAATTGAAACAGCTCAGAGCACAAACATCAATACTACCTTGTCGAGATGTGGGGTTGTAGTTTTCACGAGCTGGAGCTTCTCTGTAAGACTTTAAGATGAAAAGAATATTAAAAACTATTTTCTTAAGTTTCACTCAACAAATGAGACTCAATTTCACTTAAGAAAAATTGAAAGATGATCATGGTGCGGATTTATTTAAAAAATATTTAACTTCAAAGTCAGAATTTGAGACAGTTTGTGTGTGTCCAAAAGTATCTGTCGGCTGCAGTACAACAATACTTTTTCAAGATAGACTCAATACGTATTGTTATGTTGAGTCTTCTTTTTATTATTTCTGGAGTTGCATTTACAGTTTGTATCAGTAAAAAAAAGTTGGCACAATAATGACAGTGTGAGCTCTCTCTTCAGGCCACAGATGTTAACAATCTTTTGGTATTAGTGTAAATAACTTACTGCTTCTGATTTAGAATAGTTATTCATATGGTTTTGTCTTGGAAAAAAGTGCCCTTTTATCCGATGCAACATCAGATAAAACAAGAAGAGTCACAAGATCAATAACAGTTTAGAAAAGTAGAAAAAGCATTTCTGCCACACAACAGCGTGGGAATGGTGAGTTACTGGGTGATGTTAGTTCTGCAAAATACTGTTTTGATTTAATTGGTCACAACTAATAGACATAAGCAACCACAGATGAAAGTTTACAAGTAGACACAGTTTTGTTTTTAGGGCTCACACATCAAATAAGTTGTGAATCCCTGTTTTAAACATGAAACTACTGTACTGTTCAACTGTTCACTATTTATGTTGTTTATCTGTAATTTATGGTCACTGCCGTCTTTTGTTTTATTATTAGGGAAGCTTTCCTGGTTAAATAAAGGTTTAAAAAAACAAGCTGAGCTTCTTATTACTTCCAGCCATGTCCTTTGTCTTTTTTGCAAAAGAAGAGTGGACTTATACAGGGTTTTTTTTCTTTGTGTTTAATCTCACACTATTTTACACTGTATGCTGTATCAGTGCTTAATGACACAACTCTAAATGGACTTGCAAAGACTTTAGAAATGGCAATTAAATCCTACAGAACTCCCACCACCACCCCCAAACAAACTATAGCCCTTGTTCCCCCTCTTCTCCCTGACCTCACAAGGAGGCTAAATGTTGTGTCCAGCTGCTTGAGCCCCGCGTGCTGTTAGTACCACACAGGCAGAGCGGCGGGGGGCCGCTTCAAACAGCCAGCATGGGATTGGAGGGGAGGAGGGGCCGCGACTCTCAAAGGCACAGGGAAAGGAGTTATCTGTTGGGACAAGGGGAACTCCTCGGGAGCCAGTGGACACACACAGCTCTAATCCTCTGCAGCTGGACCAGAGACACTGACTCGGGGCATGTAAGAGAGCTTTAACACGGCGGCCGGTTCATTCACATGAAGGGATGAACACCGACTCTATTCATGAGAATCACATTCTACAGGAGACACAATATGATGACCGTCCTGTGGTGTAACAGAGGGATGCTCAATGAAAGAGTCTGTTAATTAGAGAGAAACATGGACAGCAACAGTATCAAAGACTTCTGGGGAAACAGTTCACACTAACTAGAAACAAAAGCTTCAACAGAATCAGATAAGGTTTTAATCTTCCACCAAAAGTTTTTGAAGACACTGACACTTTTATTCGTGTACACACCTGTACGACACATACGGCATGTCAAGCAACAAGTTATGATAAGTATGAGAAATTGCATTGAATAAATTCCAAACAAATGCAGAAGCACATTCATTTTTCTGCTGTAATGTAACTTTTAAGCAGTGATTATTTCTGCTTGTAAAAAAATGTAAGGTGTCCATATAAAAACTGTTGAAATCATCACTCAATATTAAAAATGTAATTATAATATCATGAGATGTGTCATTGTAAAATGACTTAATCTCCAGAACAGAAATATTGGTATAAGCTTTAAAAGAATGTCCACTTTGGGTTTTATTTTGAAAATCAGTTTCTTGACATAAAGTTACAATAATGATGTTGCATGTACTTCTGTTACTGAAGGCCATAAATGTGAAATGTCCTCAACAAAACAATGATATCAAACTTTAAAAGAGGGGCAGTGTACTGCATCTGTCAGCTGTGTTTCATATGTGCATATTAACATAAATAATTACACTAATAGCAGTCGTTGATTTTCACATCAGTTTCTTGTAACTAAATAATTTTTATAACACAACCAAAGAATGAATGAAATTTGAATACATAAAACTTCAATGAGAAAAAAAACCCAACTCACTTTACTCCGTCCTTACTGTCGAAAGAATGCAGATCCAGCACCTCAGAGAGATCCACCCTGCGAGAGAAGATCAACATTTAAATTCCAACCACATCAAAGTGAAAAGTAAATCAGGCCAGAAATGTCTGCTTTTGCCACAAACTAACATTGCAGGTAACCCGTTGAAGTGACTCAAACAAAAAGTTTGGGTAATGTTTTTTCAATTAACCCCTAGATGCATGGTGTCTTTGATCTGCGCACCAGGTTCTGAACTCTGTCGGAGGGCAAAGCAACACACCCAGACCTTTCATACACACCGCTTGTGTTAGCCAGATGCTACCTGGGTTCTATAACACACAACATGCTAACACTGAGGGTGTATGCACACAAGATCTGGGGGTCAGAGAGCACAGACTTGTGGGTAACTGGAGACCATTGAAGGTCTAGTGTTTACTCAGTGTGTTTGTATAAGCACGTGTGTCTCTGGAGCAATGTCATGCTTGAACCGCTTCATCTTTGATACAAAGATCTGAGCAGTAGTTACAGTAAACACGGCAGGATGGCCACAGAGAAGCTACTTAACCGTATCTCACAAAATGATCACTTTTATGTGTTGATAAAAAAAACTACTTACTTTGATCTCTGAGTTTCTAAAATCTTGACAAGACCATTTATAGACCTGAAGGGAAAGAAAACACAAATCAGCCTCAGATTTACTTAGGCTTCAGCCAAACAAATAATTCTGTCTGTGTTTACACCTTGCCTCCACATTGCTCTTTCATTTTCTAACTCGTAAAACGGAATCTTTTGAAAATACTGCTGACCCCGATTTGGTTAAAAACTCAGGGGTTTTGGACTGTTATCAATAAAAGAGTTATAATAATCACCAAATATTAAAAAGCAAAGCTTATAGTAAAGGTAGGGTTGGCTGCTGTGAAAAAAAAACTTTGGGTGTTGCAACTTGGGTGATATAACGGTAGGGAAACCCCTGGTATTAATGAAGATGCAGCCTTACACATGCCCTCTACTGATGCCTCAGATGATATGCAGTATAAAACATGGGATGTTGACCTGACAGTGTCTCTGACTTGGTTTAATTCGTCCTCATTCACCAGGTCTGTCTTGTTGATAATGGTCAGGTCAGCAACAGCAATCTGTCTGAAAAGACAACATAGTGTTTACATGACGTGAACTTGCTCTTCAACAATCTGCACCAACAACAGAGAAAAATTCAGGATGACGTAGCCTTGTCAAATTGTTATTTGTTTATTAAATCCAATTAAGTCAACCCAAACTCTAATTTCCAACTGTATGTATTTATGTTTAGAAGTCTTAATGGGTGGCAGAGGGAAACGCGTGCCGAACTCAAACGCAGCTGAGGACTGCTTAGTTTAGAGGTGAAAACACAAACAAAGACCAAGAATGCAAAGGGTCATGCTGCAACTGGTCTTTTTTTCATCATTTGTTCAACAACAACACAACACAGCTGCTGGAGGAGACAAACTGAGAGACGAGACGAGTGGCAACAGTCCACAGCAAGCTACGAAACCTGGTGTAGTTAAAGAAATAGTTCAGCATTTTGGGAAATATGTTTACTGGCTTTCTGTACTTAAGTATAGTAAATATAAAGTTACTACCATCGGCTTATCACATAGACTGGCTCTGTCCAAAGTTAACAATACACAAGCAGCATCTCAAAAGATCACAAATCAATCACAAATAATAATTTTTATATAATCCATCACAAAAAAATAATAACAAAAAATAAATACCTGGCTGCTTCATTGACGAGTCCATCTGCTTTTTCCTCTATCAGTTGCTACGAAAAATGGACATAACTTACACTTGCAACCACAATATGACAACGATGAGCATGGTTTTGAAATAAATATCAGGAAATAACCAACCCAAAATGTGAAAAGTGATAAAAGAAAGGCCTGTATTTTGATCTCAGTGAACTAAGTGACTTTCTTAACACATGAAACCACAGGAGATCACTTTTCATTTTCTGTTTGAGTCCTGTGCTTCCTCTGGGGACGCTGCATTTTCCCAAAACAGTTTAATATGTAAGAGCATACAGTGCAGGAGGTGTTAATCAGGGTCCTGACCCCTGAGTGTCAATCTGACATGAATCTGTCACTGTCTGAATCCCCACAGCTTTATCTCTGAAGGCTTCAATGACAAAAATGTATTAAATAAAAGTTAATGGAATGGCCGATTGGTGCTTTTATCCAACAACCTCTGCACCAAGAGGAAAAGGCCTTTCAGAGGGTGTGCGGACAAGGGCAGATAAGATGTGGATATAGTTTTAGACAGATATTTGATGGGACAGATGAGAGAGGGGAGGCAGGTGAGTGGATGTGACAGTCCCATTACAACGGTCACATCTTTGATATCAATTACCCCATTCACTATGAGTTACATCCTCTCCTTCAGTCTGTCATGAATCCCTTCATCTTGCCTCTCTGCGCTCTGAGGACAGAGCAGCACCTATAGGCCAAGGAATGTGTCACCTCACCGAGCATGACACCTTCAAATTAGAGCCCATTATTTCGGTGTCACTTCGCCTGTTCTTTTTAAATACCACAGATAGAGCAGGACGTGTCTGAGGCCCGTTTTACACAGAGGTCCAGCAATACTGCCATAAAGAAGACCTTTCATTACGCCGTTTTTTCTGTTTTACACAAACATATTCAGCCCCAGTGTGGGATTTGTAGATAGCATGCCAGCGGTCTGGAATCAGAAACGTGATGTGACAGTGTCAATGTCTATTCCCATGCCATGCCGGCTCATGAAGCCCGTGTATAAGGGAGATTCAGCTCTGACTACCTTCTCTGCCAGCTTTATAGCGGAACAACAATGTATTGTTGGCAACAATATGATTAATTGTGAGTTCAGGAAAATTGGAATCGGGAGAAGTTTCCATTTGGGAATGTCCCACTTTCTAGCTGAGAGCCTTATTACGAAGAAAACAAACAGGCAACATGGTCGCCCCAGAAAAACGTCTCTATTTCTGTTATCAGAATACAGAAAAGTGAGAAACAACCTCGTCATCATCTATTAGAACCAACACAAGGACTAACTGTAGCTCAGGAGGTCAATATTATATGTGCACTACATTTCTACACATCTTGATGTCCTCTTAACACTAGTACCAAACCATGCAGGTAGGCTACCCAAGTCTGGCTATTGCACCTTATTTTCAGAGTAGGTATAATTTTTCCTTTTACCAGAAACGCTGCCATGTCAAGTGTTATCAAACCAACTCCTCTGAGCTTTCAAAAACTTCCCACTTTCCTGGCGAGATATTCCTCATTCAACAGGCGTTCAGATGTATTCTCCCACTACCCAGTTGCTCATTAACGCACCACTAGGCTGCAACTGCTACTTCAATACTATATAATGTTCTGATAATAGTTTTGATTAATTATCATTCAGACTGTATTTGGAGTCAATCATGATTTCCTGCAGTCCAAGGTGACAACTTTTAACCAGCCCAAAACCCAAAAGTGTTTAATTCAAGTTGTTCTTTGAAGAGCCGGAATCACTAAATGTAGAGCATTTGAAATTGTTAAATAGTTTCCTGTCGATCATCTCATCCATTTTGACTCACTGTTTTAGCATGAAATATATACATATACAAATATATACATATTTTTCATCACATACCTGTAGTCCGTACTTGGCATCAATGACAGTGACAATGCCTAGAAACAAACACACCAGATATTGAGGATAAGTGGATCAAAGGCAGCACCACAACTTGTGTCAAATTCTGTCTGTCTGACATATTTAAAAGAAAACTTTTGGTCTTCTAGGCTGTCACAACAGAGCGGACAGCTGAGTATTTATTGTGAGGAGCAAGACGCCATTCATTCAAAACACACACATACCACTACAGCAGATAAATAAATAAGCAAATATGACACCCCTACTGACAAGACAGACACCATTTGGGCAACTCAGATGAAATGTTGTTCAATATTGTAGTGTGATGGGAGCTTTTACAGGCTCAAAGTAAGCCCGTTGAGAGTATCTTAGTTCCAGAAAGAAATGGTTTATTTCCACAGGTTAAATGACAGTAAAATGGACCAGAGGGGCCTGCATTAATGTGGACCTTTAATAATATTGGCCCGACGACATGTACTAATGCTAATTAATGGAAAACTTGAGCTATGCTGGAACTTTCTGTTAATTGGTCCTACAGTACAGGAGTTAAAGGACCAGTAAATAGGATTTAGTGGCATCTACTGGTGAGGCAGCATATTGCGACCAACTGAATATCCTCCCTGGCCCAGGTGTGTAGGAGATACAGTGGCCTTCGGCTAATGTGAAAACATGAAAGGCCCTCTCTAGTGCCAGTGTTTGGTTTGTCCATTCTGGGATACTGTAGAAGAAATATGGCAGTGCAACATGGCGCACTCTATGTACATAAGAAGGGCTCACTGTCAGGTAATAAAAACCCAACAGGTCTTAGTTTCCAGTTGAAAACATTGATTATGAATATTACATTCCATTTCTGCCAGTGGATCCTCCTGAATACCACACACTACTCCTTTAAAGCCTTCAGCTCAAACAAATGCTATCACATGAAGGACAAAAAGTCACACATCATTACCAATCTCTTACCGTCCAAATAGATGTCGCTGCCAAGCTCTGCATCAACCCAGAACATGGAGGCCACAGCTCCTGCCAGAATAGATATGTCAGATAGAAATGACTGATGATGCAAAGTACATACAACTCAAAAATGTGTCAGAAGGATAAAAGTTGTTTCAGACAGTAACAGGCCATGTTGGTCTTTTTTCAATGTAACACTCTGGGCAGATATCAGAAACTTTTAATTTACAATCAATTATAACATAAAAATGTATGACAACTATTCTCATCTAATAAACATGCAATAATGAAATGTTTTCTTAGAAGTTTCTTAAATTAATGCAGGATTAAAAGATTATGGAAACTGGTTCTTATTTCTTTCTATAAATGTATATCTTTAGTGACATCCACATGTAAAGTCTGTGTGTTTTTAAATTCAGTAAAGTACTATTTTCAGCAACCTTGCATGCATTTCTCTGGTCTGGCTGAGCTCAGATAAAACCAATATCACAAGCCTTCAATAGTTTATGTCCTCCTGGTACATTTGGGTTGTTTCTATTTTCCTGCAGATACGGTTATTATAAGACCCTCTGTTACCATCCCAGCCACAGCTTGTTCACATAATGCACTTTTGTCAAACTGCCAAGTGAGAATAAGAAAGCATTGTAAATATTTGATGGAAGCGTAATGAAAACACTGTTTTTGAGTGGCATGTTTCACATAACTCATCCAACCTCTTCCTGAATGGAAGGACAGAATCCCCCGGGACTCTTTATGATTGACAGCAGTGCCAGAGCCAATGACAGACCTGTCCTCTTCGATAACAAGCCAATGACATGCCAGTGGAGTGAAGACAGCCCCAGTCTGAGCACGCTCTGTTGCTTCTGTCTGTGAAGCCAAGTGGTGTGTGTCTGCCCATGCCGCTACCTCCTGACACCTGTCACTTAGCGACACACCCCAATTGTCATACACTCGCCCTGTGATTCAAATTTCCTGATTCAAACCCGAGAGATTAACGGACAGTTCGAATTTTTTTTTTTATGCATGTTATTTTTTTTGGCTACCATTGGATGGGTCTGTCACTGCAACACGCGTCTGGTGTTCAATTAGTTACGAAATGTTGAACTTCTGATATGGGTTTCACAAAGTAATCAGCGGGGGCTTTAATCATTATTCATGCACATAAACAGAAAAAAGGCTCTGTGCTATTACTGAATCTATAAGTCATAAAGGCGTCATCCCTGAATGTTGGACCAGGACTGCTACCCGGTACTGTATATGGTAAAAATCATATTACTTAGGCTATATGAGGTCCTGAGTGGAAATGTTATACGTATTGAGGGCTAGGTATCGTTCTATACTGATAGCAGTACAGAGACATTGATTTTGATACCGGTTTCTGATTGATACTTATTTCAATACAAATTTTTACAAAAACTATTTCAAAGAAAATTGATACAATACAATTTACAGATGTTCCCTAAACGTCTCACACTCAGGCTATCGATGGACACCAGCTAAGAGCCTGTGCATCAGGAAGCTTCTAGTCTCCACTCATTTACTGCAGCTCACGCAACTCGGGTATATGACCAAAAATTTGTATGAAAATAGTGAAATAAGGTGTTGGAATGTAAGATTTACCGAACCTGACACCAAGTGATGTTATCTCAGTGGGTGTGGTTATCACAACGTGGCTCTCTGACGCTGATGAAATTTACAACTTAACTTGGGTAGGAAAATTTGGTACCAAGTTTCAAAGCATTTTTCAATACTTGAAAGCTTGTTGACAAGTTTGTATCCCCTTAAAATTTGGCCTCTTAAAGCAAAAATGTTGACATGGATACATGAAGACCCGTGTTTGCAATTACTTTAATTCTGTCTACCAAGCTGTCAATGGATGTGCAGAAGTTGGTCAGTCTTGACATGGTCCTTCTGGGAAGCTCTATTGATCACTTATTAAATCTGGTCTGACCCTGTTCTGTTACTCATCAGTATTGCTACCTTAAAAAAGTTACCTAATCATTGCCCTGTACATAAACTGTGTAAAATCACTTAAAACACTGCATTCCAGATTTCTGTTGCTGAGAAATGAAAACTATAAAACAACCAACCCCCAAAAACAGCAATTGTTAAGGGGATAATGTGAATTTAGTTATTCTTATTTATACTGCCAGCTGACTATGAAATGTGTGTACACTAGTGATGCACGTGTGTGTGTGTGTGTGTGTGTGTGGGGGGGGGGGGGGGGGGGGGGGGGGGGGAGGACTGGAGTAGCCAATTCACTTCATTGCCTCCAGCCCACAAACACACACACACACACCAGGAGAAACAGCTGCTGACTGAGATTTCACAGGAGAAAAATAACTGCCTATTTGCTTCCCAGGCCAGAGCTTGAAAAACCAGTGGTCTATAATCAAATACATATTTATATGAGAACTGATCCCTTTCTGACTTTGCAAAAGCTTACGTTACCTGGATCAGCGAGTCCCGTGGTTTCTAACAGGATGTAGTCAAACTTTCCTTTCTTCTCCATCAGGTTTTCAATAGCTTTAAGACCATTGTCCCTAAAAAAAAAGAAAAAAAGAAGGAATAACCATGATGATTAAAAATAGCATAGGCTTAACTCTTCAACACAAATTCAACAAGGCACCAACTTACATGTTGTCTATAGTAACAGTACAAACTGTAATATGCTGTAAATCCAGGATTTAATAACAGACAGGGTTAGCTTTATGAGGTCGTCAGCTGGAGCTTTTCCAACCGTCTTAGAGGAGCTCCTACACATGCTGAGCACTTGTTGGCAGTTTGTCCTTCACACTGCCATCAAACCCAACCCAAACCATCTCAACTGGGTTCTGGTTGGGTGATTGTGGAGGCCAGGCCATCTGATGCTGCCCTCCATCACCCTGCTTCTTTGGAAATTATCCTTCACAAAGCCTGGACAAGTGTTTTGGTTTATTGCCCTCCTGAAAACGACGTTTGCTGCAGAACATTGTGGTAACCAGGCTCCTCATCTCCTCCTCAGTGCGTCATGGTGGGAGCCACACATGCCGATACAAACCATTCATCTTCCCAACCTCTCACAGTAAGAGCCAAAAATCTTTTTTTAAAATTTTATTCATTAATACTGTAATTTTAAATGGGCTATAGTTATTTTTACATACTTCACAGAGCAGCAGAGGCAGCCATTCCTCAGTTCCAGCCACTCCTCATACAGCTCTCCTGCCTGGCTCACTGCAAGGGACTTCTCAAGGGCGCTGCCTGTAGGGAGAGGAAGACGATCCAAGAACCATCAGAGAGAGGTTAGCTGATCCAGACTCAGCAATTTCTGTTAAAGATGCCAAATTACTGTATATTTGGCAATATCTATACAGATTTCAAAAAGCCAAATGTGAGGTTTTTAGACCACTTTAACAAAGTCAAACAAAATAGTAAATTGTCTAAACCAGCCTCTGCATAATTAAACATAAATGATACTGTAAATCAAACGTATTTTCTGTACCAGAGTTTGTGGATTTAAAAACTCTGGATACATGTTTTTTTCTATTCTAGTCAAAGTTTGTTACCATGCTGCTCTCTTGTGGAGAGCTGAGGAAATAACACAACAATAGTCAGCCTTGTACTAAGTTTATAGCACAAGGCATCTTTGTTTGGCATGAACCAAATCTGCTTAAACAGCTAATACTAGTGCTTTCTGTTAAGGACATGACCACTTTACCTTCTCCAAATTCATTGAGAATGACAGCAATCCGCTTCTTGTGTTGTTCCGTTAAGATGTAGTTCAGGAGTGTCGTTTTTCCAGCACCTATAGAAACAAACACATTAAAAACAATACGGGATAATATTGTTCATATCTTAATTTACTCATAATGTAAAGGAAGTGGAGTGAACTACACCCTGCTGACAAGTGTCTGAGACTATAATCTCCTTTGTAAGCTCATTAAATCTGTAACACAGAACTCACCAAGGTAGCCGGTGATGATGGTGACCGGTATCTGCCCTGCAGGACGACCAGGCTGGGTGTCGATGGGCACCAGCTCTGGGCAATCATCTTCTTCCTCCAGCATCATGCCATCCATGCCAGAAATGATGTTTGTCTACCAGCACACAAAGCGGATCTGATCTGATCTGATCTGAGGAACATGTGTTTTACTGTTGTCTTTAGTCTGCTTTTAATGTGTCAAACATTCAAAACACAAGCAAACAAGAAACACAAAGGACTCTGTACATACTGTATGTACATGTATGCACTCCAGGCATGTAGACATATAAAAAGGAGACACATTTAATGCATCGACATACGAGTATGATTGAATAAAAAGCAGAAGTATATGACTTGAAGTTCATGATGTGCCTGAAGGAAAGCATAAACAAAGCCATTAGAGCTACAACAGTTTGTCAACTAATTGATTCGGTGATCGACAGAAATTAACCACCGAATATTTTGATCGTTAATTGATTGTTTGATCAAATAAAATGAATGGATTAAAACAAAATACTTTACTTTGGTTGTGAACTTTTGGGTGAGACAAATGAATACTTTATAAGCTGCCTCTTGGGCTTTGGGAAACACTAGTAGACTAGCAGTAGGCTAAGTAGACAGTTAATCGATTAATCGAGAACATGATCGACAGATCAATCAATAGTGAAACTAATAGTTAGATCCAGCTCTCCATAGTTTACTCTCACATGCAGATGGATTTAATATTTGAAAATGATTTGTCAGTGCTACAGATGTTCGTAATGTTCAGCAAATAAATAGACTGAGGAACTCTGCAGAGAAGATCTTTCCAAGTCCAAACAACACGGACAACATAAAAGGATGATAACTTTCTCGCCACAGTATCAGCAGTTAGTACGAGATATCCACTGAATCAATAATCACCAACATGGACTCTCCCTCTCCTCTTACCTGCTCAGTCGTCACAACAGCAGATGAAGCTCCGATTTCCTTAAGTTACGAAAACTGTGAATAAATCACCCGACTGATTATCTAAAAATGGACAGATCGTCAAAGTCTAATCAATTAAAATGCTACCCTCCACCCTGCTGTTCTTTTGCGTTTGGACTGCGTGCCACACCATGGACAGTCCGTGGACATCCTGAGGCGGAGACAATGGTTCCGCTTTTATTTTAAACATTGGTTGAGACAGAAAGTACAACTCTTAAATAACAATCACATTCATATTAAAATTAACCAACGAAGCAGTGATGAGCAAATACAACTTTTCTGTGACAAATAAAAACATTAAAAAAAAAAAAGTGTTCTCAGAACGGACTGAATGTGTGAAGGTGTGATGACAGACGTCAACCACAAGATGGCGACAGAAAACTGTTTATGTCAGCAGTAAGCAATTCACACGCCCGCCTCAATTTACACAATGTAGCAGATGTTAATGCAGGAAACAAGCGATCAGAAATGACATCTTACAGTCGATATAGAAGTGGTATAGTGGATAGTGTGTAATAATACAAATAAACTTTTAGGATTTTGTATATTAGAGTTAAAAAGTATGAAGACACTCAACTGTAAACTCGATGTTGAATACCACAGACCTTCCCTCCTGTGCTTTCAGAAATGTTATAGTTCATAACAAAAATATTTACAATGAATTTACAGCACTCTCTTACTATGATAATGCATTTAATTAATAATCGTAACTATATAGAAATATTGCAGGACTGGTAGACTGTTTTGTGGTTGGCATGATATTAATGTCTATACTAGGTTTCTGTCATCAATTGATAGGAATTTGATAGGATATGCTACAATAGGGGTTGTGGGGTCAGCTGTAATATCTTCCCCAATTTTCTGTGGAAAGCTCATATTCATATGCGAGTACAAATCCTCTTCATATGCAAGATATAGCATATCGTATATGCTATGTCATGCATATATAGTGAAACTTGTTTACAAACTACAAGGCAAACCTTGGGTTTCCCCAGGAAAAGCTAAGAGAAGTGGCTGAGATTTTGTCTTCATAAATAAAATGGAGGAATGGATGGATGTGACAGTTGAAAGACAACTGCTTCGTCTCAAAACCATTTAGCCATCAAACACTGCAACTGTGACACTTGAAAACCATTTCCACATTAGAACCAAATGGTATTTTTATGTTGGATACAGTAAATGTGTCAGCAAGCCTGTCCTAGCAAGTGAAACACATCTGTAAAACAGGTCCTTGGCTGTTTCGAAAATCAGTCCTGTAAATCAATCTTTGTGTTTTGTTGTGTAAATGCTATGGTTATTTCTCCTCCAGCCTGCTTTTAACTTCACTCTGGCAGTAAATTCCACTTGCAAGAACCAGTCTGATGCTCACACCCTCCATGAATGACAATTCATGCCCTCGAGTTGTAAACCATGCTAAAAAATCTCTGTTGACATCACAAAGGTAATGTATTCACACTTCCTCCAATTCCACAGAGGATATTACACGACTTGTTTGTGTGGCGAGTAGATGGCTAATGTTACTTCCCGATAAATTAGCCAGCTTTTATACAATGAGGGAGATGCCCCAGAAAATATGTCAAAAATATTGTATTTCTGTTAATGTAGATTTAGACACAAGAAAAACTTGATTAGGTTCAGGGAAAGATCAGTGTTTGGGTCAACATTGAGGTCCTACATGTTAAGGTTATGAAAAGGCCATGGTAAAAGTAAAATTTAGTGTGGACTATGTGGCGCTATAACTAATTCACCTCACCTGCTTTTTAAGGGAACTTTAGAAGTGGTTCTTTACAGGACAGAGCCAGGCTAGCTGTGTCCCAGAGCTCTATTCTCATGCATGGAATAGAATAGGCCTGCATGCAGGCTTGTAAATTGGATGCATTGAATATATCTATATTCACGGGTTGTTGTCAAAACACAACCTGCTCTCAGACTGCTTTAAGCAGCCTGACCGGGTTTATCAGCTTACCCTACCTGGCCCTGAGGTAACTACTGCCCATTCATTAGACTATTTCTGATGGAAATAAAAGGAGTTAGGAAATAAGGCATTAGGAAATAAAAGGCAGCTGAAATAAATAAAAGCAGATCTTTGAAAAAAAAACAAAAAAAACAACAACAATGTAGGCCTTATTTAATTTGTTGAACTCTATTGACAAATTCATAGAGCCTATTTATATTTACATTCAGCTGTCCATTTGTTTAGCCCTATTTATTGCCACAATTATTTATGTCGCTGGCACATTTATTTAATTTGGACTAGAATGGCATTCCATACACACGACGCCTCACTAATAAAAAAAAAAAAAAAAAAAAAGTATTTTCTCAAAACTAACAGCCTGTTCCTTTAAATTACTCAAATCAAACTGTGTCTCAAGAAGTTCACGTTTTTAACACACACACACACGCACACACACACACACACACACACACACACACACACACACAATGAAGACCGCTGCTTGTTAGAGCTCGCTTCTGCAGCGAGAGAGCGCGCGCGTCTCATCCATGCTGCCCCATCCTCCCCTCCCAACACGCCTGTGTCCCTCCCTCCCTCCCTCCCCCCCCTCTCTCTCCCTCTCTCTCGCTCTCTCTCGCACTCTCTCGACGGGATGGCTCCGGTCAAATGCGGAAGTTTACACCCAGTAAAGCCGCCGCCGCCGCCACAACCAAGATGAGCGTCGGAGTGACAGTCGAGCTGTAGCGAGGGGGAAGAAGCGGCGCGTCGGTGACATCGAGGCGGCAAGACCGCAAGGAAAAAAAAAAACCCAAAGCCGCCGGCGCAGGGCTGGACTTCAGACTTGCGTATGGCTTCTCTGGGGAGTGCAGAGCGACGAGCGTTCGCACTGAAAATCAACAGGTAAAAAAAACAAACAACAACAAAAAAAACCTCCCCTCGGAAGCGCCCTTGTTGTTTTCCTATCAGGTTTAGTTTAGGAGCGAATGTGAACTCTTGTGCCTCTTCGGAGGGAGGGACGGAGGGAAGGAGGGAGCCCTGTCTTGACAGCAGAGGGATTCCACAGTGGAGCAGGCAGCCACATGTTGTGAATGTTAATGCTGCAGGTTGATTCACTCTGTCCGGGACAAAAAAAAAAAAAAAAAAAGGCAGCATGGAGGATAGTAAACAGTCAATTTTTCTTCAACTTTATTAGAAGTCTATAAGGACATGCTGGACGCTTTTTAAAAAAAAAATTGTTTTCATTATGTTTGCATAACTTACAGTAATACTCTGGATATGAGCAACGTTGTGAACTGACAAATTTGTATAATATTAATATCATTTCCTCCTCACGAGTGGCCGCTTCTTTATCTGACGTTTCTAATATGATCATTTCCTGTGGCGTAAGGACTGACTAGCCCATACGGGATGGTTTAATGAGGAGGGATGTGGTCATAGTTCCTGCTGTGACTCTGGCCAGGTGTGGAGGAAGCATGCACATGGAAGTCTATTGTGTACCATGTGTCCTCTGTAGGACGAGTCATTCAACGAAAATATACAAAAAGTGAACTGTGATTAGCAGCACGGGTTTATAAAGCTTCTGTTGTATAAGAGCAGGTCAAACATTTTGTGCATGATGTAACACGAGTGCACGAGGGTTCATTCACACTGTTAAAGTGGTTAATGGCAAAGCGGATACAGAGATTCTTTTTGGTCCAGCTGAAGTTATTATGATGAGGAGACCCTCGCTTTTGTTTACAGTCCAGAAGCCACATATTTTGAGTTTTTTTTTTTCTTCTACATCTTTTAAAAGTTCCCATAAGTGCACAGTCTAACCTTTGCAACTTGGACTGATATGTATAATTTGTATTTTTACATGAGGGATTTCTATAAAGTACCAGTCATGCAGTCATACAAAAATGATTTGACAAAGAAAAAAAGCAGCAATAGTTAAAACAATACAAATTTCCTGTGGGCTGACTAATCAGTTAGCCCCCAGTCCTCTGTCCACCACAGGAAATGTGCCATTCTCTTGTTGTTAATAGCCAGGAGAAATCCTTTGCTGTGCTGTGCAGAGCTGAGCTCAGCTGTTGAGGGGATGAGAGGGATCTTGGGTCACAGCCTGAATCCAATGATGAGCCAGCAGAAAGACTGGCTAAAAGATGCTGTTCTGTGGGAAAGCACGGTGTTGCGTTTACTGGTGTTAAACAGTGAGGATGTGATACGTTCACACTCGTCGACAGTTCGTTTTTTTAAAAGTTGTTGTGAGTTTTAGTGCGGACAAAAATACTATTATATGAAATGTAAGCCATCTGGGCACAAGAAAATGTAAGTGTCATTGTTGTAGACTCCTGAAGAAACAGTTACAGATACTTGAAAAGTGGGTTATTATGTTGGCTTTAATGGCTTAGAGTTTATTCAGAGTTTCCATTTAGATTGATATGCAGTTGTCTGTCAACATGATAAGTGAAGAAGTTTTATCTATCAGGGAATTCAAAGGAAGTTGGTTTAAATTAAGTAATTACACTTTAAAAAGCAAACAAATTAGAAAATGTTAAATGGTAGGCAGAGGAGCACAAGTGTTTTTCAAAGACTGAAAAAATAATTTGAATGGTGAAAAATGAATCCTTTATGACAGCACAGCTGATCAGAAATTTTCCTTGAAATTTACAGTCGATGTACATGATTTGTTGTCAGTGATCAAGAGATGAATTCATGACCAGAACCTCTGAGGATTCAACACGAGATAAAAAACTTATGAAAAGACCCAAAAATAGAAAAGGCAGGTTGCAGTTCACAAAAAAATATAAAAGAATCAGTGAGTTCTGGAAAAAAGTTCAATGAACTGATAAAACAAATATCAATCTCTGTCAAAATGATGGAAAGAGGAACATGTGGAGGACAAATAGAAACAGTCCATGAGCTAACCACACCACTTTGTTTAGCTGCTAAAGCAATTGCCGCTTTATTGATGATTTCACTGCTGTCATAAACAACACAAGGAATGCAGGAAAATTCTGTGAGCTGAGATTCAGCCAAACACATCAAAAATCACTGGATGACATTTAATTATTCAGTAGGACAATGATCTAAAATGAGCCTTTATTTTGAAAGAACCTTTGAAGAGGTAGTCAATCCCCAATCTGATTGATCTGCACACCACTTGTTGAGTGAAAGCAGAGAGGTCATCAGTAGAGAATACACTCACATTAAAGCTGAGATATGGCACGTTCAAGTGCTATTCATTATTTGTATTTCATTTTAAACAGAAAGTGCTGAAGCACAGAGCATGAAGAGCAAAGCGTGGAACTGTTATGTTATTATTCAGAGAGAAAACTTGTGACCTAAATTGTAGGTGTACTGGTCATTTAAAACTGCAAAAATCACGTGAAATGTCAAGGGGAACAACCATTAAACAAACTGCATGGACAAAGAGGAACAGTGGCCATAAGTTCTGAACTCAAGTTTGAGTAAGCTAAAAAAAAACCAACTGTTATTTGTCACACAAACAATCCATATTTGAAGAGTGGTTTGTGTTGAGCGTTACTTCTATCAGGGTGAAATGAGCTTTGCTGATCTACCCCTAAATATTCTATATATTCTCCTGAGCACTTCCTCCCTCGATATCTCTATCAGAATGGAGTGTGAAGGAAATCCTGTAAACGAAGGACTCTCTGTCACTCACTGGTTTCACTTCGCTTTTTGTTAATGGCAGTTCAAAATCAGGAAATGTGTTACTTCATAAATGAATCCAAAAAAAAGGGGAATAGAAATGTATAAGAGTGAGAAATGTCTGTCAAAACTGCTGAATCCTAACATAATGGTCAGTGTTTTTGTTAGGTTTGTGGAAGTCTTAGGCCCATGTATGTGGTTATATATATAAAACATCATTTTTGACATATTATTGCCATATTTGTGTACAGTTTTACAAAATTTGGACAAGCAGAGAAGCAAATGATTAACACCAAAAAAACTCCATACAAAAAAAACCATTTCCTTTCGATGACACAACAATCTTACTGTCATTCGGTTTGGGTGGTGGCCAAAATGGCTTGATGCTGCGCCTGAAGCTTATGATAGTAGGGAAAAGCCTGATTGTGCAGTGTGGTGTTTAGTTTTGGTTCGTAGACTGAAGGTAACACACTTAATGCGCTACAGTCGCACATGATGTGACTTAAGAGCATATGGTAACAGGTGTGAGGACAGCTGTGGACATGGAGCCTCTGCCGTTCAATACTCTTTAAGTGGGGAGGGGTCCTGGATTGAGTTTCATCTGATTTCCTCTGGGTTTCAGCTAATGACATCTGTTAACCCTCGTGTCTGTTGGTGGGCCGTTGAGTTGTGAGGTGGGTCGGTTGTCACAAAGACACACGGCTTCTTAAAAACTCACGATAAAGGACTCCCACCGTGGATGAAGCGTCCAGACTCGGCTTGGCGTTCGGTTTTAATGTTTCTTTTAGTGACTTTTTCTTGCTCGCAGGCGCCTGTGACCCGGGTCCTGCCAAATGACTGCTGTGTTTGTGCGTGCCTCCCTTTTGACAGGAAGCTGAGTCGTGATGGTGCTGATAGCAGTAAGACCCATTATATCTGGAGACATATGATAGTATGAGACACACAGTGGGGGCATCCCTTTGGTCTGCTTTCCTTCTTTTGTCATGTGTACCACAGTGATTTTCTGTTTCCCTCTGTTTCCTCCGTGGGTCAAATTAAGACAGAAGAAGAAAAGACACTGTAGGAGGGAGATGGCTCTTTTTAAAAAAAAAAAAAAAAAAAAAAAATTTAGGGTTAAAGGAGTCACCCACCTCCTAGTGGGAAGGCTTTGTAATACTGATGATAGTAGGGATAATTGTAGACTGTCTAGCTGAACAGTATGCCTAGTAGGAGTCATGAGTAGAACTATAAATCCTAAATGTAGCTGTGAGAAGCAGAGGTAAAGCACTTTCAGAGTCAGACTCCATCGGAGGAGCGCTTGGGCGATGACTCCAGAAATGCTGACAGGAACACACCAGATGCACACACAGCAAGCGCAGGCCTGCCATGTGTGACACAACAAAAAAAAGGGCCGACCTCTTTCTATAAGGAGATGATCACAGGTGTTTACTGCTGAGCTCCCACTGACATTTCTTATCTTGTAGGAGAGTCCTGGGACCTTTCACTATGAGGTAATGAAGTTGCAATGCCACATGATCATATATCAGTTAAAAGTGTGTGGTATTCATATGAAATTACCTTCTTACCGCATTATGGTCATATTAGGGGCATATTTGACCTCTTATAAAAAAAACTTCAAAAACAAACCTGCTTAAACAGCTTAAGCTTTCTTTCTGATTAATGATGAAACATTTTTCACTACTATCCTTTCTCAGCTTCTTTGAATAAGAGATAGTTTCCTTCTTCCTTTGAAGCTTCATTTAATTATTACAGTGGGAAAATGAGATCATTGATTATGACAATACCATAACCATTGACCAAGGGCTGTGTTACAACCAGTAATGATGAACATCTGCTTCATCTAACATGTTACCATTTACCAGGTTGTTGTCTATTAATGTGCTAACGTATAAAGTAATAATGCAAACATACTTTACCCAAGTTGATTTATAATGTCTACTTGAGAGCCATGACTTAAAAGCATGAGAATAATATTTGTTTTTAACTGTGTGCCTAATCTGTCATCAGTTCTGATTTATAGCTGCCGTCGGCCTTCAGCGGTAATTCTGGCTTGATGTTGACTCCCTGGCAGCAGCTGTTTTAATAGTGCCGTCCTCATCAGTGTTGATTACCTCCGTGTTCAGCTCATATAATGATTTTTAAGCAGCATTTATTAACATTTTCTCCTGCTGTGATTGATTGTTTGTGCTTCAGCTTGATTTCAAGGCCTTGAAGGACGTTATATAGTGACAATCAAGCTTACATGTACACAAGATATTAGGTTCCATGAGAAACTGGGCAATGTTTACGCATACACTGTGGTAACCTGGATACTATAAAACTGCATATACATTCATGCAACATGTACCGCTCCTAACTGGACCTCATTCTGAAACCATGGATTATGTTATTTTTACATTTTTAGTTTAAGAGTCTTTGAAGTAGCTAGCCACCGTTAGTAATGCAGTTTTGCACATTCTCTCAGCCAGTTTAATGAGGTGTGTACAATACCTTCTCTTCCCAATCCCACAATGCATTGCACCACATTTTAGAGGCCTGAAAATTACAGGTTCTCAACAACTCGACAGCAGCTTTCAGCAATGGTGCAAAAATGATGATGACATGCAAGTGTATGAGGGCACAATTTATTGACACTCCGGGGAGCCCATTGTATAGGGAATAGTTAATGATTGAGCAAAGACATCATTTTAGACGTAGAGCTAGAATAAATTTTGATGTTTTGGAGAACCTTATGCTTTGCTCAGTTGAGTTGCAGCATCAACTGATTTGCTGATGTTAAGTCAGTTAGAACGACGTCAAATTGAAAGAGCAGTTGCGAAGCATGTGTGTCTTAGGAAAAGGCACTGTGGATATTCCCAGAGATCTCAGACCTGAAGTTCTCTGTCCCGATGAGGCCCTGAAACCTCAGAAGCTGCTTTAAAGACCACAGTGGTCAACTTCAATAGCAGCCTTTTTGACAGCAAGATCAGTCGTAGCTAAAGAAAGGTGGTGCTCTGAACTCTCTCGGTTCAAACGGTCTTGACTTTCATTCACCATTGCTCATGAACTTTTTCTCCTGTCAGCTACAGTCAATGCAAGTATTATTGAAGACAACATTTTTGTCCCACTGAATTCATCATTTCTCCAGTCCTTGTGTCTTCGTGGTTTCAGTAAAAAAGTAAGAAAAAAGACACTAGTCTCTGCCAGGCTCATGACACAATCTGCTTTTAGTATTATATCTGGTAAATGACTACAAAAAAGCCAAAGCTCTGTTTTTTTTTCTTCCCGACAAGAGCGGCTTTGGTTTTATGTAACAAAGGATGCCGAGTCAAAGGCCTGTTGAGGAGAGAGACAGATGCTGTCTGCTGTGACAAGCTGTTTGTCTACTAGTGGTAAAATAATGCCCGCTTGGCTCCGCTGGCAAGAGCTGATTACTGTTTTACTTGCCTGGCCTTTTTATAGACCGGCCTTAAATGTGTACGTATGCAAGATAGAAATTCCATGTGTGCATGTGTTTGCGAGACTGCGAGCATATGCAAATCATACTTTAATATACAATTAATGTTATGTGGTTTCAGGGGTTGAATGAGCTTTGTCTCACCAGCGGTAATGAAAGAAATAGCATGAGGGCACATATTAGTAGCAGAGTGGTTAAGGGCTCAGTCTGTACACAGGGTAGGGCATTTCTCTGTCGAGAGTCGTGTTATAAGACGTTTTACTGGGTTTAAATTGTCCTGAGTACAAACTCATTCTAGTTGGCTATCTTACAAAGGTCTTGCGGACGCTACCCTCGTGGGTTGTGTGTCGTTGTGTGCTGGCTTGTTAAAGTTGTTATTTAACATCAGAATCATGGAAATATAACGGTAGCCCGTTCTCATTTTGAAGAGAAACCAATTGGAACAAAGAGGATGCACAACTCTGTTTTGTCAATAACTTCTCTACAGATAACTGTCTGGAGCTGTGAGGAGCGTCGTCATACCTTCTGACGACCTGAGGCTTTGTGGAGCTCCAGTTTCTTACCTACTGCCCCTTTAAGCGCCATTGGATTGTGCACTTTGACACATTGCGTTATACAATAAGGAGAGTAACTCGGAGCATTGCCTTTAGATATTCATATTGTAAGCAGTGGGGGAGTGAAGATGCTGAAGTTTGTTGAAGTGCAGGTACAAGAAATTGATTCGCGTATGAGATCCCTCCACAACCGCTGTCTGCAACTTACTGCTCTAAGAGAGCTGTTGGTAAAGCGCTACATGATTGTGGTTGTACTGAGCAGCTATCAGGTGTGAGTGTATGCGTGTACTTTATTAGTCTGTAACTGCATAATTCTGAATGAAGTAAGGGTTAAAATAGAGTTGAAACTATGTGGGTTAAGACTGACTTTTGCGCAAGTTTGAATTGCACAATATCATTGTTGTTGCAGGTGATAGAAGACTCACAGTTGATAATGGAGCCAGGCTTACCAGAATGTCTGAGTCTGTGGAAATCAGCATACATGTGTTTACTGTAATATGTCCCAAGGTTTTCTTTTTCATGCCTTTTGCAGCAATTTATTTCATAAATATACATCGTAGTGATGGTTTTTAAGCTTTAGTTCTTACAAATATGCACAACCCTTGTCTAGTTTTTGTTTTGTTTTTATTTACAGGGGAGTAAATCAGTACGTGTTTAAAAGACTTTTGCTCTTTGTGTACATTTGGGTACTCTTCTCCCACCCGTGCCATGACCTTCCCTGGCATGCAGTTATTCTATTGACTCAGCATGTTATGTGATTGAAAAGGGGAGGGGAAAGTGTTATAAACAGCATGACTGGACTAGGTTGCGGTTATGCAGCGTAGAATTTATGTCAGTCTGCTTTTTGTTTATCTTTTGAAAAGCGTACTTGTTTGATTTTAGAGATTAGCATGACGCTGCCTTATACATTTGACATGCTTTATGACTCTGCAGCTTCAGTTCTTTTGACATACTGGCATTCCTCCATTGTGCTGTTGTTTATTGCTTTGGGTGATAATTAGTAACAACGATGTTGCAACAATGGCCGTGGGGACTTAATGAACCCATGAGATTGATTAGAGGGGAAGCTGGCGGGAATGTGACCCATTTGCTGAAGTCTTTGCCCTCTAACTGTTCCCTGTGTGGCGGTCTTAAAATGAACTGTTTCTGTCACATTCACATTTAATAATACATACAAAGGCAATTTGAACACGTTATACAAACTAAAATGCAGACACAAACTAAACTTGCATTTGGGTGCTTAGACACAACATAACTGTCCTTTTGTAATTGAGCTGAAGACAATAAAGCACTTGTTGTGCAAAGTTTGGTGAGGCTCCAATGATATGGTCGATTAATTACAAAAAAATAGACAGTGCGTGAGCTCGGAGTTGCATGGAGATGGAATGTGTGCAACTAAATGGGGGCACTGTCTCTGTTCACGTCCTTCTCTGTTCTCCCCTCCTTTTGGAGAAAGCTACAGGCAAGCTCACACAATTGCACACACAAACACCATCTACCCGACGTATTTGAATACTGCTCCATTCCTGTCATGTTGATTTCCTGCTTGGCCCGACCCTTAAATCAGGGCACCATATTTATCCCACTGCCTGTATGGTTGCCAGCATGACAAAGCGTTGACACTGCCAGCAGAGATGTGCTTCTGTAGAGACTGAACAATAGTTTGAATAGAATCACAATAGCTGACCAATTCAAACTAATGCAAATAGGAACAATGGTCATATTGGTGTTGCATCTGTCATTAAGAAACACTTTGTGCATGTGATGGGTTTACACAAGGTTGTACATGTTTTTAATGCCTGTTTCTATACAGATATTAACTTTCAAATAGCATATAAACATGGTATACTTTTTTTTAAATGATTTTTTTACCAACTATGATTCTGAATCTGTGTCTCCATTGTTTTGTTTCAGGCACTCTTCTGCAGAGATCAGACGACACTTTAGTGGGAGCTATGGCCTTCATCACAGCCGAACCAACTCCAACGCTTCGGCCTCAGTGTGCCTCACTGTGGTGAGTGTTCCTCCTATAAAAAGAATACATTTGTATCCAGTAAAATGACTTTGATGGATTCACAGCTACCGTTGAGCTAACATGTGCCACTAACAGGTTTCAGAAAGCAATGTAAGCCATCTTAACACATTTTTTTTTTTTTTTTTTTTTTTGTATATCCTTATCCGGCTGGGTAACATGTTGAGAGTGTTTAAGAAGATTAAAAACAGACTACAAATCAATGCTTTATCTATAAAGTAAGTTACTTCACTTGTACCGGCGATCTAATGCTTGTTGAGCGAAAAAAAAACACTGTGATCAGAGGGTCAGCGCTACGGGTGCCTCTAATGCAGCCCTCACACAGCTTTAGTGTTTGTGCTTACACCACTTAACGGTTATAAGCATATCGTCTTCACATCCTCTTTACTGTCATTAAGCCCTGAGAACGTCTGACTCAGCGCGGTGGCTAGTCTTGAAGATTATACTTGGAATTCTAACAATTGCTGCTGCAACACAAGTTACTACTTTTTGCACAGACAGGTGTTTGCGTTTCAATTTTTATTAGGAAGAACCTTTGTTCCCTTCACAGTTGATGAGAATAAAGTCAAGGATTCATGTGCCTCTGTTGACATCGGCGTGACGCTGCTCTTTGGCTTAACATGGTTTGAAAAACCTAGTAGTTTATGCAGAGGATTTAATGTCAGTATGACAGGTTGTTTTCTTGCCTCTTGAGCTGAAGCCTGGCAGACAGTTAGAGTGATTCCTTCTCTCTCAAGCAGACAGAATGATGCACAGTAATCTTTTGCAGGGATTTGTTCCCACTACACTCTTGGTCTCTCTGTGCTACCCTCTGAACCTCTGTTTCTGCCTCACAGATTTATGTATTCCGCTTCTCACTCTTCCGTCTTTTTTTTTTTCTATTTCTGTCTTTTCCCTCACATATCTCCTCTCTGCCGCCCTACATTTCTCTCATTGAAAGTTTTCTAAAGCTCCTGGGTGCTAAGTCTCCTGACATATCTGTGTGTATGAGCGACTGAGCTGAAGTCCTTTGATACTTTCCCAGCGATGCTCCTTGAGCTTGTCAGCTGACAGTGTTGGAGGAGCAGTACTTGGGACCATCCATACCACGCCGGCTTGTGGCATGCAACACGGTTAATCTCCAACCTGCTTGGGAAATGGGTCAGTGCCTTGGCTGACGGGCTCTGGATGGGGCCTGCTTACCTTGCAGCTTACGCGGGCAAATCTTTAATATGTCCGGATTTGGGATGCGGGAGAGGGGTTTAAATGTCGTAATCTCTGGGATGATAGTTTCCCATTATTCAGCAGTGGCGTCTAGAACAGGGATGCGGAAGGGATGTTTGTTGTTGTAGTTGTGACATGGATTGCAATGTTCCCTCTCTCTGTTATTATCAGTGCCTGTTATTGTGAATGTTGCCTGATCAGTGTGGTCGTTTAGGTTTGGTACATAAATTGAGAGAAAAAAAGGAAAAGCTGCGTGTGCTTTTGTGCTGTTGAGCAGCGCCACTGTGTGTTTTTACCAGAATGCACGTGTGTGTGTGTGCGTGTGTGTGCGTGTGTGTGTGTGTGTGTGTGTATTTTCTGTTCCTGTCTGTTGAAACACCAGTTGATGAAGGGACGCCTTACTGATGTCACTTCCTTTAATGTCTTTGTGGCTTCTCCTTTCTAGACGTAAACTGCAAGGCTTGAAACTGCTGTAAAGGTTTTGTGGTTTGAAATCGTGACTTTCAATCTTGAATTCTTAAGGACTATTGACGCCTCCTCTACTTTTGGTAATGCTGATGGTTTCTCCTCTGCTTTACTGGTGTTCTCAGCTTCTAGGAATATTTGGATCATTTTAAAGAGGACCTGTGCACTGTGTTGCGGCTTAGTTTAGTTTCAACCAAAAGCATTCAGCGGCAGTAGGTGTGCTCTAAAGGTTCCCATATCCGGAGTGCGCCATTTTGTGCACTTCCTTTTTAGTGTGCAATTTTCAGTTTTCAGCAGGGTAAGTCTACAATATCTGTTTGAGCACGAGAGTCTTTCAATGAAACTTGAGAATGAGATTATTAACATGCTTACATATCATGGGTTAGGTGAAATGTGCCTGTATTTTTTTAAGAACTTGGTTTGCCTTGAGTTTTTTAGATGTCCGTTTTCTCTCCGGGGTCATTTTTTACCATTTTACAATAACAACAGAGATGTTGGTAGATGCACATTATTTTCAAATGGATGAATTTGACTTTGTACAGTCCACAGCCGTAACTGATATAGCATGTCTTGATTTAAAGAAAACCATTTTTTTATTTGATTCAATTTTCGATGCATACTGTATGTCTGCACCGAGTTTTGTGCACTGTGTAGTTTCCAGTACCTCATGCTCTTAAATGGTTTTCTTCTTCCTAAATTGTCACGAAGTAATCATCTTTATAATCACCACCGAGTAAGCTGGTTAAAAGTCTGGCTTTTGATTTGGCAAGGAGAGGCAGTTTCTTGCTAGCTCCTCTGATGTCTCCACAGAGCAGCAGGCACTGATCAGAGGCATGCATGGATTTGCATTCATTTGTTTTCGTTAGCCTCCATACTAAACAAGAAAAGAGGCCAGGCTGCAATGATCGTTTCAACTTTGAGGCACGGCGCCAGAGAAATGCACAGAGTACGGTGAAGACTGTCGTGCCACTGTTGAGGTTCAGGTTCACGCCTCCACGGAAAGGAGGGGAAGGTTTCATCTGTACTTTCCGCCTGTCATTTAAAATAATAATGTTATAGTTGTTCCATCTGGCTGGCTGTGTTCTCTCCTTCTTGTGTTGCATGCTAAACATTAATACTAAACCATGTGCTGCAATTTGCTCTCGAGTGCTTCATACAGAAAAATATGCCTTTGTGTGGACTGATGTGCAAAAACATGTCTGAAGGCAAATGGAATTTGCTCTGCTTTTAAAAGTTGAGTACTGCAATGACTCATGTTGCTGCTGCAGTTATACCTCCACTTTATCTGTGAGTGTGTGTCCCAGTAATTTTATTTTTTCTCGCTCCTGTACACACACACACACACACACACACACACACACACACACACACACACACACACACACACAGTCTCTCTCACGCTATCATTATGTATACTGAATACAGTGTGCACGATTTAAGGCTGGAATATTCTAAATATTATCGTGCTAAGTCAAGGTTCCTCTTGTAATACTGTAATATGTTATGATTATGAGGAAATGTTTTAATTATTTAGGACATTTTTCATTATGACATTATGGTGCAAGTTTCTAAGCTTTTTCCTACTTCAGCTGCTGCCTGCAGACTGTAATCAGATTGGAGGTCTGCCCAGTTTTATGCCACTATTCACAGGGACACCTGCTCCATGTAGGTTCCTCTTTGACAAGCAAAGCCAGGCAGGCACCACAAAGGGGATGCTATCTCATCAGTTAGGCTTTTTGTTTTCCTCCAGAGCATTTTCTAATGATGAAATGCTCATCTACTCCACCCCTTTTCAGCTCGAGTGGGGATTTGTTACATTGTGTGTTGATGATCATAACAACACGTACTACTTCAAAGACATGCATTAGAAAATGTTAACCTTTTTGTACAGTACATTAAAATGATTGCAGCTTTGCCTTTGATCTACTGTAGCAGAGTGTGGGATGTGAGTTTTGGTCTAAAAATAGTTCACTGAATTTTCTTTTCTTTTTTTTTTTAAATGCCCGGCTGTCTGATAGGCCAGATTGTTCCAGTTTCTATTTGTGTATGTGCTTATATCATTTGTTCCCAGACAGGTATGAGGTATTAGAAAATAGTCATGATTCAGCATGTTTGGTCTCAGCTCCCTGAGACCTGTGTTTCCTTTTTCCTCATTTCTTCTGTGCACTAAGACTAAGGACTGCACAAACACACCAAGCCGAAGTCTTGCCGTTTCAACGGTATTTTCTTTTGTTTGTGTCGCCCTAACACTAAAGCTCACTAGACAGTTCTATACAGATCTATATTTTTCTGACAAATGATTCATAGTTGCCCTTGATGATCTCTGTTGAATCTTTGCTCCAGTGCTATGTTTAGATACTTCATCGTGATATTTAGTGCTACGTTTTATAATGCGTCTCTCCATCTCTGTGATTGTTCAGCCTCAGACATATGACGCGGTGGAGCCCCTTGACCTGGAAGAGTTCCTGACGTCACAGTTGAGAAGTGGAGACTCAGCCCTCATGCAAGAATTCGGAGACTTTCCTGACGATGACTTGAAGGTGGAACAGGTCGAGAAGGAGTGTCGTACTATTCGACACTCTGTCCCAGAGGATGGGTGGGTTACAGGATGATAAACATGAAACAGTAGGAGAGTCTATCGATGTTGTTTTTAGTGACAAAAGAATCAACTGACCGGGCAAACCTGAAAGGGCAAAATAAATAATGACGTAAAATGGTGCAGAATAACGGGGTTTCTCAATCATAGCAATAGCTGAGCTGTGTAACACAACTGAACAATAATCTTATTGATGTTCAAAAATTGGTCACGAGCCTTTATGCATTGTCATTTATAAGTTATAAATCATTTCAACAGATCAAAATAAATATAAACACTCTTAATAGGAATAAAGTTTTGAATATAAGACAGACATTAAATACTGTTTTGTCATTAATATATAAAATATAAACAGCAAAGTTAAAAAGTAGAATATTTCAGAATAATGATGAAAAATGTTTCAGTGTGTAAAGATTTAGTTTGAATGTCTTCAGTCATTGTAAAACTACTCAGTCACTGTGTGTTATCTCAGCTTATTCAGAGCATTCATTTGTCCCACACCTTGACCGTGAAGTACAGACTGAGATTGGAGAGGAATTTAAAGTTTTCAGTTGTGTCTAATTGTCTGCATGTGTGTACATATCTTGTTATTGTCCTCATACTTGCCTTTCACATTGTAGAGTGGAGCTGGAGCCACATGTCAGAGACTGTGTAAAGAGTTACATCCAGCCATGGCTTGTGGTCTCTCGAAGGTAAAACCCCTGTAATGTCCTGTCTGATACACTGCATTGCTCACTCACACACTCGCATACACTGTGACCATGTTGTGTAAAACTTCTGTTTGTGTTGTTGTCTAGATTCATTAGAAGTGCAGAGCTGTTTTTAATGTAATCGTGTATGTCTTCTCTCTCTCTCTCTCTGTGTGTGTGTGTGTGTGTGTGTGTGTAGGTGCCAGGGGGATGGCTGGAGTGCGTATTCAGAACGAGCTGGCCTACACAAACTCCTGCGGAAACAGACTTTTGAGTCAGATTTTCAGCCAGAAAACGAAGAGAAACCAGTAAGAAACACGAACACACAGTCACCTTCTGAAGTTACAGTTTCACTCTTAAACACGTTTGGATTAACTAACCAGTACATATTGAATGGAAGTAGCCTTTACTAACATTCTTATTTAAACCTGAGTCTCTTAAGGGGACACAAATGATCCTAATAAGATTTGCTTCCTGCAAGTTTTAACTTGTGTCTCAAGCAGCCATCTGTTACTCAATGAAGGAGCCTTATTCAAAAAGGCTTTTTTCAGAGCCAGTCTTGCGCATTGTGGTGTTCAATGTGCTAAACCGGAACAATTCTTCACTTATTTCCTCAGTCAGTCAGTTCTATCTGGTGTGATTCTTTAGACCGGTCTTGTTGCTATTTTGTCAGCCTGCTATTAGGCATCGGAACTGTTTTATCAGATCTGATTCTGCGTATGCTTGTCATTAAAGCAGGGTTTTTGCTGGGTCCTTTGACAGGGATCCTTTTAAGTGATACATCATTTCATACATAATGATCATACATAATTGTTATTGTCATAAACCAGAGAAGTCTAAATGTACAGAAATAGGTTGACATTTTAATATCATTTTCCCTCTTGGGTGAAGCCAGAGCCAGTAGAGCTTTATCCTAGTTTGGCAGATTAGTTTGTTATGACTCTATCCACCGTTGAAATAATATCCATTTGCAGTGCAGATTAAAGGTAGGGTAGGAAAAATGCAGCCCTTCTCCTACAGCGCTCCTCCCTTATGTCCTAACAAAGAATACCACAGGCGTTTGCACACGTTTCAATTGCAAAGTTGTCTCCATCTCTGAAATGCTTTGCTATGAGTTTGTTTGTCTTCAGTGGTCTACTGATTATTGGGCATACCCAGTACGCTACTGCATCAGTTGCCTGGACCATCAAAAATACATTGTTACTGGTCCTCTATGTGTGCCTGTCATTCAGGGTGCCTATGAGGGTCAGCTGTGGACTGTCCGGTCCCAGCGAATGAGTTCAAGGCTGACATTTTTTTCCACTTTTCACACTTGAATTATAATCTGCTGAAAGGTTACCAAGGACTTTTGTTTTTTATTTTTTTTTATCAAAAATCCCCAAAATGAAAAAAACACTTTGCCTGGCTTTAACATGTTGTTATATGTTTTATTTGTTTAATTTGTCCACAAACAGAAATGTAAAAATGACAGTCTGTAGCTGTTCGAGCAGTTTTGTGTTGCAAGTATAGTGAACAGTAGCCAGCAGTAACTTTCCTTTGTTGCTTGTCATATGTTTCTCCCCTATTAAATACATTCAAAGAATGTCCCTAAAAGCCCAATAAAATGAAACCACATATAACATTTTAATTAGTAAATTTGAGAGAGGCTGGTATACGGATTTTTGTTAAAGCCAGAGTAGCTGTTTTCCCCTACTTTCAGTCTTTATGCTTTAAGCGGTCACCTCCCTGATCTGTCTTCAGACTTAAATTATGGACATAAGACTGCTGCTAATGCTCTAATCTAAATATTATTAAGAGAGCACATAAGCGCATTTCCCAAAATGTGTTTCTTAAGCACAACTAGAAGAAAAACTACTTTGTCCTCAAATCCCAATATGTTGCCCTTAAAGTGTCTTTTGTGAGGGAAAGGCATTTTAGTTCGAGCAGTATGGCAGTCCATACTGATTAAGGCTTGAGAGAGACAATAATACTGAGTGCAAAATGTGGGGAGGGATTGAGACGGGTGGAGGGCGGGGTGCTTAAAAAGTGAAAACAACGGTATGTTGTTATTCCCATCACTCTTTTCACTGTGACAGTGGCTCTTTCAAGTTTAGTCAGCCTGGCTTCATTGACCTAAACCTGAATATGACACACACATCAGCCTTCACCACCTCTGTGTTTAAGCTGAAAGGCAGAAATGTTACATATATGGTAGACTATATTTTCAAATCAACAGCTGACATCTATGATAGTGTGATGGTGTTAGCTCTTACTTTCACGACAAA
Organism: Embiotoca jacksoni; assembly: GCF_022577435.1. Lineage (NCBI taxonomy): Eukaryota > Metazoa > Chordata > Actinopteri > Embiotocidae > Embiotoca > Embiotoca jacksoni. Next base: position 9,057,487 of record NW_027185436.1, on the reverse strand, counting down.
TCCTGCCTGAAGTCTTTCACTGACATCATTAGGAACCAAGTTCACTCTGTCCCCGCTTCTTTGTCTTTTGGTGGCCAAGTCCCTAGCTGCCAGAATGAGGCCGTCCCAGCCAATCCAAATCTCAGTCAGCGCCGCTCTCAGCTTCTGGCCCAGCCATCACTCACCACCACCCACCCCCCTCTCTCTCTCTCCCCTCCCCCCTCCTGTTGCCCCATCCTTGCCAATTCTGGTTAATCACCCAAACCAAAAAGGCCCTTATTACTGCTTCGGGCTTCCCATGAACTTCATGCCAGAAAGAGAGTGACAGAGAGGGGAAGAACAGCACTATTGTCCTTTAACATTTAATAGGCCTCTTCTATGGTCCAATCTGCTTTAACAATGGCCCTAGGATCATGGTGTGATGGCCTCTTGGAGCTTCACCAGGGTGGAAGCTCGGTCAGTCCTAGCCTGTGGTGTGCAGGGATATGAGATTGATAGATGATGGGAGTGAAAGAGACAAGGAAAGAGGGGTGGCAACAAGGACGGTTCAAATCAGGAGACAGCATGGGAGCCGTGAGGTTATGCCATGCCCTGTAGCATAGTCTGAATAATTCCATATGGTGCCAGAGCCAGATGGACAGACTTCTTACTGATGCATTTTTGCTTGTAACATAACAATTAGTCAACTAACAAGATGGTTGCCAAGTATTTTCTGCTAAACAGCTCATCAATTAGTCGACTAATTGCTTCAGCTCTAACGCTAAAGAGGAATGGCACAGACTGTCTGCATGCATGTCTACAAACAGATGGTCAAACAAGAGTGTCTGTTACCTGCTCTTCGCTGGTGGAGACAAAGTCGTCAGATTTTTTTTTTTAAGCCAAGATGTGTCAAAGTCAGAGTCTGGATTTAGGTTTAGATGGTAGAGATTGGTGGTATCACTACATGCATATGTTAAATGTAAGAATCCTGTATATCCCAACCAGAACCGAAAACAGGTTTGACGTCTTTACATTTCAGGTGCTTGTCATTCAGAGTTCACCCCAGGGCTCCTGAGTACATTTTGAATATAAAGTATCTTAGTTTAATGTGTGTATGTTAATGCAGCTCCTTAGTGCTCTCTTTTTGTTTTTCCTGTCCAACAGGCCTGTGCTGGTGGCAGGGCACTGGGTGTCAAAAAAAATGCAGCATCTAGCAGACTGGTTTTTCAGGGCTATTGTAGGGCTTGTGTATTGGCAAGTCAGCCAGGGCCTCTTTGAGTTTTGGTCTAACAAGCCAACAGCCTGCTGGGAGATCTCTGATTTCAGGACTCAATCAGCTAATGTATGATGTGTCGATATCACTAGTGACAAGTAATTTATACCCCTTTATTCAATGTCAAAATTCAATGACCTGATTTCTTGAATGACTGGTGACTTATTAATGTGGGTATCTATAAAAAATACAATAAGAAAGCTGCTTGTGCATAATAATATTCAAATTATGAATGCATTAGTAATATTACGGATGTGTACAAAGAAAGTGCACCAGCTAAAGATTGTGAAATGATAACTTATATCACTGTAATATACAGTGAACATTAACATGACCATATGCTGTTTTCTACACAGAGTAAGCCTTGTACAGAAACACACAAGAGACTGTCATTGTCTCCAGGCCAAAACAGAGGCTGTCTAGACTGCCTAATGCCTGTTAGCCGTTTGTTTTGTCTGCTGACAACATAACCAAGGCGCCTGCATTTTTAATGTACAGTATGTTGATGCTGGTTGATGAAATGGGTTAATATTCTGTTGTGAAAACATATACCGACAATGAGGAATACCTATGGATGCCTTTTTTTTAATTTACTCAAAGCCCATGAAGTGATGTTGTTTAAATTGAGGAGGAGCAAGCTTTGCCAAAATATCCAGTAATGACGCTTTCCTTGCCCTGCACCTGTTTTTAATGTCTCTTTTAATACTTTCCCAGTGGATATTCTGCCTTAATACCCCCCCACACACTATTTAGCTAATCCTTTTCCCCCTCCTGTTTCATTGCATTTCTTTCCCCTCACTCTGTTCTCTTTGTACTCTCCACCCCCAACCACGACACCGCCCTCACCCCACTCCTCCTGTCTTTGCAGCAGGTCAAGTCTCCAACTCTAGCAGGGCTGAGTGATGACTCTGGCCGCACACTGACCTCCACTGACTTTAACTTGCGGTGTTTGACCCCGGACCAGAGAGTGGAAGGTCTGCTGGCCTTCAGCAGCCATGAGGAGCTGGACTGCCTTAACCAGGAGGCGCGGCACAGAAACAGACACCCTGAGCTGTTTGCTCTGTACCCACCGGCTGATGAGGTGAGATATGGAGAGCTGGTACTCGTGTGCATTATGGAAACCATGTGAGTTAAGGTTTGTCCCTGTCCGATACACACTGATATGACCTTCATCAATACAAAATGAGTTAATAAAAAGTTTCAGAACCCTTCTCCATTATACCGAGCTTTGTTCCACGAATGTTTTCATCTATATTTCCTTCATGATAGCTAGATCTGAGGTTGTCTTTGCTTTCTTTGTATATAGTCAATCAATATTTGAGACATACAGTGCATCTGTAAAGTATTCACAGCGCTTCAATTTTTCCACATTTTGTTATGTTACATCATTATTCCAAAATGGATTAAATTCATTTTTTTCCTCAAAATTCTACACACAATACCCCATAATGATAATGTGAAAAAAGTTTTGGGGAAATTTTTGCAAATCTATTAAAAATAAAAAACGAAAAAAAAAAATCACATGTATATAAGTATTCACAGCCTTTGCTATGACACTCAAAATTGAGCTCAGGTGCATCCTGCTTCCACTGATCATCCTTGAGATATTTCTACAACTTGATTAGAGTCCACCTGTGGTAAATTCAGTTGATTGGACATGATTTGGAAAGGCACACACTGTCTATATAAGGTCCCACAGTTGACAGTGCATGTTAGAGCACAAACCAAGCCATGAAGTCCAAGGACTTGTCTGTTGACCTCTACAAAAGGTGCTTCAACAAAGTATTGAGCAAAGGCTGTGAATACAAGGCTGTTATGTTTTTGTTCTTTATTTTTAATAGATTTGCAAAAATTTTAAACAAACTTTTTTCACTTTGTCATTATGGGATATTGTGTGTAGAATTTTGAGGGAAAAAAATGAATTTAATCCATTTTGGAATAAGGCTGTAACATAACAAAATGTGGAAAAAGTGAAGCGCTGTGAATACTTTCTGGATGCACTGTATGAGAAATGTCCATAATTACAACACATTCAACAACATCACAACCACCTTCTTGAATGATAATCTTTTTGATTTTAAATTAATCTATGACTGTTTTTTAGGAATCAATTTTGTAATTTTTAAAGTAAATTTTCATCGAAACATTCCTAACATTCCAAGGTTTAGTTCAGGATTTGCTAAATTTCTTCATTCTGTGCCATTTTCTCTTACTGAAAAAACATGAGTTTCCCATGTTTTCTACATGGGACATGTGATCATATGATCATATGTATGACACATGTTTACCACATGGGGAAAATATGTGGGAAAGTTTTCACATGGGAATCTACGTGGGCTTCATGCATTACATTATAGAAAATGTTCCAAAGCCACATGTTGCATGAGAAAAATACAAGTTTCATATGTGCACAATAACGTGTATGTGTTTACATGTGATCACGAGTTTTTCCACATGAAATTCCTGAGGTTTGTCTGTGAGGATTACATTGAATAAGCAAAATAAGCAATTTAAAAAAGGCTCTGGGAATTGTTAATGTACATTTTTCACTGGTTTCTGACATTGCAGTGATTTACAAGAAATAAATCAAGATTAATCTGCTATTAATCTATATTGAAAGAAAAAAGTAGTTTCAGCCCTTATCTATTTGTTCCCTATAAACAATTTAAAAAAAATTATGCACATATTCAAACTGAGATTTTTAAGCTTAAAGCCTACAATTTAATTAAATTCAAATACTTGTAAACAGATGTCCGTCCGTACCTTGTGAACACTTACATTCTGTTAACACACGTTTTAGTTTCAGTTCCTTCCGGTCCACAAACACATTTTTGTGTTTTGTTCATTTAAGATCTTAAATCTTCATTTTACATGATTTAATATCATCATCTTATTTTGTGTTACAGGAAGATGCGGTAGAAATCCGGCCCATTCCCGACTGCCCCAAAGAACACACTGGAGAACGCATCCTAATCCGATGCCAGGCCATAAAGTACGTCATACATTTTCATTATATTGTAGGAGGGAGAATCGTTTTGCAATTCAAACAGCTGCTTTCTGTTCTTCTAAGAAGTTGGACACGGAGCCAACAGTTGGTTGTATTAAAACGGACGCCCCCTTGTTTATGAAAATGACCTTTTGCGAAGCACTTAACATACAGTACATTGTTGTGTTTCACATCTGATCATGACTTAAAAGACTGAGATGTTGTGTCAAAAAGGCATGCAGTGACGGACAGAGCAGTGTGCAAGGGTGGAGGAGTGCTGTGCAGTGGTGGTTGATCTCCAGAAAATCTCTGTCCCTCCCTCTCTCTGTGGGATTTTGTTTCTGTCTTTTCTCCTTTTCTGTCTTTCTGTCATACACACACGCAGACACACAGATACACACACGCAGACACACAGATACACACACGCAGACACACAGATACACACACGCAGACACACAGATACACACACACACACACACGCAGACACACAGATACACACACACACACACACACACACACACACACACACACGCAGACACACAGATACACACACAGACACACAGATACACACACACACACACACACACACACAAAAATGCACAAACACAGTTTTCCTGCTTGATCTCATCCTTGTGCAACCCATACAACTGGCAAATGTTTGAGTTGAACTGATTTCTCTGCTTGCAGTGGTTTGGCAGCTTCACCCCCAATCCTTCTATCCTCAGTTCAAACATGTCATCACTTACTGTAGTACATTTGGGTTCTTCCTGTTATAACATAAATCTACAGGATCCGAATAGAATAGATTCTAAGTACAGTAAATAGAAAAACAGAATATGAGGTTAAGCACATGCAGTATTTGTCCGTTTGGTTATAAATTAAATACTAATTTCCTTTTCCTTCTTCGCTTCATAGGTTTGAAATTGACGTTGAGCCCATATTTGCCACAATGGCTTTGTATGACCTCAAAGAGAAGAAAAAGGTAAGAAAACCTAGAATTATTATTTTTTTTTCCCCTAAAAGGACTTTTTATATCGCTAATGTGTAAATGAACCAACTCCAGAGCATGTAATGCAACATCATTCCACCAGAGGATATCGTGCCCATGTCATGTTTTGCTGAAAAGTAAGGTATCTGATGTTTAGGTACAAAAAAAACATATGGTTAGGAAACAATCATGGTTAAGGTTAAAATAATAAATTTGACATTTGACGTTTTGTAAGTCTCTTAAGTTACCTCATATATGTTACATTAGTTATCTACGTTACATCACGTACACAGTTTACTTGTGTCACTGAAAAAATTAATGAAATGAATGATGCTTTACTGACTTTGACAGCAACAAACTAGTCTTAAAAAAGACAGTTTGACAAAATCTTTGATTGTCCCTCAGAAACTCAACAAGTACAAGAACTCTATATGCCTAATCTAAATGGCATGTTTCATGGGACCTTTGGCGTGTCATATGCCTCCTGTTGATACCAAGACCTCCCTTTTGGTTTCTATCGACAGTTAGCAGGGTAGTGAGGGATCAGTGTAATCTACAACGTTTTATGTCTCAATTATCCTCACATATTTATGCCCCTTAGGGTTGTCATTTTTTTTTCAGTTCTGCTGCACCGGTATTTCCCCAGTTCATAGCTGTTTGCATGTTTTCTGTGGATTTACACAGCTGGATGGTTTTTTTGGGTGAAGGGGCTGGAAGGATTAAGTGCTCATGGATCGCTCAGATGAGACGGGGGTTTAGTCACCGGGCTTGCTGTCTCCTCAGCACCGCCCTGCTGCTCTCTTGCCAAGTCTGTTGGACAAACGGCTCTAAGATACTCTATTGGGTAAAATGGGGGCAATTTAATGCCTTACAGTTTTGAAATTGGACCGTAGATAAGCCAGTCTTTGGACAACATCACAGTTAAGATGCAGTGCAAACAGTATAAGTCATACACTGTAGGAAAGAGTGTATTGTAAGTGAAGAATCGTTTCAATCCTGCTTCCTTCTGATGCCAGACTTTAAGAGCAGAGCTGAAGTGTGACACTCTCACAATGCCTTTTGCTTAAGGTGACTAATTTTATTATGTGCTGAGCCTGAGTGCGTCCTTTTGGAAGTTAATACAACTTCCTGCCTATTATATTCAATAGAGACAGAGCTAGGCTGTAAAAGAGCCATGAAGGAGAAACTGTCAAACTTGTTTTGTCAGTCAGATTTAATTGTAGAGGGACCGGGAAGTATTTGCTGCTGACCCATATACCTTTGAACTGTTCACTCTTTAGCTTTTTGTTTACTTTATGTCTTTTTTTCAGTTCTCCTCTGTGAACTTGTTACTCTCTTTTCTCAAGAGTGTACACTGCTGTCTGTGTTGTCATTCTCTGTTTTTTAGCATCCTTCTCTGCTCTCTTGTGTCTCATGTAAAATGTGTTGCTGTGCCTGTATTTGTTTTTGTTCACAGCAGTTGTGTTGTTTCACATCTGTGAAATCTGCAGCAGATGTTAATATAATTCCATGTAATACTCCAGTTATTAATCATGTCTCTTTGGTCCATCAGCCAAGGTGCAGAGACAGGATTTGACCCAACAAATGGCCTACTTACAATATCAAATTCATGGATATAAACAGACTGAGGTTTTAGAGTCGATACTCAAGCAGACAAACACTTTGTGCTTGCAGTGAAAAGGAAGGTTTGTTGCTCTCCAGCTTCACTAAGAGTTTGTAGTAGTTATCATGTTACTTTACAAGACTAGGAAAATTTTAAAAATTTGGTGTTCGCAACACATTGAGGAGCAAACAATGAGTGACAAGTAAACCACTGTATTTTCACAAATGCAGAAAATAAGCTGCGATGCACTCAGTGGACAACACAGTTCTAACTCGCGGTAGTGTCCTCAGTAAGCAGTATAACTGCAGATTCATGGAGCTCCACTGTGGAAATATTTGTGGGGAAGTAGCTGATGTCTCCCCCCAAATTTACCACTTAGATCTGTTTTTAAATTAAGCTGTTCAAGGTGCCTTTGAGGACTCCAGATCTACTGTATTGGAGTTACTTTGTTTGCAAGTGTTAAGCATTTGTTCTTGAACAGTGTGTGGCAGTCAATCAGACACATAGCCTCTGTAGCCTGAAAAAATGTAATGTTAAAGAGAGTTATTACATTCCTTGTGTCTCATCACATCAAAATTTAATGGTTTGGAGGCTTAACAAGTGAATGTTATTATAATTCACTCCAAATTGAACTGCTACTTAAGTCAGCTGGCTTTGATTATTGAGAAATTATTTATGTGAATCCAAGAAATCATTTGTCAGTAAGAGGTTGACTCCTCAACTGCAGTCTTTTGAGAACCATTACAGTAAGTGTGCCTCATTTTAAAGTGAACAGGGTCATTTTCGTCACAAATCAGTGCAGGGTTTTGGCCTTTTCTCTTGTTCCACAATCATGAAAAAAATGGGATAAAAAAAAAAAAAAAAAGCTAAAAGTCATCAATACTTTTTCAAATACGTAATCTGATCAGACTAACTGTCTTGAGGATTCTAGTTAACATATCGAGCAGGTTTGGCTTCCTAGAAGTGCTGTAGTGTGGTCAGTGTGCATAGTGTTGGTCCTATGGGATGAGCAGTGAAGGAGAGTGGTTAATGGCTCTCCACTAAATAGGATCACATGACATGCACCACGCCAGGCCAGATCAGGACATATGGCTGTGTTCCTAGCCTGAGGTCATTATGGAGGCGAGTAGAAAAGCAGTAGAGTGGACTGAATGGATGATAATCCAGGATCAGTATTGGGTATTTGGGTATCTTTTCGAAAGTGACTCCTTCCGTTTTTCTTCAGAAATGTTCCACCTCAGAGTGACATTTAGCATCTTATTATGCCTTTAATAGCAAAACAAACAATGCATTAGCTTTTGATAAAGGGCCCTTTTTCTGTCTGTTCATCTCTCACTCCAGATATCAGAGAACTTCTACTGTGATCTGAACTCAGAACAGTTTAAAAACCTCTTGAAACCTCACACCCCACATCTGGATCATTCAACCCTGGCCAGATCTGCCATCTTCTCCATCACCTACCCTTCTCCAGATATATTCCTGGTCATCAAGGTAATAATGACATAGCACCAATGACAAATTGGCTATTTTTCTCTTGGCTTTAAATAACCCAAATAGTCCTTGTCTCTAATTTCATTTACCCTGTAATTGAGTGCATACTGTACCTTTGTCAGCAAAATATGGATTCTTTGGGAGTTGAATGTGCTGAGCTGTTCTGATGACTACTTCCTGTCTGTGTTTCAGATTGAAAAGGTGCTGCAGCAGGGAGAGATCAGTGATTGTGCTGACCCCTACATAACATTGAGGGAAAGTGACTCGGCAAAGGTAGCGTGGCAGAGCAATTATTTCATGTGAACTTACAGGAGGCTGCTTTACATTTGGCCTTTTATCTTCCTCAAGCAGCATTAATCCTTACTCTGGGTATAATATTTTTTCTAAAGTTGAAGTTAATTTATTCTGGGTTTAATTTTTGGATAACCTTTGCAGAACAAGGACAAACTTGAGAAGCTGCGAGGCCAAGCGGAGGCTTTCTGCCAGAGGCTGGGTCGCTATCGCATGCCTTTTGCCTGGGCAACTGTTAATATCATGGAAGTCATCTCTACTGCTGCGATTGATCGTGATATCACAGACTCTGACAGCTTGAAAGGAGGTGTGTGCAAGGGTATCTCTCTGTGTGTGTGTGTGTGTGTGTGTGTGTGTGTGTGTGTGTGTGTGTGTGTGTGTGTGTGTGTGTGTGTGTGTGTGTGTGTGTGTGTGTGTGTGTCTTTGTTTGACTGTAATACCTAGTGATCACTTTGCATTTGTGTGCATGTCCTTACATTGCATAAGCGTGTCTTCATCTTTGACTAATTTTTCCAGGTAAATCAAGCAGCATTGACCGGAGAGCACAGCTGCCTAGGAGGAACTCTGAACGTTACAGTACTACCATCGATGAACATTTTTGTAATGTTTCTGCCTTCAAACCTGCCACCATCACTATCACCACCATCTTCAAACAGGTTGGACAGCTACCCACACAGAGACAGACAAATCTGTGAAAAATGTTATTTCTTTGAGAAACAAGATACGTACAGTATAAGACAAGCTTGTGGTTACAGCCTGGCCTTGTCTCATTCTTTAATCAAAAATGCTGTGACACATTCCTTCAATTTCTAGAAATGTTAAGCCGTGAGTTTTGTGTGTCTCAGGAGGGAGATCGTCTAGGTGATGAAGACTTGCTCAAGTTCCTGGCTGAGATTAAGAAAACCTCCACTCCACAGAGGAGAATAAAGACAATATCAGGTTATTTCTCATTACATCTAAAAACTCTGAGATTTGATTTAATCTTACTTTATTAACAAAGAGTTTTACGAACTTTTGCCAAGAATGCATATTTCCCCAAAATGTAGACCTCTTTCTTTGATGTCTGTTTGTATATTAATATCACATAGTATATTCAGTGTAATGTATACGCAGGTCGCTGTCATGTGAATTTGGCTTTTGTTGCTTGTGCTCTTCCAGGTTGCATAAAACTGGACATGTCTCCAGTCCACGACACACCAGTGGCATGTTTGTCCACTGAGCTTATCCCTGTCATACCCGTGGCTGAGAAAAACATTCGGCCGATTAAGGAGGTGCTGGAGTTCCCTTCCAGTGAGGTTTATGTGCCTCACAACATTTACAGGTGGGTTGGAGGACATAATATATACCTGAACAGCCACACCCACCTTTAACATTTACACTTTAGGTATTTGTTTATGCTGTTTTTACCATAAATCTTTTTCATTTAATTTAATTTTTTTTGGTTTAAATCGTTTTAAAAGGCTATGATGTATGATCTATTGTATTTAGATGTATTGAGAAGAGAAAACCACTTGTGTAAGACTTGCGACTTCACAGGAGGAAATGAAAACAAGCTTTTAAAAGACAAATCATTCATGGCTTGAGGTATAAACAGGTTTGTTTACTGTTACAGATTGTTTTGTTCTCCGAAATACCCGAGGCAACGAGAACTGTCACGGTGTACTCTTCACTCGTGAGCTGACATGACTTTGTGGCTTTGCGCCTTTCAGTGTAGTGCCTATTTTTAGGTATTTCCATCCAGGTTAGCTGTGAAATTACCACATAGTTTAACACCCGTGTAAGCAGCGGTTTAATTCCACTTAACACTCAATCCTAAAATGGTTTTGTTTGTAGTGAAACATGTGTGAACAAGTTCCCTGCATGGTAATTACATACTGTTGCATTCATTCAGTGGAATCTGCAGTATTTCCCTGTATTCCAGGTTTCAAGACGGATTACTGTGTTGTATTAAACCCACAGAAGGTCACGGTAAATGACTGGTTGTTTTGACATTTTCTGTGACATTACTGTCACCTTACTGCAACATTACTGTCACCTTACTGCTACAAAGATGTTGCTGCACAGACAGTGCCATCTAGTGCTGTCTATTGGAACTGCGTTCTTTTACTTCTATTGTCGCTGAGGTTTTGTTGGATGATTTTTTTTTTCATGTATTAATTAAACAGAAAGTCTCCCTGGTATTCTTTCTCTCGCGGTGTCTCGGTAGGAACTTGCTCTATGTCTACCCCCAGAGGCTCAACTTTGTCAACAGACTGACTTCAGCAAGAAACATCACCATCAAAATCCAGTTTATGAGTGGAGAGGATCCCAGCTGCTCTCTGCCTGTGAGTGCTGCTGTTTAAAATCTGTAATTTCACAGCACTATTATAACCGTAAAATTGATCTGTCATAATTATTCAACTGCAGGTGCTCATTTTTGGAAATATTAAGCAATTAAAAGAATTATTCCGATTTGAAAGCAAGAAATCTCTGCACTTGTTTCAATAATCACAGGGTCACTGGTACAAATGAGCAAACCAGACAACCCCAGTCTACACAGATGTATTGTATACAAATTTATTATGTGAAGTTAAACTATATTTAATTTGTGTTTTTGTTTTTTTTCTGTATCACATTTTAGGTCATTTTTGGGAAATCAAGTGGCCTTGAATTTTTACAGGAAGTCTACACCCCTGTTACCTACCATAACAAGCAAGTACACCTTACTGTTTGACATGATACTGTTTGTCATTTAAACAGTCTGAGTAAGTGTCTTATTTTCCCTGTCTCACTCCGCCTCTTGGCTTCCCCTGTTCTCTCATCTCTTCCCGTCTATCCTTGTCTTCACCCATCTCTCTCTCCCTTTGTGTTGCCTCCTTTTATTTCTCCCTCTTTCTCTATCTCTAAGGTCCCCAGACTTCTATGAGGAAGTGAAGCTTGCTCTTCCAGCACGTCTCACAGAGAGACATCACTTGCTGTTCACTTTTTACCACATCAGCTGCCAGCAGAAACAGAATCAGAGTGGCAGCTGTGAGACACTCATTGGATACTCTGTAAGATTTTTTTTATTTTACTTTGGTTGTGTTTTCACTGGAGAAATATTTTTGATAATGTGTTATGTCAGCTGGAGAATCCTGATTTATAATCCTCATTTGTCATAGGAAGGAGCCACAAAACATTCTGCCATAATGTGTTATGTCTGACTAAACCATTTTCAGAATCACTTACGCTTAGCTGAGACACTGACTTTGCTGTTTGCCTCTGATTCAGTGGCTGCCCTTATTGAGTAATGACCGACTGCAGTGTGGTCAGTTCTGTCTGCCCATCGTCTTGGAGCGACTTCCTGTAAACTACTCGCTGCACACACCTGAGGTACACGCATCCACCTATTCTGTATACATTTAAAAGTCTACTCTGTCTGTCCACATCATGCTATGTAAAAGAGAAAAACTGTATTTTTTTTCAGATTACAGATATAATACAGACTGAACACGGACACATTCATATTTCCTGTGTCTTGTAGAAACTTCCTCCTCAGGTTGCTCCGGTCAAGTGGATGGAGAGTCACAAAGGACTGTTTAACCTCGAGATCCAGGCCGTGTCATCGGTACACACAGAGGTGAGTGATGGTTGAACACAACAACAACACAACAACATAATGACTGTCCTTTGTGCTAAACCTGTGTCTCTATCTCTGTCTAAGTAAGCTGCACATCAATGCACTTAAACATACTACAGACTACTACTCTGCAGTAGAAAAACATTCGACCTGAAGTATTACATGCAGTGTTGGTGCTTATTCTTTCTCTGTTCCCCATAAAAATACCACTCTGTAACAAATCATCCTATTTCTCTCCCAGGACAACCACCTGGAGCGTTTCTTCACCCTCTGCCATGCGCTTGAGGGCGGAGCTACGTTCCCGCTGCGGGTCAGGGACGAGAAGATTCCAGAGAACAAGCTGGAGCATGAGCTGAAGCTCAGCATCATATCCCTGTCCTCCTCCAATTTAGAGCCTCTGGTCCTCTCCCTCCATCTGGTGCTGGATAAACTCTTCACCCTCATCATGCAGCCCATGGTCATCGCTGGCCAGACTGGTGAGGAGTTAGCTTGTCTCGTAGCGAGGTCACTGTTGCTGATAATTTGAGCAAGACATTACAATTATAATAGGTACAAGCAATGAGTGTAAGGCTACAACTGACAATTATATTAACTTGTTATCAGTATTTGTCAATATTTTTTTTATTTGTCAATTTACAATATAAAATGTGAGAGAGTTGTGAAAACATCCCTGCGCAAAAGTTGTCTAATCAACTCACATTTTAGAAGTAAGAGCCAGTGAATGTTGCTCAATAAATAGCTTAGGAGCATTAAATTGTTTCTTTTTCTGTTAATGAACTTCTAGATGAATCAACTTATTGTTTTAGCACTAATTAATAGTTTTTAATGTGCAGTTTAATGTCCTTCAACTTTTAAGACAATAGCAATGATATCATTTTATTAGTCCTCATTGCATTTTGGATAATATTTTGTTTAATTGCTTCGTTTCTATTCCTTCACTGACATCATAGGTCAAACATTTTAGTAAGCATATCTGTGATAAATCTGTGTTCTTTGTTCTGCAGCTAACCTGGCGCAGATAGCCTTCGAGTCAGTGGTGTCTATTGTCAACAGTCTTCATAACAGCCAGGAGCTGATCAGGGACCAGCAGGGCAGAAACAGCCTCTTGGCGACTTACCTGTACTGGGTGTTTTGCCTGCCTGATCTACCTCAAGACATGCAGAACACAGGTGCTATCATAATCATTTATAAGTGTGCATTTGCTGTTTTTTTTGTTTTGTTTGCCTTTCCTGTCATATATTATTACAATATTTCAACAATTAAGAATTGTTTTTTTCCTTTTCGTCCATGAACATGTTTTCAGGTTCAGGGAGTGCGATACCTTCGGCAGAGAGCCGTTATAGCACCATGGGTCGGGCCACGGCTGCCACCATGGGCAGTCTGCTTCTTCAGTCCAGGACCCGTAGCAGCAGCAACCCGGACATCCCTGCTCCGCACACCTCTGCTGAAGATGCTGAGATCAAAAACATCCTCGCTGCCAAGGTACAGAAGAGCTAGAACCAAAGTTTCCCAAAACCAGACCTCTAAAATGTTTCTGTAAAACTTCAAAAACGAACCATGGTTTGCTGTCAATCAAAGAAAAGTGCTTTAGTCTTTTGCAGCCTCTCAAAGGAACTGGTGTATAATATTCATGAAATACTATTATACTGTTATATATACTATATACTGTTAAAGGTTGGATGTGATATAAACCTTTACTAAGTCTACCCAAGTTTTCACTGCAAGTCCATATATCACCAGCCTAATATATGGATTTATATATTTGACAGAAGGAAAACACACACACGGTACAGTATGTTAATATCCCAGCATGCCTGCTCACACATACAAAACAGCCATTTGCTATTCATCCCCACAGTACATTAGGTATTGTAATAGGCCACTAGACACCCACTTTAATGAATGCATCCATCACGTTCAATGTGATGGAACTTGTGTGTTTCCATCTCCAGGGCCACAACAACCCAGGCAGCCGCATGTCCACCTGCGTGGATGTAAACAACCATCAGAACCTCACAGGAAACACCCGGCCCTCCAACAGAAAGGTACACCTATTTTTAGCTTTCTCTTTTTTTCTCACTTTTATTTGTGACAGTTTAAGTTTATTTTACAAAAGAATGGGAAAGAAAGAAAAAAAAAAGCATGTATAACAAACAACAACACTGGAGAAACTAATGAGGTATACTTTTCTTCAATTGGTTTTGTGCCAGCATTGTCCTTGACTTTATCCAAACTGAGATACGACTGCATCTTTGTCATTTGAAGAGAATGTTATCCATTTCTGCCGTTTTCTGGTAAAGGTCTCCCCACTTCTTCAGGGAAAATATTTTTACATCACATATATATCCCAAATGTTTAAGAGTGTGGGGTTCTTTTCATACCAGTTTTTAGATATTTTTTTTTGGCAGGCAACCTTAAACATTTAAATACATCTGACATTTAGTACAACTTTTTGTTATCAATCCAACAACATCTTACTGTCCTTAGGAATCATGTAACTTGGAATGTCTCTAAGGGTTAAATAATGTATTTTCTCCAAGCATGGCCATCTTTTCATCTGGCTTGATGTGGGAACTATCAGTATTTTCTGTATGTGCCAACACCTCTTTTAACTTTTCATGTCTCTCACCGCCATTGTATGTGGTGTGAGAGATAATACACCACAGGTTCCTGATTAGGGTTTGAATCACCTTGTTGCAGACATTTGCATAAATAAAAAAAACAGTTGTGAGGCTGCTTTGATTGATCTACTCTAAAACCAAACTGATATCCTTCTGGAGATTTCGGATGGCACTGTTGATTTTTTTCAAGACTTTTCAAGATGGACATTCAAGATGTGAATGGATACGTTAACACTGAGATTGATCTATGATTTATGAGAAATAGTTTTATTTGAAAGTTGGCTTACAGTTGCTTCTCACAAGAAACACTATACTGTAGGTGATCATTTTCACTGTTTATAGAGCATTTCCATGCTTTTTCCATAAATTGTATTATTCTGTCACTGCAATCTTGTTTCCATACAGTTTATTCTTAGAGAAACGTATTCAAATTCACAAACTGAAACACAGTTGTCAATTATAATGCTGTGGTGTACAGGAGATATGAAGCATCAATCAGTTTAACTTTCTGAGTTTAACCTTTTATGTTGCTATGAATACAGCTAAAATCTTAGTCTACTATCTCCGAGTTATTGCAGAGTTTTGGAACTGGTTGAATCAATGAGTGCAGGTATTTGACTTTCATATTGTGGAAAGGATTTACCCTGCAATGCTTAGATAATTGCTGTTTATGTTTATAACAATAATTTACAATTTGGAACCTCTTTGGTAAAATAAAAAAGGTATTTCAAAGTATTTTTTTGTACCACACTTAATTAAATAAAATCTAAACTCAAAATATTTTACATCTCACTGTTAGGACTATGTATGTATTCAACATTACTCAGAGTATAAAACATCCTATTAAGAAGTAGAGCTGTCAGCCTCCAGTTCCCTCTGTTAACCACAAGGTGGGAGTGTGACACTGAGGACTTCATTGTCGTCGTTAAGGTTTTGGTGACCATTTATTTTTGTGTGTTCAAAGCCCAGCCAGCATTTTTAAATGAATTTATATTGATATTCAGTGATGCTCTATTTGATAAAATATTCTCTATTCCATCAGCTACCAAAGGGAGGCTGGCTCGCTCTACAGTTTGTGTATTTTCTCTCTTGCAGCAGTTTCACGAGGAGCTGGCTCTACAGATGGTCGTCAGCACCGGGGTCTGCAGAGAAAATGCATACAAATACGCCTGGTTCTTCTTTGAGCTGCTGGTCAGTGTGATTTAAAAACATAAATAAAAATTCGATATATATTACAGAGGTGAATGTTTAGATTGACACTTGGCTGTAAAATAAACAATTAATGATAAATGGGTGAAGTAATAAACACGACTCATAAACAATATATGACCTCATGGCCACACACTTTAAAAGATAAATGATAGTAGTGCTGTGTGATTAATAAAATGTCAAAATTATCATGTTGCTCAATAATTTATTTCCTGTTTGCAATTCAGGTGTATCATTACTCGCATTCATATTCAACCCCTCAATTTATTCTGCTTATTTATGTTGCTGCCTTCCACCTCACTAGATTGCTTAGTTTAGGTATTTAATTGCATATTTTGTAATTTGACCCAAACATCAAATAAGGATATAAACTGATGATAGGTAGTCAAAAGTTGCTCTTTTATTGTCAAGTCTCCCTTTTTATCAAATCAGCCAAACATCTTTCAGGTTCCTTGACAAAATAATGAAATTGCTTGGAAATATATCGCACTTGCATTCACTTTACATGCACTGTTGCTTATGTGCACTGTGTGCTTAATGCATGCCATTGATAAATCCCATGTTTTATGATTTCTTAATCATAGTTGTTCCATGTGTGATTGCTTAAACAGGTGAAGAGCATGGCGCAGCATGTGTCTCAGCTGGACAATAACAATGTTCCTCGAAGAAGTCGCTTCTCCGACCGATTTAAGGATGACATCACTACCATCGTCTCCGTGGTTACAGCTGAGATTGGGACCATCCTTGTTAAACAACAAAAGGTAAGAAAAATGAAGATGATAATCATAAACTAATCGTATCTTGACCAGATAAAAACTTTGATCCCAAAACTCTTTGACACAGCTTTTGTGTACCTTCTATTCTCTCTGGTTGGGTAGAAGCAGCTGTAACCTGAGTGGACATGTTGTAAGTGTCCTCTAAACAACAGGGAGCTGGAAGTGCTAATTATATTTGCCTCTGTGGTATCAAAAGCTGAGCTTGCACAGCTAGATGCTCGGCAAGATCCACTCAGTGCAGCTCACTGATTGCTGTTTGTTGACTGTTGTTTTAGGAGGTAGAGCAAGCAGAGAAAGTCAACATCAGCCTGGCCTTTTTCCTCTATGACCTGCTGTCTCTCATGGACCGAGGATTTGTCTTCCAGCTGGTGAAAAACTATTGTAACCAGGTAAAATAACACTGATAACAAACCAAAACCATTTAGCATGTATCTTTAAATATATGAATTCAATAAATTCTCCTGTTTCATTTTTAAATCTCAAAGAAGACACTTTCATGAGACTTTTTGTCTTCTTAATGCATTTATTTTAAATTACTATAATCTACTAATTGATTATTTATGCTTTCTTTCTCCTTTAAGATGTCAGCTAAGAGTGTTTCAATGCCGACACTGATCAGCATGCGTCTGGAGTTCCTGCGAATCCTGTGCAGTCATGAGCACTACCTCAACCTGAGCCTCTTCTTCAGCAGCCCTGCCTCTGCCCCCGCCTCACCATGTCCATCCATCTCCTCACAGGTCTGACCTCTGGCCAGTCAAACCTTTGTGTTTAATTGTAATTGTTTTATTAATTCAAGTTTAATAATGCAGCCTTAAAACAAAAGGTTTGACTCAGTCGGGTTTTTTTTTTTACAGCATACAACACACTATCTTCTAGGACCTAATTCTGGATCAGAAAAATCATCATGGTTGCAAATATGATAAAAACATTCAAGTGAGGATGGTAAATGTTTGAGCTTTCATGCTTTTACATGGCCATTTAAGAGAAGTGCGAGGATTATTTAAACGTTTAGGCAATCAATTGATAGACGACGTGAAATTAGATGGGATTCAGCTTAAAAAGAGTTGTTTTAAAAAGTACTTTATTTTCCTGTTTCTGTCCGTGCCCTTCTCATTGTGTCGGTTTCTCCTTCATTTCATCTTTCTACTCAGAGTTCCGGTTCATGTAGTTTCCAGGAGCAGCAGAGGATCCTGGCGCTGTTTGAACTGTCTCAGGAATTCAAGCAGCAGCACTACCTCACTGGTCTGCTACTTACAGAGCTTAGTGCTGCGCTAGACATGGAGTCTGAGGGGTATGCAAGTCCAGATACTTTCAAGTTACATCCTATAACTTTCTCATTGCCTTGCTTTTTAAAGGCTGTAATATAAAGTTCTTTTCAAAGTTCACCTATAGAATTTTTAATTTCTTCGACATATTTTTACATATTCTGATAAAAAAAACAACAACACCCGAATAATGTCTATAACCTTTGTAATTATTTGAAAACCGTATGCTTTTATTTAACGATGACACTTAAAATTTGTTTACAGGGGAAAAGTCCAGAGAAAGTCCATCAATACCATCTACAGCCTGCTGTGTTCACATGATCTTGACCATCGCTGTATTAAACCTGAGGTCAGAGCCAAGGTGGCTGCTCTCCACCTCCCCCTGGTGGGCATTATCATAGACTCCACCAACTACCTGGATTTCACAGGTACATACTGAACACACACAAACTTGTCAACTTGTTGATCCATAAAGATCATGTCATACTATTTCTTTTCAGAATATAAACTCGATAGATTAATATAAATAGAGCTTAATTTTTACACCTAAAAAAGCAAACAAGACAAGTGATAATGGTTTGTGCAGCTTTTGTGACGTTTTTGGGAGAAAGATGCAGTGGTATTACTATTGCACTGCCCTTACTGATAATAAAAAGGGGAAGAGGTTAAGGACTTTCCTCTAATTAGCAATCCATCATGCTAAATGGTGTGTAACTTCCATTCCGATCTTTTTTTTAATCCACCAGTATTTTAACTATGTTTATTTCTTATTTATTGCATGGTACTTGGATATTAGTACATCCAATCCTCGCCCTCTAACCCCGCATGCTATTAGGGCTGGACTCTTACATCTGTTTTAACTCTAATTAAGACACAGTAATATCACAGTCAGACCTGTGTGCTGCAGTCCTCCTTCTGTTGAGCACATATGACTCCCGTTTGTCTCCGTAGTTTGTGACACGCGCGGCGGGAAAAACAAGACGGGTGGACCTGACGATGACCTTGAAAATGTCCCACCCATCAATCAGTCTGTTGCCATGGCGATTGCCGGGAACCCCTTCAACACTCTGGGACGGAATGTTCTCGTTTCCATGGCATCCATGGTAAAATTTGGCCGTGTGCTTAATTTCTTAATTTGAAGATGTTAACAGGTTATAGTTAGCTTTTTTTTAAGTTCAAAAGTGTGTGTGTGCGTGCGTGCGTGCGTGCGTGCGACTGTATCTGTGAGAATTCTGCTTCCTAACAGGTGAGCTGCACAGAGGCAGATTGATTAGCTGTCAGAGCCACACACACACTTCATCCATCCTAAAAAATCACACACACAAACACACACACTTTGACACGCGCGTGCACACACACACACACACACACACACACACACCTCTGCGGGAGATGGTTTATGGGCAGGCATTGCCATCATAAGTGAACAGGGCCGTCCTCCCTGACAAACACATCCATCAAATGTAGCTACAGCAACAACGCAGGCACCAAATCTGAACACGGCTCTCTTCCTCTTTTTCTTTCCAGGATTTGATTCAATTCCTTGTATGTTGTTGCAAAAAAACACTTGTGGAAAAAGTGATTTTTTTTTCATACGGCTGAGCCATTGGTCTGGTATCCATCACAAATCCAAACATGGCTGCCACAGCACTTGTTCCTCATTTTCAGGCGGTTCCCCATCAAACAATGTTTTTGTGAATCTTTTACTCATAGCAACAGAACAGCTTTTTCACATGAAGCATATTTTCAAATAAAAAGGTGGTGTTTTTGATCACATGCTACATGGTTTGACGGTGGCTCTGGTGAGCCTCACTCAGTCCTGCTATGAAAGAGAGACCTGGAAACCAGGTTCTCGGTGGGACAGCCAGAGCACTAGGAGGTTAATGGCTACATTTATCAAAGCTGCCACACAATGAAGCAGCAGAGGCCGTCTATAGTAGCGATTCATCATCACACGAATGAAGGTAAATTAATCTGCAGTAGATTTAATGCCTGTTAAGATGGGGAATAGAAGCATACTTCACAAAAACCAGTGTGAAAGAATTGGCCAATCATGTTTGTGGTTTAGAGAACCTTGTGAGTGACATACTATTTGTTTGTTAGATGCACTTATTCATGCACAGTGTCGAACCCAACGGGTAGAGCACTGACAGTGTTATGTATGTGTTTTTAATGACGGTCAACAATGATAAAACTATTTGAATTTGTTGCACAAGAAAGCATTTTGGATTTTGTTTTGATACACACTGAATCTAATTATAGAACAGCTACACAGAAAACCTTTTTTAATCTCTGTAGATACTGCAAGTCTATTTTGTATGTATCACTTTTTCTGTTTGGTAAATTTACATCTGGGATCTACTGCAGATGCCTGCATGGTTGTTGTGTTTCTCTTCATTGTGGGCTTCATTATACTGTATCATAAGCATATCCGTCTTTGTCTTCTCCATCCTCAGCAAGGTAAATCCGTAGCCACCCTGGCAGCAGACACCAGTCGCCACCTGTTGGTGTGTTTCCTGTGGGTGATGAAGAATGCAGACAGGAGCCTGATTCAGCGCTGGACTATAGATATGCCTCCCTCGCAGCTCAACAAACTGCTGGATCTCCTCACTATCTGTGTGTCATGCTTTGAATATAGGGTCAGTTTTTGGCACTGTTTTATATCACTACAATTGCACTATTTTGCACTTCGTTGTGTATTTGCAAATCTTGTCCGCATGGATTTTTTTCATAAAGAACCCAGGTATTTTACCTGGTAAATATGTGTTTTTGTGTGTTTGCAGGGAAATCAAAGCAGTGACAAAGTGAGCACCCAGGCCTTACAGAAATCTCAGCAGGCCAAGATGCAGCTGGAGGAGGCCCTGCTGAGAGGAATGGGAGCCCGTGGGGAAATGATGAAACGAGTTGGAGGTAATGTATTTCCTGGCACTTGAAGAAATATAGCTTGGAATTGCTTTTCTGTCAAATTCAAATCTGTGGTATTTAAAAGTAAAAGGAGCACTCGGATTTTTAAAATCGTGTCAGTTTTTAAAAAAAAATGTACGGCCAGCAAGTCAATGTAAGAACCAATTACAGATTACAAAGTTTATGCCTGGGCACTCTGAGTGTTGTGATAGTCAGGCATTTTATATAACTGATGTGCAGAATTTTGGATATGGGTAAACTGTAAGAGCACTGTATAAATGTGTAAACATTTGTTATTGTGTTAATATTTTCAAGATTTTCTTTATTCTTTATCCGATTTTTTTTCACTCTAATCATTTAATTTTCTTCTTGTATTGCAATAAATATTTGATCATAAATCTCCATGTTAATTAATTTACTGTTTGAATTCCTATTACACAGTTTTGCTCATAATCTGAACTGCGTTATGGTTTCCTCATGATCTGTTTTCTTGAAATGAGTGGCTGCTTTGTATCCCTGACAGGAATGGACAGGACCATGGGTCAGAGAGAGAACTTGCGCTGGAGGAAAGATCTCACTCAGTGGAGACAGACCAATGAAAAACAGGATAAGTATGTTTTTGTTTCTCAGTTTTCACATTTTCTTTCTGTCCGTGTCTGTCAGTCTCATCCCTGCCTCTCTTCATTTTCATGTTGTTTTTTTTACTTTCTTTTTTATCTCTTAATATATATCCCCTTTTTCCTCACCTTCCATCAGGACTAAAGCCGAGTTGGACCAGGAGGCTGTGATCAGTGGGAACTTAGCCACAGAGACAAACCTCATAGTGCTGGACCTGTTAGAGACCATCGTACAGGTCAGAAAACACTGTTCATTACATGGAACACTATGCAGTAACACTGTATGGATTGTTGTGAACATAGAGTACAGCACATTTATGCAATTATTCAGTTGCAGTTTCCTGCAATGCAATTAACTATTATATTGCACTACATTTTTTTTTATTTATATTTTTGCAGCTGCAGAAGAAACTACTAATAGTGCTAATAATCAGTTTTTGTGCATGCATGATTGATATATCAGTAAAGGTTCTGATTGGTTATTGAAATGAACCCTGATATGCTTTCTTCTGGATGTTTGAAAGCACCAAGAAAAACTCTGAAAATGTCAGCGAATCACCAGATCAGAGCAGAAAATGGGTTGAAAGCAAGGATACACAAATTAACACAAATCTTAGATGCCATATAATGTCCACACATGCCACATGTTTTCATCTTAGTTTCAAACGTGTCATAGACTGTTTATTGATCCATCTCTTTATGACGTATTATCTTCTACATTTGCATTCAAGTTGGCTCCCAGTGTATCTCCACGTGCTGTCATTTGTCTCATATGGTTTGCTATTTTTCTCCATCTGTCTCATGCTCAGGCGGTGCCACTGGCTGACTGTAAGGACAGCGTAGTCGGCGGGGTGCTGAAGGTGTTACTGCACTCACTCACCTGTAACCAGAGCACCACTTTCCTCTCTCACACCTTCAGCACACTCAGAGCGCTGGTCGTCAAGGTAGTTTCATTATGATGAAGTGTGTGTGTGTGTGTGTGTTCAATTTTGTAAAATTTAGGAGGTGGTGTGTGGGTTGGTGTGTTTACATGAACACTATCTGTGTAAATTAAATGTTCTCATTTGTTTGTGTGGGTGGAAAACTGCTGATACGAGCAAGCCAGAATTATTTATGTATGTGTGTGTGTGTGTGTGTGTGTGTGTGTGTGTGTGTGTGTGTGTGTGTGTATTTCACCTTGTGCATCTGATGTTGCTTGTATGTGTGTGTCTGTGTGCAGTTTGGAGACCTGTTGTTCGAGGAGGAGGCGGAACAGTGTGCAGACCTGTGCCAGAAGGTGCTTCACTACTGCAGCAGCCCTGTTGATGAGAACAGGAGCCAGGCCTGTGCCACTCTCTATCTCATCATGAGATACAGCTACAGTAATGCCAGTGTAAGTATGCGCACACGCGCGCACACGCACACACACGCACACACACACACACACACACACACACACACACACACACACACACACTCGGGACCATGTAAACACATACCAAAGGAGGATCCTGTGTATGTGTTTGAATGGGTTATAAGGATGCAGAAACACACTCACACAGCAAATGTCAGATCAAATTTTGTTTAAGTGCACATGAGAGTTCAGACTTGCTTATGATACATGTTCTCACGAAGAGGAGTCACACAGATCTTGTCCTATCTTCTCAGCTCTTCCTCTCCTGCTCAGCTTTAATGTCTTTTCCATGTCTATTTTGAGCATGCTGCAGAAAGTTTCTGCTGAAGGATGTGTCTCTAAGTAGAGAGCAGAGAGATATGTCACTGTCTGCCTCCCCATGTTCCTACCCCTCTTTAACTAATGACAGCCACCCTCCGTGTGTGAGTTTCGGTACATTCTGTATGTGTGTGTGAATGTGTAAAAGTATTTGTGCCTCAAGGGAAGGGAAAGAGCGAATGTGAAAGGGCCAGAAAGGAGAACATCATGGTGGAGATAGAGGAGTGTTTTCGACAGAGGTGAAGCAGTGATATACCGAAATGAAAAGGACAACACTGAGAAAAGACAGGTCTGAAAGATAGAGTATCTTCTTTCGTTTTCTCTGCTGGTTCGATAACTGCTGCTGCAGTCGATATTTCCTGTGTTTACAGTCTGTGCTCTTTAATGAAAGGCAGACACCAGTCTGTGGAACACACTTAAAAACACACACACATATAGTATCTCCAGTTTAATGAGAGTATTTCCCCTCTGCGTGTCCCAGCGTATGTTTGTTTATATGGTGTATACAGAGGGAGCTGTGATCTGAATTAGCGTAGCAGCCGAGTGACTCATTCACACAGAACTTAACCCTCCACCTCTTCCTTTGTTTATGTTTTCATCCCTTTATCCACCCTCGTCTTGCTGTCCGTCTGTCACACACTTTTTTCCTCTCTCCATCTGTTACTTTAATTTTAGATTGTTGTAATAAAAAGAGAAAATACCAGGTTTTCCTTCTGCAAATGGAACAAATCACTAAAAGGATATACATGTGGTTAAAAGTTGTCCAGTTATGGCAGGTTTGGAAAAGAAAGGGGGCAGATGAGAAATAAAGAGAGACGGAAAGACGAACACGGGTTATATGTTGACTTAAGCTATCATTTAGGCTACTTTTCAGTGCGCACACACATGCACACACCGAGTTAGAGGGCAGTGATGGGTGTTTAGGCTCTGGCTCCATGCTCAGTTGAACAGAATGGGGCCGTAGAGATGATCCATGGGTGATTATGTCGCTGCTAATGGGAGATCATTTCCCGCTTAGCTGGTCATGCTGGAGATAGATGGGACTTCACACATACACGAGCACATTTCCTCTCCTGCGCACACACGCACACGCACACACACACACGCACACACACGCACACACACACAGTCCTCTCTGTAGAAGATGGAGGGGTGTTTATTAGACCTGTTTTCTTGGACAGGTAATGTGAAGGATGGAGAGACAAGGAAAAAGGAGGAGACAAGGGGCAAAACACGAGGAGAGAAACTAAGAAAAACAGATTTTAACATGGCGGTTTTTAAATAACTAGCATTAACTATTACCAGTGTTTCTTGTTATCCTTTTCCAAGTACTTAATAAGGTATTTGTTGCAGCTCTCTTATTCAGTGTTCTTATTCAGTCTGTCAAATAGAGATAAATAATTAAAATGAACATGGAAATATAGGAAATATTAGGACACCTTGGATCAGTTTTAATACCATGATAGATAGTCCAACACACAGTGAACAAAATTATGTATATTACCGGGCATTTCTAAAGACTATCCTGGAATTATAAGTAATCTATTTTTTTTCAATAAATTTAGAAGCAAACAGTGGCAGAAGAGGAAATGTTTGCATGTTTGCCAGCAGCATTTGTCTGATGCATGTTAGTGTGCCTTGTCTAATCAGTGGATGTATTTTTTTTTTTTTTTTTTGTGTAGCTTGCAGGGAAAGCTTTAAAAGAAAAAAGAAAGTTGTAATATTGTCTTGTGTAAATCCATATGTGACATATACACTGTTTTATTATATGATAAACACTGCAGAATACCAAACACAGTCTGCTTCACTGCGCTCCTCTCTGTCTTTGTCAGAACTTCTCAAGAGTGAAGATGCAGGTCACCATGTCTCTGGCCTCACTGGTTGGCAAGTCATCAGACTTCCAGGAGGAGTACTTGCGACGCTCACTGCGCACCATCCTGGCCTACGCAGAGGAGGATACTGAGATGCAGAACACTCAGCTGCCCTCACAAGTATAAAATAACACAGTCACTCACGTCAACAGCTCTTCTTGTTACATGGCTGATGCTTTTTTTTTTTTTTTCATAACCTCCAGCCGGCCTCTTGTGTTTTCTGTATTTTCAGGTGAAAGAGCTCCTAAGAAACCTTAACAGTATTTTGTCCGACACAGTGAAGATGAGGGAGTTTCAGGAAGATCCAGAGATGCTCATGGACCTCATGTACAGGTGAGAGACCTAAAGTATCCTCTGTAAAATCCGGACTCTCATGTCTTTCTCTCTCATCACTCTGTGGCTTCTCCCAACGTTTCACTGCTGGTTCCTATTTCTCTGTGGTCTGGGCTGTTTTGCCTCTATTTGCTGTCCTCGCTATGGTAACCATGTGGTAGCAGTTTAGTCTTCTGATCTGGCTTTGTGTATATGCAAATGCAAACAGTGTGTGTGTGTGTGTGTGTGTGTGTGTGTGTGTGTGTGTAAGTAAGTGAACACGAAGTGGAAACACCGAGACAAAGAGAGCATACATGTGCTGTTGTTGATTTAGGCACTTTACCTCAACATGCTTCAATGTCACCTACATGTATCATTTGTCATGCACTGCTCTGTTTGGGTTTTGGTCGCAGTCACCTGGCGAGAGTCTAACAGCTCTGCAGAACGACCTGTTAGCTTTACCCACTCACCTGCTCTCACCTGCACTCACCCCGACACTCACCGCCAAGCTTCCAAACACAAACAGGTCATTGATGCACAAGACATTTGGTCTCCAGATGCTTGAATTAATTTGAAAGTAAAGCACAGTGACTCACCTGCTTTATGAAAATATATCATTAAGAGTGTTTTAAATTTATGCCCGTGCTGTTAGGCCAATGACGATCCATTCATTTCACAAACAGGAAATCATGTTTCATATTTTCTGTTGCCCATAAAACACAGTAACCCACTAATCCGTCGAACACTGCTGCACTCACGCTCAGATTTTTGTTGTCCACATGTAGACATATTTTTATACATATGCCATTAATTAATAAATTGACCTACTTCAGTTTGGTTTGGGATATTATTTGATCACCTTATATGTTGTGTTACATATCATTATTGATATACAGTACATTTGTTTATAATATTTCCTCAAATGTATAAAGCTTTATTTGTAGTTTAGACTCTTTGCATTTTTCTCTGAGTTTGTCAAAATATATTGACATATATTGTATAAACATAATCTCTACAATTATGCAGCATCTTTAACTACCAGTTCACTTGTTTGTGCAGTCTGTAATAGTTTAGTCGGCCAAGTCGTTCTCAAGAAAGAGGTTTTAATCTTAATTAGACTTTTACCTGATTAAATAAAGGGAAAAGGACAGACAGGAAAAAACATGGCTCTCCTTCTCCTCCCCTCTCCAGGATAGCAAAGGGCTACCAGACGTCTCCTGACCTCCGTCTGACCTGGCTGCAGAACATGGCAGAGAAGCACAACAACAGGAAGTGTTACACCGAGTCGGCTATGTGTCTGGTCCATGCTGCTGCCCTGGTGGCTGAGTACCTCAGCATGCTGGAGGATCACAAGTTCCTGCCTGTTGGCAGTGTCACTTTCCAGGTAGACAACATGAACATGGATATACATACAAAAATAACAAGGAACTATTAACAAACATTTGTTAAGACTGAAACTGAGAAAAAAAATCAGCAATTGCAGCCAGACAAAATAAGCATTCATCATTTGTTTGTTATAGCTGTTGGTTGTTTTGTTGAAAGGAGGCAAACCTTCCCCTCTACAACACACCAAAATCACTCATCTCCCCATGGACTACTTCCATATTTGGTTGTTCATGTCCAGAGGGGGGAGCTGTACACTCAAAACGTCAACGTATAAATATGGTCCCCTGGTATCTCTGCTCAGCACAATGCCTTTGATGATGAGGAGAAAAAGGCAAATGTGCTCCTGTGGGAACATGTGAACAGTCTGTTTCCTTGAACTGAAAACAAACAGCTATAACAGTAACCAGGATGATGGTGTTATCGATAAGCTCTCTCACACACTGGACCTCTGTGGTGCTCTGGTGCAGCACACTCTAACCTGCAGAACTCAGCCACTCATTGATTGGATGGTCATCAAATTAGTTCCACTTCCCACTATAGGACATCTCCTTTTAAGCTATGTGATTGATTATTTGATTAAGAGGGCTTGATTAGCTGACTGATTTTGTCTCCTCAGAACATCTCCCCCAATGTGCTGGAGGAGTCTGCGGTGTCAGATGACATCCTGTCCCCGGACGAGGACGGCGTGTGCTCGGGACGCTACTTCACTGAGAGCGGCCTGGTGGGGCTGCTCGAGCAGGCTGCAGAGCTCTTCAGCAATGTGAGACAATGAATCCTGTGCCCCAAATCCAGACTACACAAATTATTGTCACGTTTGGAGTATGAACTGAAAAACGTTTTAATGTCGTAACTATTACCTTAATGGTAAACGCTAAGACTAGCCAACATTTGGTTATGCATGTTTTCTGCAATCATTTCTCCTATATACCGTCTACTGTGTGTGAACCAGCGGTGATGGCTGTCTGTCTCATCAGGGTGGTCTCTATGAGGCAGTGAATGAGGTCTACAAGATCATCATACCAATCCTGGAGGCACATAGAGATTTCAGGAAACTGGCATCCACCCATGACAAACTTCAGAGAGCCTTTGATAACATCATTCAAAAGGTAATGACTATGTGGCACTACTTCATTTATTGAAATAAGGTTAAAGTAGGAATAAGAAAGACAGTAAGTAGACAGATTATTTGCAAAGTGGGAAAGCAATTTAGAAATCATTTCATCACCTATATTTCCTTATTCAATATTTCTCAAGTTGGTAAAATCTGTAGCTTTAAATTAGAGTTTGGATAATTAAGATCCTTGAAACTCAACATTATTGCTTTGTAAACATAAAAGGCTATTAAAGTAATGACAAAAACGACGTTACGGGTGTCATACTGATTAGAGCAATTGTTTCCCTCCAGGGCCATAAGAGGATGTTTGGAACCTATTTCCGGGTGGGTTTTTATGGGGCCAAGTTCGGTGACTTGGATGAACGGGAATTCGTTTACAAGGAGCCCGGGATCACACATCTGCCTGAGATATCACACAGGCTGGAGGTACGAGAGAGGAAAATGTGTACGTGTGCACGTGTATGCCTGCTGTGAATTAATGTGAGACTGAGGTGGAGTGAAAGGTGGAATATGGTTCCTGGATGAACTGTTGAAATCTGGTAATGACTGAGAGATTTTGAGTGAACAGAATGACAAAGTGAAAGATTACAAATCATTTTTTAGTGACTTGTAGAGAGCTTTGAAAAATTCCCTGTTTCACATGCTTAGAAGGAGAATACATGTCACGAGTGAAACGACGTCAGTATTATGTTAAAAATATATCAGGGAATCAGTTGCAACTTATTTCATGCCTTTCAGTATTCTTTAAACATTTTATTCTTAAACAAATTGCCTTTAATAGCAATGAAATTGGCATAGAAATCATAAAATACTATGAACACTACAGTATAACCACATCATTTCCCCCACTCCTAGAACTTCTACAGTCAATGTTTTGGTGATGACGCATTGATTATGATCAAGGACTCTACACCAGTAGACAGGACACAACTCAACCCCAATAAGGTAGGTAACTGTGATGTCACACTTCTGATTGGTTACATTTGATATTTACATGATCAATACCAATATAATGTTGCTAAGATGGGAAAATAGTACATTTTGGATACTTTTATAATAATAATAATAATAAACTGTATTATTTTTCATACAAGAAATGCAGATTAAATGACTTTCCAGCAGGAAAGTTACATGCAGTGCTCCACATAAAAACAGATATAAAGGAACATAAAATGTTGAAATGTAATTAAAAAATAACATGCATAAGTAAACAACTTTATGCTCGCTTTAATAGCAAATATGAAGCAAAATTGTGAATTATATGTAGCATTATAAATAGCATCATAGCAATAGTATTATGAATACCAGTTGAAGTATGAATATTCGTTGGAAATATGTGAAGTTTTAGAATGCAGGACTCAAAATTTGCAAATGATTTGTGTCCATGTTAACGGGCAGAAACTGTCTTCATGTAATGTAAATAAAACTCCTGTCATATACAGATGCAGTGCAATTTACTTTATTTCCTAATGTAGACATCTTATGTATAGAAATTGCTAATTTAGATTTAAGTAGAAACAAACACCTGCAATACATTAAAAAAAAACTAACTATGATGCATTTTTACTTTTGGCTGCTTTGCTGCATGTATTGAAAAGCTGTTCGGAGAAGTGAGCGGATTTTTGTGCACACATCAGCCAGCTAAAAATGAATAACAATAATCCTAAAATAAAGATTAGTCCAGCGGGTAGGAATGCAAAAGTCAGTGGAGGACAGTTTGAGTAGACGCTGCACTGATGTGTCTCACTTCATCATCTCTCCTGCTGGCTGAGGCTATAAGGGAAAGAAGCAATTTACACTCTGGTGTTGGCTGTTGGCAAAATATAGAACGAAACTGATAATAAACTAAAGCCAGAAGCACAGATTTTTTTTTTTTTTTTTTTTTTTTTGTCGCAGTGATAGCCTGGTTTTATATATATACATATAAAATGAAGCACCTCTCCTCTCCAGGCATATATCCAGATCACATATGTGGAGCCTTACTTTGATGACTATGAGATGAAGGACCGGCTGACAAACTTTGAGAAGAACTTCAACCTGCGGCGCTTCTTGTACACAACGCCCTTCACCAAAACTGGACGGCCTCGGGGTGAACTCCACGAGCAGTACAAGAGGAAGACCATCCTCACCACCATGCACGCCTTCCCCTACGTCAAGACTCGCCTCAACGTCATCCAGAAAGAAGAGGTAAGTGACAAACACATGGTGTGGAACATCTAGCAACTTCCGAGATGTCCTCTGCACCAATAATATTGCCTCTTTTCTGTTTCTCAGTGTGACTTGACTCCTATTGAGGTGGCCATAGAGGACATGCAGAAGAAGACTAGAGAGCTCGCAGTTGCCACACATAGAGAAAAACCTGATGCTAAGATGTTACAGATGCTGCTCCAAGGCTCTGTGGGCACCACTGTTAACCAGGTAATGAACACTGCAGATATTTTTGTGAATGACAGCATTGATGCCGTTTTGTGCTGCTGTCTGTTAAATGATCGCCTCACATTTAACCCAATGAAGGCTGTTCTCCTGAAATGATACTCTGCTTCACACATAGGCCTTCACCCCCCCCCCCCCCCCCCCGACAGTGCTGTCTTAAAATGCAAAGGGAAATAGGAGAATGATTTACCTCTATTTATGTTATCACATTTACAGTTTCTATTGTAGTCGCAGAGTGCAGGTGGGAGACATGACAGTGATCACACATCAAAGCCTCCACCCCATTCATAACCCCTAATCCTTCCTTTGCTTTTCCCCTGATTTAGTTAAAACGTCAATTCATGGCGCCTCTTCCTTTCATGTCTCCGCTGCATGGCGTGCTAAACCGGAGGTCCCTTTGATCTGATAGCTTCCAGGTCCTGCCAGCATGGTGAATGTTGGAGTAATGATGGAGCTAGCTATGGCGTCTCCGCTCCCTCCCCCTATGCTTTATCTTCCAGCGTCTAATCTGACAGGTCCTTCGCTCCGACCTGATGGTTGTATACATAACACTAATGCTCAGCAGCTCCGTAAACATATAACTCTTGACTGTAATCAGTACAGGAGGCTGGCTTTTCTTGTGTGGGTCCACAGCTCAGACCGAGGACTGAGGCCCAAGCCGATGCGTTTATGATGCTAATCAGAGCTGTTTAACTGTGGCTGTCGTGATGCAGGCTCTCTGCAAGCGTGCTGTGGTTTTATGATGAATATAAGTTAGGATAACAAGATCTCATACTGGGCAAATGGGAGCCAAATGGTGGGTGTATGCAGGGTTAGTGGTGACATTAGCCATGTAGGAGGTTAATCATGGCTCCTTCTCTGATCTGATCTCTTCCTCATGTTCTAGTTCTGCATCTTGGCCTTTAGCTGCATTAGGCATTCAGTGAGCAAGTCATTTAGCCTCGTCTGAATGAGGGGATTTCTTATCCCGCCTTTGTTTAAATGCTCCCAAACACTTCCTCGCTTCCCTCTTTCCTTCCTCCTCTCTGTTTTCGGTTTCCCTTTCTTCGTCTTTCTGACTCGGTTTCTTTGTCTTTGTCCCTTTCCTCCTCTCTCCGCCCCCTGTTGTAGGGCCCGTTGGAGGTGGCCCAGGTCTTCTTGAATGAGATCCCAGCGGACCCAAAGCTCTTCCGTCACCACAATAAACTGCGCCTGTGTTTCAAAGAGTTTATAATGAGGTAAGATACGACCAAAGAGTCGCCACACTGTGACACACACACTGCAGCAAAGTCATTCAAAAATGAGAAAAAACACCCCAAAATAAAATAATTAAACTTCATGGTGAGCAATAAACCTAATGGAGTTCAGCGGCTACTTAACTTGAATTTGCTTATTGTTTCTCTTTATTGCCATCAGTGGATGCGAGAGGAAAATACAGCATCTTTATGAGACTTAGCAAGAATGAAAGTGTTCTCCAGGATGCTCTGTGTATACACCGTCACTGATGTTAGTGTAGGAAGATCAAATGAGAGCACAGAAAAATGTGAGTGATGGAGTACGATCCCCTGCTGTTTAAGCAGAGTGTCAGTGAAGATGTAGAGATAGACGGTATAATCGCAACCAAACTACAAACCAGGTCGCAGTTAAATAAACTAAACAGGTGGAAGTAATGTGAACTGATGTAAACCATTGTGACAGGGGATAGTTTTTCATTTCCCACATGACAGTAGAACATATTATTCATCCTAATATCACGAAGCTATAATTCTTTTGAAATTGCAAAGGTTTGTTGTTCCCCAGAGTTTCATTATATTTTGAATATTCAGAACATAATTTAAACCATCCTACCCATGGCAGTGTGTGTGAGAAAAAAAAAATTTCAGGCGCTGTGTCGCATTTGTGGGCGTACATGAAGTGGCGTGTGTGTCTTTGTTCGTGTGTGTGCTTTCATCTCATGGGCATGTGCCTCCAAAAGGTGGTTTTCATTTTTCTAACCCTCATGTCACATTCCAGCAGCCTCGATGGTTACAAGCCGGTTGGCAAATATTTACTGTCATTTCAGTAAGGTTTATTTTCTAAACCCAGGCGAGCTTGCATCGTGTGCCAATCTTCTCAACGGTGGCACTCGTAAAAAAATAAATAAAAAAATAAAAAGGCACTCAGAAAGACATTGTTTTCTAAGTTGGTTGTCCTTTTACCTACAGAGTTAAATGTCTCCCGTCATATTTAGTTCTGTAGGTGCAGCTCAGATTTCAAGCCTCACAAACAAACATGTCATCTGCTGTGCAACTCCTCACTCTGCTTCAAAACATCAACACTGCTTTTTTAACAGCCTACTCATTACTGTGAACAGACGAAGTGTAATGTTCAGTGTAGATCTGCATGATCAGGCTGCATCAACATTCAGGCAGTAAGAATATTGCAAGTTGATTCAAAGTTTTAATATTTTCTCTGCCATGAAGTGTTTTACTCATGCTATATATTTGACACAAGGCTATTTGTAAGCTAATAAAAATATATTTCATTATGATTAGCATGGCATTATCACCCTGGTTAGCCTCATTATACATTGTATATGGATATAAATATACCAGAAGGATTTTCACCTAGTTCGGCCTTAGTTAAAGGGCAGATAAGACATAACAACATCATTTAGAAAAGAAGAGAAAGTTAACAGGAATTGTTTGCAGTCCAAAGACATTTTTTACCATTGCGGTATAAAGAGGGCATAACTTGAAGTGGTAGATTAAATTAAAACAGCAGCGGTGTACAATACAAACCTCGGTGAAAGAAAATGTAAAAAATAAAACGCACGATTTCTTCAAGACAACTCGTGACTGAAGTCAAGAGGAAGATCCTCTGCTTTTCTCTTCAAAGCTATTTCATTTGTTCTGCTAAATGGATCTCAAAAGCTCTCACTTGTTATAACCTGTGTATTGATGACATTTCTAAAATGTATTATCTTCTTTTTGCACATAGTCTTTGATTGGATTTGGACCAAACAGTTTTAAGGACTTTCTTGAGAACAACAACCCAGAGAAAGTTTCCCCCAGAACTAAATAGGATGCAATGCCGTTTTTAGTTTGCTCTCACATCGGCAATATGAACTCTGAAATGACAAAGACACGACATAAACAGAGCGACTTTTGGTACAGGGACGTTCCTTCTGGGTGCCGCTTGAAGAAGTATGTTGTTTGCTTGATTGACCGGTTTCTCAGCCTGTCCCTAACTTTAGTTTTGCTGCTGTCTTGTCCCACCTCTCCTTTGTCTAGACTTAAATTCTATATGTTCAGTAACTGAAAAAGAGCATAGGCTTTTTTTTTCTTTTTTTTTTTTCCAACCTGTAAGGGATTTTACAGAGCCAAGCATAAAGAAAACGCTGAAGAAAATGGTCTTATGTAGTCAATTAATAAAACAAGGAAGATCCCTAAATATTTCAAATATTTATCAGAAGAATTCAAACAAAGCAGTCAAATAGAGCGCTATATATCAGTAGATGTTTTTATGACTTTGAAATCCTTTCTGGTCATTAATGCTCATTACCCCGCGTGTTTACTGTATACTGTTACACGACATTGCTGTTTCCACATTACCTCATTAAAAGCTAAAAGATAAACTCAGACATGTGTTTGCAATCATCCCCTTCTCCTTGATTTCCTGCAGACTGCTCTGTGTGTTGGCCATTACACATGTCATGATCGAGTAATGTGGGGAGAAACCACTTGCCCTCTGCTCTCACTTTAGCTCAAATCCTCTTTTTCTTTTTAATGAAGCATTGTCCCTTCTCCAGCACATGAGGGAGAGTAGGATTTTTAGTTGTTAGTCATTTGTGATTTGGAGTTTTACCACCGTGGTTTTGTAACAACCTTTTGTGTCATTTAAAGTGCAGCACACTTTTTGGTGGAGGTACTTAAAAAAAAAAAAATCCAAACGGCACAGTGGAGTTCTCCACAGTCAAATACATAGTTAACTCATTTAGAGTTCTTGTACGCAAAGGACTCGCATTTATGTCAGGTAGTGACCGAATGTAAGCATGAAAGAGTGCTGCGCATTTCTGAAAGGCTTGAGGATAGAAGAGGATTAAGGCAAGATTAGTTAGCACAAAATCACCATTGAAGCTGTTTTTTTTTACATTTGAGGACAAGAAGTAAATTCAATTCTTATTTTTTTTAATCTCATGCAGTGGCATTACGCTCTGTAACTGGTGCCACCCTGCTGTGCTATCTGTCCCGTAGGTGTGGCGAGGCAGTTGAGAAGAATAAGCACCTGATCACGTCAGACCAAAAGGAGTACCAGCACGAGCTGAAGAAGAACTACAACCGTCTGAGAGAGAACCTGCGGCCAATGCTGGAGAGGAAGATCCCCGAGCTCTATAAACCCATCATCAGGCCTCGGCTGGAGAACAGGTAAATGCAGCCACCAGGTCAAACAGCCAATACTGTTTTTACAAGAGACACTGAGATGGAAAAAAAAACCAAACACATATCATTGATCTTTTTATCACTCCGTGTGTTCGCTGACCCAAAAGGAAACTGTATTCGAGATCCATTCACACTGTCTCTGTCACCTCCACAAATACTGATAGCTGAACCAGTGACACGCTACACACAACACATTATTGCACATACATGAGTGCCATATTACACTGGTGTATTAAGAAAGACCGAGACTCATCGAGAGCTTTTGTGATCGACCGTGATCATTTTCATACATCTTGTATTATACAACAGGGTATTTTCCATGCTGAGGGATGTGCATGTGTTTCAAAGTGATACTCGCTTCCAAAGTTAGACTTTTCTATCAGTTACTGGTTTTTATATGCTGATGTGCACTCATGCATAGATACATCTGCAATCAGCTGATTTCTCCTAAGATAATGGCCTATCGATTTAGCAGGCTAGTTCTGATCAAATAAAAATAACACAATAAAATGTACAATACTCTTAATATTTTGGAAGTAATTATCTCATGTGTGGCCGTGTCCAACATCTGGGCTTTTGTGAGGGTACACAGGAGCTAATGGGTGATGTCTGCCACTTTTGGAAGCTCCGTTGTTTGGTGGAAATGGGTGGGTGGGGTTGGGGGTTGTATTAAATCTGGCATTTCAGGTTGAAAGGAGGAAATAACCGAGACAGAAATTTCTATTTTCGTCCCTTCCTCATTGAAACATTTACCTCACGTCTCTCCTACTGCCTGCCATGACTGCTCCACCTCCTACTCCGCCTCCTCATCATCATCATCATCATCATTTATTATGTTTTGCTTCTGCGTTTTCCCTGTCTTCCCTCATACCACTGTCCTCTGTCTCTCACAGGGATTCCTTCAAACGTCTAAGTTTCCGCAGGGCTGGGGAGGAAAACTCCTGAGATGCCACAGCTCATCTGAGACAGAGTGCTACAGAAAGGAAAGGGAGGCTGTCACAAAACTGGGGGAGGAAAAGAGAAGATAAGATGAAAGAGGAGGAAAAAGTGAAAAGGAACTGCTGGTGATACCCTTCCACTCCTGTGCTCTGGAGCAGTACATTGTGTCCACAATGGATTTCTCTAACAATCCAGCAGTGTCTGTTAATGTCTGCTGCATGTCCACTTTTGTGTTTGTTTGTAACGGGAGGCAAAAGGAGAGCGAGCACATAAAAGCAGGGAGGGTGTGGGAATCGCAAGCAAAGTGTAGCTTACGGAGCAATTCACTGTAAAATCTTCAGATGCTGTGGCTCTGTTGATTTCCTTTTTTTTTTTCTTTTTTTTTAGATAACTTCAAGTCCTAATAATGCTGCAAACATTTCCTCTGGGTTGGTAAAGTAGCTCTCTCCAGGTCCTTACTGGCCCAGGGCTTGTATGTGTGCTGATATTGGCCATGTTCTGTTTGTATGTGTATGTAAATGTCTTCTGAATGGACGCGTGTTTCTTTCGATAATGTTTTGGAGCAGAAGCTTATGGTGCCATACTGAAGTCACTTTGTACTCAGTCGTGATAAATGATTCTGTTATGGGCTAAAGGGCCTCTGAAATTCCACTGTGGGCAATCTATGCATGACGTGTGCCAGTTAGAGCAGCAAGAGTGCGGATGGATTTGTGCACTGGAAAAATAAGGTATAATTTCCTGTGTTAACTCATGAGGCCATTTTTGTCTTACTACTGTTGGACCAACAGTACCCAGCTATGGAGATACAAAAGAAAAAAAACAGTTTCAGGGCCCTACGGGAGGCTCTAGAATACACAGAATACTCAAAACCTTTTGTATATAGAAGAAGTATTGCATCAGATAATTACAAAGATGTTTACAAAGGTATGAAAAACTATTTTGATTTTTATTTTGTGGAAATGTATTTTCAGACAAATAACAGCAATAATGATGTTAATTGGAAATATTGTTCAGTAGGTGAGATTCAGTGTCTTTAACAATCTCTGTCTATGTCTACTGTTCCAGTAGGTTCTGTAGTTGTTTGTAAATAGATTGCTTCCTACGATATACACAGTGCCAAATTTAATTCCTTATTTACGCGAAAAATGGAGAAAGTCAACTAGAAATGCAATAATTTGAAAAGTCACTCCACACAGCTGTGCTCTGCAAAGCGAATCATGTTTACCGCATATGTCAAAGTACATTCCAGAAGAGAAATTCATTACTGCTTCAGAGTATTAAGTAGTGACAACATGATTTCGTGAGAGATCCAAGAAACGGCTCATCTCTTTGGTGTTATGTTGCAGGTCGCACTGTATTTCCGTAATGCAAATGTACTTGGCAGGTTTGAAAATGGGTATACATTTTTATATACATTATTAATACGCATTTGAATATTGTTCGCTCTGTTTCTAGGTACCCTTCTTATTTATTAGCAGCCAAATGTTTTTGAAATGGCAAAATAAAAAAAAAAATTAAAAAAAACAATACAGTGTGCTTGTTAACTGAGTATTGATTCAAATGTATACCTATTTTTGAAACATTCTGAAAGTTGGTGTTATAAGATACATTGGTGACATTCAACTAGAGACTGCATTCATCAGTTTTTTTTGTGATGTTCTGTTGTGTTTTATTAAATGTGGAATCTTTACTTGTCATGCATACATGCTGTTGAAAAACCTGAATAAAACTTAATATATGCACACTGTAACCACTTTCTTTAGTCACTATTTTCAAACTGATTGAAATTGAAAGGACTTTTTATATTTTATTAGGGCCCGAGCACTGATGGTGCGAAAGCCCTATATCCAAGGAATTATCTTTTTTTTTTTCGTTTCTTATTTTTCTCCGCAAAGAACTGCATTTTTGCCGGCTTTATCATATTCAAAAACTCATGAAAGTTGGTACACGCGTCTCTACCGGCGAAAAATGCCATATTCTACTGGAGTTGCGGACATTTTGAGCATCATGGACCGACCTTCTCCAAACGTTACAGGTGTGATAACAGCCCCGCCCTGAAGACACCTTTATGGTAATATTCACTCATAGTCATAGCGCCCCCTGGTGGCAACTGGAAATGACACTTTTCATACTTTCACATGCTACGTCGAGGTGGTTGATCACATGAACCTAAAGTCGGGTCAGAATAGCCTAAACATGTCGTTGATGATATGTTGAGAATTTCGTTCGACTTTGTGAAAGGGCGTCGCCGTGACGATGCGGCAAAGTTTGATGTCTCGCCGTGACACAGGAAGTTGATGTTTTAGGTCAAAGGATTCTTGAAACCTCACGAAACGTGGCACATACATCCGGGGTGGTGAGACGATACATCTCGTATGTGTTTTGCGAGTGGGCGTGGCCAAACGGCTCGCTAGCGCCCCCTAAACTGCAGCCCTGGCACGTAGTTTCATCTACATCCACCATCTCTGTCCTATTTTAACACCTGGGAGATGAAAAGCTGTTAAAAATAATTTGTTTTCGGCGATCGGTGTGCCCGTGGCGTGGCGGCCAAAAAGTGACCCAAAAGTCATGTTAAAAAAATGACCGGCATTTTCAAAGTAAAAAAAGACTTATGATTTTTTTTAAGTCACAAGAAAGGGGCTAATTGAACCCCTAACCGTCTAATTGAGAGGCAGCAGTGCTAACCACTGCACCATCTATCTTCCCAGGAGCTGAACAGCATTGTGACAAATCTTTGGCTCACTGCAACCTATAACTCCACCGTCCACAAATATTCATTCAAATGCGACCAAAATTGCCACAGACATTCTTTGGATGGTAGATATATGTGTTTTCAAGGGGGTCTGCAGTGATCTTCCTGTAATGTGTAGTGTATGCAAAACCTTTTCAATTTCCCTTTTTCAAGTCCCCCTAAGGCAAGTCCTTCTAAGGGTAAGCCACTCGTGTTTGTACGTGCAGTCATACTAATACCAAACCAACCAAAGGTTAACAACAATACAAAACTCAAACAAAAAAAAGTCCAAAAGAGGCTTCCTCCCCCCCCCCCCCCCCCCCATTGTGCATTGAGCAGTTGCCTCACAGTGAGAAGTAACTTGATGCATGTCAGTTCAGAAAAAGGTCATACTCCAAAAATATATTGTATAGAGTATATAGTATATAGTATAGCCAGGGCAATGAGGCTAAGTTTGATGTTTCGCTGTGACACATGAAGTTGATGTTTAAGGTCAAAGATGCTCCAAACCTCATGAAACTTGCGTCAGGCACCAACTTTCATGAGTTTTTGAAGATGTTAAAGCCGCCAATAAAAAGGCCATTTTTTAAAAGAACAATAAGGAACGAGATTGAGAAAAAAAAAAAACAACATTAAACTGCAAGCGGGAATATGCGTATGATATGATATTACTACGGAATTTGTTACTTTTAATGATGAAAATACAAAGTGATTTTAAAAGCGGGGAAGAGTCCGGGAGAAGAACTACATTCTGCTGTCCTCGCCTTAAAGTGACGTCATCACCACTCGACTTCGACATGCCGGATGCAGCCCCGTTGTACAATTCATTCAGGACGAGGGAGCACTTGTGATGCCAGCGGTATGTAGGCGGTTGTTGGAAAGTCTCGACGAACACACGGTCGGCAGCGGCGAAGCCGGTGGTTTTGCGGAGACATCGCCGCTGTGCTTCGGACCGCTGAGTCCCGTATTCATGACGGAGAACAGGACTCGCCGTGCAAAGTTTGTCCCCTCATGTCCTGCAGCCAGTTAGCTTCACACCGCAGTCAAAGTTTTAAAACTCAGAAGTGTTTGTGCTGCGTTTTGAATCACATGGTGTTTACTGAGCTGTCAAGATCTTTCCTTCTCATCACTGCAGTAATAATAACATTACTAGAAATGTCACGGTGCTAACATCACTTCAGGTTCTTGCTTTTACTTCGTCTCTGGAGCCTGTAATTAAAAACAAAGATGAAGACTAAACCTTAATAACTGGACCGATAATAATAATAATCTTAGAGTTTTTCTGCTTTGACTTTTACTGCTTTACTGCTTCTGCTTCAAAGGTTGGCTCTTACCAGTTTTGCCAGCAAAGACTCTTGACTTTTTACAGTTTACACTTTAATAAATTAATCATCTTTAACCATTTACTACCTATATTTACTCCGCTGAGCCCATAACTACACAATGGAAAACTCTTTGAGCCACCATATTGTGTTCTCCATTTCCATCTCCACAGTATACAAAGCTGGAACAATCAGTCGATGAATCAATTTGTTTATTGACTGAAAATTAATCACCAACCATTTGAATCATTGATTAATCAGTTTCAGTTTTTTTCTGTTTAAAAAAAACAACAAAAAAAAAACATGCTAAAATTATCCAATTCCAGCTTCTGAGATGTGAATATTTTCTGGTTCCTTTAGTCCTCCGTGATAATGAACCGGACATCTTTTGGTTGTGGACTGTCAGTCGGGACCAAACAGACAGACATTGGTCAACATTTTTCAGTTATTTCTTATATTTAAAGACTAAACAACTAATTGAGTAATGGATAAAATAATCAACATATTAATCAATATGAAAATAATAATATGTTTCAGCCCCAGACAGATATTTTTGTTATACATACTGTAGCTTAGTCAGAGCTACAGTAGTCATATAGGTCTTTTTTTTTTTTTGCTTTAACAGTAATGGAAAATATTTAGTTTTTTCTACTTTTGTTGCTGTACATATTATCCTCTCTTTGTGTCTTCTCATATTTTTATGAATATACTCCGCACTGAATAACCTCTGATGACTCCCCGCTGTAAACGGTAATTGCACCTCTGTCTTTCCAAGCCTGCATCGTGCCCCGAGCAGGCTCCACAGAAAGATTGTGTCAGCAAAAACTCTCAAATACAGCAGGAGAGCTTTCATACCGGCTCCTGCTGCAGACAGTTAGCTTATTCTGGCACAGGCCTGAGGTGTCATGCTAAAAATGCTCCATTAATAGTGATCAAAATGGGATCGCGAAATTGTTTTCCTGTTTGGAAACATTTGCGGAATGCGTGAACAGACGGAGTTTGGCACTTGAGTCATGAGATGCAGTTGGGCCGATAGACCCCGACAGATTTGGCTTCATCACAGTCCGCTGGCAGAACGCTTAATACATAGACAGAAGAACGTAACCTCAGCCCACAGGAAGCTATGTACCATCAGCTAGTAGTTTTGTCTGAAATCCTCACACAGGCATTTACCCAATAGTAAATAATAATAAAAAAAAAATTTAAGTAAAAGAAAATATAATAAATACATGTTAATTCTGCTCTTACTTCTTAGGTTTATCCATCCCCTGCTCATCTTTATCTTCGTTAGTGTGACATGGAGCCAGATGGGGAACTAAACCCTGACACGGATGACCTTCCGCTCCGAGCCAATACAAACCACATACTTGTCAGGCATTATGTTCTGGACCTGACAGTTAATTTTGACAGCAGCGTCATCAGTGGTGGTATCGTTCTGTTCCTGGAGCCGTGTTCTGGAGGGAGGAGGAAGGCTGAGGATGACAGTGGAGCTGGAGCTGGTGATGGTGCTGAGACTGGAGGCAGTCAGGCTGGGTGTAGATTTCAGGAGGTGGATGCAGTGGAGGATGTCACAGAAGGACTTGGGAAGACTACAACAAGGATGGAGATGACGTTTGGTGGTAAAGAAAGGGACAAAGCTGAACTTGAGGCTGACGGCGACAATATTCAGTCTTCACATTTGTGGCAAACCACCAGTGGGGATGATTTCACCTTAGTGCTGGACTGCTGTGACCTTGATGTATCTAAGGTCGAAGAAGTGGACATCGCCTCTGTCTCAGCCATGTTGAGCCTCCCACCAGAGGTTGAAACTGAAAGGTCAGGGGTCAATTCAGTGAGCCCACAAGCAGCTTTTATTCAGAACATTATCTCCATGCCCTCAAACCGATGGAAGCAGAAGCACCAGTTGTTTTCACTGTGTAGCCGTGCCCCTGGTGCTCAGGATGGCAGCTCACTGCATTTTCATAGAGACAGTTGGAGTCTGCAGGTGAGGAAGAAGGGGGTCACGTCACCTCAGGAGTTTCCCCGTGTCCTCAGGATCTGCTACGAGACGAGACCGACAGGAGGCTCTGTGAGGTGGACCAAAGACCAGGACAACAGGTTTGTCTCAGGAGGCAAATCCTTTAAAAAATAGTGGTTTAGTAGTATTAATACAGTAAATTTCAAAACTGGCAACTGGCAGCACATCTGCCCCAATTGTGAATCTGCTACTCACAGTGTAATATTCTGTGCTTGCAATGGTGGAAAATAATAATACCGATTCATTAATTCACGAAAACATACCTCAGGCTATTTTATTTTATTTTATTCTGTTCTGTTCTGTTCTGTGTGTGTGTGTGTGTGTGTGTGCGTGTGTGTGCGTGTGTGTGCGTGCGTGCGCGCGCGTGCGTGCGTGCGTGCGTGTGTGCGTGTTCGGTGGATCCTTTGAGCATTGCAATGAGGGTTGTTTATAGTTTACCATTGTTTACCCTTCCAGGGTGTGTGTTTACACTGCCGGCTCTCCCATCAACAACCGAGCTCTCTTCCCCTGCCAGGAGCCGCCTGTTGCCATGTCAACATGGCAGGCAACAGTACGGGCCTCCAGTGAGTGTGTGGTTTTGATGAGTGGGGAGGAGCAGGCGGTACCTACTGAGGACGAGGACACACGTAAGCTCCCGTAAAGCTTTGGAAAACCTTCAGCGACAACCAACAGAAGTCAAGTCGGTTTTATTACTTTTGTTTTTGTGCAGGATATGACATCAACTATCAAGACCCTGTATTAGAAAGTGTGGCATACTGTCAATTGACTATTTTTGTTCTATAATAAAAGTCAATTTTACTGAAATCTAAGTAGGGATGGGACCTCAAAACCTTTGGAGTAAATGGTCTGTACTTGTATAGCGCTTTATCACCTTTCGGTCTCAAAGCACTTTAACATGGTTTTCCCATTCACACACTAATGAGACAGATCACCATGCAAGGTGCTGCCATCAGGAGCACATTCACACACCGATGGTACACCATCGGGAGCAACTTAGGGTTCAGTGTCTTGCTCAAGGACACTTAGGCATGTGGACAGGAGGAGCTGGGGATTGAACCACCAACCTTCCGATTAGTGTGCAACCCACTCGACCATCTGAGCCACAGCCTCCCTAAAGCCTGAGTAAATGGGTCTATAGTGCTGATAATAAATATATTTAAATTTATTTAGACTTGTTTACATATTAGATCAAATATATCCTGATCTTTATAAATTCATCCAGAATCTTGGCCATTTTTTTTTTATTTTTTTTTTTAACTCCGTTTGGGATACGTTTTGTTAAGAAAGCAGGGACCACTGATGCATTTGAGAGATTGGAGTATTTTCTTAATGGGGGGGTTGGAAGAGAAACGAGCACTTTAAGAAACAGACACTTAAAAAAAACACCTGTCTAATTTTGGTACGATTTGGGACCATTTTCACACAAATACAGGCAGGTGTTTTTGTGCTGTTCCAGACCTCTAAAATTCTCTCTACAAGTCAAATCTTTTCATTAAGATTTATAGCATCATCTTACTGTCTGAGTCAGCAAGACAATGACAGAGAGTTGCTACAACAATGGATAAATGTGAATGAGATTAACGCAGCTGTACAAATCGATGTAAATTGAATTATAGCATTAACATCTCATAAATTGATTTATTTCTTTGATTGAAATAAAATTTTTAATTACTTTTAGCAACCGCTGCTTTAGCTTCTTTGGCATCTTAAATTTTGGCATGACTCTTACTCTTTATTGATAGAAAATGGCAAAAAAAAACATTAAATGTCAAAGTTGAACACAGATTGAATAGTGTAGTGAAATAAAAGGCTATTTCAAGGCAGATTTTCCCTCTATTTCTCTCTCCATGCTCTATGTCACTCATCTAAAGTCCTCTACTTCTCTACCTTTGACATTTCTCTCTTGCTCTTCATCTGCTCTGCAGAATTCTTAATCTGGAATTACTACGTCACTATGGCCATGCCCGCCTCCACCTTCACCTTGGCAGTGGGCCGCTGGCACCAAGTCACAGCAGAAATTCCCCCAGTACTGGAAAAAGGGGTGAGGGACGGGACGGATTGTGCGGAGACGGCCAAACCCGGGGCTGAGTATGAGGCTGAGCTCGTGTTTGGACTTGGAAGCTCCTCTAGTGAAGTAGTAAAGGGCTCTCCATTCCATACTGGCAGGTATTTTATTATTTTTCCCGTATTAATTTCTTCTTGTAAGCCGTCCTCCTCTCCAGATGGTTATTAACCCAAGTCTGGCCCTTCAACATTCCACCCTTAAACTTTCCTTTCACCACATCAGAAATGGCACAGGTGAAGTTCAGGTGATGGATAGGGTGCAGCGCTCAGCCAGCTTTTTCGAAGAAAT
Source organism: Embiotoca jacksoni (assembly GCF_022577435.1). NCBI lineage: Eukaryota > Metazoa > Chordata > Actinopteri > Embiotocidae > Embiotoca > Embiotoca jacksoni. The sequence goes on along the minus strand of NW_027185436.1, from coordinate 9,013,318 downwards.
ACATTAAAGTAGCACTTTGGGTTCAGTGCCAAGCAGAAATTATGTTTGGAGAGAAAAGCTAACATCATTTGTTGTAGAGGTATAGGATATAGAGTGCAGGTTAGAGAGGGCTGGTTTTCTGTCGGCAGGGCATGGTTAGGCTAGGGTCTCCCTCTCCACTGGCCAGCACAGGTTGGCAGGTCTGCCAGTGGTTTCCAGTAATCCTCCTCCCCTCATGGTTTTCCTCCAGCAGCAGCCCAGCCATAGCCTTCTGGAGGCCCCATGAATCTCCAACTACAAGGAAAGCCTTTATTTTCAGTGAATGGCTGGAAGGAAACTTGGCTGTCGCTCGAAACCTTTGGAACAGTCTCTATGCTAAGGATGGAGTTTGTGCTGGATATTGGATTAGAGTGAATGAGATTGCATGTCGGCACTTAGATATTTTTGGGATCATTGCGGTTTGCCTTTGTGATGTATATAGTCCATATTTCCATTGCTTTCATTTCCATGCTTAGCACAGAGGCACCGCAGAGTACACCGTATGTGGTTCAGCAGCTCAAGACCTGTATATTCTTTCAGTAGGACAATGAATTTAATAGTTGTTATTAACCTTGGATTAAACTTTTCTTCTTCTGTTTTAATCTACTTCAGCAGAGACCAGACCACCCGCTCAGACTCTGCACTCTGTTACTCTTCCCTGGAGGACGAGGGTCTCTCTGTAACTAATTATTCAGGCATGATGGATGACGACATCTCATGTTCCCATGGCGACTACCCTTGTCGATTTACTGAGCGGGTGGCTTGGTCCCAGCGGGTGATTCCACACCGTGTGTTTAGCCCTGTCTGCCTGCTACAGGAGGCTCAGGTAGAGTTCTGACAAAGAGACATTAAGACTTGAGCTAATGAGATTTTATATGATTAGATGAGACAGTTAGCATCAGTTCAAGTTTGTGTGTCCATTCCAGAGGTTTTCAGCTGCCATCTCTTGGCAGGGTGGTAAAAGTATGAGACCCTAATCCCATAAGGGCACCTAAAAACATTCCTGATGCTCCAAATGAGAATTTGTAAGAGGAATAACATTTAGAAGTATTAAATCAAAGGCTTTTGCCTATTCAGTCAGCTCTGACCCTCATGGTGGTTAAACATCTTTGATAACTTTAAGTGCAGCTCCCTGACACTTAATATCTTCTGACCTGGACTCCATAGAAACAGTATAGATACAGTATAGCCACAAACTGTTGCATATCCTAACCACCTGTATCAATATGCAGACATGGGACTGAAGTAAAACTTGGAGTTGTATTGTCTTCATTTTTTGAGAAACTTGTTGCTTTTGCAGATGGCAGTCCTCAAGCTTTTGCCTCGATGTTTGGCTGCAGCCTACGCCGTTCTAGGGGTCCATCCCTTCCCCCGCCTTGACGTTCTCATCGTCCCAGCAGGGTTCTCCAGTCTGGGCATGGCCAGGTAATGACACCTACAGTATATTCTTCAGTAAGACGATGCAGATAGTGTAAAATGTTGGGAAGAGGATAGTGTGAGGAATTTGGAGAGACAAAGGTGTTTTCGGACCAAACACTTGTGGGCCTCTATTTGAAACTCGTTTCTCTCCTCTGAAACTGGATTGCTGTTTACACTGTGTTTTAAATGTGCCGATTGCTGTGGTGCTGTGTTCACACCGATCACTGTACACTTACATCATCGCAGTTCCTATTGTAATGGGAAGAGTATCTAACCAGGGGTGGAAGCTAACAAAGTCCCATAAAAACGAAGTTATAGGAATTTAAAAAGTTTCCCCGATGCAGACACAGAAAAAGGGGAACTCCGTCCAGCTGCTCTTGGAACTGTGAAATAGTTCCTGCCGTCTAAAAACGCCTGGTGAAGAGGCCCCCAATTTTAATATGTATAATAGAGAGCTTTTACAGGTATTTTGCCTATTTGGTGTTGAAGGTACTGATGGTAGAGAAACAACATAATGATTGATTTATTGACCACTTCAGAGCAGCAGAAACAATCTGGCAACACAACACTGTCATTACTTTTTAAGTTGACCTTGCAAACCGGTGCCTTGTTACACGTTCAGCAGATGCAGAACAACATTAGACTTCATTTGGAGTTGTCTTTTATAACTGGATTATTATTATGGATTATTATGGATGTACATTAAATCCAATATTTAGCTCAATTTTGGCCTTCAAAAATGGCTCGTAACTACTAAGTGCTCCAGTATGTTCACCAGCTATTAACTAAATTGTTTACTGATTGGTGCTTAGTAGTTTATGTACAGAGTTCTTAGAGCTTTGTTTGCTGAGAACAGCTGCCTGCTGCATCTGGAAATGGCGCTGATGAGAGCTGTGAGAATGAACCAAAACAGTGAGCTTGCAGGCCGCAAAACCAAAACAGTGAGCTGAAAGATGCAGAAATGGTCCGCGTAGGGTAATTGCAGCAGTGGCAATTAGCTATGGGTTTGTTGCTACACCTTTCACAAAACACATTGTCATTTTATCTGGTGTAACTGTAATACATTGATTATAGCTGTTCTGGGTTAGCATTATTTACTGTCTACTGTGCAGACACATTTTAGCATAGTAAATAAAAAACAGTGAAACAGAGTGACAACCAAGAACTTGTTTTCCAACTTTATCTTGCTGCTTCTGCTTTGGTTTTTCAAGTAAAATGTTTCTGGGATGCATGAATAACGACACGCTTCACATTTCAAAACCCCCGCACTCTGTCTCAATCTGTACTGTGGAGATCCTCCACACAGGAATTCTTTCTGAATTAAAGAGTCCAACCATAACTCCCTCTAAACTTTGTTCAATCACTTGTTAGTCCTCCTTTTCTCCCTAGAATGACTGCTTCTGTACACTCTCCTTTGTTAATTCATTGTCACATAATTAACCCTTGTCTATTCTTTTATTTTCCTATTCCCTCATCCTGTCTCCAAAACTCACCACTTCTTTCTACCTTCATTCCCTTTTCCATCCCAAACAGCTCTCTTTCCTAATCCTTTTCCAAATTTTTATTCCAATCCTTTTTCACTCTTCTAAAGAACTCCCAACATGTCCCTTAACCTGCTCACACTTCTCTCTTTTTTTCATTTAAACCGTGCAGCTGACACTATCAGCCAAGTCAGTCAAGTTTACTTTCTCCATCCCTTCTTCCAAATAAAACATGGCTCATCCCTCCTTTTTTTTTTTTCCTACGCTCCAAACCCTTACCCCAAACCCTGACCCTCGTGATGAGAGAGGTGGCTAACCTCCTCTCTGGGCACAGCGAGTCAATCAATAGGCTGCTCTGTTATATCTTTTTTTCAGGCTGTTTCAGGTGGTCTTCAGGCTCTCTCACACTAGACCTGTGTGTATTTATGTATGTATGTTTTAGTGGAGGTCTGGAGGCAGATGGGTGGGCGTAAAGCCACTGGATGACAGATTCTCTGTCGTACGCACTGTAGATAATTCTCCTCTATGTATTTGTTTCTTCTCCACCATCACCCTGTTGCTTTCTTTAGATGCTTTTCCAACCTTGCCCATGTTTATTCTCCTTTTATTACCTTACTCTCCCCTGTTTTCTATCTTCTTCTGTCCTGCTTCGGTCACTTCTTCTTTACCCTCCACTACCTCTTACTTTTCTCCTTTCATCCCTTGACTTTCTGTTTCTCTCTTTTCTCTCATAATATCCTTCAATCTTCAAGTCCCCTGTGTTTGCAACCCTTCTCCGTCGCCTCCACTTCGGTCGATCACTCTTCAGTCTGGCCTCAAGCATTCCACAGTAGTGATAGTTTCTCTGGAAAAATCAACTTTTATATTTTCTCTGCAGTTGAGTTCTTTCAGGTGACATATGGTGTCCTTTTAGATATAACTGCAAACAGCTGGGAGCCATATGAATGAAGTTAAAATTGGAAGTTAAAGCGAAGTAAAGACCATCAATGTCTGGCCTTTTTTAAAAAAAAATTATGCTGATAAAGTAAACTGATTAGGGTGGTCAGTAAACATCCCAGTGTCTGCGGTCTGCAGCCACAGTCTCTTTTCTTCTCTGTCTGCCTTTCTCCTCCTCTGTCGGCCTCCTTACAGAGAAGTGCCCCAGACAGGATATGAGCTCATACCTGAATATGTATTCTGTGTGAATTTCTGACGTTACAGCCAAGATTGGTCTCAGTCAGGGATATTTTGAACGACAGAGGGCGACAAGAGGATCGTCAACCTTGCATATTTATTTTAGCTACATCACCCAAAATACAGAGTGCTCTTTTGATCTATGAAAAATCTCTTCCCCCATCTCATGAAAATGTGTCTCCCTGCTGTATTTATTTTGAATGGACATCAAGTGCTGACATAGAGGCTGTTCTGCTGTGGTTGTTGTCTGACGGATGTTTTCTTTTCCTTATGAGGACAGCTCCCAGGCACTTATCCCTCTTTCACTGGCTGCTTAGGCTCCAGTTAGCTGCAGATGGCAGAGGAGAGATTTAGGGCCTTCATTAGGCTTCAGACAGCACCTGCACTGACTCCCTATAAAACTCTGCATGGCTCTCAACCCAATGTCAATTCACTGCATCCTCCCCTCGGTACTGGTTGTTCAGTCCTGGATGCCTCTACACTGTAACCACAGGGCTGTGCCATAAGAAGGCTGGGAGGTCAACCAAAATGCAAGATTGAGCTAGATTGAGATGGAGATGAGAGACACGAAGAGGGTAAAGGCGGGGTTCACAACAGGCCAGCCGACCCCCAGGATGTGGGAGAGGATGTGTGGATTATTCCCAGCAACAAAAGCCATTAGGCCTTGGAAGGACTTCAGAGACTGGCGCTATTTAATCTAGAGATTGGGAGGTATGTGGGCCCCAGCCGTTGGGATCAAGCCAAGCGCAGTTTTTGTGCAGTGCCCCAGTGGAAACAGCAGGAGTGGAGGGGCTCCGGGCCAGGGAGCTGTGGCAAGGAGGCATAAAGCTGTTGTAGTGTGATACAGAGAAGGGAGGGCAGGGGAGGAATCACAGTGGCGTGAAGTTTTTATACCCAGATAGGAGAGGGAGGGCAGGAAACTGAAGATTAAGAAGTCAAGTAAGGGCATGTCTGCATTCAAGGGCTGTGCCACGTACACTGCACGCCCACAAGGCTCTCTGAATCACAGACACACAAAGAAAACTTGAGTTGCGCAAACGTAGCTTCCAGGGTATGAAGCCAGTCAGCAGAACACAGGATTTTGCATCGCCAATTTTAGTTTATTTTATGTAACAATGTGAGCAACAATCTGCTATGTTTCAACCTAATCGTTGTGTTCTAGGAGTTCTTCAGTAGTCCAAGTTATCAACAGATGCATATTGGCCTCTCACAGGAATACTTATGACAAACAAAATCTTCTCTTTATGTCTATCTAAATCATCATCATTATCATTCTTCAAGCTTAGAGAGAAGAACGTGGAAGCACTGTGGTGTTACCTCTCTTCATGATGTTACTAAAGCTTTTGAGACACTGAAGAGCTAATAAGGAGAAGAAGAAAAGTACAGTATGGTTAAACATTGATAGAGGAGTAAGGATGGGGGTTTAAGAGGTGTCTGGGTGTTCTCTCACTGAGCATGACTGTGGAATCCCTTAAAGTTAATTTTGCATCCATTCTGTATAGAAAGCTCACTGTCCTGAGACCATGAGAAAGGTGTAAACTAAAGCTCTAAATATAATAAATCGGCTCTGAGTTGTCATCATCAGGCCACCCGCCATTTCCTGTACATTAGTAATTATGTGTGTGTGCGTCCATATTTGTACATATGTGTGTTTCTTTTTATCTGCCTTAGCTCATACTATTAGATTTTTTTTTTTCTCTGAATGTGTAATCTGTCCATCGCATCTCGACCACGTCATTTGGTTCTGACAGGAAGGGCACGGCATTTCCTCTCGCTCTTTGAAGCTGAGGTCTATGTATCCCAAAGTGCTGGCTGGACTTGCGGGACTAATCTGAGATCATTTGTGCCCAAATGAAGACATATCCGACGTCCCTCGGAGAGAGCGGTGGTTTTCAAGTGTTGAAATGGGCCTTTTAGTCGTGTGGGTGATGTGGGTTTTGTTTTGCGTCAGTGTAGACAGGCAGATTCCTGTGCTTGTGCTCGTATGAATGTGTGTATTGTTCAAATAATGGTGGAAGGATGTGTATTTACTGTGATGACATGACGTCAGAGGATTGTTACTCGGACCATTTGTCATTGGCCATTAATTGACCCGGATCAATGTGCGGCAATTTCCTGTTGCTGTTGGAGTTTTTGATGGCAGGGGAAGGGAGGGCCGCCCCACACCACTTGATGGTAGGCTCTGATAAACACACACACACACACACACACACACACACACACATGTAAACATATCTGTCTCTCAGCATGTCTCATTGCACTTTTTATTTTCAGCAGCGTCCTTGATAATTGCTGTTTTTCAAGCTGAATAACAGAAAAACATTGGACAAGCAGGCTTCTTGCAAACATGTTTTTGACAAAGTAGCTTTCATACTTCTCCAACTATATGTATGGTTTCCCCTGATTTTATTCAGTACATTTCTCATCCTGCTGTGTGTTTTATGTATTTTACTCAACTCTAACCACATAGGGAGTGTCCGCCTGAAGAAAACGGTTGAAGTTGTTAAACTGCTAGTTCCACTTGCAGGACAGCCAAACTAGGCAGCCATATAAATGTCACAGGCACAGCTAAAAATTATGACTGCTGTATACCTCTTGACCTCTCTAAGTGGCAGTGGAGGATTTTCAGCCTGACTTCAGTCGATTGCATTGTTTGTTTATGGACTAGCAGGAAGTTACATTGCCCATTGGTCACTGTTGGGAGGAAGTAGGGAGCTGGAGTGCCAGGGGGAGTTAGTACCCTGCAGGATGATCCCCACTGCCCTGGAGCTCTTTAGATAGATAGATAGATAAATAGATAGATAGTTACTTTATTAATCCCACAAGGGGAAATTCTTTCGCTACAGCAGCATTTATAGATACAGGAAAGCAATAAAATAACAGTAAAAAAAATATTAAATATAAAAATGCACAGTATATACAATAAAATAGAATAAAATAAAATAGAATAATTAAATTAAATTAAAACTAACTAAACAATAGTGCAAAGTTTTTTTTATTTTTTATATTTAAACAAACAAGAAAAACGTGAAAGAAAAAAGTGTGCCACTTAGGCTGTTTTTCATCTTTTATAGGGCCAGACCAGTGGTTTTGCATGTTTTAACCCAGTAAACATTACAGATTCTTCACATTACCGCTGACCTTTTTGTAATTAATAAATTGACCTCCCGCCTTCCACAGAAACATTGGGTTGACTGTAATAGATGGTATTTATTTTAGACTTGTTTCCGAATGGCAACCTTTTTAGAGAACATCCAATTCACATAGTAGCTCTGACAACGGACAAAAATACATTATTAGCTCTAAATTCCTGCAAGTTGATTTCCATGAAATACCAAAATTACTGGAAATTGATGAAAGAATCCAAAAACTTAGTCAGCAATAAAGGGATGAATCATAAAAATGCAATATCTCATAAGATCATCATTATGGAAAGATCATTAACTTTGAGGAAGGAAGTTATTGCTACATCTTGCATAATAGCAAATGAAATAGAAGAGCAGACCGCCAAATCTTAATCTCAACCTGCCCCAGTTTCCAGCATCTCTCTCACTCTCTTGCCTGATTGGTAATGATTCTCCACCACTTTGCACCCCTGACTGAACCGCACATCCGCCTCCTTGTTGAGCTGGGCTGCCCCCTTTTTTCTTTGGTCCTCCTTCCTCCATTTCTCTCCCACTCTTCCCACTACTGCTTGTCCTTCCCTTCTTCCTTCTGATGTCTCAGTGGATTTCTTGCCTTTCTGCTCTCCTCTCCAGTTTGCAAAAGTAACCCAAGAAGTGTGTGACACAGGCTTGCTCTTTCAAAAGTCAGTTGGGGGGGGGGGGGGGCAGGATGTGGGAGGCTGGATTTTTTTTTTTTTTTTTTTTTTTGGCACAGAAGACAGCTATTAATCAAATAGTCAAGGATGAGGTGTTTCTTTCTTCCCACCTTGAGTGGATCTCCTGTGCGTCTATAGCCACACAAAGGTGCCTAGGGAATTGAAAAGGCAGCTCTGCATGCCTGCACCTGGACAGAAGGAGAGGGAGGGTCTTGTGCACGCTTTTAAAGTGATTGTAAGCAGTTAAGATTTTTAGGTGAGCTTTATTTCTTTTTCTCCAAAGTTCCCCTTGTTGGTCTGCTCGTTTCCTGCTGAACACACACGTGGGACAGCCTCAAACCCCACAAGCAGTGGCTATGGACATCCATCTCTTCTTAATTCCTTGTCTCTTTTTCTTGGTTACACCCGCCTCTTTGCTCTTAATGAAGATAGCAGGGTACAGTTTAGCAAGTGTTTTGTTATTGCAGGAACATTCCTTTCTAGTTATTTTGGGCGTCTCAGCTTACCTTCTCTATCTGCGGTATAAGTTTACCTGCAGTATCCTCTCACAGCTGAAGGACCCAACTTTGAACTCTTCTGCCGCTTGAGAGAAGAAGGTCCTGCATTTTTGTTGTGAAGTGTTTTTTTCACCGGAATAATCCAAAAACAATTTGTTTACAATCGTTATTGAATTTCTGTTGATGGGATGTGCGTGCAGCATGGCTCACCACTCTAACCAGTGTCACATGTGCTGTTTTTTCCCCACACATGTGCTTCCTCTGTCACCAGAGGTTGGTCAGTGATAGCTTGTTGCTTTGAACTTCCCTTATATGAGAACCTGCTGGCAACAGCTGGCATATAGTGCTACATTTAACAGTAACACAGACGCACTGTGCCATAACTCTGGATTAGAGGCTATTGCAAGACAGGCCTGTCACTACACACCCATTCTACTAACTAATGGATGAGTCCACAGGACCCATTCCCTGGAGTGATGGATGGATCCATTGTGTGGCATAGGGGACGTTGCTGCTGATCTTGACGTGCATCCTGGGGCATGTGTGTGATAGTGGAACCTCGAGGCTCGGGGTAATTTCATTTGTCTGTGCAAAGCCAGACAGTTTAATGTCCGTGGGTCCTCTGCGCTGAACCGACCAAAATGAGACATTTGAAACAAAGTGCTGTGAAATGCTCTCTGGTAATGCCTCTGATGTCTGGGTTTGCTTTTAGCCTCAGGGAAAGAGCTGTGCTCCAAGCTGGTCCACCATTTGCTTTTGCAGTTGGCTGTTTTTAATGATCCTTGCGGGCTCTGTGGATGGCAGTGTTGGTCTGTCAGTTTCTCTGGCGACTGGTCAACCTACCAATTTGACCAACACAGAAATATAATTTATATGTTAGACTAAATTCAGAGGATGCATCCTGATAAGTTTGCCGTTCCCATGCCTTTCTCTGTAGAGCCTTCAGTGAGTCAAGTTTTCTATTTAACCTGTGAAAACATTTTAACATCTACTGGAAGGATTGACACATTTTGTGTGGACATTATAGTTCCCAGACAATGAATACCAATGATTCCGTATTTCTCTGGTTCCACTATGAAGTTCATAATTCGGTCTTTGAGTGAAATATCTCAACAATTATTGGGCAGATAGCAATTGAATTTGGTAATGTTTTATAATTTCTTAAAATTGCAAAATACTGACATAGCCATGAGCCTCAACTGTATTTTGTGATCATGCTAAATAAGGTGATACCGAACATGATGAACAATATACCTACTCAGTATGTTAAATTGCTGATGCAGGTTTGAGCACAGCCTCACAGAGCTGCTAGCATGGCTGCACTCTAAAGTCTTCTTTTTAATCAAAATGGATCTTGATTTAAACTAAGTGAAGTTTAAAATACCGTTTTTAAAAAAAAAAATTTACTCCATTATCTATTTGATATTTAGTCTTTCCATTGAATTTGTTGTCAAATAACAGAATTTCACCAGCCTTATGTTCTAAGCATTTCCATTTACTGTCACATTATATGTGTTGCTCTCCTCTTTATGTGTTAACACCTGTTGAGATAGTTCTTGTACCTTGTTCCAATACGTTTTCTGCCATGATTATATATTGTTGTATCATGTTAGTGGGTTGTTGCGAAGCATTCATATCAAACACCTATGATGTATAGCCATCAGCTACAGTTGTTTTTTTTCTGACATGCGGGCGGCCTGGTCAGGTGGCAGCCTGAACCCTCTGTCTGGAAGACAGCTCTGCCCACTTGGCTAATTTCACTTCGATCTCACCTTCATCCATCTTTCCATTCTGTCAAACACTTCATATATAGCCTCATAGCACTGAGCCGTCTTACTTTCCATCCCCTCACTGTCTCATTCTCTCACATTACGTAAGAGAGGGAAAAAAATGTGTCTATTTATTACCCTACAGGCATGAAAATGTCTCAAATTGTAATCCTATGAAAGCGATTGGTCCTGTCTTTTTCATTGAGGCAGTAGTGGAAGCCAAAAGAGGGGCTCTGAGTGCTGTGGGATGAGTGATCGAGGTTGTATGCAAATAGCTACAGTGATACAGGAATGTGGGTTATGTCAAATAAATGTCATGTCAACATCTCCCTTAGGCTGATTGACAGGGGCTTGTTGTAGCCCGATCTGCTCAAACTGCACTGCATTAGCGCTCATAAAAACACTGTGTACGTCCTTTTTTAAATCAATCCTATTAAATACTAATGTATCAAAGCAGTATAGAACTGTAAATCTTTGATCTAGAACTTGATGATATTTTGCACCTTTGGGAAGCCACGTGTGAATTTAGATTTCTTCTCTCGTGCTTCCTCCCGTTGCTTTTTCAAGTGTTGTCTTGAAGGTGTCAGCGTTTCCCTGCTGAGTCATTCATTGAATTGAAAGTTCTTGCTGTTTGCTCTCCAATATTTTGGCAGCTTGACAACATTCAACCACTCTAAAAGAGTTTGGCATTACAGAAGAGTGTCCATACTGTTTTAAATATGCGCTCACACACTCAAGTACATTCTTCTTGCATGACATCAGTTTTTGGACTCTGTACTAAACAAGGAACAAACTGCACTGTGGATTGTTTCACTGTTAGATGTCTGATGGTGATGATCAGACATTTGCTGTCACTTCCCAGCTGATACGCATTGAAAGTAGATTTTGCTAAGAGTATGTGGGTGTGTGTGGTTGTGCATATCTGTGCCTGTGATTTTCTCCTGGATTATGTGGGTGCTCTGTTGTACCTTATGCCCCTTACATGTTATTGAGCCTTTGTGTATATCTCTGTTTGTGTACACAAGCATTTCTGACTTTATCAGGTCTTGACCCACATGACCTGCTTATAGTTCGGTATCTATGTATCCAAGAGTGGGCATTAAAGTTGAAATGGCAGGAAACTAATGCAGTCTAACCTTGAAATGTGCCACTTATTTCTCATGTTCCAGCACAAAGCCTAATTTTCTCCAGACTTGAGGAGGAGAGTCGCCTCCTTGCTCCTGATGACCTATGATATCTTTTCAGCAATTTATTTTCAGGCTCTGATGAGATAAAGTACATGTGGGTGGGGTGGCTCTCTGGGGGCCCCAGCCTGGCCCCCCCGTTCATGTGATCAGGCCCTACATGGAGTGGCATTTGGCCTGGCCCTGTGGGGCCCCGTCTGGGAGTAGAGAGCTGATCTGCAGCCAGCCTGGAATGCCAGACATTTGAAGTCAGACTTGTTAAAAAAGAATGAAGGGTGGTAGGAGTTTGGTCAAACAGGCCCCTGTGTCTAAAATAGCCCACAGACTCTGTCCAAGGGGGAGGGAAAGGAGACAAAGCTTCTTCCCGTAAGATGACATTGCGAAAAGGCCAGCCCTCCAACCTTTGCTTGACTAGAAAAGAATAGACAAATTGTACTTTGTGTGTTTTTTGTCCATCTGTCAGTGCATCTTAAAAAGTGTTTGTTTCTGTATAGGTATGCAAATTATGTGCATAATCTGTGAAATTTCACCAAAGATCCTGTAATAGCTTCTATGTCACACTGGTTCAGTGGTTCAACAGTTTTCCCTGCAGGGAGTTGACACTGCACTTGAGGAGAGAGCAAAACTTGTCAAACAAGTGAGAGACCACAGGATGCTCTCTCTCTCTCTCTCTCTCTCTCTCTCTCTCTCTCTCTCTCTCTCTCTCTCTCTCTCTCTTCTGTTATGGCTTTCTCTCACACTATAAATATCTATCACATAATCTTTACATTTACTCTCTAAATCTATTTTCTCTCTCTCTTCTCATGTTTTTTACATTTTTCTATCCACGATGTTACCGCCCTCACTCTTATCCTCTCATTTACACTTACAGTATACACACTCAGCTCTCATCATCTTCTTCCTCCTATCTATCCTCCTAGCTGTCTCGTGGGGCTGTTTTACTGGTGTCCCAGCTATGTGCTGAGCTGGGCTGTGGATGTCAATTACAAGGCTATGATATGGCCCCTGCTGCATTATGCATGGAAGTGTCCCGCTGGGGGAAAAAAATGGCCTACAGCCAGGAACGAGGGATGGAGAGATGGAGGGATGAATAATGGATGGAGAGATGGAGGAGCGAAACACTATTGCAATCTGTGTCTCACCAAATTGAAGACTTGCCCTGTCTCACACCTCTGAAGCTCAGGGCCGAGCCAACCGGAGTGACTCAGAGTTGTGAGGTTGTCGTGAGAAAGCACAGGAGGACTTTAATCAGTATTTCATTTTGTGCGTTAAGACCCAATGGGGTGCTGTCATCTGAAAGGTCACCTAAGGTCTCTGTCTGTTATTCTATGTGCAGACAGCCGCCCATCATGATCAGTTTTGTTTATCTCCTTCTGCACGTTAATTCCTAGCACTCTTTGACATCCTTTACATGTAGAATTTGTAGTTTTGAGTGGTTTTCGAGCCTATTTGCGCATACTTTTCTCTGAGCCTTAAGACACAGCGAATGAACAAGAACAAGAACAAGATATACAGTGGGTACGGAAAGTATTCAGACCCCTTTAAATTTTTCACTCTTTGTTTCATTGCAGCCATTTGCTAAAATCAAAAAAGTTCATTTTATTTCTCATTAATGTACACTCAGCACCCCATCTTGACAGAAAAAAACAGAAATGTAGAAATTTGTGCAAATTTATTAAAGAAAAACTGAAATATCACATGGTCATAAGTATTCAGACCCTTTGCTCAGTATTGAGTAGAAGCACCCTTTTGAGCTAGTACAGCCATGAGTCTTCTTGGGAATGATGCAACAAGCTTTTCACACCTGGATTTGGGGATCCTCTGCCATTCTTCCTTGCAGATCCTCTCCAGTTCCGTCAGGTTGAATGGTGAACGTTGGTGGACAGCCATTTTCAGGTCTCTCCAGAGATGCTCAATTGGGTTTAGGTCAGGGCTCTGGCTGGGCCAGTCAAGAATGGTCACAGAGTTGTTCCGAAGCCACTCCTTTGTTATTTAAGCTGTGTGCTTAGGGTCATTGTCTTGTTGGAAGGTGAACCTTCGGCCCAGTCTGAGGTCCAGAGCACTCTGGAAGAGGTTTTCTTCCAGGATATCGCTGTACTTGGCCGCATTCATCTTTCCTTCAATTGCAACCAGTCATCCTGTCCCTGCAGCTGAAAAACACCCCCATAGCATGATGCTGCCACCACCATGTTTCACTGTTGGGATTGTATTGGGCAGGTGATGAGCAGTGCCTGGTTTTCTCCACACATACCACTTAGAATTAACGCCAAAAAGTTCAATCTTGGTCTCATCAGACCAGAGAATCTTATTTCTCATAGTCTGGGAGTCCTTCATGTGTTTTTTGGCAAACTGTATGCGGGCTTTCATATGTCTTGCACTGAGGAGAGGCTTCCGTCGGGCCACTCTGCCATAAAGCCCCGACTGGTGGAGGGCTGCAGTGATAGTTGACTTTGTGGAACTTTCTCCCATCTCCCTACTGCATCTCTGGACCTCAGCCACAGTGATCTTTGGGTTCTTCTTTACCTCTCTCACCAAGGCTCTTCTCCCACGATTGCTCAGTTTGGCTGGACGGCCAGGTCTAGGAAGAGTTCTGGTCGTCCCAAACTTCTTCCATTTAAGGATTATGGAGGCCACTGTGCTCTTAGGAACCTTGAGTGCTGCAGAAATTATTTTGTAACCTTGGCCAGATCTGTGGCTTGCCACAATTCTGTCTCTGAGCTCCTTGGACAGTTCCTTCGACCTCATGATTCTCATTTGCTCTGACATGCACTGTGAGCTGTCAGGTCTTATATAGACAGGTGTGTGCCGTTCCTAATCAAGTCCAATCAGTTTAATTAAACACAGCTGGACTCCAATGAAGGAGTAGAACCATCTCAAGGAGGATCAGAAGAAATGGACAGCATGTGAGTTAAATATGAGTGTCACAGCAAAGGGTCTGAATACTTATGACCATGTGATATTTCAGTTTTTCTTTTTTAATAAATTTGCACAAATTTCTACATTTCTGTTTTTTTCTGTCAAGACGGGGTGCTGAGTGTACATTAATGAGAAATAAAATGAACTTTTTTGATTTTAGCAAATGGCTGCAATGAAACAAAGAGTGAAAAATTTAAAGGGGTCTGAATACTTTCCGTACCCACTGTATGATTAACAGTCAGGACTAAAATTTGTGTTTGGCATCCAATTAACTGTCAGAAAGTGTAATTTTATTTCTTTAATGCATTGTTCAGAGGAACATATCTAAGTAGTGAAGAGTAGAAAGCAGACTTAATATTTATTGCACCCTAAGGGCAATTTGTTGTACAGCCAGCAGTCAATTACAAAACCAATAGAGATCACAGAAGCAAAATAAATCAGGATATGTTCATTTGGTACATTCATTCATTTACATGCTTTAAAGGTGTCGGTGGCCAATTCAAACATCCAATCATTAAACATGAAGTAATGTTAGAAAATATTAGAAAATCATTACTAACCTTAATGAGAAGATCGAGGCCAAATTTGTCTTTTTCTTTGTCACCTCCATGAGTGTCTTTGATCCATTATCTAACTGGAAATCCCCCTGTAATCTATGAAAAGAATCTAAATGACACCATAATAGTTCGGAATATTGTTTTAATTGTATGACCATGGACTCTAAAAGAGTTAAAAAGAAAAGTCTTGTCACAATCGAGTTTGGTTAGAAGCAAAATAAATCAGGATATGTTCATTTGGTAAATGTTTTGATTGTAGGAAGTCAACAAGTGTGTGATATAAAGACAGTGGAGGATACAAATTATTATGCAAAGTAAGAAGTATTTGCACATTTTGTGAGAGTTGCAGTATTACCACTTATTGCTTTGTGATTGATTGTAATTGTTGATGTAATCAGCAGCTTCAGTAAGTAATTTGTTTGTGAGCCGTGTTTGCTGATTTGTAAAATGGAGATTAAATGAGAAGCACCTTGAACATGTGGAATTAAGACTGTATTTCATAGCAAATTATTGTCTTATACTTTGTTTGAAAACAGCACTGAAGTTATAGATTGATATCAAAGCTCCACAGTGGCCCTTGTCTCAGATCAAAAGTAAAGATGAAAGGTCTATACAGGTTCATGATATGCATGGATGTGTGTGAAAGTCTTCTCCTGGGTGTATCCCTGGCAGGTCCCTGATGTCACCTGATGTCAGTCAGCGTATCAGTGAACGTGAAAGATGCCGTTGTTCCTCATCACCACCACGGTGGGATGACACTATTTGTCACTGCAGTGATGGATTCCGTCTCCCTCAGAGGAACATGTGCAAGCGCCGTCTCTGAAAGGCTGTCTTTGTGTTTCACACTCACTCGCTCACACACACAGACACACGCAATGCTGGAGCTGACAACAAAGGCGTGCTTATCCAATTGTGGGGGAATAAGATTAGGCTACAAAGAAACTCATAAGGCTAATGTTAGCATGTCCTGCGAGAGCCTTTGTTTGTGTAATCAGGAAAAACATGGGATTATATTTGAAATGCTGTCTCGGAAATGGTGGACATAAGACACTATTGTACGATGTTGACATGCTCCTAAATAACTGAAGGGGCCGACTTGCCTTGTATCTGATGCTGCAATCCTCAGGGAAATAAAGAGTAGTTGTGTTGTTCAGATCTTTTCCTCCACAATAGATTGTCTGGCAGACCCGGCCTGACCTTCGTCTTTACTCACTGTTTACCTTTATAATTGATTTAGTATGTCACCATAATTAGGTTATAGTAAGGGGAAAGAAAACCTCCTCTGTCATCTGGTATGTTAAGATGCTAATCTTTCCTTGATGAGAGCAGCTCATTTTACAGTTGCTGTAATTCATCCATAGCAGCAGCAGTATGTGTGCTTATTGTAGCTGCAGGAGTAAACTGTCAATCCAACAGGTGAAGTAATTGTAGCTGCTTTGTCTCAGGAGTTTTAAGTAGAAAGGGAAACACTGCATTGTGTGGCCTACTACTTCCATAGTTCCCTACATTACATTGACAGTGCTTAAGATGAAGACATTTCATCTGTAACATAAATGCATCTCCACCATATCTGTCATCACAGTTGGGTGGTATGACCCTGAGAGAAATACTTTTCAACAGAGACCTGCAGTTTGCCATAAATTCTCTCACCAAGGTCAGGTCAATGGTGCCTGGGACACTTAAGATCTTGAGAGTATGAAAGGAACTCTAGACAGTCCGTTGTTGTTATATAGGCCAGGAGAGAGAGAGAGGCCATTCATTCGCACCTCTGTGACCCCTCTCCCATTCTTCTGTTGAATAATAGCCTGCCTCTCGCAGTCGGCCCTAAGCCCCTCAGGGCACCCAGAGCCTCTTACATAAGAAAGAAGTAAAGAATGCTCCAGAAATGTCTTCAGCCATGACCTTGGCTTTGACGGAGCACTGTGATTGGTCCTGTTCTAGCAGCGCTGCCTCATGGATATAAAATCACATGCTTTATGTATTCCTGCATCTGTATGCGACTGAGAGTCTACTGTATGAAGATGTCATGTTGTTGAATTAAAAAAAATGACTTGAAATGGAAATTCTGCCTGCTCATTTGGCAATGTTTGTCTTTCAGTGAGTTGGTTTCCCACTTTGGTTACAACTACCATGAAATCTGATATTGCAGTCAATGTATCCAAGATGATGTAAACTATCTAATTTTAATGATTCCCTGACGTCTCGTAACCTAGCTGAGTGACAATTGATAAATTATGTACATACATTCATGTTCCCCTCAAAATACATTGCACTTATCTTGGCGGCCCCTTAACTTCTCATCTGATGCCCCTGTTAGGTCACAATTTTAATCTTCACAGACACTTAGCACTTTGTGTTTTGTGCTAATCAACAAATGTTAGCAAGGTAACCTCTTCAAAGATGCTGCATTGAATATGGCAAAAGCCTCCAAACATACATAGAACTGACGGGTATGTGAATGCGGAGTGGCACTGTGCCTGTTTCAGCACTGCAATATTTCCTACAGGAAACCATTTTGCAGTGAAAAACAGTTTCCAAACCCTCAACAAACCTGAGATTTATTTCCTTAATTGTCAGGAAAGGGAAAGTTGAAGAAAAGACCTACAGTCTCCATTTAAACTTTTTAAAATCAGGTATCAAAAATGGACAGAAATGGAAACCATTATCTACATACTGTAGTGTTTACTGACTCACATTTGCTAACCATTTCCTATTCAGTTTTGATAAACTGTTCTCATTAGCTAAATGGCTTAATGAGGCTTTTGAGCCATTTTATCTCTGTAGAACCTGAAATAGCCTCCTATCTTTGTTTGTGTATTTTATTATCTGAATATTTACATGTATGCAGTTCTATCGATGGTGCATGGAGGCCAACGCTAGTTGCAATATTTACTTCGCATGTTTAATATTCTAAAGTAACCCTGCCTTGATAAATCGATAGCAGTTGGGCAAAACCTTTTACAATAGCTTGTTTGAATGTGATTTATTTTGTCCTGTGTTGGTTGACTGAAGTTCAGTTAAGTGAATATGATGTTCTCGCTACAGGGCAGTTGTTTTTTGCCAGATGAGTAAGCTGCCCTTCCTTAAACATAATGTAGAAGACGGAGAAAAGGGCGAGCAGTTTGTGACGCTGATGCTCATTAGAACACAAGTGTGGGTTTGTCTTACATGATGTGCTCTGGCAAAATTTTCTCTAATCATAGGTGTGGAGCATTACCTCAGAAACTCTTTGATCTTTTTGGAGGGAAGTACAGTGTGTACTGTATTTTTTTTTTTTTTCTTCTGAACAAATTATTTTAACTCTTGTTGTCCCCTCTGTATTTTTCTGTCTCTCTCGTACTTCCTGAACTTTCTGGATTGTAGCCTTTTCATTTTCCCATCTGCTAATTCTTATCTCCTCTTTATGCCCTACTCCCTCCCTTATTCCTCACTCCGATACTCCCTTTTATAATTTATTCCTGGCTTTATCCCTCTTGTTCATCCTTTATCTCATGTCATGTCATTTGTCTTCCCCAGCCCCCATATAATCTTCCTGTCTCAGAGTGTGTTATACGCCGGGAGTCCTGGTTCTGGAGAGAGCAGCCTGTCTCTGTGTGGCTCCAGGATTTGCCATGAGATTGCCCACTCCTGGTTCGGCCTGGTTATCGGAGCCAGAGACTGGACTGAGGAATGGATCAGCGAAGGCTTTGCCACCTGCCTGGAGGACATTATCTGGGCCCGTGCACAACAAGTACAATACAGTTGCCGTCTTTTGATTGTAGTTTTCTTTTAAACTATTTTATAAAAGTAACTTAATAGTGGCCTTTTTTAGGCTGTCATCTCAGGTAGACAAAAACTTTAGGATGTTTAATAGAAGCTGTCAAAGACACCATATGACATGTAACGTATGGACAAATTGATACCACAGAGAAAGCAACTTTATCTCATCAGAAACAGAAACCAGTCAATGAAAAACAACCCCAGGAATCATTAAGTTAATGTGATGTTTATGTATGTCATTTATTTCTTGTCATTATCTACAAATACTACTATATAATATGATAGAGCGCCTTCATGTTTGCATGTACACACAGATCCTACACTAATCCTGCACACTAATCCTCCTATGGCATTTCCACACCATCGAGAGTTACAAGTGTTTTTTCTCTTGTCTGTGATGTTTTTATTCACCTTTATGAAGCCATGATGTGGAGAAATTCATTTAACCACACTCATTGAAGATATAGTGAATAAGACAGCGGTGCCTCTATAACTGTGTCTTTATGTTTTTGCAGATGAAATTCACAATATTGATTTCTTTTCCTGTATTATTTTGGTTTCACTTGATGATGTTATCTTTTACGCCCTCTTTTCTGTCTCCCTCCAGCTCTCTTTACAAGAGAGAACAGAGCAGTTTGACATTAAGGCATCGCTGAGGTTAAGACGACTTTCTGATGAGTTACAGAACTCAAAAGAGGAACTCCAGATCCTCAGGTGTGTGTCTGTCATTGGTCCGTTCAGTTATCTTACCATTGTTGTCATGTACAAACAGCTCTTGGAGGATAGTGAAACAGCACTGCATGTTTATAACAGCATTTTATACAATTACATTCAGTTAACCCCAAACAGTTGACTAAAGTGCTGCAGGGTCAATATGTACAGAGGAGGCAACATCGGCAGTCAGTGCAACTGTTTGATCATGCTACTCTGGTATCAGTGCTCAACACACTATTTTAAACATAATAGTTTTTTCCTTCTTACATGACATTACATGTCCTAGTTGCTTCAACTTAAACAGGTATTGGAGCTCTGTTACTGAAAGTAAATGTGCCAGTGCTGCAGTGACGGTTATAGAATTAATGTGAATGTGCAGACTCTTGATGTCCACTTATTTCTTCAAGGCAGCCATTCATAATTGTTAATAATTCAGAATAATTGATGGACCTTTGCATTGTTGGCAATCAAGCCTTTATAACACATTACTGTACAAAGCATTGATCTATCAAGTAAAGCCATTGATAGCCATTAATAACTTTCTGAAAAAGCTTACTTTGAATGAGATGACATTTTTTATGTCTTTAAAGTAACCTGAATTTACAGTACAACAAATTTAGCCATAGACATGGTAGCATAGTGAAAACGTGTTTTAGGGGTGAGAGAAAAATGTTTGAATGTGTTGTATTTGCATTTAACAAATTCCCTGTAGCAGATGCAGTGTATGTTTTTTTTAGATTAGACTGCGCCCAGGTTTTTTTCCTTAGTGTCTGCACATGCAGACACGCACACGTGGGTGCAAGGTACATGCATTCCAGGCGTACAGGTGTGGCAGGTGTGGCAGCAAAGCATATCCAAGGTGTATTGCACTATAATGTCTTAGAAAAGCTCAGCACACGAGGACAGCAGGCACGCACAAACACACAAAACAATTTATCTGATCCTGACAATGTGGGACCCACACCCTGTTTGTTTTATCCAGGGTAGAAGCACCGTGTCATCAGGGGATTACAGGTAAAAACCCCAGCCAGGAGTTGAAAATGCTCTACTTAGCTTTGTGCACATTGTAAGTCTCCTTTGAATAAAACAAGTGTTGTCGCTGGAGATGACACTTGTAACATAATGCGGTATTGACATTCACACTTGTAAGAGGCTGCACAGAGCATAACAGCAAATTAGTGTATTATTGATTTCACGACACCTCTGCTTCTAGCTATGTCACTTCACCGATAATGTGTCATCACATAACTGACGCACTTATGAATTAACACTATGTAGGATTCAAATCAATTCAGTCCCTCGTAAATAGTACAAGCTGTTAGTTACGTCCTGCATCATTAATACCAGTGTTGTTACTCATGTGGTGCTTTTTAAAACTGTTTTCATGAGTTTAAAAAGTTTCAGTGCTTCAATGGAGAATGTGTTTGGAAATAGGTTAATGTTGCCATTAAAATGCTGCCATTAAAATGCTGATATATGTCTTAAAATACAAAGCTCTGTGTGAGTGAAAGGGTTAAATACACACTTGAGAGCGGTGTCTTTATATCAGACCATCGGTGTTCCCCTATAAGGCAGACACACGGATGATTAAGAGTGGTTACAGCAACAGTACAAAACTCACATATGAGTGCAAACAACACACAGACATGCATTCCTGTATGCATGGATGTGAATGTTGTAACTGATCGCGTTACCTGGAAACACATTGTATTGTATTCTTGTAATTGCTGAGGTGGCAAACAGAAAATCCATCTCTTAATCCTCACATATTTTAAAGTAAAATAAAGCAAGTTGAGGCATAAAGGAAGCCTGCTCCCATATTATCTTAATGACTGAACACGTTCAGTCTGTGTGTCGGGCACAGTCCAGCTTTTATCCCTCTGTTTGTGTCTGTCAACATGTGCATTTTTGTAGAGCTAATTATTGTTTATCGAGCGCATCATGATTATAGTGTATGGTCGAACAGTGTTATCATTTTACACAATTTTGGGTGACATTTTATCTTATGGGTCTATAATTTTTGAATGATTTCCTAACAATTTCCAATATGTTCCCTGGAAGGAACGATGCCATGTGCTGCTAATTATAAGGAAAGTAGAATCACTGTTCCAATGAATTGCTTTGTAACCTCGAGACTCTTTTTAATACACAGCAGGTCAGCTGAACATGTGAAAATGTGACGTGTGCCCAAAGGCAAGCATTCAATTCAACATATGTGTTCATGTAAAAGTAATATTTCCCTTTATAAATGAGTAATAACTGAAAATGTACTGCAGTTGAAATGGAGCAGCTGTTTACTGGGAAATTCCAGCTTTCCTTATGATTGCTACGTAATTAGAGTTAGTTCTTTCCATGAAACTTCCCATGAGAATTATTTAGAAATGAGTAGGAAATTACCATCCGATATAGAAATTTTGTCCAAATTAAGGTGTTGGGAGCAAAATCAAAAAGTTAATGCAAGTTAAGTTTTGTCCAATGCACTGCATACCAGTCAGGATTAACGCCATTTGAACATGGAGGATCAATCTTGATCTTTGGAGCAGTATGTGTGACAAAAACAACTCAGGAGTCATGAACAAGACGCGGGTGTCGTCGTCATAATTGTATATGAATGGACACTGTAATTGTTATCTCAGTTCTGTGATGGTGTTTGGTGTTGAATGTAAATGATTTCCTTGACATTTACCTGGTCACTGACCTTTGACCTCTTCCCAGTCTATGCTTTGACCAGCTTTTGTCTGGTGTTCATTAGTCAGCTCATGTTCTTTACCTCCAGTATTTACTCAGTTTCTCTTTGGTTATTTATGTTATATGTATTTTGTCTTTTTGCTATTTTATATGTGTCGATATCTGGAAAACCTACTTGTTAGCATTACTGTTGATTTAAATTATAAATCTAAATAAATATTGAATATGAGGAGCAAGAGAGTTTACTCAAAGGCTGGGAACAGGCTATACTACTTTTTGATGTGGGCTAGACTGCCTGTATCCAAGTCCTCATGTGGCTTCATTAGAATTACAACAGTGCTGAAACATGATATGAATAAACACAAAGGGGTTGTCACAATGAAAGGAAAAAGGGTATAGAAAGATACACACAGCATCCTTACCATTTTACACGTGTACACACACACACACACACACACACACACACACACACACACACACACACACACACACACACACACACACACACACACACACACACACAAAGTCAGGTTGTTCTTTCCAAGTTCAGTAGGTCACAATTGACACCCCATGATCCAGCAGGGGCCCCAGTGGCCAGTGTTTATCAGTCCATTTCAGATGAGTTATATTTAGGGCAGCCTGGGCCAGACGCCATTCTCCCTGCTGATTTACTGGGCTGCTGGGAGCACTGCTCTACCTTATCCGGTTTCCACAGTCAACCCAGTGTAATTTGTCAGGATATGGCTCGCGGAGCTATAAACCTCTTTGTGTGTGTGTGTGTGTGTGTGTGTGTGTGTGTGTGTGTGTGTGTGTGTGTGTGTGTGTGTGTGTGTGTGTGTGTGTTTGTCTGACATTAAGTTCTGTCAGTAATAGCTCCTGATTTCCTTTCGCTCTTTCTCTCCCTCTCAATCTCTGACACACCCAGGTGTATGCATGGCTACACACACACACACACACACACACACACACACACACACACACACACACACACACACACACACACACACACACACACACACACAGACAAACACCCTCCCTCTCACACACAGCCCACAAGTCAGATAAGAGCGCCGTTTATACTGAAATACATTGAGCTATTGTGAGACGGTCAAGGCAGTGAGCAGCGATTCCTCTTAAAGCTTTAGTTAATCATCTGTGACAAAAAGAGGCAGCCAGGGATGTACACATCCATACGTCCCTGGTCTGGACAGTGGGAAGGGTGGAGTCCCATTGTCTAACATGGCAGTGATGGATCAACATTCTGATACACAAAATGGACACATTTTCTCTTGAAATACATGTTCTGTCATTGTTTTTTTTTCTCTTGCCCCAGTCCCTCTTTTTCTCTGTCTGACACGCACACATAATTTCCAGGGACACAGCATGCCCGGCTGTCCTAAAATAGTCTATTTCATCTTATCACCAGTAACAGACATGTGCACTATGGGCAGGAGACTGGACAGAGAGCAAGTAAAGAAAAAATATGCAATGAATGAGCCATTCTCAAGATAAACCCTGTATTGTATGATGTAAATTTTCACCTGCAGTCCCGTCATGTTTTACAGATTTGTGTTAATCCATGTGTCCACTGGCAGGCTGAGAACATTGTCTGCTTTTATCGCACATACTCTGACAATCATTAGTAAAATGATCCGAAATAGATTTTCCCAAATCAGGTCATTGCTATTGTGATTTTTCTCACACCTAACGTTTATGTGACATTCGTACATGCTCACTAGTAAGAACACAGCCTCATATGCATGATGAAAGTCCTTGTAAGAGTGTCCAGTCGGATTTAGAAATTCCAGGAAGCTGATGACTTCCTCTCTCAGTCCACTGAGCAAACCAAACATTCCTGTCTATCTCCTGTCCTCGATTTCTCCCACACCTCCTCTTCCTGTCCTCGGCACTAATCTACTCCATCTCCCCATCCCCCGCTCCTCTGCTCACCAGGACTCAAATAGATCAAATATTTGACCAACTTGTGGCTCACAGCTGATGTCCAACTCAAAAATATGAAACATTCAGGTTATAGGAAATCTCTGTGATAAGAATTTGGGTGCGTTTCTTTGTTTTATCTGATTGTCTGTGTGTGCGTACATGTTTGTGTGTGTGCCTCTGGCCCTGTCATGAAGCGGTCCTCTGGAAAAGTGCTAGCCAGTGATGAAGGGTGTATTGATTGGTGGGCCAGACGCCTGCTGTATCGACTAGGAGGGTGATCCTTCAAGGCCTTCCTATTGGCACACCGAGTTAATCTGCTCATCCTGATCAATACCGGCTAACTGACACTATCATTGCACAGCATCCCACGTCAGGGCTCTGTTTGTTTGTCTTTTATTGGTTTTATGTGTGTTTGTTTGTGTGTTTATGGTGGTTGAAGGGATGATTTGTGTCTGTGTGACAGGGAAAGTGAAACCTCGAGCGTGGCTCTTTTGTACCAGTCGTCAAGGGTGCGTTTTTGTCTAAGCGTTATATGTTCGCTCCATGAGTCATTGCCTGTAAATTCAAAGCACAGCACCGTGAGGTCATATAAACACTATAGTATGCTATTATAAATCTGCAGCTTGATTTCCAGCCTGCCTCGGGCAAAGTATGGCAACTTGGCAAATGTGTTGGCCATTGAGAGACGGTCTGAGTGGCTGGATTTAGTGTTGCTGACAGCATTGTCTTGCTCTGTTGAAATTGTGGTTTTCCTGCAACTAAAATGTCTGTAAGAGCGAGAGATAGTAAAAACAAATCTGTGCTCAGGCTTTTTAACATCCCATGTTTTTTTGCCTATGTCTTTTTCTGTCCTTGTGTTGTTTTCCATGCACCTTCCTGTTTACCACGAAGGCTGAAAACCTCCCTTTGTGTGCTGTTCGCCCATCTCGTCTATCTGTGGTGTAATTTTGTTTCCCTGCTTTGTTTGCCCTCCTGCAGACCGAACATGGAGAAGACCGGTCAGGTCAGTGACTCTGGCTCCTCCACAGTTAAACATGCCCTCAACCCTGAAAAAACCTTCATGCAGGTCCACTACCTCAAGGTGAGAGAATCCGGTAGTAAACACAGCAAGGAAGGGTGGAAAAAAAGGAAATCAAAAGGCTGTGAGCAAATCAAGCTATAAAATAATCCCATAATATCCTTTTAGGAATGCTTGGAGCAGCACTTATACAGGCCCTTGCTGTTGCTGCTCCAGACGTTCCTCTCTATTGTCTGTGATAGATCATGTTTTGATGTCTTTACGCATCTTGTTCTTTGTCCAGGGCTACTTCCTCCTCAGGTTCCTGTCCAGTCAAGTGGGAGAGCAACAATTCATTGACTTCTTCAGATTATTTGTGAAGAAATACCACGGGCAGCTCATTTTATCTCAGGTGAGGCTGTAGCAGTTTTATTTGATTAACTCAAAGGAGCATCTCCATCTTGTCTTCCTGCTACTTGAGAGGCTGTTAATAAAATCTTAGCTCAGATTTGAGACAGTTTTAACCTGATCTGTCTCAGAGGCACAGAGATATTTCCATAAATTAATCGTAGGCACTCGGTTTCCGCAGTGTTACAATAGTTGAAAATGCACCAGCCGTATCTCAAAGATGATCAGCTCAGCCACATATGTTTATTCTGCTGGGACCATGAAGCTGAGCAAACACACCTGGACGTCTGTATGTGTGTGTGTGTGTGTGTGTGTGTGTGTGTGTGTGTGTGTGTGTGTACGACATGTAATGTGTTCCACCTGGCTTCTGTTTCCTCAGCGACAGATTGAGTCTTCCCACTAAATAATGAATCTAACATAAACACCGTTTGACCTTGTACTCTTGACTTAAGATCAGGAGTGCCTTTCTCTTTCTTTGTCTCTTCTTCCCGCATCTTCTAAATGCCACCATTTGTGTCTGTCTCTCTTTTTTTGTTCTTCTTGCACAGGATTTCCTGCAAATGTTGCTGATTACTTTTCCCGACATGGAGAGGTATGTAAGTGGCTATGAATATTGCTAAAGTCATGAATAATGTAAAAACTTCTTAATGCATTAAAACCACATTGGTTGAAGTTGGAGTCTCGCCTGGTTTCCGGTTCCAGACATATATGAGATATCTTTACTAATCAACTGTCTTCCTCAACAGATGTGATTTGTTGATAGATTTAATGTCAAAAACGTGTTGATTTGGTCACTGACTAACTTGGTCCTGATGCAGAAACATGGCCAGCAAAAGCTCCTAACACCAATCCCGTTAGGTGAACAGTCCCATCCACTCTCATATTAATTGAAGTGTAAAAGGATAACTGCTCCTCCTGCTCTCCTCCTCTCTAATTTTCTCTCTCCCTCTCTGCACTCATTTAATCATTCGGTTATCTATTTCTCCTGATTGCCTCATTAACCTCTTCTTTTGCCTGTCTCTCTGTCCCTCTTTTTGCTCCCTGTCTGTCTTTCAGAGTCTTTCTCCCACCCTGCACCCTTCGTGTCTTACTCCCTCTCCTCCTCAGCAGCCATGTGTCTGCTCTGAGTGTTGTCTTCTTGCCTTTCCTGTCATGTGGAGTGTGCTGCTTGACTTGCAGAGATTGATCGAATTAAACAGGGGGAGTTGGCCAAAGTCAATATTTGGATCTGATGCCTCTTTCAGTAAACAGCTCACTGGAAGAGAAGGGTATAAGATTAGAATAGACACGGACTGCTGAGGGTCATGGACACTCTTTTCATGGTACAGGGTCATATTTCCAGCTCATTCCTTCGACTAAACGATCAAAACATTTATAAGATCATATAGACTAAATATAGAAATTCTGAACACACATTTTTTTTTATATATATAATTGCATTTATTGATTTCTGTTCAGAAGAATCCTTTATTTTCCCGGCATCACATGTCACTATGAAGATGAATAACCAGTAAAAATGAAATAAAGTTTCCATTGTGAGCATGAAAGAACTGGTAGATACATGTCTCATCTGCTCTCATGAGACATAAAGCTTATTACTCTCTAGTCCTATTATTAAACAGTATTCGATAAATCATGTGGCGTATTAACTGTATTAACCTTTTGTTTGCAACACAAGAGAAGTATGCTGACATAACCCCCTGTAATCCCACTTTATGGTGTCTCCCAGTTGGTGTGGCAGATGCTTAGTCTTTATATACTGTCTGATTCAGCTTTTCATGCCAAGAGCTGACATTACCTCACAGTGAATTCACTGATGACATTTTTAATGCCCAGTTTCTGAGCAAATTGGTGCTTTATTTGAGAGCACTACATCTCCTAGTACACCAAAGAGGTTTTTATGAGCTTCAATTTACCAGAGGACCACTCTCCATCCAAAGTTGACAGCAGATGTACGGTTATGCAATGACGCAGGAGAACTCTGATAGAGTGTCGAAGCAAGGAGTACAGCCTTGACCTTGCAACAAAATGCCCATCTCTGTAAACCATTTTTAGCCACACGAGCAGTGGTGTGGCTGCATGTTGGTCGGTTGGTCCTCTAGCTGGTCGGTCAATAGACACTCAGACATTCAAAGTCCACACGGGAAGAATTGTGAGCATGTTGGTGCTAACATTAGCTTTCAAAGCATTGATTGTACAGTTTGACTTATACACAAGTCTAACATGTCCTTAAATGGCCACATTAGTGGTAAAGATCTAAGATTAGAAGATTTGTGGTCAACAGTAATACACTTTTTTATATACTGTGATGGAAAATAGATCTTTCGATCATTAATAATTGGAAAATAAAAATAAACAGCATTTATTCTACTCTAAAATGATATCTTCATTTCTAAAATAGGTCAAATATTTCAAATATTGATAAATAATAGTGAGAGTCCTGCTTGGCCTTTCTTCCCATCTATGCGCAACACGTGGTTGTCTTGATATATTGTCATTAGTGCAACATAGAAAATGTTTAAACCACGTAAAATCTTAAACATGTCAGCATTATACAAGGACAGAAAAGATGCGAAAGTAGGATTACATGTGTGGAAAAAGTTATTTTAAGAATATTTTTGGCAAATGTGGGTTGAGCTTCAACCAGTGATAACATAACTCTTAGTAAATGGGTAAACAACAATCTAAATAAGAATGTTTCTTAAAGTTTCTTTCAAAGAAAAACTCCTTTAATGGACTGAAGATCACAGTGTATATCAATACCTTAAGAGTAACCAAGCAGGGAATTTTTCTCCAAGCACAGGTGGGTAGGTTTGACATCGGGGATAAAGGTATGCTCTTTGCCTTTGTGTTTATATATATTGAATGCATACTTGACCGCTTGTTGAATGTTTGTTTGCATACACATTTTGCCTTTCACGTTGTGTGTTCTTTGTATGATCTATGACCATTTTCATGTGCAAACAGTCCACTTCGGCCACTCTTCAGCCAAGGCCACGTGCATAAACATCTTTCCTTACTGCACTTGCATACTTGTAAATCCAGTTCATTGTCTGTACATGCCCATTTGCTCATCCCTCTATAGGAAAGTGGGTGTGCCCCTCTTTTTGTTTAAGGTGTTGGCCTCAACCTCAAATCTGCCATGACCCTAACAATATTTTCCCAGGGCCATGTTTTCATAGGGTGTCTTGGGCAATAACAGTCATTTCTATAATAATAGGAATAATACTAACACTTGTGCCATTGTGTTCCAGAAAAGGCCTCACCCTCAGTGCTATTTATGCTGACTGGCTTGATCGACCGGGAATTCCAAAGGTATGAGGAGTCTTTTTGTGTTTTTGTATTTGTCTTTCTTTTTCTTTTAAAGTAGATCAAAATCTTGAATTTCAAAATGTTGCTTCATTGTTCAATAAGGTCCTGATGGAGACTGATATTATAGGTGTGTGTGTATATATATATATATATATGTGTGTGTGTGTGTGTGTGTGTGTGTGTGTGTGTATGTATATATATGTATGTATATATATGTGTATACATATATATGTGTATGTATATATATGTGTATGTGTATATATATATATATATATTATATTTATATATATTTCAGTTAAAAAAAAAGTTAAATACCATGTAGTAAGTAGCTACAAACACTACCAGTTTTGGACTACACATTAGTTTGTGTTTAGAGTCAGTATGTGAACTTTTCTTTGTTCACAGGTGCCAATTCTTTACCTGTAAAATAAGTAATTACTTAAGCCATTGTTGCTCCCATTTGTTTCTTAATCACATGACACAAATGCGCAGACTGTTGTTGTTTGTAGGCATTGATGCTGACAGTCAAAGTACTTTTTACCTATCTTGTAATCCATTCTTACCTGGATATCCAGATCAGTCCACTATACTGTAGCTGTCATTGTTTTGTCACTATTTCATGGGCAACACAACTTCACTTTTACTTGTTTGCTTTTTGTTCTCTTTAGTTCTTCTCTCGTGATGTTTTCACCATCCAGTGGTCATTTTTCATGTACTGACACAACATTTGACAACCTAATTGGCTTCTTTGTACAAACCATTGACTGGATTTGGAGCCACAAGCCAAGAATATCTTAACACTCATTTCTTAACAATAAATCAATACAGTTTTTAGACAATTTCATCAAATCCACATCACTGTAGGTTAAATTGTATTAAAATGCACAAGTGGATGCAGCTTCAGGGTCTGAAAAGTGAGGCCAATGTGGTAGTGCCTTAAACTGCAATCCTACTGAGGGCCACTAAGGGTTGGCTTCAAAAAGGCTCTTGCTCCATAGACTCCCATTCAAGTTCCCCCATGAAATTATGGTGTTGTTCACTAAAGTCAGTTACTAGCGGTCCATTTGAAAATAATCCCGACATTAAGTAGAGATTTGGCCTCAAAAAGCGTTAATCTTTGGGTGCGTGTCTGTTTGATCGAAAGGCCTGTGGTGTCCTCTGGTTCCCAATAAGATCGAGTCCAAATATGGTCACTCATGGCTCCAAAATAGCAAGATGGCGATAGACGAAATCTGAACTGAAGGCTTGATAACAGCAGTGCACCAATTAATGGGTGATGTCACTGTTGGTTGCTGCTGTGTTCAGATCATGTTCAGAGCCAGCAGTAATTCATGTAGTTTGTTGGACAGGAACTTTTTGTGTTAACAGGAGGAATGTGCTCTAAGCATGGATGACAACAGCAGCATAGCTTTTGTCTCACTGTTGAGCAGCAGTAAATAGTTGTGTAATGACACTCTCTAATGGGAATTATGTCTCATATTAGAAGTAAATAGCTGTCTGTATATAAATACTACAGCTTAAATGGTGTGTGACTATTAGCTAGTGGGCATTTAACAACTGCTCAGTGATGATGGCTCTCCACATGACATCATGTCCTGAAAACTAACATAGTTCATGCCCTACTCATCAGGAAATGTTTTGAAATTTTCAAGCAGGTTTTCTGAAAAAAGCTTGACCTCGAAGGAGGAGATCATTGATTTTTTGTTGCGCGGTTAATTTTTTACCATTGTGTTGTTGAATCAGTGTCATCGTCTGTGTTACCAGACTGTTACTGTATCTTGACGAGGTGAGCAGCGCTGCGCTGCCTCTGCCCTCTAATCGAGAAAAAGACCCATGGTCATAGATACTGGGATTGCAAAGCTACACACACACACACGCACACACACACACACACACACACACACACACACACACACACACACACACACACACACACACACACACGCACACGCACACTCGCACAATCAATCCACTTTAACAGCTTCTTCAATTCTCCCATCTCCATGGTAACTGATCTTAATTACCACTGTGTGTACGTGCATTTTTGTGTGTCTGTGCTCATGTTGCTGTCTGGGAACCTTCACCTTCTAGATTATGTGATGATGTAACTGGAGCCTTTCAGGGGCCTCTCAGGGTGGGAAGGACAGCGTGGAGGGACTGCTGTTTTCTCACACCTGATTGGGTGACGGCTGAGTGGTCTTGCTGAGGCTTTTTTTTTTGCGTTTGATGTGCCAGTACCCGACTAATAAGATCAGCCAGATCGATTGAAACCTTTTACAAATGCAAGTTGCTTGTGTGTATTATGTACACTAGACACAAACACATTTTTAAAAACCACCCTCTCTCTCTCTGCCTCTCATCCATTGCTCCTCAATGTGCTTGAATTGGAGAAAGGCAAGAAATGGTTTGGCCTAATAATAAACAATGACATTCACCAATCCTGGAGTAAGAGATGGGGAATGAGGAGGCCAGTGCCAGCCTATTTTAGACCTCAGAGTTTAGATGAGTAAGCACTCCCTCTGGGATGATGGATCTAGGCTGAGATACTTGCTTTAAATAAAGGCTACCCTGGAGTCACCAGAGATTTCAGCCTGATACCTTCAGCTCCAACTTTAACTACAACTGTAACCTGAATATTTTATCTTTGTCTTCTTTTGCCTGGGCTATTAATTAATGCCACTTATCATAGACTGTTTTAGGTGCAGCTGCTTTACCTATTATATAAGCATATTAATGCTTACTGTTCTACGAGGCAGAAGGTAGAAAATGATTTCACTCAAAGTATTAAGCCTGAGCATCTTGGGGGGGGGGGGGGAGCTAAATTGGCTGATAAGACAAAGAAAATACTGCCAGTTCCAGGAGCTTAAACTTTCTCTGTTGAATACTGGCTGTCAAACTTCAATACTTTTTCAATATGGCAGCTCGGCTGTGTTTGCAGCATTAAAAAGTAAACACGACAAAATTGTGAAAGTTGTCACAAAACAATGATTTGTCAAATTTTTAGCCTCATTTACTTATCATTACAGTCACGGTGTGGGACAATTTTTATTTAGGAAAGCTTATCTACAGTTGTTTATGCTGAGAGAGCATTAAACAATGTTGAATATGATAGGTTTGTAGTCTTTTTGAAGAAAAGGCCTCAAAGAAAGACTTTTTTTCCCCCCAAAATGTGTCGATACTCAATGAAGTAAGTATTGAAAAAGTATTGTTTTTGGTATTTGGTCTGGTATTTCTATTGCCTGACATAGTTTCTGGGATCCAAACACTTTAAATGATATCCATCCATTTTGATCATTTAAAATCTAATTCATGTTAAAACTGTGGATTGATCTGGGGAACATATAGAAATACTCAGATACATCACCAATTACCACTATAGATTGATTGAATGACATGATTTATTTGCTTGTCATGCATGTTCAAGAGTGAAGGATGTAACTCGTGAACTTCTACACACAGTCTAAAAAAATTTACTCACTAGGAGACACGACACAGACTAAGGCGCAGTAGGAGAGAGCAGGAGGTAGACAAAGGCTTTGCTATTCAGAGAATGGTAGTGGCGATCTCAGCAACCAAAGATGCGTGGTATACTGTTACACAATGCCAATTTACTGCTTCAACACTCATTACATCCTATACTGCCCACTGTAACACCTCCCTCTCTCTCTGTACCTCTCTGTGTCTGCCTGCGCTCGCTCCATCCTTGGCTTCTACACACACCGTCATGCTATTTCTGTAGGAGTACTTTTGTGTAATACACATAAAGAAGTACTCAGGCATGCAGTTATGACATTGAACTTTGTGTGTGGCTATGGTAACGCTAAAAGCTGGAATGCTGTCTGTCTGTCTGTGTGTGGGAATGACATGTGTGCCGTGGACTGAGGCTGAATGTGATGTGCCGCTGCTGCATCTCGCTTTTTTGTGTGCCTGTGCATTAGTGGTGTGACATTACAAAACACCTTGCTTCCATGCTCTCCTGTCTGTCTACCCCCCCCCCCCCACACACACACACACACACACTCTCGACCATCAGCATCATCATCGCTCTGTTCTGTGATTCACATCACTTGAGCAGCGGCTCTGATTAAAGCTTAAATAAGGTGAGAGAGTAAGTGGTGTTTGTACCTACTAGCCGCTCTCTGTGGTGTGTGTTTGCATGAATGACTCTACATATATATGTGTGTGTGTGTGTGTGTGTGTGTGTGTGTGTGTGTGTGTGTGTGTGTAGTGGAGGAGGAGTGAATGTGTAAAGGACTTGAGGTGACTGTCCGTCCTGCAGTTGGTTGTAAGTGAGGTGATTTTTCCTTTCCTTTCCTTCCTCCTCCTCCACCTCCTCCTCCTCTTCCTCCTCCTCCTCCTTTTCTCTCAATTCTCCTCCACTTTCCTCCCTTTCTCTCATCCTCCGGATTCAAGTCCCGAGTTTCCTTTCAGAGGAACAAGTGATAGTGCTCCCACCTCCTCCCTCTCCTCCCACCTCTCCTCTCTCCCTCCCCTTCCTGCCTTGCTCAGGCACTCTCTCTCTCTCTTACTCTCTGTCTCTCTCTCTCTCTCTTTCCCTCTGTCTCTCTCTCTCTCTCTCTCTCTCTCTCTCTCTCTCTCTCTTTCTCTCTCAGTCTCTGTCTCTCTCTCTTTCACTCTCCCCCTCCCTCCCTCTGCCTCTGCAAAGCATTCCTCTCTGTCCTGATCACTTGCTCCCGGCTCACTGCTTTCCCTTCTTCTCTGTCGTTCAGTGGCTGTATGAAAGGAGCGCCGTGTGGTCACAGTCCAGGCTGGTGGAAGAAGTCAAAGCAGAGGTAGGCACTCTCTCTCCTACTCTTCTCTCTAGTGTTGTCTCTTCTTCTCATCTTCAGGGAGTGGCAGACAGACTAGGGGCAGCTCACAGATTTGAAATATTGCACCTTAGACTGCTTGACATGATTGTCATCTTGATTCTCCTCAGTGTCTTTTCTTTCCCTAAGTTATTCTGCCACTATTTGTCTTTACTGCTTCCCTCTTTTTTCTCCTCTCTGTGTCATTCACACGATTTGTTTCACTGTGTTTGATACCATCTCTTATCTCTACCTCCCTTGCGCTCCCTTTACCTCTCTTGTTCTCATTTGCTCCCAGTTCAGTCTCTCCCTCTGTCTGCCTCTGAGTGAAGTGCGGCACACAGTGCAGTGCTGGCTGTACATCTGTTGCGTGTCATTCTGTGCTGCCTATCAGATTTCCCATAAAGCTTTCATCTTGGTCTTGGTAGCTTTGGCTGTATTTTTCCATTTGTCTGTTTGTTAAAATAACTCTTGCCCAGAATATTTTAAAACACAAAGAAGACTTGAGTGACTGCACTTGTGAAATGACCAGTCCGCTTTATTTACCGTTTGTAAACTTCACTTCTAAAATAGTTAAATTGTCTTACAACAGTGTATTTGTGTATTTATTCTGTCACATATACTGATGTAGAGGTGAGGAATCACTGATGGTACAGTAGATAGAGTTTGGCCTTGATAGGGATTGGCTGCTTGATGGAAATCTATGGTGTAGGGGTTGCTGCGCTTCAGGCGCTGTTACAGCAACATACTTTCACTATTACTCTTTTGTGTCAGCCAGCTGTTTGTGTTGGTTGCCTGGAGGATGAGTGAGCACCGAACAGTTTGAATTAATCTGACCCTGTAAAAGAGAAGGAGCTATCGACTGGTGTACATTTGTGTACTTTACTCTGTCAATGCTTGCATGCTAATGGCTCGCTGAGAGTATTTTTATGTATATTTCTGAGACAGAAAGTGTCTTTAGTCTGTTTACATTTAGTTTTTGACTGTGACCACCACTGTGACTGTGTAAAGAAACGACAAACCTTTTGTCGTTTCTTTACACCAAACTACTAAAAGTTCCCCGTTGACATCAGACTCTGTGTCATCATTACACCTTTTATGATTACCTCTGGTTCACCCCCCCTCTTTTTTTTTTTTTCTGATTCTCCTTCACACTGTCTTCCCTCTCCCTCAAAACCTGCCACTTTGTTGTCTCCTGCTGTCTACCTCTACACTCTTGTCTTTTTCCCGCCTTCACCCCCTCACTCCCCCGATCCTCCCTCCTGCAGGTTGTAAAATGGATTCTCTTCAGTCAGACTCATCATGGGAAGGGCAGAAAGCGGAAGAGAATAGAGCCCAAGGTGAACTACAAAGAGGTAGGAGACACTTTACTGTATTAAGACAATCTATCTACCTCCTCTCTGCTCTACTTTCAACTCTTGGACTCTTGGACATGTCCCTTTTTCTTTTGGAAGCCTTTTTCATCCTATCTCAGTTTTTGCCCTCTTAAAGTGGCTGTCATTCTTGAACTTTACAGTTTTTTGTTTTTTTTTGCTTGTCCAACAACACAAGGATCCCCCAGTTCTGTTTATGTGTTGTGTCTGCGAGGACAGACTACCCTGTACTCGTTTAAATCTATGTTTATGTTGTCTCCTTCACCCACATGTTTAACCTTTTACGAGCTTGTATACATCACGCGTGTGTGTGTGTGTGTGTGTGTGTGTGTGTGTGTGTGTGTGTGTGTGTGTGTGTGTGTGTGTGTGTGTGTGTGTGTGTGTGTGTGTGTGTGTGTGTGTGTGTGTGGTCATGGTCAATGGGTTTGATTCGGCCTTGAAGCTCCTTTGCATCTGCCCTTCTCCTCCAGTCCTTCCAATCAGTTTGCACTATTTGCCTTAACATAAAATGCTATAGGAAACAATGCACATTTTTTTTTTGGCCTGTGTGTGTAGTGTTAATTAGGGCTCTCTGGAGATGGCTAATCCCCTCCACCCACTAATTGACACACGCACTTGCACATGCCTGCATCATTAATGAACGCACACTGATCTATAAGCCACAAAGGGCCAGAAGTCATTAGCAAGAGGAGAGCAGCTTTTATATATCACTCGCAATGTGCTCAGATGTTTTAGACTTTAGGAAACATTTGCAAAGCCACTCCTCTTTTTGTACATTTTATGTCATGAATATGTTATCTAAGAGCCCCTGGATGTCTTTGAATCAAATTTAGGAAGAGAAAATATAACACTCATTCGTTGCCAAGACTTGTAAAGATCACTGACTTTTTAAGGGCTTTAAATTTCCCTTAATGGAGCTTCATACAGATGTTGTGTAATGTTTTAAGCTGTACCTGAAATCCATTGAGTTTTTTATGAAACTTGTTCCAACATGCTTTTTGAATTACACAAATTACCTTCCTTCAATTCCTTGTTTAATTTTGGAGCACACAGCACATAAAATGCCAGAGCATGCCCCCCTCCCTCCAACCACCTGATACCTGCTGTCTGGCATATTTATAAAGTACACACACATACACTTACTTCACTTACTTCAAGGGGCAGCTAAAGGGCCTCTTCCTGTGGGGGGTGGGAGGGGGGCAGAGAGTGCTGAAATCAGCCTCATGAAAGAATAGCCAATTACTGTCCACTTGCCCATACACAATACTGAGAAAGAGGAGGGAGGGACGAATGGACGGACTGATGGAGCTAGAGAGCAGGGGGATATAGGGGCGGGGGTGTGGGAGTTCAGCGTTTGATGTTACACCATAAAAGCCATCCTGAAAGGAAACACGGAGTGACCCCCCCCCCCCACCCGCCATCCACTCCTCTCCCTTCTCTCCCCTGCGGCCCAGCCCTCTCCTCTCTCCTCCCCTGCGTCTCCTTCCCCTCCCTTTGTTTCTATGAACAGAGTGCCCCATGGACGGACCAGGTGTATTTTATATTACTCCTTCATGTACTTCAAACGCCAAACAGCCCAATTTCACCTCAGCCCCCGCCTCCTCTTCTCCAGAGCTACCTCTCCTCCCTTTCTCTTCCCTCCATCTACCAGCCTGTTGCAAAGCTATAAATCATTTGGCAGACCTGACCAGCAAAGGCAGAGGGGAAAAAAACCAAAACGAGGGATGCCAGTTAAAACACGGGACACAGGAAGGTAGAAGCGGAAGAAATAGTTTGGCTAAATCAGAGATGAAGATGTGACTGGAGCATGGAACGATGACAACGAAATACGAAAACCACTTGATGCCACTGTGTCTCCCCTGCAGTTATCCTTTAGATCAATTCAATTTTGAATCGAAACTCATATTCGTATATTTAAACAACAAAAAATGACAAGTTTCAGTGGAAAAACACAAGGGGAAAGCATATAGCAAATGGTATTTCAGAAAAAGAGAAGAAATATGTGATGGAATGACAAGAGAAGAAAAGATAGAAATCAAATTGTCAAGACAGGATTTTTGGAGCTGAAAATTGAAGCAATTGCAGGGTTAGAGGTAGATGATAGTGAAATCTAGCAAGGTGATGAATCTGATGTGGAAATGAGGAGCAGAGTGGATATGTGGAGAGATGAGAGAAGCACATGAGAGATGAAATATTACAGGCCTGGTCTGATGATGTAAGGGCGGTTAGGAAGGGAGGGAACGGAGAAGGTAAGACTTTTAGTGGGCAGGAATTAGGCTGCGCCAGTGTCGCATTTAGCACTAATGACATCAGGGATGATTAGGGAATATACACACATGTACACACTCACACAAACCTATAGATGCACACAGTGGTAAGAGCCAGACACCCCCTGCGGAGCAGCCCAAGATCTGGTCAATTTAATACAGCCAAAGTTTATTACCAACTTCCCCTCGTCTTTGTTTCTGTGTAACGTTATTGATTCACGAGCATCGTGATGTGTGCGTCTGGTTTTCTTTTGTGTGTGTGTGTGTAACTTGTGCCGAGCGTGCATGTGTTGTCCAGTGTGTGTGGAGAGGTCTGTAGAGGGATATTAGTCACGCCCGCATGGTAATGGGCCTCATTTTGCTCTCATTTTCATCTGCGGTCTCTGTAATGAGGGGGTCCGTCTGCCCCTGCTGATCAGGACAGAAAACCCTGTAGGGGAAATTTGTGTATAGCGGGAAATCTTGGCCAAATTTTTTGGCAGTATCATACTTCTCTGCTCTTTAAAGATGCAGTTTAGATGTTGTAACTGATCTGGTTCTGATATCAATCAAATGGATTCCATAATAAAAGACCTCAAAAATGGTCAATAGACATCATAAGATGCTTTAACCTCTCCTCGAACCTCACTGCAGCTCAGAGTAGTGCTCAACGATCTCAGGCATCATGGAACAACTGGCCTGTGGAATGGGTCTAATGGTTGGCTGATGCAGCAACGTTAAAATAACAATATTTGTTATTATTAACTATTTTAATTTTTAAAACGGTCAAAATTACAACTATATTCTGATCAGGACATTTAAAGTTGTTCATTTTACTAAGGTAAACAGCCTCCATAAATGTTTTATAGTTCTCTTTTCCATTTCTGCCCGAGATTACAATATATTTGATGCAGTTTGAGGCGTTGTTCTGCCTTTGGTGCAGATGTGATAAGGTTGTGTATATAGCAATTATTTACATAGCTCTTACCCTGGATAAACAAATCCTGGAAATAGTGTAATCCTGAATTCTTGTCATTCCAGCTGAAATCGTTCTACACCACATTATTTTTTAACTTTACTGCACACCTTTGTGATTGTGAGGGTGCACAATTATCATGTACACCAGAATGGAATGACAATTATCTTGGTGGGCATTGTGATCATTAACAATTTCAATTGTAGGATTCAACATTTGCGTCTTACATTTTTTAACTACACCTAATGAATCCAAGCTGTGTAGTATTCATTGTATGGGCTACACATGTGCAGGATCCGAGTGATAATGTATCTCAGAACAGCGACATCTTCCTGTGTGCCACAGATGCAGCAGAATAGGTGGACTTCTTTGTCTCCTCATTTGCACCAACATGACAATCTGCACCTGGTCAATGGTATGAGTTACTGTGAAAACACCTACCAGCAGGCTTGTGTTTGTGGCTGAGACAACAACAGGTTTCGCAAAGCATCCTTTCTTGAAACAGCACTTCAGACTGTGAGGTGTCATCTGTTGATACAGATAGGGTTCAATTCACATAAATGTGCAGTATCTGTTCCAATATTCAGCAGCTAAAGCTAATGATTGCGGGCTGTCAAACAATTGTTGATAGCTTTGATCGCCACAGGGCCCATAGCGGAGCGTTTGAGTGAACCAGTTGTCGTGGTGTTGGTTTCCATTTTTGTGAGCCCAGGGTTTAGATCAAAAGCTCCAAAGCAGCTACTAAATGGACCTTGCAGCGCTGGAACGTACATAGATGTCAACCTCTATTTTAGGAGATAATGTAAACCCGCGACAAAATGAACTAAGTTTGAGTGGTGACTGAAATCTCTTGTGTTGTAATGAGGTGCGATGTTGATTGTTCGACAAGGGAAGTAGTAGTGGTAACCGGAGCCTCCGTGGGAGAGTAAACAGTAGGGAGGGCATGATCAAAAGCCTCTTCAGTTGGGTGGGGTTTGCAGGTGGTGCACATTATTCTGCCATAGCAGAGTAAAGGAGGAGGAGAGCGATGTGGAAATTGTTTCAGTCTGTGTTATTTGGCACTTTGTCTTGGCTTTGATTATTGTAAACGTAGCTGAGTAGTAGGAGATTGTTAATTTGAGAGACATAAAAGACTAGATTTAATCTACAGGCACTGTTTTGCCAGCATGGACTGACATGTTTTGTCTGTACATGTGTTAGAAATTGCTGGTTATAGTAAGAAATCTTGCATTGTCTGTTGTTCTCCTACAATCTGCGTCTTCATCTTTGACTCTTTGTTTAGACTTTGACCAGAACCCATGAAATAAAACATATCCGTTTAGTAACGGTATCTGTGTTATTGTTTTCTTCACTAAGACGTAACTGCCTCCAAGTACACCCTGCCACGTTTGGCAATACGAGCTCCACACCTGTGTTGACAAGGACACATCTGGTTTTCACTCATCTCTGTTTTCTAATCTCCAGCGTACTCTCCCAGGTTTACTCCGCTGTCTCCCCTTCCTTCTTCCCTACTCTTTATCTCTCACACTTTTTCTTTCGAACTCTGCCTCACTCTTTCTGTTTCCCCCTCTCTCTCTCTCTGTGATTTATTGGCAATGAATCAGGGATGAGGGAGTATGCCGGAGGAGAGATGGGAACATTCAGGGAAATGGCTGTTTCCGGCCAGACTTCACATCAGGATGGGAAATGGTAGGAAGAAAAGTGTGCATGTGCCTCTTTGTGTGTCTGTGTCTGTGTGCGTGTGCATGCGCGTGCGTGTGTGTGTGTGTGTGTGTGTGTGTGTGTGTGTGTGTGTGTGTGCGCGTGTGCGTGTGTGCGCGTGCGTGTTTCTCCGTCATTTGACCAACTGGGGATCAGCTCTGGGGCTGCTCTGGCGGAGTCCTCTACCGTGAGCAACAACCCTCTAATTGTCTTTAAATAAAATGTGAATTGAGCTTTTGCACACATGCGGCAGCACATACAGAGTGAACGGAAAAGAATCAATCTTTGCCTTCAAGTTTTTTTTTTAAATTGCACTAATGAATGACTAGCAGTGTGAACACAAGGATACAAGTGCAAAGGTCATCATGGGTGTGTGTTAGAGAGCATATAGCCAGTGATTCTGATTATCTGATTTACTTTTATGTGTCCAATTCATTCATTATCTCCTTGAACCTCTGATGTTGT
Source organism: Embiotoca jacksoni (assembly GCF_022577435.1). Classification (NCBI taxonomy): domain Eukaryota; kingdom Metazoa; phylum Chordata; class Actinopteri; family Embiotocidae; genus Embiotoca; species Embiotoca jacksoni. The sequence goes on along the minus strand of NW_027185436.1, from coordinate 8,973,096 downwards.
TTGGCAGTTTTGGGGAGGTGGTGTTTTTTTTTTTTTTTTTTTTTTTTTTTTTTTTTTAACGAAAGAGACTTATGATGTGAGGTCAAAGGTGACCGTGGTGAAGAGGGAAACAATCTTCAAACAATCTGCAGTTCTATAATCTTCTTTTCAAACTTCACCCACTGCATGATTGTGTGCTTTTGAATCATGCTGAAAGGATATCATTATGTGCGTAAGAACTGGGTTACCTTGCTGGGGCTCTCCTTTAGGTGTAGATGTGCTCTGTTCGATCCGCTGCTGCCATTTATGTTAATCTAAAGATCTCATCACTAAGGGCCTGATTTACTAAAGGTTTGCGTGTGTAAAATCACATGCAAACTCCACACCACACAAAAAAATGTCCACGGTGATCTACTAACGACGTGCAGTGAGGATTGCGTCTTTCAAATGTGCAATTAAACTCACGTTGTCCATTTTGTGTGTTTGCCCGCATGCATTATGTAATATTGGGCGATTCTGCTTGAAGGTGCAAAATACTGAGGGAACATGCAAATAGAACAATTTAGCACCCGCAACGATATTTACTAAACCTGAAAGTAGAAACAGGAGAAGTGATTGCATGTTTATTTTAGTACGACTGACAGGAACGTATTAATCAGGTGCGCAAATCTGGAGAAACGACTGCTCTTATTGTGGTGAGAAGGAGACGCAGAGAAACCAAAGAATACGTAGAGAACGTGGTTTTACACCGAGGGGAAAAATGATTCAGACGTGTCGTTTGTCCAGCGATGAAATTTCTGAGTTATTGAATGAACTATATATGATGATTGACAGCCAACAACAAGGAGGAGCCACAAAATACCAGCAATTAAAAAACTTCTTACGAATCGGCATTGTCCCGCCTCCGGGTCGTTCCAGCGTATCTCTGCTCAGATATCCCGCCCAGTCTCGATATTCAGGTGAGCCGTCACAGGTACTGAATGCGTCCCGCAGAATTCACAGGTAGCTTCGTGAGGATCACGAGCACTCGCGAGGCACCGAATGAAAAGTCACCTGCTCATCAAAGATGCTGATCGGTGTTTGTTAAAGGATCTCATCCACCGTCCCTCCTTGTTTTATTATTAACCTTTTTTTTTTTGTGCCTTTTTGTTTTTCCCACAGTATTTACCTCCTTGCTGATAATCTCCTATATAGCGTTTTGTTCTTGATATATTTATATTTCTTAATTTTTATTGGATCAGATTTCCTTTTCCTTTAGCGGTCGCTCTGTTTCCCATTGCTGGAATCACTTTAACACACGCAAACCCCTTATTTAAATACAGCGATTTTCACCTGATTTCAATGATGGAATTACTCTCAGCAAATCACCCGCAAAACGGGTGCAAAAAAATTTGCAAACTTTCAGAAGGAACACGCAATTTAGTACTCGTTATTTGAGATCTTAGTAAATCAGGAAACTGGTATGCGATCCAGAGCACCAAATTCTAAGAGTGAGTAAACACTTCAGTACATAGGAAATAAAAAGAAGCTGCTTGGCTGTGTAGCTAGTGTTAGCGACTAGCTCACTTCCTACAGTTTTTTTTCCCAACTAGCGCCGTTAGTAGTCCCTACTTTGCCACCAAGCTTCTAGCACCAAAAGATGCACTAATTCATTTCTCCATGCAACGTTCTGGTGTGACAGGGCCAAAGTAAGCAACCATGAATGGATGGATATATACATGAAAAAAAAATGAATGGATACGTGTGTGGTCTTTACTCTCCCTGTTGTGAGCAATTAGACACCATATTTAGAAACTGTAGAAGAGTAAGATAGCAGCACAGAGACAGAAGAATGGATCACTGCAGTTCTTTGAGCTCTCTAGTACTCCTTCAAGGTTCAGTGCATGAGCCCAGACAAAGAGTGAGCGCTATGCAAAGGAGAATTAGAAGGAGACATGGAGAGAGGATGAGTAGTCCTGGACAACTAAAGAGGCAACAGAGCAGGAGCAAAACAACAGATCAATACAAGTTTCTTACTGGCTTTTGTCATTTTCTGCAGTATCTGTTGTGGAAAGTGCTGACTAGGAGGGACAGATTGTGTGAAAATCAAGGGATCAGTGTGGCAAACAATTGCTGTTTGAGTCGCTGTTTTCTCACACTGGCTTTACATCAATAAAATGTTGATCCAGCGTTACCTGCCAATGAAACTTTTGGGTCCACTTTAGTTCTTGTTTGAGTATCCATAAATCTATCAAATGTACATCTATTTGAACAGAGCATATACACGGCTGTGTGTGTGTGTCCAACTCATGCCATGACATGACAGGTTCTTACTGTACAAAGTGAGGGAAAGTACAAACCACACAATGTCTGTATGACAAAATCAGGCTTTTACATTCAATTGCTCAAAATGTGTACATCCAAAGTTCCTGACCTCCCTGCTGATGGAGAGTCAAAGCTGTTCCTGTTTCGTAGGGAGTAAAAAGTTAGATAAAAAGCATATTAAAGAAAATTTAAATTAGAGATGGAGAGATTTCCATCTATAGTTGGGAGCAGTGGAGATGGCACCATTTGTGTTGCGTTAATGAGGGAGAGACAAAAAGAAAGTGTCAGCGTGTGTTTGTCTCATTTGTCACTCAGCAGCAGTTCTGTTTTCGGGGTCATTTGAAGCTCACGGCCTGCCTCGTCTCGTCCAGGGACTCCCTGCCATCTGTGTGCGAGCATGTGTGTATGTGGTGTTTGTATATATATATATATATATATATATATATATGTGTGTGTGTTGGTGAATAAGGGGTTGGGGTATACAGTAAAAGAGAGGCTGGTATAGAGATCACTAGTCAGGATTGATGATGCTGACAAGCTATTTCATGACAGGCATAGCTGCTCAGAAATGCCACTTAGGCCTTCACGACTCGCAGAGGAACGTACACACACACACACACACACACACATTTGTGCTTCTATCTTTGTGAGGACTCAGCGACACGAGCCCCTTTTCCATTGCTGATACCGGCTTGATTCTACTCGCTGTTTTTGGTTTCTCAATGGGCAAAAGTCATGGATAATACCTGGTACCTGGACTACCCAATTAATGGCAACCTGCTAAACCACGCGGTGGTCCATTGAGGGGTTAAAGACACTCCTTTGTTTGGTGCTATCTCTACGCTGTTTTTTTTCTCTCCGCTTTCTCTTCACCCCAACCGGCTGAGGCAGATGGCGCCGCTCACATCTGAGGTTTGATCCTGTTAAAAAAGAAAGGGGAGATTTTCCTTCCAGCAATCGCTCATCTAGGAATTGGTGAATTGTGTTGTAAAGACTTTATTATGTGTTCTGAGAGGACTTATGTAGTGATTTTGCACTGTATAAATTAAATGAATTTAATTGAAAATGGAACTGCTAATGAAAGGATTCAGCGAGTGTGTGTGTGTGTGTGTGTGTGTGTGTGTGTGTGTGTGTGTGTGTTATGTTAAAGATGACATCACAGTAGTTTCACATGGCATTGCTACAACGACACCGCATTGAGGAGGTAAACTAGCTTCAGTGGAAAACGAAATCCAGATAAGTACCTGGTACCAAAAGCTAGTAAAGTTTAGCCAAGGCAGGACTGTCAGTGGAAAAGGGATAGTGTGTTCCCTAGCCTTTTAACACTCACTAGTAAATGCCCAACCCCAACACTTACCCCAATCTAAATCTTAACCCCTTAAGCATTTCTTTGAATGTGTGTCAGAAAGTGACGATCAGCCAAAATACACTCACTTCCATGGTCTAAAACTCAAATTGGGCATCCTTAAGACTGACACACACACACACACACACACACACACACACACACACACACACACACACACACACACACACACACACACAGACGCAAATCTAAGGTAAGGCAGCAAGTTGCGGTGAAGATATCTTCAGGAGGAAGGCGTGAGGTAGTTATAAAGAGTCAGAGTAGCACCAACGGGCTTTTCACTGAAGTGGTCAAAACGAATACACACACACACACACACACACACACACACACACACACACACACATGCATTCTGAATCCCAGAAGCTTTTGAGTGTCATTAAAGTGCAGCTGTGTTTGTCTTTCCAGCACACATGGAAAACACATCAGGGACACAGAGAGAGAGAGAGAGAGAGAGCAGCCTGCTGAATATGTCTGCCACAATACGCACAAAATAAGTACCTCACTTTGTCACTCAGACAAATACACATTGTTCATTTTGGAGTCCATTCAAACACAAATTTAGACATTCAGTGTAATGCAGTGCTATAAAACGCAGTGTAGTGTGGAGGTCGCGATGTTAAAGCCGGTGACACTTCAGCCAGATATTTAGTGCAGAGTCGTGTTCAATATTGGGCTGGGCTGTAAAATGGAACTGGCTCTTTAGTGGTGGGAAATGAATCAATGCTTTTCACATAAAACCTGATTTAGGCGTCACCTCGTCGATTTCATAGGTACAGTATGTAATGTAATGTTTGTGTGTCTGTGTGTGCGCGTATGAATGTGGCGCGCTGAGTGCTAAAACATCTGTCTTTCCTGGTAATGACTGGGGAGCCGACAGCGCCCTCAGACAGCCTTGACGCACTTAGCCTGGTCAAGAAAACACACATGGATACACACACACACACACACACACACACACACACACACACACACACACACACACACACACACACACACACACACACACACGCAAAGTAATGTCAGCTGTATGCCACTAGGCCCAACGATTATAGAAATCCCTGCACATGAAACCAATAATAGATCTGACAGCGAGCATCTGAGGTGGTGATGTTGTCATAGAGGGAGCCTGGATTATGATTCCTTTTCTTCACTGGTTGAGGTCACTGTTATTCATGCCATGTGAGTGGGTTTCTGTCCCAAAGGAGCCATTGGTTTTTCTTAAAAGCAGTACTTTTAAGATTATCCTAAATTCCTGAAGAGCAGAGACAAATCAATAGTCTAACTGGGATTTTATGAAGTGGCTTGTTGCCAAAAGACCCTCATGTGCAGATACTCTTTGACGGATACCACATAGACACATGTATTTTCAAACCAGTCATTTTCTGAAATAAGACTCTATGAGACAGAAATGCACACAGCTATTTTCATTATCGACCAAACTGCTGATTATTTTCTCGATTAATCATCTGGTCTATAAAATGTCAGAACATGGAAAAAAATGATCATTACAATGTCCTGAATCCCATGATGTCTTCAAAATTGAATTGACTGGCAGAAAAATAGACAAATAACTTCAGTTTTCTATTTCACAGGACAAAGAAAAATAGAAAATCCTCTCAATTGAAAGGTCAGAGCAAAGAAATGCTTGTCATTGTTGCTTAAAAAAAAGGACTACCTTGAATAATCAACTGTCAAAATAATTGCTGCTTTCTTTGTATTGATTGATCAAGGGCTTCAGCTCTGGAGCAGCTCTCATGACCAAATATTAGAGGCATTTGAAATTTCTCCTGGAGAAAAGTGCTATAAAATAGAGGTAAAATGACACTGAAAGAAAAATCATTTGAATCATGAACATGTTAAATCCTGTCAAAGAGCCAGCGCTGTTCACACTGCCAGGGGATGACAGCATATAGACTGAGTGTCTTCATCTTTCTAAAGGTCTTGTGCAATCTAGCGTTAAGTTAAGACAGTCATTTCATCATTCATGTAAAAACTGTAAAAGCCGATAGCCAAACTGCAAGCGACACCTTCCTCTCAAAATTTCCCAGTCTGGGATATCATGTGTCTAAACATGGTCTTATCATAGGAAAATAACAGACGGGTTGTATTACTTTGGTTTTAATGCAAAGTAAACAACAAGTTTAGAATTTCTTTTAAGCAGTTTTTCCATTTGTGTATCTTGATGCTCTCTCTTACTCCATCTCTCCTGTTTCTGTGCTGTCTTCTGTCATTGTGTGTGTGTGTGTGTGTGTGTGTGTGTGTGTGTGTGTGTGCGTGCGTGCGTGCGTGCGTGCATGACTCCACAGCTGTGTGTCTCTTTCTGTGCTACAGATATCTGGGTTTAGTCCATCCCACATACCTCTGTCAGCTCAGACTGCTTAAACCCAGCCAGCCTGGGTTCACACAGGAGACAACACGCACATATTTACACCACATACAGACACACGCACAAACATACACGGGCACACTGTTAAAAACAACTTGCACATATGCGGAAAGACGGACTGAGACTCTGAGCCACAGGAGAGTCTACTGAGTTGCTTCCTGAACGTGACCTTTCTGTTTTGATGGCTCTGGCTACGTTAGCCTTTTGCTGCTGTCTCCACTTCCCCTTCCGCCACTCCCTCTTTGTGTTTGAGTCCGTCTGCCAGAGTCCTCCCATCTTTCGCTCTCCATGTTTTCTCTGCCACTGTGGCGCTGTATCTCTTTTCCTCAGTGTATCTTTCACCAACGGTTGATGCTATCGCTCCACACTCGAGGTCATCACCGGTGCATGTTTGTGTTTTACCCCTATTATTGTTGTCATCTGACTAAACCTGGCTTGAATGGACGAATTCTAGCTGCCTGTGTGTGTGTGTGTGTGTGTGCGTGTGCGTGTGCGTGCGTGCTGACATTTAGAAATGTAACTGCTACAAAATGGCTACGAAATTCAGTTGTGAGTCGACCATTCACGATGTTTGTGTGTTTATATGTGTGTGTGTGTGTGTGTGTGTGTGTGTCTGTGCCCTGTTAACCTTAGTAATCATTATAATTAAGAAAAGCCCCCACCACTGATTATATTTATCCGCAAACCCTTAAAGGACAGTGGAGTGTGGTTGGTGGACACGTTTTTAAAAAAAAATAAAATTAATATATTTTTTTTTTCTGAGAGATAATATTTAACCACGAACCCTCGGCTGCTCTCAGCCTCCAAGGAACAGGCTAGAACAAATGACATGAGGAAATTAAGCCTCTGCTATTTTCAGCCTTCGTCACATTTCATTCTTTTGTACAATATGTATTTTAAGGAGTGTGCAGTACAGAATCTTTGAGGTAATCTCACGTACTGTGAGAGTGTGTGCAGTGCATGTGTTTGTGTTGAGCATCAGGGCTCAGCTAAATTCCAATACGGTGATGATATTGGACTGAGATGTCAGTGATTTTCAGAGAATGGTGGTCCTGGGAGGAAGAAAATCCTCGGAAGCAGGATTAGACGATCACAAGACACCGAAACTGCCTGGGGAAATATGGAAAAATAATAATACCAAAAAGAATAATGCACACAAGTCTGTGATTACAGCATAAAGTTGCTTTTAGTCAGTTTAAAGCCTTTTTTGTGAACAATCAATGAATGAATGTGAATAAAGTAAGTTTCAACTTTCACAAAATGTGCACACCCAGAGAAACCTGATTGTTTGAATTTGTATGTTAAAGAAAAAGGTTCGAGGTATTTTCTTATGTTTGGCTCTTCCCAACTTCTCCGACCCTTTTGTGGCTAACAGGCTCTTATTTAAGTCATAAATCCTAAAACTGATTAAGAATCGGGATTTTTATATTCTAAAAATAACCAAAGCAATTTCCTAAAACATCTGGCCTCATAGCTTTTATCAAATATTATTCAAACTGAGGTAAATATTATTTTTGCAGGTCAATATTTTAAGTTTTCGTATTTGGATCGATAATGAGTATTTATGCAGTCGTTGTGACTCAAGATAAACTGCAGTGCCCATGTCTATTGTCATGAGAGTTTATGCCACAGTGCAATGATTTAATGATTGATGGTGGGTTTTATTTTTTTTTTTTTTAAATGCAGGGTTATGCCACAGATTTATCATCAGATATACACAGAAGTTTAGGATCAATAGGATTAGAGTTATTTTGTTTTTTGCACGGGATTTGTTGATAATAAGAAAAATATAGAATATCACTGTAGGCGGATACTATAGCAGCCTTTAGACGTGTTTGTCTCTGTCAGTTTGTCCTTGTGAAGTTGCACAAAAAAGGCCTATATGCCTCTGTTCTCCACCATCCCTTCCTCCTCACCTCTCTCTTTGTCTAAGCTGACGTCCAGCTGTTTGGATGTGTCACTGTAGTACAAATGCTGCAGATTTTTTTCTCTCGCACACAAACAGCAGTCCTTTTGTTCCCGTGCTGTTTCAAAGGCCTCTCTCTTTCAAAGGCATACGGGCGGTGCTGGGGCAAAACACTCAACAGCCACCGCTGAGACCCGTGCTCAATCCCCAGCTGTAACTCCTAGTGGTTATTTAGGGTGCCTGCATGGAGGGTAGTTGGATCTAAGGAGGCTTGTTATAACCTTCTGGTGAAGACACTGCTGGCAACACAATAAGAAGGCCTGTCTCTACTGCCCCAGATCAGCAGTAGCACAAGAAGTGACGAGAACTGTCCTACAGAGGAATTGTGTTTTACAGAATTGGGAGGAGAAGGGGGATACGATAAAAAAAAAAAACGAGGCCCATCTGAACTGTGCATGGGTTTGAGGAGTTGTTTGTGTCTCCGTTGGGAATGGAACAACTGATTGTGGGAGGAGGAGGAATGGTAAGAGGGAGTTGAGTGAGGCATCCACTGGAGACTGCTAGATTTGCGGCTTGCGTGAAAACATAAAGTGCCAGAGATTCATTAAACTTCCCCTGTTTTGGAGGTGTGTGAATGAGTATGAGTCAGAGCGGCAATGAGTAGGAGAGAAAACATGTTAATTGCCTTCATGATCAATGCCAAGTTACAGGAACATATCATTTTACATAATAAATGCGGCACCTAAGAAAGAACAACGTGTCAAAGCAGTGAGGAGAAGCTATCTGATGAGCAGCAGAGTTCATGCCCCATGCATGCTTGCTGAAAGTGTGTACAGCTTGTGTGTGCTTGCAAACTCATTTTGCGTTGGTGTGTTTTTTTTGTGCATGTGTGTATTGCTTGCCCAGTTGATTCCCCCTCAGAGCAAGTAGCCGCCGGGCCCACTGTGTGTGGTTTTTCAGCTTAACCCCTGACTCGCAACCCCGCTGTGACCCCACGCTGCTCTTTGATTGGCCTGAGACTGTGAACTTGAAGGCCAAGAAGGAACATGGGAAGGAAAAACAGCCGCTACAAGGGACTACCTATCCCAACAACCAGCAGCTGATTAAACACACTCAAACGCACATGCATTCACACAATCACACATGCACACGGGCTCGGTTAAATGTTATGGATTTCAGGGAGAAGGACACATGCTAACATGCAGAGCACATACTGTAGCTGTCCGGTGCATACGTACCGAAAAATCTGTCCAGCTCGCAGAGCATAAATTAGGCGCTTAGACTTGTTTGTTTTCCAAATGGGCTCTGTTGATTGGCAGTGTATTATACATGCTGTGAATATTTGTTTCCCATTATAGTCATGCTGGTGAACATTCCTGACACTTTGCCTGTTGTCAGCTCGCAGTATTTCGGTTCGAAGATACGTTGACGAGACAATCGATCTCAGCAGTCATTGTGATGGCAAGGTCAAAACTTCAAAAGCTTTCTGTCTCGCTCTCTTTTTTTTTTTCTTTTCTCGTGTCCCTCTGTCTGACTCCCAAAAGCTCTCATTTGCTTTGATTCCTGATTAGGCTCAAGACTGATTGCAACAGCGGGATCCACAAACACACACAAGTACACTGCCCGTTTCCGCTGCCTGTAGATTTTGCGGCTGTTGATTGGAGCCGTTTCCAATTTCAAAAACAAACAACGCTATTAATGATTAAATTGCAGATAAACAGTCGCAGCTGTAGGTCATTGGCGAGGTCGTCATTCTGTGACCGGCGCTATCTGTAAGATCATCACCGTGCAGGTGCGACATCATTAGAGGAAATGACAGGACAGAAGACAGCTCAAAATGAAAGGCCAACATGTGACTCATAGCTAACCTTTCAGTATCTCGTGTGTGTGTCTGTATGTGTGTGTGTGTGTGCGCGCACTACAATCCATTACCCGAAATTGGTTTACAAAATCTTTGTCATTAGACCGATTTTTAAATGTCTTTTTAGACCTTGTGAACCCATGAAATTGCAGTATCATATCCCCACAGCGTATGAATTCGTTCTTCTCCAGCCGTTCATCAAATTTAGAGTCTTCTCATTACTGCTTTTACTAAAGTCTCCCTCACATGCTTCTGCAAGCAGAGAGTACGGCTGTTGTTTGAGAGGGGCTTCCTGCTAACATGAGACCATGTGATGTGTTAAATAGTCACCTGTTTCTTTCTGGAGAAGGTAGTATGACCCAGTCTATATAGATACAGATATTATTCACTGCACTTGATTCATTGGTAGGAATACACCTTAAAACCGTATATAATGTAAGAACATGAGCAATGGTTCAGGAGTTTCAGAGAAGTGAATGACCACTTTCCAAGATTTAATATTCCCAAGATACAAACAGCTTCTTTGACATCATTTTGATTTAAATTTTTTGCCTCTTGATTCCTATTTTATTCCCGAGCATCTGCCCTGTTTTATTGTGCATTTTCATTCTGTGCAGCTGTATAGAGCAGTTACAAGCTAATTAAACCTGTAAGTATTTGCGATGCCATTTATGCTATCATGTCTGTTGAGAGAATGTTAACAGCTTCTTGACGTACTGTTTCTCCTCAGGACCCAGGCCTGCCACTGCAGTTTGAGCAAATTAATGTTTGGGCCTTTAAATCAAGTTTAAAATGAAGACAGACAAAAAGAGATAAAGGAAGCGAGGAGGGGCTTTTTAATTGGAGGAGCCAGACACACAGTTTGGACGAGTGAAAGAAAGAGTGAAAAGGAGTTGGTATGGAGACGAGACGGGGAGCAGACAGTCATGGAGACAGAGGGAGAGAGAAAGGGAGGGATTTGAGTGAAAGAAGGAGTGAAACCTTAGTACCTGAGACGTGGGCTGAGGCCTTTAGCTGCCGGTGCCAGAATGTGTTTTTACGAGCCTGCGGTCAGACAGAAATAAAAGGCAGCCGAGCGGCTGAATGGCATCACACACACACACACACACACACACACACACACACACACACACACACACACACACACACACACACACACACACACACACACGCGCGCACACACACACACGCACACACACGCACGCACGCGAACATTCACACGAACATTCACACACATAAGTCAATGGCCTCTCAGAAATCACAGTTTGGTTTTATAATGTCACAGTTAGTCAATGTCTCCAACCCATATAATGCAGTGTGACTGAACAAGCAGCACGTTCTCCCCAGTGGTCCAAAGGTAGGGAGAGACGGAAGAGAGGGGAAGTGAGGCAGGAAAAGAAAGCATGAGCAACACCATGAGTCAAGACAAATTTGACGTATAAAGCCCAATATCACAAATCACAAATTCAAGGAGCTTTACGATCTTTACAACAAACATCCTTTATCCAAACGTCCATTTAATGGGTCAAAAATAGAAGAAACCTATGGAACAGAAAGAGAAGAAGAATCACTCTTACAGGATGGAAAGATATGTAGTAAATGTCACGTGTACCGAACAACAATATGCATCATCAGGATGGACAAATTACAGAATGTAAACACATAGATTTAGAAGGCTGTAGTGCAGAGGTGCTAAGGGCATAGAATTTTATTTTATTTTATTTTTTTTTCATATATTCCATGTATTTTATGGGCACTTGCCGCAGTCACTGCCTTCATGCCTTTAATTATTATTTTTTTCTCTCATCCTATTTCTTTCTTGTGTTTGCTTTTTATTCACAACTGCTTTGATCATTTCTTGTCATTTCCTTTTATATATATATATATAATTTTTTTTTATAACAATTATAACAGGCTTTACTTCTCCAATTATGCCTGAGTGCAAGATTTCAAAGCATAAATCTCTGCCAGCAGTCCAGTAAGGAAAGTGTTGTAAAAAAATAGAATTCAGGTTTTTTTTTTCATAATCGGTGCAAGTCAAAGCAGAAACATGGGAGATGGTAGTGATGATTCAGTTACTAGGGTTACCTGAGGTCTCTCCAGCAGTGATGCGATGGTAAATGCTGATTGACTGCTTAAAGTAACAAAGAGACTGAAAGAGGTGAAGGTCACGACCTTGTTTAGCACAGAGGATTTCAGGGATGGATGAATATTTGAAATCAGCTTTGTACATGCATCAAGGCTCCAGAAAAAGGACATGCACTTGCTCTCCTGTCTACTATACAGAGCGAGAGTGGTGGTAAGTGCCGTTGCCATAGAAATACTGAACAAGTGATGGATTGTTGAAAAGGCACAGAAAAAGATTTAAGATGTAAATGTTTTATTTTTTTAAGTTGGACAACCATTTTTCATTTTTTACCCTGTCTCTGAGGATGAGGTAGTGGAGCCAATGACAAATCATCAGATCAATTCATGTCTCTTCATCGCAGCCTGATCAATAACAAGGATAGAAATATCACAATAAAGCACCTATTGATGCTGTGAGCATGTGTGTACACATTCTGTACAAAAGGGTAAAGAGCTTCAACTCACTTTGTGCAGTACAAACATATAGCAGCAGTAGTATGACTAATGTTGCTTAGTCCCATACACCCACACGTATACACACACACACACACACACACACACACACACACACTCTACAGCTGCTCCCCCTTTGGACTTTTTCTCTCCATTATTCTCAAACTCTCATCTTCTCCAACTCTTCCCACTCACATGGGAATACTGTGGTCAACAGTGCACGCACACATCTACGCACACGCTTGACTATATATACTTTTATTTAATTTATAGTTTGTGGTTGACATCATATCCTGTGTTTACTATAGCTGTATCTCATTGAGCTGTCAGTCACTGTGGCAAACAGTCTATATTTGTGCATGCATGCACACACGTGTGTTTGTGTGTGTGCCATTGTTCTGTCGAGGTTTAGAGGTCAGTGTGTGAGAAAACATTTCAGCAGCATATTTCCCAGAGGTCCTTGCAAGGCTCAACTCAATATACATCTGGTGCAACTTGCCCGTGTCAGTGGTTTGTCCAGAAGCGGAGTATGTATGTTGGTGTGTGGACTGTTTTGGATAAAATGTCCATAGGAATGCATTTGAGAGAGAGAGAGACTGTGTCCTGTCTCTTTCATCATTCGCATTCCTCAGTTGTCACGGACAGTAAGGGAATAAAATGCTTCTTTAATCTGTCCAAATTCCATGCT